>NW_027327681.1:0-600000 GCF_047675955.1 Chlorocebus sabaeus | reverse complement strand
GTTTGAGTTCTGTTAATTCATCTCATAGAGTTACAGCTTTCCCTTCAAGAAGCCTTTCGCTATGACTGTTCTTGCGGAATTTGCAAAGCGATATTTGGAAGCCCATAGGGGGTTATGGTGAAAATCGAAACAACTTCAGTTAAAAATAGGAAAGAAGCTTTCTGAGAAACTGCTTTGTGTTCTGTTAATTCATCTCACAGTGTTACAGCATTCTCCTCAAGAAGCCTTTCGCTAAGGCTATTCTTGTGGAATTTGCAAAGTGATACTTGGAAGCTCGTAGGCGTCTATGGTGAAAAAGGAAATATCTTCAATTAACTACTTGAAAGAAGCTTTCTGAGAAACTGCTTTGTGTTCTGCTAATTCATCTCACAGAGTTACAGCTTTCCCCTCAAGAGGCCTTTCGCTAAGACTGTTCTTGTGGAATTTGCAAAGTGATATTTGGGAGCCCATAGTGGGCTATGGTGAAAAACGAAACAACTTCAGTTAAAAAGTGGAAAGAAGCTTTCTGAGAAAATGCTTTGTGTTCTATTAATTCATCTCACAGAATTTCGGCTCTCCCCTCAAGAAGCCTTTCCGTGAGACAGTTCTTGTGGAATTTACAAAGTGATATTTGGAAGCCCATAGAGGGCTATAGTAAAAAAGGAAATATCTTCAGTTGAAAACTGGAAAGAAGATTTCTGACAAACTGCTTTGGGTTCTGTTAATACATCTCACAGAGTTGCAACATTCCCCTCAAGAAACCTTTCGCTAAGACTGTTCTTGTGTAATTTGCAATGTGATATTTGGAAGCCCATAAAGGGATATGGGAAAGAAGCTTTCTGAGAAACTGCTTTGTGTTCTGTTAATTCATCTCACAGAGTTACAGCTTTCCCGTCAAGAAACCTTTCGCTAAGACTGTTTTTGTGGAATTTGCAAAGTGATATTCGGAGGCCCATAGAGGGCTATGGTGAAAATGGAGATATCCTAAGATAAAAACCGAAAAGAAGCTTTCTGAGAAACTGCTTAGTGTTCTGTTAATTCAACTCACAGAGTTACAGCTTCTTCCTAAGGAAGCCTTTCGTTAAGACTGTTCTTGTGATATGTGCAAAGTGATATTTGGAAGCCCATAGAGGGCTATGGTGAAAAAGGAAATATCCTAAGATAAAAATTGAAAAGAAGCTTTCTGAGACACTGCTTTGTTTTTTGTTAATTCATCTCACAGAGTTACAGCTTTCCCCTCAAGAAGCCTTTCGCTAAGACAGTTCTTGTGGAATATGCAAAGTGATATATGGAAGCCGATAGAGGGCTATGGTAATAAAGAAAATATCTTCTGTTAAAAACTGGAAAGAAGCTTTCTGAGAAACTGCTTTGTGTTCTGTTAATTCATCTCACAGTGTTACAGCTTTCCCCTCAAGAAGCCGTTCACTGAGACCGTTCTTCAGGAATTTGCAATGTGATATTTGGAAGCCCTTAGAAGGCTATATGAAAAAGGAAATATCCTAAGATAAAAACCGAAAAGAAGCTTTCTGAGAAACTGCATTGTGTTCTCTTAATTCATCTCACAGAGTTATAGCTTTCCCCTCAAGAAGTCATTCCCTAAGACTGTTCCTGTGGAATTTGCAAGGTGATATTTCGAAGCCCTTATAGGGCTATTTTGAAAAAGGAAATATTTTCCGTTAAAAACTGGAAAGAATCTCTCTGAGAAACTGCTTGATGCTCTGATAATTCATCTCACAATGTTTCAGCTTTCCCCTCAAGAAGCCGTTCACTAAGACTGTTCCTGTTAAATTTTCAAAGTGATATATGGAAGCCCATAGAGAGCTATGGTGAAAAAGGAAATATCCTAGGATAAAAACTAAAAAGAAGCTTTCTGAGAAACAGCTTTGTGTTCTTTTAATTCAACTCGCAGACTTAAAGCTTTCTCTTCAAGAAGCGTTTCGCTAAGACTGTTCTTGTGGAATTTGCAAAGTGATATTTAGAAGCCCATAGAGGGCTATGGTGAAAATGGAAATATCCTAAGATAAAAACCGAAAAGAAGCTTTCTGAGAAACTGCATTGTGTTCTCTTAATTCATCTCACAGAGTGATAGCTTTCCCCTCAAGAAGTCATTCCCTAAGACTGTTCCTGTGGAATTTGCAAGGTGATATTTCGAAGCCCTTATAGGGCTATTTTGAAAAAGGAAATATCTTCCGTTAAAAACTGGAAAAGAATCTTTCTGAGAAACTGCTTGATGCTCTGATAATTCATCTCACAGAGTTTCAGCTTTCCCCTCAAGAAGCCGTTCACTAAGACTGTTCCTGTGGAATTTTCAAAGTGATATATGGAAGCCCATACAGGGCTATGGGAAAAAGGAAATATCCTAGGATAAAAACAGAAAAGAAGCTTTCTGAGAAGCAGCTTTGTGTTCTGTTAATTCAACTCACAGAGCTAAAGTTTTCTCTTCAAGAAGCGTTTCGCTAAGACTGTTCTTGTGGAATTTGCAAAGTGATATTTCGAAGCCCATAGAGGTCTATGGTGAAAATGGAAATATCCTAAGATAAAAACCGAAAAGAAGCTTTCTGAGAAACTGCTTTGTGTTCTGTTAATTCATCTCACAGAATTATAGCTTTCACAGCAAGAAGCCTTTCGGTAAGACTGTTCTTGTGGAATTTGCAAAGTGATATTTGGAAACCCGTAGAGGGTTATGGTGAAAAAGGAAATATCCTAAGATAGAAACTGAAAAGAAGCTTTCTGAGAAACTGCCTTGTGTTCTGTTAATTGATCTCACGGAGTTACAGCTTTACCCACAAGAAGCCTTTCGCTAAGGCTGTTCTTGTGGAATTTTCAAAGTGATATTTGGAAGCCTATAGAGGGCTATGGTAAAGAAGGAAATATCTTCAGTTAAAAACTGGAAAGAAGCTTTCTGAGAAACTCCTTTGCGTTCTGTTAATTCATCTCTCAGAGTTACAGCTTTGCCATGGAGATGCCTTTCGCTAAGACTGCTCTTGTGAAATTTGCAAAGTGATATTTAGAAGCCCTTAGAGGGCTATGGAAAGAGGAAATATCCTAAGATAAAAACTGAAAAGAAGCTTTCTGAGAAACTGCTTTGTGTTCTGCTAATTCATCTCACAGAGTTACAGCTTTCCCCTCAAGAGGCCTTTCGCTAAGACTGTTCTTGTGGAATTTGCAAAGTGATATTTGGGAGCCCATAGTGGGCTATGGTGAAAAACGAAACAACTTCAGTTAAAAAGTGGAAAGAAGCTTTCTGAGAAAATGCTTTGTGTTCTATTAATTCATCTCACAGAATTTCGGCTCTCCCCTCAAGAAGCCTTTCCGTGAGACAGTTCTTGTGGAATTTACAAAGTGATATTTGGAAGCCCATAGAGGGCTATAGTAAAAAAGGAAATATCTTCAGTTGAAAACTGGAAAGAAGATTTCTGACAAACTGCTTTGGGTTCTGTTAATACATCTCACAGAGTTGCAACATTCCCCTCAAGAAACCTTTCGCTAAGACTGTTCTTGTGTAATTTGCAATGTGATATTTGGAAGCCCATAAAGGGATATGGGAAAGAAGCTTTCTGAGAAACTGCTTTGTGTTCTGTTAATTCATCTCACAGTGTTACAGCTTTCCCGTCAAGAAACCTTTCGCTAAGACTGTTTTTGTGGAATTTGCAAAGTGATATTCGGAGGCCCATAGAGGGCTATGGTGAAAATGGAGATATCCTAAGATAAAAACCGAAAAGAAGCTTTCTGAGAAACTGCTTTGTGTTCTGTTAATTCATCTCACACAGTTACAGCTTTCCCGACAAGAAGCCATTCACTGAGACTGTTCTTGTGAAATTTGCAAAGTGATATTGCAAACCGATAGAGGGTTGTGGCGAAAAGGGAAATATCCTAAGATGAAAACCAAGAAGAAGCTTTCTCAGAAACTGCATTGTGTTCTCCTAATTCATCTCACAGAATTATAGCTTTCCCCTCAAGAAGTCATTCACTAAGACTGTTCCTGTGGAATTTGCAAGGTGATATTTCCAAGCCCTTGGAAATATCTTCCGTTAAAAACTGGAAAGAATCTTTCTGAGAAACTGCTTGATGCTCTGTTAATTCATCTCAGAGAGCTACAGCTTTCCCCTCAAGAAGCCGTTCACTAAGACTCTTCCTGTGGAATTTTCAAAGTGATATATGGAAGCCCATATAAGGCTATGGTGAAAAAGGAAATATCCTAGGATGAAAACTGAAAAGAAGCTTTCTGAGAAACAGCTTTGTCTTCTGTTAATTCAACTCACAGGGTTAAAACTTCCCCTCAAGAAGCCTTTCGCTAAGATTATTCTTGTTGAATTTTCAAAGTGATATTTAGAAGCCCATAGAGGGCTATGGTGAAAATGGAAATATTCTAAGATAAAAACCGAAAAGAAGCTTTCTGAAAAACTGCTTTGTCATCTGTTAATACATCTTACAGAGCTACAGTTTTCTCCTCAAGAAACGTTTCACGAAGACTGTTCTTGTGGAATTTGCAAAGTGATATTTGGAAGCCCGTAGAAGGCTGTGGTGAAAAAGGAAACATCTTCAGATAAAAACTGGAAAGAAGCTTTCTGAGAAACTGCTTTGTGTTCTGTTAATTCATCTCACAGAGTTCAGCTTTTCCCTCAAGAAGCCTTTCGCTAAGACTGTTCTTGTGGAATTTCAAAAGTAATATTTTGAAGCCCATAGTGGGCCATGGTGAAAAAGGAAATATCTTCATTAAAACAGGAAAGAAGTTTTTTGGGAAATTGCTTTGTGTTCTGTTAATTCATCTCACAGAGTTACAGCTTCCCCCTTAAGTAGCTTTTCGCTAAGACTGTTCTTGTGGAATTTGCAAAGTGATATTTGGAAGCCCCTAGAGGGCTATGGTGAAAAAAGAAATATCCTAAGATAAAAACTGAAAAGAAGCTTTCTGAGAAACGGATTGGTTTTCTGTTAATTCATCTCACAGAGTGACAGATTTCCCCACATGAAACGTTTCGCTAAGACTGTTCTTGTGGAATTTGCAAAGTGATATTTGGAAGCCCAGAGAGGGCTATAGTGAAAAAGGAAATATCCTAAGATAAAAACTTAAAGAAGGTTTTTGAGAAACTGCTTTGTGTTCTTTTAATTCATCTCACAGAGTTACAACTTTCGCCTCAAGAAGCCTTTCACTAAGGTTGTTCTTGTGGAATTTGGTAAGTGATATTTGGAAGCCCGTAGATGGCTATGCTCAAAAAGGAAATATCTTCAGTTAACTACTTGAAAGAAGCTTTCTGAGAAACTGCTTTGTGTTCTATTAATTCATCTCACAGAGTTACAGCTTTCTCCTCAAGAAGCCTTTCGCTAAGACTTTCTTGTGGAATTTGCAAAGTGATATTTGGAAGCCCTTAGAGGGCTATGGTGAAAAAGGAAATATCCTAAGATAAAAACTGAAAAGAAGCTTTCTGAGAAACTGCTTTGCTTTGTAAATTCACCTCACAGAGTTACAGCTTTCCCCTCAAGAAGCCTTTCTCTAAGACAGTTCTTGTGAAATATGCAAAGTGATATTTGGAAGCCGATAGAGGGTTATGGTAAAATATTAAATATCTTCTCTTAAAAACTGGAAAGAAGCTTTCTGAGAAACTGCTTTGTGTTCTGTTAATTCATCTCACAGTGTTACAGCTTTACCCTCAAGAAGCCGTTCACTGAGACCGTTCTTCTGGAATTTGCAAAGTGATATTGGAAACCCACAGAGGTTTATGGCGAAAAAGGAAATGTCCTAAGATTAAAATCGAAAAGAAGCTTTCTGAGAAACTGCATTGTGTTCTCATAATTCATCTGACAGAAATATACTTTCCCCTCCAGAAGCCGTTCACTAAGACTGTTTTTGTGGAATTTAAAAGGTCATATTTGGAACCCCTAGAGGGCTATGGTGAAAAAGGAAATATATTCCGTTAAAAACATGAAAGAATCGTTCTGAGAAACTGCTTTGTGTTCTGTTAATTCATCTCACATAGATACATCTTTCTCCTCAAGTAGCCTTTCACAAGGACTGTTCTTGTGGAACTGACAAAGTGATATTTGGAAGCGCATAAAGGGCGATGGTGAAAAAGGAAATATCCTAAGATAAAAATGGAAAAGAAGCTTTCTGAGAATCTGCTTTGTGTTCTTTTAATTGATTTCACAGACTTACAGCTTTCCGCTCAGGATGCCTTTCGCTGAGACAGTTCTTGTGGAATTTGCAAAGTGATATTTGGAAGCCCATAGACGGCTATGGTTAAAAACGAAATATCCTAAGATAAAAAACGGAAAGAAGCTTTCTGAGGAACTGCTTTCTGTTCTGTTAATTCATCTCAGAGAGTTACACCTTCCGCGGAAGACGCCTTTCACAAAGACTGTTCTTTTGTAATTGGCAAAGTGACATTTGGAAGCCCATAGAGAACTATGGTGCAAATTGAAATATGGTAAGATAAAAACTGAAAAGAAGATTTCTGAGAAACTGCTTTGTGTTCTGTTAATCTCACAGAATTACAGCTTTCCCCTCAAGAAGCCGTTCTCTTAAACTGTTCTTGTGATATTTTCAAAGTGGTATTTGGAAGCCCATAGAGGGCTATGATGAAAAAGGAAATATCTTCTGTTGAAAACTGGAAAGAAGCTTTCTGAGAAACTGCCTTGTGTTCTGTTAATTCATCTCAGAGAGTTACAGCTTTCCCCTCAAGAAGCCTTTCGCTAAGGATGTTCTTGTGGAATTTGCAAAGTGATATTTGAAAGCCTATTGATGGCTGTAGTGAAAAAGAAAATATCGTATAATAAAAACTTAATAGAAGCTTTCTGAGAAACTGCTTTGTATTCTGTTAATTCATCTCACAGAGTTACATGTATAACCTCAAGAAGTCTTTCCCTGAGATTGTTCTTGTGGAATTAGCAAAGTGATATTTGGGAGCCCATCGTGGGCTATGGTGAAAAAGAAATTATCTTCCGTTAAAAACTGGAAAGAAGCTTTCTGAGAAACTGCCGTGTTTTCTGTTATTTCGTCTCACAGAGTTACAGCTTTCCCCTCAAGAAGCCTCTCGCTAAGACTGTTCTTGTGGAAATTGCAAAGTGATATTTGGAAGCCCATAGAGGGCTATGGTGAAAAAGGAAATATCTTCCGTTAAAAACTGGAAAGAAGTTTTCGAGAAACTTCTTTGTGTTCTGTTAATTCATCTCACAGAGTCACAGTTTTCCCCTCCAGAATCCCTTCGCTAAGAATATTCTTGTGGAATTTGCAAAGTGATATTTGGAAGCCCATAGAGGGCTATGGTGAAAAAGGAAATATCTTCCGTTAAAAACAGGAAAGAAGCTTTCGAGAAACTGCTTTGTGTTCTGTTAATTCATCTCACACCGTTACAGTTTTCCCCTCCAGAAGCCGTTCACTAAGAATTTTCTTGTGGAATTTGCAATGTGATATTTGGAAGCCCTTAGAAGGCTATATGAAAAAGGAAATATCCTAAGATAAAACTTGAATAGAAGCTTTCGGAGAAACTGCATTGTGTTCTCTTAATTCATCTCACAGTGTTGTAGCTTTCCCTTCCAGAAGCCGTTCACTAAGACTGTTCCTGTGGAATTTTCAAGGTGATATTTGGAAGCCCTTGGAGGGCTTTTTGAAAAAGGAAATATCTTCCGTTAAAAACTGGAAAGAATCTTTCTGAAAAACTGCTTTGTGTTTTGTTAATTCATCTCACAGAGTTACAGATTCCCCCTCAAGAAGCCTTTGGCTAAATTCTTCTTGTGGAATTTACAAAGTGATATTTGGAAGCCCATAGAGGGCTAAGCTGAAAAAGGAAATATCTTCCGTTAAAAACTGGAAAGAAGATTTCTGAGAAACTGCTTTGTGTTCTGTTAATGCATCTCACAGAGATACAGCTCTCCCATCCAGAAACCTTTCCCTAACACTGTTCTTGTGGAATTTGCGAAGTGATATTTGGAAGCAAAGAGAGAGCTATGGTGAAAAAGGAAATATCCTAAGATAAAAACTGGAAAGAAGGTTTCTGAGAAACTACCGTGTGTTCTGTTAATTCATCTCACAGTGGTACAGCTTTCCCCTCCAGAAGCCTTTCACTAAGACTGTTCTTGTGGAATTTGGAAAGTGAAATTTGGAAGCCCATTGAGGGCTATGATGAAAAAGGAAATTTCTTCCGTTAAAAACCGAAAAGAAGCTTTCTGAGAAACTGCTTTGTGTTTTGTTAGTTCATCTCACAGAATTACAGCTTTGCTCTCCAGAAGCCTTTCGCTAAGACTGTTCTTGTGGAATTTGCAAAGTGATCTTAGAAGCCCGTAGAGGGCTATGGTGAAAAAGGAAATATCTTCCATTAAAAACAGGGAAGAAGCTTTCTGAGAGACTTCTTTGTGTTCTGTTAATTCCTCTCACAGACTACAGCTTTCACTTCAAGAAGCCTTTCCTTAAGACTGTTCTTGAGGAATTTGCAAAGTGATATTTGGAAGCTCCTAGAAGGCTATGGTGGAAAAGGAAGTATCCTAAGATAAAAACTGAAAAGATGCTTTCTGAAAAACTGCATTGTGTTTTCTTAATTGATATCACGGAGTTATAGATTTCCCCTCCAGAAGCCTTTCGCAAAGATTGTTCTTGTGGAATTTTCAACGTGATATTTGGAAGCCCGCAGAGTGCTATGGTGAAAAAGGAAATATCTTCCGTTTAAAAACTGGAAAGAAGATTTCTGAGAAACTCCTTTGTGTTCTGCTAATACATCTCACAAAGTTACAGCTTTCCCCTCAAGAAGCCGATCACTAAGACTGTTCTTGTGGAATTTGCAACGTGATATTTGGAAGCCCGCAGAGGGCTATGGTGAAAAAGGAACTATCTTCTCTTAAAAACCGGAAATAAGCTTTCTGAGAAACCGCCATGTGTTCTCTTAATGCACCTCACCGAGTTACAGCTTTCCCCTCAAGAAGACATTCGCTAGGACTGTTCTTGTGGGATTTGCAAAGTGATATTTGGAAGTCCATAGAGGGCTATGGTGAAAAAGGAAATTTCTTCCGTTTAAAACTGGAAAGAAGATTTCTGAGAAATTGCTATTTGTTCTGTTAATTCATCTCACAGAGTTACAGCTTCACCTCCAGAAGCCTTTCGCTAAGACTGTTCTTGTGGAATTTGCAAAGTCATATTTGGAAGCCAATAGAAGTCTATTTTGAAAAAGGAATTATCCTAAGATAGAAACTGAAAAATAAGCTTTCTGAGAAACTGCTTTGTGTTCTGTCAATTCAACTCACAGAGTTACAGCTTTCCCCTCAAGAAGCCTTTTGCTGAGGCTGTTCTTGTGAAATTTTCAAAGTGATATTTGGAAGCCCCTAGAGGGCTATGGTGAAAAAGGAAATATCTTCCGTTAAAAACTGTAAAGAAGCTTTATGAGAATCTGCCGTGTGTTATGTTAATACATCTCACCGAGTTACAGCTTTCCCCACAAGAAGCCTTTCGCTAAGACTGTTCCTGTGGGATTTGCAAAGTGATATTTGGAAGCCCATAGAGGGCTACGGTGAAAATGGAATTATCTTCAGTTAACAACTGGAAAGAAGCTTCTGAGAAACTGCTTTGTGTTCTGTTAATTCATTTCACAGAGTTACAGCTTTCCCTCAAGAAGCCTTTCACTAAGACTCTTCTTGTGGAATTTGCAAAGTGATCTTTGGAAGCCCATAGAGGGCTATGGTGAAAAAGGAAATATCTTCCGTTAAAAACTGTAAAGAAGCTTTATGAGAATCTGCCGTGTGTTATGTTAATACATCTCACCGAGTTACAGCTTTACCCACAAGAAGCCTTTCGCTAAGACTGTTCCTCTGGGATTTGCAAAGTGATATTTGGAAGCCCATAGAGGGCTACGGTGAAAATGGAAATATCTTCCGTTAAAAACTGGAAAGAAGCTTTCTGAGAAACTCCTTTGCGTTCTGTTAATTCATCTCTCAGAGTTACAGCTTTGCCATGGAGATGCCTTTCGCTAAGACTGCTCTTGTGAAATTTGCAAAGTGATATTTAGAAGCCCTTAGAGGGCTATGGAAAGAGGAAATATCCTAAGATAAAAACTGAAAAGAAGCTTTCTGAGAAACTGCTTTGTGTTCTGCTAATTCATCTCACAGAGTTACAGCTTTCCCCTCAAGAGGCCTTTCGCTAAGACTGTTCTTGTGGAATTTGCAAAGTGATATTTGGGAGCCCATAGTGGGCTATGGTGAAAAACGAAACAACTTCAGTTAAAAAGTGGAAAGAAGCTTTCTGAGAAAATGCTTTGTGTTCTATTAATTCATCTCACAGAATTTCGGCTCTCCCCTCAAGAAGCCTTTCCGTGAGACAGTTCTTGTGGAATTTACAAAGTGATATTTGGAAGCCCATAGAGGGCTATAGTAAAAAAGGAAATATCTTCAGTTGAAAACTGGAAAGAAGATTTCTGACAAACTGCTTTGGGTTCTGTTAATACATCTCACAGAGTTGCAACATTCCCCTCAAGAAACCTTTCGCTAAGACTGTTCTTGTGTAATTTGCAATGTGATATTTGGAAGCCCATAAAGGGATATGGGAAAGAAGCTTTCTGAGAAACTGCTTTGTGTTCTGTTAATTCATCTCACAGAGTTACAGCTTTCCCGTCAAGAAACCTTTCGCTAAGACTGTTTTTGTGGAATTTGCAAAGTGATATTCGGAGGCCCATAGAGGGCTATGGTGAAAATGGAGATATCCTAAGATAAAAACCGAAAAGAAGCTTTCTGAGAAACTGCTTTGTGTTCTGTTAATTCATCTCACACAGTTACAGCTTTCCCGACAAGAAGCCATTCACTGAGACTGTTCTTGTGAAATTTGCAAAGTGATATTGCAAACCGATAGAGGGTTGTGGCGAAAAGGGAAATATCCTAAGATGAAAACCAAGAAGAAGCTTTCTCAGAAACTGCATTGTGTTCTCCTAATTCATCTCACAGAATTATAGCTTTCCCCTCAAGAAGTCATTCACTAAGACTGTTCCTGTGGAATTTGCAAGGTGATATTTCCAAGCCCTTGGAAATATCTTCCGTTAAAAACTGGAAAGAATCTTTCTGAGAAACTGCTTGATGCTCTGTTAATTCATCTCAGAGAGCTACAGCTTTCCCCTCAAGAAGCCGTTCACTAAGACTCTTCCTGTGGAATTTTCAAAGTGATATATGGAAGCCCATATAAGGCTATGGTGAAAAAGGAAATATCCTAGGATGAAAACTGAAAAGAAGCTTTCTGAGAAACAGCTTTGTCTTCTGTTAATTCAACTCACAGGGTTAAAACTTCCCCTCAAGAAGCCTTTCGCTAAGATTATTCTTGTTGAATTTTCAAAGTGATATTTAGAAGCCCATAGAGGGCTATGGTGAAAATGGAAATATTCTAAGATAAAAACCGAAAAGAAGCTTTCTGAAAAACTGCTTTGTCATCTGTTAATACATCTTACAGAGCTACAGTTTTCTCCTCAAGAAACGTTTCACGAAGACTGTTCTTGTGGAATTTGCAAAGTGATATTTGGAAGCCCGTAGAAGGCTGTGGTGAAAAAGGAAACATCTTCAGATAAAAACTGGAAAGAAGCTTTCTGAGAAACTGCTTTGTGTTCTGTTAATTCATCTCACAGAGTTCAGCTTTTCCCTCAAGAAGCCTTTCGCTAAGACTGTTCTTGTGGAATTTCAAAAGTAATATTTTGAAGCCCATAGTGGGCCATGGTGAAAAAGGAAATATCTTCATTAAAACAGGAAAGAAGTTTTTTGGGAAATTGCTTTGTGTTCTGTTAATTCATCTCACAGAGTTACAGCTTCCCCCTTAAGTAGCTTTTCGCTAAGACTGTTCTTGTGGAATTTGCAAAGTGATATTTGGAAGCCCCTAGAGGGCTATGGTGAAAAAAGAAATATCCTAAGATAAAAACTGAAAAGAAGCTTTCTGAGAAACGGATTGGTTTTCTGTTAATTCATCTCACAGAGTGACAGATTTCCCCACATGAAACGTTTCGCTAAGACTGTTCTTGTGGAATTTGCAAAGTGATATTTGGAAGCCCAGAGAGGGCTATAGTGAAAAAGGAAATATCCTAAG
The DNA here is from genome assembly GCF_047675955.1 of Chlorocebus sabaeus. Taxonomy (NCBI): domain Eukaryota; kingdom Metazoa; phylum Chordata; class Mammalia; order Primates; family Cercopithecidae; genus Chlorocebus; species Chlorocebus sabaeus. The sequence continues at coordinate 587,987 of NW_027327681.1, read as the reverse complement.
ATAAAAACTTAAAGAAGGTTTTTGAGAAACTGCTTTGTGTTCTTTTAATTCATCTCACAGAGTTACAACTTTCGCCTCAAGAAGCCTTTCACTAAGGTTGTTCTTGTGGAATTTGGTAAGTGATATTTGGAAGCCCGTAGATGGCTATGCTCAAAAAGGAAATATCTTCAGTTAACTACTTGAAAGAAGCTTTCTGAGAAACTGCTTTGTGTTCTATTAATTCATCTCACAGAGTTACAGCTTTCTCCTCAAGAAGCCTTTCGCTAAGACTTTCTTGTGGAATTTGCAAAGTGATATTTGGAAGCCCTTAGAGGGCTATGGTGAAAAAGGAAATATCCTAAGATAAAAACTGAAAAGAAGCTTTCTGAGAAACTGCTTTGCTTTGTAAATTCACCTCACAGAGTTACAGCTTTCCCCTCAAGAAGCCTTTCTCTAAGACAGTTCTTGTGAAATATGCAAAGTGATATTTGGAAGCCGATAGAGGGTTATGGTAAAATATTAAATATCTTCTCTTAAAAACTGGAAAGAAGCTTTCTGAGAAACTGCTTTGTGTTCTGTTAATTCATCTCACAGTGTTACAGCTTTACCCTCAAGAAGCCGTTCACTGAGACCGTTCTTCTGGAATTTGCAAAGTGATATTGGAAACCCACAGAGGTTTATGGCGAAAAAGGAAATGTCCTAAGATTAAAATCGAAAAGAAGCTTTCTGAGAAACTGCATTGTGTTCTCATAATTCATCTGACAGAAATATACTTTCCCCTCCAGAAGCCGTTCACTAAGACTGTTTTTGTGGAATTTAAAAGGTCATATTTGGAACCCCTAGAGGGCTATGGTGAAAAAGGAAATATATTCCGTTAAAAACATGAAAGAATCGTTCTGAGAAACTGCTTTGTGTTCTGTTAATTCATCTCACATAGATACATCTTTCTCCTCAAGTAGCCTTTCACAAGGACTGTTCTTGTGGAACTGACAAAGTGATATTTGGAAGCGCATAAAGGGCGATGGTGAAAAAGGAAATATCCTAAGATAAAAATGGAAAAGAAGCTTTCTGAGAATCTGCTTTGTGTTCTTTTAATTGATTTCACAGACTTACAGCTTTCCGCTCAGGATGCCTTTCGCTGAGACAGTTCTTGTGGAATTTGCAAAGTGATATTTGGAAGCCCATAGACGGCTATGGTTAAAAACGAAATATCCTAAGATAAAAAACGGAAAGAAGCTTTCTGAGGAACTGCTTTCTGTTCTGTTAATTCATCTCAGAGAGTTACACCTTCCGCGGAAGACGCCTTTCACAAAGACTGTTCTTTTGTAATTGGCAAAGTGACATTTGGAAGCCCATAGAGAACTATGGTGCAAATTGAAATATGGTAAGATAAAAACTGAAAAGAAGATTTCTGAGAAACTGCTTTGTGTTCTGTTAATCTCACAGAATTACAGCTTTCCCCTCAAGAAGCCGTTCTCTTAAACTGTTCTTGTGATATTTTCAAAGTGGTATTTGGAAGCCCATAGAGGGCTATGATGAAAAAGGAAATATCTTCTGTTGAAAACTGGAAAGAAGCTTTCTGAGAAACTGCCTTGTGTTCTGTTAATTCATCTCAGAGAGTTACAGCTTTCCCCTCAAGAAGCCTTTCGCTAAGGATGTTCTTGTGGAATTTGCAAAGTGATATTTGAAAGCCTATTGATGGCTGTAGTGAAAAAGAAAATATCGTATAATAAAAACTTAATAGAAGCTTTCTGAGAAACTGCTTTGTATTCTGTTAATTCATCTCACAGAGTTACATGTATAACCTCAAGAAGTCTTTCCCTGAGATTGTTCTTGTGGAATTAGCAAAGTGATATTTGGGAGCCCATCGTGGGCTATGGTGAAAAAGAAATTATCTTCCGTTAAAAACTGGAAAGAAGCTTTCTGAGAAACTGCCGTGTTTTCTGTTATTTCGTCTCACAGAGTTACAGCTTTCCCCTCAAGAAGCCTCTCGCTAAGACTGTTCTTGTGGAAATTGCAAAGTGATATTTGGAAGCCCATAGAGGGCTATGGTGAAAAAGGAAATATCTTCCGTTAAAAACTGGAAAGAAGTTTTCGAGAAACTTCTTTGTGTTCTGTTAATTCATCTCACAGAGTCACAGTTTTCCCCTCCAGAATCCCTTCGCTAAGAATATTCTTGTGGAATTTGCAAAGTGATATTTGGAAGCCCATAGAGGGCTATGGTGAAAAAGGAAATATCTTCCGTTAAAAACAGGAAAGAAGCTTTCGAGAAACTGCTTTGTGTTCTGTTAATTCATCTCACACCGTTACAGTTTTCCCCTCCAGAAGCCGTTCACTAAGAATTTTCTTGTGGAATTTGCAATGTGATATTTGGAAGCCCTTAGAAGGCTATATGAAAAAGGAAATATCCTAAGATAAAACTTGAATAGAAGCTTTCGGAGAAACTGCATTGTGTTCTCTTAATTCATCTCACAGTGTTGTAGCTTTCCCTTCCAGAAGCCGTTCACTAAGACTGTTCCTGTGGAATTTTCAAGGTGATATTTGGAAGCCCTTGGAGGGCTTTTTGAAAAAGGAAATATCTTCCGTTAAAAACTGGAAAGAATCATTCTGAAAAACTGCTTTGTGTTTTGTTAATTCATCTCACAGAGTTACAGATTCCCCCTCAAGAAGCCTTTGGCTAAATTCTTCTTGTGGAATTTACAAAGTGATATTTGGAAGCCCATAGAGGGCTAAGCTGAAAAAGGAAATATCTTCCGTTAAAAACTGGAAAGAAGATTTCTGAGAAACTGCTTTGTGTTCTGTTAATGCATCTCACAGAGATACAGCTCTCCCATCCAGAAACCTTTCCCTAACACTGTTCTTGTGGAATTTGCGAAGTGATATTTGGAAGCAAAGAGAGAGCTATGGTGAAAAAGGAAATATCCTAAGATAAAAACTGGAAAGAAGGTTTCTGAGAAACTACCGTGTGTTCTGTTAATTCATCTCACAGTGGTACAGCTTTCCCCTCCAGAAGCCTTTCACTAAGACTGTTCTTGTGGAATTTGGAAAGTGAAATTTGGAAGCCCATTGAGGGCTATGATGAAAAAGGAAATTTCTTCCGTTAAAAACCGAAAAGAAGCTTTCTGAGAAACTGCTTTGTGTTTTGTTAGTTCATCTCACAGAATTACAGCTTTGCTCTCCAGAAGCCTTTCGCTAAGACTGTTCTTGTGGAATTTGCAAAGTGATCTTAGAAGCCCGTAGAGGGCTATGGTGAAAAAGGAAATATCTTCCATTAAAAACAGGGAAGAAGCTTTCTGAGAGACTTCTTTGTGTTCTGTTAATTCCTCTCACAGACTACAGCTTTCACTTCAAGAAGCCTTTCCTTAAGACTGTTCTTGAGGAATTTGCAAAGTGATATTTGGAAGCTCCTAGAAGGCTATGGTGGAAAAGGAAGTATCCTAAGATAAAAACTGAAAAGATGCTTTCTGAAAAACTGCATTGTGTTTTCTTAATTGATATCACGGAGTTATAGATTTCCCCTCCAGAAGCCTTTCGCAAAGATTGTTCTTGTGGAATTTTCAACGTGATATTTGGAAGCCCGCAGAGTGCTATGGTGAAAAAGGAAATATCTTCCGTTTAAAAACTGGAAAGAAGATTTCTGAGAAACTCCTTTGTGTTCTGCTAATACATCTCACAAAGTTACAGCTTTCCCCTCAAGAAGCCGATCACTAAGACTGTTCTTGTGGAATTTGCAACGTGATATTTGGAAGCCCGCAGAGGGCTATGGTGAAAAAGGAACTATCTTCTCTTAAAAACCGGAAATAAGCTTTCTGAGAAACCGCCATGTGTTCTCTTAATGCACCTCACTGAGTTACAGCTTTCCCCTCAAGAAGACATTCGCTAGGACTGTTCTTGTGGGATTTGCAAAGTGATATTTGGAAGTCCATAGAGGGCTATGGTGAAAAAGGAAATTTCTTCCGTTTAAAACTGGAAAGAAGATTTCTGAGAAATTGCTATTTGTTCTGTTAATTCATCTCACAGAGTTACAGCTTCACCTCCAGAAGCCTTTCGCTAAGACTGTTCTTGTGGAATTTGCAAAGTCATATTTGGAAGCCAATAGAAGTCTATTTTGAAAAAGGAATTATCCTAAGATAGAAACTGAAAAATAAGCTTTCTGAGAAACTGCTTTGTGTTCTGTCAATTCAACTCACAGAGTTACAGCTTTCCCCTCAAGAAGCCTTTTGCTGAGGCTGTTCTTGTGAAATTTTCAAAGTGATATTTGGAAGCCCCTAGAGGGCTATGGTGAAAAAGGAAATATCTTCCGTTAAAAACTGTAAAGAAGCTTTATGAGAATCTGCCGTGTGTTATGTTAATACATCTCACCGAGTTACAGCTTTCCCCACAAGAAGCCTTTCGCTAAGACTGTTCCTGTGGGATTTGCAAAGTGATATTTGGAAGCCCATAGAGGGCTACGGTGAAAATGGAATTATCTTCAGTTAACAACTGGAAAGAAGCTTCTGAGAAACTGCTTTGTGTTCTGTTAATTCATTTCACAGAGTTACAGCTTTCCCTCAAGAAGCCTTTCACTAAGACTCTTCTTGTGGAATTTGCAAAGTGATCTTTGGAAGCCCATAGAGGGCTATGGTGAAAAAGGAAATATCTTCCGTTAAAAACTGTAAAGAAGCTTTATGAGAATCTGCCGTGTGTTATGTTAATACATCTCACCGAGTTACAGCTTTACCCACAAGAAGCCTTTCGCTAAGACTGTTCCTCTGGGATTTGCAAAGTGATATTTGGAAGCCCATAGAGGGCTACGGTGAAAATGGAAATATCTTCAGTTAAAAACTGGAAAGAAGCTTTCTGAGAAACTCCTTTGCGTTCTGTTAATTCATCTCTCAGAGTTACAGCTTTGCCATGGAGATGCCTTTCGCTAAGACTGCTCTTGTGAAATTTGCAAAGTGATATTTAGAAGCCCTTAGAGGGCTATGGAAAGAGGAAATATCCTAAGATAAAAACTGAAAAGAAGCTTTCTGAGAAACTGCTTTGTGTTCTGCTAATTCATCTCACAGAGTTACAGCTTTCCCCTCAAGAGGCCTTTCGCTAAGACTGTTCTTGTGGAATTTGCAAAGTGATATTTGGGAGCCCATAGTGGGCTATGGTGAAAAACGAAACAACTTCAGTTAAAAAGTGGAAAGAAGCTTTCTGAGAAAATGCTTTGTGTTCTATTAATTCATCTCACAGAATTTCGGCTCTCCCCTCAAGAAGCCTTTCCGTGAGACAGTTCTTGTGGAATTTACAAAGTGATATTTGGAAGCCCATAGAGGGCTATAGTAAAAAAGGAAATATCTTCAGTTGAAAACTGGAAAGAAGATTTCTGACAAACTGCTTTGGGTTCTGTTAATACATCTCACAGAGTTGCAACATTCCCCTCAAGAAACCTTTCGCTAAGACTGTTCTTGTGTAATTTGCAATGTGATATTTGGAAGCCCATAAAGGGATATGGGAAAGAAGCTTTCTGAGAAACTGCTTTGTGTTCTGTTAATTCATCTCACAGTGTTACAGCTTTCCCGTCAAGAAACCTTTCGCTAAGACTGTTTTTGTGGAATTTGCAAAGTGATATTCGGAGGCCCATAGAGGGCTATGGTGAAAATGGAGATATCCTAAGATAAAAACCGAAAAGAAGCTTTCTGAGAAACTGCTTTGTGTTCTGTTAATTCATCTCACACAGTTACAGCTTTCCCGACAAGAAGCCATTCACTGAGACTGTTCTTGTGAAATTTGCAAAGTGATATTGCAAACCAATAGAGGGTTGTGGCGAAAAGGGAAATATCCTAAGATGAAAACCAAGAAGAAGCTTTCTCAGAAACTGCATTGTGTTCTCCTAATTCATCTCACAGAATTATAGCTTTCCCCTCAAGAAGTCATTCACTAAGACTGTTCCTGTGGAATTTGCAAGGTGATATTTCCAAGCCCTTGGAAATATCTTCCGTTAAAAACTGGAAAGAATCTTTCTGAGAAACTGCTTGATGCTCTGTTAATTCATCTCAGAGAGCTACAGCTTTCCCCTCAAGAAGCCGTTCACTAAGACTCTTCCTGTGGAATTTTCAAAGTGATATATGGAAGCCCATATAAGGCTATGGTGAAAAAGGAAATATCCTAGGATGAAAACTGAAAAGAAGCTTTCTGAGAAACAGCTTTGTCTTCTGTTAATTCAACTCACAGGGTTAAAACTTCCCCTCAAGAAGCCTTTCGCTAAGATTATTCTTGTTGAATTTTCAAAGTGATATTTAGAAGCCCATAGAGGGCTATGGTGAAAATGGAAATATTCTAAGATAAAAACCGAAAAGAAGCTTTCTGAAAAACTGCTTTGTCATCTGTTAATACATCTTACAGAGCTACAGTTTTCTCCTCAAGAAACGTTTCACGAAGACTGTTCTTGTGGAATTTGCAAAGTGATATTTGGAAGCCCGTAGAAGGCTGTGGTGAAAAAGGAAACATCTTCAGATAAAAACTGGAAAGAAGCTTTCTGAGAAACTGCTTTGTGTTCTGTTAATTCATCTCACAGAGTTCAGCTTTTCCCTCAAGAAGCCTTTCGCTAAGACTGTTCTTGTGGAATTTCAAAAGTAATATTTTGAAGCCCATAGTGGGCCATGGTGAAAAAGGAAATATCTTCATTAAAACAGGAAAGAAGTTTTTTGGGAAATTGCTTTGTGTTCTGTTAATTCATCTCACAGAGTTACAGCTTCCCCCTTAAGTAGCTTTTCGCTAAGACTGTTCTTGTGGAATTTGCAAAGTGATATTTGGAAGCCCCTAGAGGGCTATGGTGAAAAAAGAAATATCCTAAGATAAAAACTGAAAAGAAGCTTTCTGAGAAACGGATTGGTTTTCTGTTAATTCATCTCACAGAGTGACAGATTTCCCCACATGAAACGTTTCGCTAAGACTGTTCTTGTGGAATTTGCAAAGTGATATTTGGAAGCCCAGAGAGGGCTATAGTGAAAAAGGAAATATCCTAAGATAAAAACTTAAAGAAGGTTTTTGAGAAACTGCTTTGTGTTCTTTTAATTCATCTCACAGAGTTACAACTTTCGCCTCAAGAAGCCTTTCACTAAGGTTGTTCTTGTGGAATTTGGTAAGTGATATTTGGAAGCCCGTAGATGGCTATGCTCAAAAAGGAAATATCTTCAGTTAACTACTTGAAAGAAGCTTTCTGAGAAACTGCTTTGTGTTCTATTAATTCATCTCACAGAGTTACAGCTTTCTCCTCAAGAAGCCTTTCGCTAAGACTTTCTTGTGGAATTTGCAAAGTGATATTTGGAAGCCCTTAGAGGGCTATGGTGAAAAAGGAAATATCCTAAGATAAAAACTGAAAAGAAGCTTTCTGAGAAACTGCTTTGCTTTGTAAATACACCTCACAGAGTTACAGCTTTCCCCTCAAGAAGCCTTTCTCTAAGACAGTTCTTGTGAAATATGCAAAGTGATATTTGGAAGCCGATAGAGGGTTATGGTAAAATATTAAATATCTTCTCTTAAAAACTGGAAAGAAGCTTTCTGAGAAACTGCTTTGTGTTCTGTTAATTCATCTCACAGTGTTACAGCTTTACCCTCAAGAAGCCGTTCACTGAGACCGTTCTTCTGGAATTTGCAAAGTGATATTGGAAACCCACAGAGGTTTATGGCGAAAAAGGAAATGTCCTAAGATTAAAATCGAAAAGAAGCTTTCTGAGAAACTGCATTGTGTTCTCATAATTCATCTGACAGAAATATACTTTCCCCTCCAGAAGCCGTTCACTAAGACTGTTTTTGTGGAATTTAAAAGGTCATATTTGGAACCCCTAGAGGGCTATGGTGAAAAAGGAAATATATTCCGTTAAAAACATGAAAGAATCGTTCTGAGAAACTGCTTTGTGTTCTGTTAATTCATCTCACATAGATACATCTTTCTCCTCAAGTAGCCTTTCACAAGGACTGTTCTTGTGGAACTGACAAAGTGATATTTGGAAGCGCATAAAGGGCGATGGTGAAAAAGGAAATATCCTAAGATAAAAATGGAAAAGAAGCTTTCTGAGAATCTGCTTTGTGTTCTTTTAATTGATTTCACAGACTTACAGCTTTCCGCTCAGGATGCCTTTCGCTGAGACAGTTCTTGTGGAATTTGCAAAGTGATATTTGGAAGCCCATAGACGGCTATGGTTAAAAACGAAATATCCTAAGATAAAAAACGGAAAGAAGCTTTCTGAGGAACTGCTTTCTGTTCTGTTAATTCATCTCAGAGAGTTACACCTTCCGCGGAAGACGCCTTTCACAAAGACTGTTCTTTTGTAATTGGCAAAGTGACATTTGGAAGCCCATAGAGAACTATGGTGCAAATTGAAATATGGTAAGATAAAAACTGAAAAGAAGATTTCTGAGAAACTGCTTTGTGTTCTGTTAATCTCACAGAATTACAGCTTTCCCCTCAAGAAGCCGTTCTCTTAAACTGTTCTTGTGATATTTTCAAAGTGGTATTTGGAAGCCCATAGAGGGCTATGATGAAAAAGGAAATATCTTCTGTTGAAAACTGGAAAGAAGCTTTCTGAGAAACTGCCTTGTGTTCTGTTAATTCATCTCAGAGAGTTACAGCTTTCCCCTCAAGAAGCCTTTCGCTAAGGATGTTCTTGTGGAATTTGCAAAGTGATATTTGAAAGCCTATTGATGGCTGTAGTGAAAAAGAAAATATCGTATAATAAAAACTTAATAGAAGCTTTCTGAGAAACTGCTTTGTATTCTGTTAATTCATCTCACAGAGTTACATGTATAACCTCAAGAAGTCTTTCCCTGAGATTGTTCTTGTGGAATTAGCAAAGTGATATTTGGGAGCCCATCGTGGGCTATGGTGAAAAAGAAATTATCTTCCGTTAAAAACTGGAAAGAAGCTTTCTGAGAAACTGCCGTGTTTTCTGTTATTTCGTCTCACAGAGTTACAGCTTTCCCCTCAAGAAGCCTCTCGCTAAGACTGTTCTTGTGGAAATTGCAAAGTGATATTTGGAAGCCCATAGAGGGCTATGGTGAAAAAGGAAATATCTTCCGTTAAAAACTGGAAAGAAGTTTTCGAGAAACTTCTTTGTGTTCTGTTAATTCATCTCACAGAGTCACAGTTTTCCCCTCCAGAATCCCTTCGCTAAGAATATTCTTGTGGAATTTGCAAAGTGATATTTGGAAGCCCATAGAGGGCTATGGTGAAAAAGGAAATATCTTCCGTTAAAAACAGGAAAGAAGCTTTCGAGAAACTGCTTTGTGTTCTGTTAATTCATCTCACACCGTTACAGTTTTCCCCTCCAGAAGCCGTTCACTAAGAATTTTCTTGTGGAATTTGCAATGTGATATTTGGAAGCCCTTAGAAGGCTATATGAAAAAGGAAATATCCTAAGATAAAACTTGAATAGAAGCTTTCGGAGAAACTGCATTGTGTTCTCTTAATTCATCTCACAGTGTTGTAGCTTTCCCTTCCAGAAGCCGTTCACTAAGACTGTTCCTGTGGAATTTTCAAGGTGATATTTGGAAGCCCTTGGAGGGCTTTTTGAAAAAGGAAATATCTTCCGTTAAAAACTGGAAAGAATCTTTCTGAAAAACTGCTTTGTGTTTTGTTAATTCATCTCACAGAGTTACAGATTCCCCCTCAAGAAGCCTTTGGTTAAATTCTTCTTGTGGAATTTACAAAGTGATATTTGGAAGCCCTTAGAGGGCTACGGTGAAAAAGGAAACATCTTCAGTTAAAGACTGGAAAGAAGCTTTCTGAAAAATGCTTTGTGTTCTGTTAACTCATCTCACAGAGTTACAGCTTTCCCCTCAAGACGCCTTTCGCTAAGACTGTTCTTTTGGAATTTGCAAAGTGATATTTGGAAGCCCATAGAAGGCTAAGGTGACAAAGAAAATATCTTCAGTTAAAAACTGAAAGGAAGATTTCTGAGAAACTGCTCTGTGTTCTGTTAATTCAACTCACAGAATTACAGCTTTCCCCTCAAGAAGTCTTTCGCTAAGACTGTTCTTGTGGAATTTGCAAAGTGATATTTGGAAGCCCAAAGAGGGCTATGGTGTAAAAGGAAGTATCCTAAGATAAAAACTGATAAGAAGCCCTCTGGTAAAATGTTTTGTGTTCTGCTAATTCATCTCACAGAGTTACAGCTTTCCCCTCAAGAAGCCTTTCGCTAAGACTGGTCTTGTGGAATTTGCAAAGTGATATTTGGGAGCCCTTAGAGTGCTATGGTGAAAAAGGAAATATCTTTAGTTAAAAACTGGAAAGAAGGTTTCTGAGAAACTGCTTTTCCTTCGATTAATTCATCTCACAGAGTTACAGCTTCACCCTCAAGAAGGCTTTCGTTAAGACTCTTCTTGTGGAATTTGCAAAGTGATATTTGGAAGCCCATAGAGGGCTAAGGTGAAAAAGGAAATATCTTCAGTGAAAGACTGAAAAGAAGTTTTCTGAGAAACTGCTTTTTGTTTTGTTAATTCATCTCACAGAGTTGCTACTCTCCACTCAAGAATCCATTCGCTAAGACTGTTCTTGTGGAATTTCCAAAGTGATATTTGGAAGCCCATTGAGGTCAATGGTGAAAAAGGAAGTATCTTAAGTTAAAAACTAAAAAGAAGCTTTCTGAGAAACTGCTTCATGTTGTGTTAACTTATCTCACAGACTTACAGCTTTCTCCTCAAGAAGCCGTTCACTAAGACTGTTGTTGTGAAATTTGCAAAGTGATATTTGGAAGCCCATAGCGGCCTAAGGTGAAAAAGGAAATATCTTCAGTTAAAAACTGTAAAGAACCATTTCGAGAAACTGTCCTGTGTTCTGTTAATTCATCTCACAGAGTTACAGCTTTCTCCTCAAGAAGTCTTTCGCTAAGACAGTTCTTGTGGAATTTCCAAAGTGATATTTGGAAGCATATATTGGGCAGGGGTGAAAAAGGAAATATCTTCAGTAAAAACTGGAAAGAAGCTTTCTGAGAAACTGCTTTGTTCTGTGATAATCCATCTCACAGAGTTACAGTTTTCCCCTCAAGAAGCCGTTCACTAAGACTGTTCTTGTGAAATTTGCAAAGTGATATTTGGAAGCCCAAAGAGGGCTATGGGGAAAAAGGAAATATCTTCCGTTAAAAACTGGAAAGAAATTTTCCGAGAAACTTCTTTGTGTCCAGCTAATTCATCTCACTGAGTTACAGGTTTTCCCTCAAGAAGGCTTTGGCTAAGATTGTTCTTGTGGAATTTGCAAAGTGATATTTGGAAGCCCATAGACGGCTATGGTGAAAAAGAAAATGTGTTCAATTAAAAACTGCAAAGAAGATTTCTGAGAAACTGCTTTGTGTTCTGTTAATTCATGTCACAGAGTTACAGTTTTACCCGTAAGAAGCCTTTCACTAAGACTGTTCTTGTGGAATTTGAAAAGAGATATTTGGAAGCCCGTGGAGTGTTATGGTGAAAATGAAATATCTTCCGTTAAAAACTGGAAAGAAGCTTTCTGAGAAACTGCTTTGTGTTCTGTTAATTCATCTCACAGAGTTACAGCTTCCCCCTCAAGAAGCCTTTCACGAAGACTGTTGTTGTGGAATTTGCAAAGTGATATTTGGAAGCCCATAGAGGGCTATGCTGAAAAAGGAAATATCCTATGATAAAAACTGAAAAGAGGCTTTCTGAAAAAATGCTTTGTGTTCTGCTAATTCATCTCACAGAGTTACAGCTCTCCCCTCAAGAAGACTTTCGCTAAGACTGTTCTTGTGGAATTTGCAAAGTGATAATTGAGAACCCATAAAGGGCTATGGTGAAAAAGGAAACATCTTCAGTTAAAAACTGAAAAGAAGCTTTCTGAGAAACTGCATTGTGTTCTGTTAATTCATTTCACAGAGTTACAGCTTCCCCCTCCAGAAGCCTTTCGCTAAGACTCTTCTTGTGGAATTTGCAAAGTGATATTTGGAAGACAATAGAGGGCTATGGTGAAAAAGGAAATATCTTCAGTTAAAGACTGAAAGGAAACTTTCTGTGAAACTGCTTTGTATTCTGTTAATTCATCTCACAGGGTTTCAGCTCTCCCCACAAGAAACCATTCGCTAAGACTATTCTTGTGGAATTTGCAAAGTGATATTTGGAAGCCCCTGAGGTCTATGGTGAAAAAGGAAATATCCTAAAATAAAAACTGAAAAGAATCATTCTGATAAACTGCTTTGTGTTCTGTTATTTCTTCTCACAGAGTTACAGCTTTTCCCTTAAGAAGCCTTTCGCTAAGACTGTTTTTTTGTAATTTGCAAAGTGATATTTGGAAGCCCATAGAGGTCTATGGTGAAAAAGGGAATATCTTCCGTTATAACCTGGAAAGAAGCTTTCTGAGAAACTGCTTTATGTTGTGCTAATTCATCTCACAGACTTACAGATTTCTCCTCAAGAAGCGTTTCACTAAGACTGTTCTTGTGAAATTTACAAAGTGATATTTGGAAGCCCATAGACGTCTATGGTGAAAAAGATTATATCTTCAGTTAAAAACTGGAAAGAAGCTTTCTGAGAAACTGCTTTGTGTTCTGATAATTCATCTCACAGAGTTACAGTTTCCCCTCAAGAAGCCTTTCGCTAAGACTGTTCTTGTGGAATTTGCAATGTGATATTTGGAAGAACCTGGAGGGTTATGGTGAAAATGAAATATCTTCGGTTAAAAACAGGAAAGAAGCTTTCTGAGAAACTGATTTGTGTTCTGATAATTCATCTCACTGAGCTACAGCTTTCCCCTCAAAAAGCCATTCGCTAAGACTGTTCTTGTGGAATTTGCAAAGTGATATTTGGAAGCCCTTAGAGGGCTATGGTGAAAAAGGAAATATCTTCCATTAAAAACTGCAAAGAAAATTTTTGAGAAACAGCCCTGTGTTCTGTTAATTCATCTCACAGAGTTCAGCTTCTCCCTCAAGAAGCCTTTCGCTAAGAGTGTTCTTGTGGAATTTCAAAAGTAATATTTTGAAGCCCATAGTGGGCCATGGTGAAAAAGGAAATATCTTCATTAAAACACGAAAGAAGCTTTCTAGGAAATTGCTTTGTGTTCTGTTAATTCATCTCACAGAGTTACAGCTTCCCCCTCAAGTAGCTTTTTGCTAAGACTGTTCTTGTGGAATTTGCAAAGTGATATTTGGAAGCCCCTAGAGGGCTATGGTGAAAAAAGAAATATCCTAAGATAAAAACTGAAAAGAAGCTTTCTGAGAAACGGATTGGTTTTCTGTTAATTCATCTCACAGAGTGACAGCTTTCCCCACATAAAACGTTTCGCTAAGACTGTTCTTGTGGAATTTGCAAAGTGATATTTGGAAGCCCATAGAGGGCTATAGTGAAAAAGGAAATATCCTAAGATAAAAACTTTAAAGAAGGTTTTTGAGAAACTGCTTTGTGTTCTTTTAATTCATCTCACAGAGTTACAACTTTCGCCTCAAGAAGCCTTTCGCTAAGACTGTTGTTGTGGAATTTGCAAAGTGATATTTGGAAGCCCATAGAGGTCTAAGGTGGAAAAGGAAGTATCTTCAATTAAGAACTGAAAAGAAGCTTTCTGAGAAACTGCTTTGTGTTCTGGTGATTCATCTCACAGAGTTACAGCTTTCCCTTCTAGAAGCCATTCGCTAAGACTGTTCTTGTGGAATTTGCAGAGTGATACTTGGAAGCCCGTAGAGGTCTATGGTGAAAAAGGAAATATCTTCCGTTAAAGACTGGAAAGAGACTGTGTGAGAAACTGGTTTGTGTTCTGTTAATTCATCTCACAGAGTTACAGCTTTCCCCTTAATAAGCCTTTCGCTACGTCTGGTCTTGTCGAATTGTCAAAGAGATTTTTGGAAACCCCTAGAGGGCTAGGGTAAAAAAGGAACCATCTTCCGTTAAAAACTGGAAAGAAGCTTTCTGAGAGACTGCTTTGTGTTCTGTTATTTCATCTCACAGAGCTGAAACTTTTCCCTCAAGAAGGCGATCCTTAAAACTGTTCTTGTGGAATTTGCAAAGTGATATTTGGAAGCTCATAGAGGGCTCTGATGAAACAGGAAATATCTTCCGTTAAAAACTGGAAATAAGCTTTCTGAGAAACTGATTTGTGTTGTGTTAGTTCATCTCACAAAGTTACAGCTTCCCCCTCAAGAAGTCTTTCGATAAGATTCTTATTGTGGAATTTCCAAAGTGGTATTTGGATGCCTATAGAATGCCACCGTGAAAAAGGAAATATCTTCAGTTAAAGACTGAAAAGAAGCTTTCTGAAAACTGCTTTGTGTTCTGTTAATTCATCTCACAGAGTTACAGCTCTCCTCTCAGGAAGCCATTCGCTAACACTGTTGTTGTGGAATTTCCAATGTGATATTTGAAAGCCCAAAGAGGGCTATGGAGAAAAAGGAAATATCCTAAGAAAAAAACTGAAAAGAATCTTTCTGAGAAACTGCTTTGTGTTCTGTTAATTCTTCTCACAGAGTTACAGCTTTCCCCTCAGGAAGCCTTTCGCTAATAATGTTCTTGTGGAATGTTCAAAGTGATATTTGGAAGTCCATAGAGGGCTATGATGAAAAAGGAAATATCTGCAGTTAAAAACTGGAAAGAAGCTTTCTGAGAAACTGCTTTGTGTTCCGTTAATTCATCTCACAGAGATGCAACTTTCCTCTCAAGAAGCCTTTCGCTAAGGGTGTTCTTGTGTAATTTGCAAAGAGATTTTTGGAAACCCCTAGAGGGCTAGGGTAAAAAAGGAACCATCTTCCGTTAAAAACGGGAAAGAAGCTTTCTGAGAAACTGCTTTGTGTTGTGTTAATTCATCTCACAGAGTTACAGATTTCCCCTCAGTTAGCCGTAAACTAAGACTGTTCTTTTGAAATTTGCCAAGTGATAATTAGAAGCCCATAGAGGGTTATGGTGAAAAAGGAAATATCCTCAGTTAAAAACTGGAAAGAAGCCTTCTGAGAAACTGCTTTGTGTTCGGTTAATTCATCTCAAAGAGTTGCAGCTTTCCCCTCAAGAAGCCTTTCGATGAGACTGTTCTTCTGGAATTTGCAAAGTGATATTTGTAAGCCCGTAGAGGGCTAGAATGAAAAAGAAAATATCCTCACTTAAAAACTGGAAAGAAGCTTTCTGAGAAACTGCTTTGTGTTCCGTTCACTCATCTCACAGAGTTACAGCTTTCCCCTCAAGAATCCATTAGCTAAGACAGTTCTTGTGGAATTTGAAAGTGATATTTGGAAGCCCATAGAGGGTAATGGTAAAAAAAGAAATATCCTAAGATAAAAACTGGAAAGAAGCTTTCTGAGAAACTGCTTTTTATTCTGTTAATTCATCTCACAGAGTTACAGCCTTCAACTCAAGAAACCGTTCGATAAGACTGTTCTTGTGGAATTTATAAAGTGGTATTTGGAAGCCCATAGTGGGCTATGGTGAAAAAGGAAGTATCTTCCGATAAAAATTGGAAAGAAGCTTTCTGAGAAACTGCTTTGTGTTGTGTTAATTGATCTCATAGAATTACAGCTTTCACCTCAAGAAGCCTTTCGCTAAGACTCTTCTTAGGGAATTTGGAAAGTGTTATTTGGAAGCCCACAGAGGGCTATGGTGAAAAAGGTAATATCTTCAGTGAAAAACTGAAAAGAAGCACGCTGAGAAACTGCGTGGTGTTCTGGTAATTCATCTCACAGAGTTACAAACTTTCTATCAAGAAACCTTTCCATAAGACTGTTCTTGTGGAATTTGCAAAGTGATAATTGGAAGCCCAAAGAGGGCTATGGTGAAAAAGGAAATAGCTTCCGTTAAAAATTGGAAAGAAGCTTTCTGAGAAACTGCTTTCTGTTCTGTTAAGTCATCTCACAGAGTTACAGCTTTCTCTTCAAGAAGACTTTCGCTAAGACTGTTCTTGTGGAATTTGCAAAGTGGTATTTGGAAGGCCATAGAGGGCTATGGTGAAAAAGGAAATATCCTCTGTTAAAAAGTGGAAAGAAGCTTTCTCAGAATCTGTTTTGTGTTCTGTTATTTCATCTCACAGAGTTAGCGCTTTCCCCTCAAGAAGCCTTTCGCTAAGACTGTTCTTCTGGAATTTGCAAAGTGATATTTGGAGCCCATAGGGGGCTATGGTGAAAAAGGAAATATCTTCAGTTAAAAAGTGGAAAGAAGCTTTCTGAGAAACTGTTTTGTGTTCTGTTAATTCATCTCACAGAGTTACAGCTTTCCCCCAAGAAGCCTTTCCGTAGGACTGTTCTTGTGGAATTTGCGAAGTGATATTTGGAAGCCCACAGAGGTCTACCATGAAAAAGAAAATATCTTCCGTTAAAAACTGGAAAGAAGCTTTCTGACAAACTGCTTTGTGTTCTGTTAATTTATCTCAAAGAGATACAGCTTTCCCCTCAAGAAGCCTTTCGCTAAGACTATTCTTGTGCTATTTTCAAGGTGATATTTGGAAGCCAGAAGAGGGCTCTGGTGAAATAGGAAATATCTTCAGTTAAAAAGTGGAAATAAGCTTTCTAAGAAACTGTTTGTGTTCTGTGAATTCATCTCACAAAGTTACAGATTTCCCTTCAAAAAGCCTTTCACTAAGACTGTTCTTGTGGAATTTTCAAAGTGATGTTTGGAAGCCCATAGAAGGCTATGGTGAAAACGGAAATGTCCTAAGATAAAAACTGAAAAGAAGCTTTCTGAGAAACTGCTTTTTGTTCTGTTAATTCACCTCACAGAGTTACAGCTTTCCCCTCAAGAAGCCTTTCGCTAAGGCTGTTCTTGTGGAATTTGCAAAGTGATATTTGGAAGCCGATAGAGGGCTATGGTGAAAGAAGAAATATCTTCTGTTAAAAACTGGAAAGAAGCTTTCTGAGAAACTGCTTTATGTTCTGTTAATTTATCTTACAGACTTAAACCTTTCCCCTCAAGAAACCTTTCTGTAAGGCTGTTCTTGTGTAATTTGCAAAGTGATATTTGGAAGCCCATAGAGGGCTATGGTGAAAAAGGAAATATCTTCACTTCAAAACTGGAAAGAAGATTTCTGAAAAACTGCTTTGTGTTCTGTTAATTCACCTCACAGAGTTACAACATTCCCCTTAAGACGCCTTTCGCGAAGACTGTTCTCGTGGAATTTGCAAAGTGATATTTGGATGCCCATAGAGGGCTATGGTGAAAAAGGAAATATCCTCAGTTAAAAACTGGAAAGAAGCTTTCTGAGAAACTGCTTTGTGTTCTGTTAATTCACATCACATAGCTACAGCTTTCCCCTCAAGAAGCCTTTTCCTAAGACACTTCTTGTGGTATTTGCAAAGTGATATTTGGAAGCCATTAGAGGGCTATAGTGAAAAAGGAAATATCCTCAGTTAAAAAGTGGAAAGAAGATTTCTGAGAAACTGCTTTGTGTTATGTTAATTCATCTCACAGAGTTACAGCTTTCCGCTCAAGAAGACTTTCGCGAAGACTGTTCCTCTGGAATGTGCAAAGTGTTATTTTGGAGCTCATAGGGGGCTACGGTGAAAAGGAAATATCTTCAATTTAAAACTGGAAAGAAGCTTTTGGAGAATCTGCTTTGTGTTCTTTTAATTCATCTCACAGAGTAACAGCTTTCCCCTCTAGAAGCCTTTCGTTTAGACTGTTCTTGTGGAATTTGCAAAGTGATATTTGGAAGCCCATAGAGGCTATGGTGAAAAAGGAAATATCTTCCGTTAAAACTCTAAAGAAGCATTCTGTGAAACTGCCATGTGTTCTGTTAATACATCACAACGAGTTACAGCTTTCCCATCACGATGCCTTTCGCTAAGACTGTTCTTGTGGGATTTTCAAAGTGATATTTGGAAGCCCATAGAGGGCTATGGTGAAAAAGGAAATATCTTCAGTTAAAAACTGGAAAGAAGCTTTCTGAGAAACTGCTTTGTGTTCTGTTAATTCATCTCACAGAGTTACAGATATACCCTCAAGAAGCCTTTCAGTAAGAGTGTCTTTGTGGGATTTGCAAAGTGATAATTGTAAGCCCATAAAGGACTATGGCGAAAAAGGAACTATTTTCAGTTAAAAACTGGAAAGAAGCTTTCACATAAACTGCCGTGTGTTCTGTAAATACATATCACCGAATTACAGCTTTCCCCTCAAGAAGCCTTTCGCAAAGACTGTTCTTGTGGGATTTTCTAAGTGATATTTGGAAGCCCATAGAGGGCTATGGTTAAAAAGGAAATATCTTCGGTTGAAAACTGGAAAGAAGCTTTCTGAGAAACAGCTCTGTGTTCTGTTAATTCATTTCAGAGAGTTACAGCTTTCCGCTCTGGAAGCCTTTCGCTAAGACTACTCTTTTTAAATTTGCAAAGTGATATTTGGAAGCCCTTAGAGGGCTATGGTGAAAAAGGAAATATCTTCCGTTAAAAACTGGGAAGAAGCATTCTGAGATACTGCGGTGTGTTCTGTTAATACATCTAACCGAGATACAGCTTTCCCCTCAAGAAGCCTTTCGCTAAGACTGTTCTTGTGGAATTTGCAATGTGATATTTGGAAGCCCATAGAGGACTATTGTGAAAAAGGAAATATCTTCAGTTAAAAACTGGAAAGAAGCTTTCTGAGAAACTGCTTTGTGTTCTGTTAATTCATCTAACAGAGATACAGGCTTCCCCTCCAGAAGCCTTTCGCTAAGACTCTTCTTGTGGAATTTGCAAAGTGATATTTGGAAGCCCAGAGAAGGCTATGGTAAAAAAGGACATATCTTCCATTAAAAACTGGAAAGAAATTTTCTGAGAAACTGCTTCGTGTTCTGTTAATTCATCTCACAGGGTTACAGCTTTCTTCTCAAGAAGCCTTTCGTTAAGACTGTTCTTGGGGAATTTGCCAAGTGATATTTGGAAGAACATAGAGGGCTATGGTGAAAAAGGACATATCTTCCGTTAAAAACTGGAAAGAAGCTTTCTGAGAAACTGCTTTGTGTTCTGTTACTTCATCTCACAGAGTTAAAACTTTCCCCTACAGAAGACTTTCGCTAAGACTGTACTTGTGGAATTAGCAAAATGATATTTGGAAGCCCAAAGAGAGAAATGGTGAGAAAGGAAATATCCTAAGATAAAAACTGAAAAGAAGCTTTCTGAGAAACTGCTTTGTGTTCAGTTAATTCATCTCACAGAGTTACAGCTTTGCCCTCAAGAAGCCTTTCACTAAGACTGTTCTTGTGCAATTTGCAAAGTGACATTTGGAAGCTCATAGCGGGCTGTGGTGAAAAAGGAAATATCCTAAGATAAAAACTGAAAAGAAGCTTTCTGAGAAACTGATTCCTGTTCTGTTAATTCATCGCACAGATTTACAGCTTTCCCCTCAAGAAGACTTTCGCTAAGACTGTTCTTGTGGAATTTGTAAAGTGATATTTGGAAGCCCATAGAGGTCTATGGTGAAAAAGGAAATATTTTCCGTTAAAAACTGGAAAGAAGCTTTCTGAGAACCTGCTTTGTGTTTTGTTAATTCATCTCACAGAGTTACAGCTTTCCCCTCAAGAAGCCTTTCTATAACACTGTTCTTGTGGAATTTGCAAAGTGATATTTGGAAGCCCATAGAGGGCTATGGTGAAGAAAGAAATATCTTCCGTTAAAAAGTGGAAAGAAGCTTTCTGAGAAAGTGCTTTGTGTTCTGTTAATTCATCTCACAGTGTTACAAATTTCTCCTCAAGAAGACCTTCGCGATGGCGGTTCTTGTGGAATTTGAAGAGTGACATTTGGAAGCCCATGGAGGGCTATGGTGAAAAAGGAAATATCTTCAGTTAAAAACTGGAAAGAAGGTTTCTGAGAAACTGCTTTGTGTTCTGTTAATTCACCTCACAGAGTTACAGCTTTCCCCTCAAGAAGCCTTTCGCGAACTATGTTCTTGTGGGATTTGCAAAGAGATATTTGGAAGCCCTTAGAGGGCTATGGTGAAAAAGTAAATCTCTTCCTTAAAAACTGGAAAGAAGCTATCTGACAAACGGCTTTATGTTCTGTTAATTCATCTCACAGAGTTACAGCTTTCCCCTCAAGAAGCCTTTCGCTAAGACTGTTCTTGTGGAATTTGCCAAGAGATATTTGGAAGGCTATAGAGGGCTATCGTGAAAAAGGTAATATCTTAAGTTAAAAACAAGAAAGAAGGTTTCTGAGAAACTGTTTTGTGTCCTGTTAATTCAACTCAAAGAGTTACAGCTTTCTCCTCAAGAAGCCTTTCGCTAAGACTGTTCTTCTGAATTTGCAAAGTGATACTTGGAAGCCCATAGAGGGCTATGGTGAATAAGGAAATCTCTTCAGGTCAAAACTGGGCTTTCTAAGAAACGGCTTTATTTTCTGTTAATTCATCTCACAGAGTTACAGCTTTAGCCTCAAGAAGCCTTTCGATGAGAGTGTTCTTGTGGAATTTGCAAAGGGATATTTGGAAACCCATAGAGGGCTATGGTGAAAAAGGGAATATCTTCCGTGAAAAAGTGGAAAGAAGCTTTCTGAGAAACTGCTTTGTGTTCTGTTAATTCATCTCACAGAGTTACAGCTTTCCCCTCAAGAAGCCTTTCGCTAAGACTGTTCTTGTGGAATTTGGAAAGTGATATTTGGAAGCCCATAGAGGTCTGCGGTGAAAAAGGAAATATCTTCAGTTAAAGCCTGGAAAGAAGCATTCTGAAAAACTGCGTTGTGTTCTGATCATTCATCTCACAGAGCTACAGCTTTCACGTCAAGAAGCCTTACGCTACGACTGTTCTTGTGGAATTTGCAAAGTGATATTTGGAAGCCCATAGAGGGCTATGGTGAAATAGGAAATATCTTCTTTAAAAACTGGAAAGAAGCTTTCTGAGAAACTGCTTTGTGTTCTGTTAATTGATCTCACAGAATTACAGCTTTCCCCTCAAGAAGCCTTTCGCTAAGGCTGTTTTTGTGGAATTTGCAAAGTGATATTTGGAAGCCCATAGAGGGTTATGTTGAAAAAGGAAATGTCTTCACTTAAAAACTGGAAAGGAGCCTTCTGAGAAACTGCTTTGTGTTCTGTTAATTCGTCTCACAGAGTTACAGCTTGCCCCTCAAGAAGCCTTTTGCTAAGACTGTTCTATTGGAAGTTGCAAAGTGAGATTTCGAAGCCCATAGAGGGCTATGGTGAAAAAGGAAATATTTTCCGTTAAAAACAGGAAGAACCTTTCTGAGAAACTGCGTTGTGTTCCGTTAATTCATCTCACACAGTTACATATTTGCCTCAAGAAGGCGTTCGATAAAACTGTTCTTGTGGAATTTGTAAAGTGATATTTGGAAGCCCATAGAGGGCTATGGTGAAAAAGGAAGAATCTTCCGTAAAAAATTGGAAAGAAGCTTTCTGAGAAACTGCTTTGTGTTCTGTTAATTGATCTCACAGACTTACAGCTTTCCGCTCAAGAAGCCTTTCGCTAAGACACTTCCTGGGGAATTTGGAAAGTGATATTTGGAGCCCATGGAGGGCTATGGTGAAAAAGGAAATATCTTCAGTTAAAAGCTGGAAAGAAGCTTTCTGAGAAACTGATTTGTGTTCTGTTAATTTATCTCAAAGGGATACACCTTTCCCCTCAAGAAGCCTTTCGCTAAGACTGTTCTTGTGCTATTTTCAAGGTGATATTTGGAAGCCAAAAGAGGGCTCTGGTGAAATAGGAAGTATCTTCAGTTAAAAAGTGGAAATAAGCTTTCTAAGAAACTGTTTGTGTTCTGTGAATTCATCTCACAAAGTTACAGATTTCCCTTCAAAAAGCCTTTCTCTAAGACTGTTCTTGTGGAATTTTCAAAGTGATATTTGGAATCCCATAGAAGGCTATGGTGAAAACGGAAATGTCCTAAGATAAAAACTGAAAAGAAGCTTTCTGAGAAACTGCTTTTTGTTCTGTTAATTCACCTCACAGAGTTACAGCTTTCCCCTCAAGAAGCCTTTCGCTAAGGCTGTTTTTGTGGAATTCGCAAAGTGATATTTGGAAGCCCATAGAGGGCTATGGTGATAAAGGAAATATCTTCAGTTAAAAACTGGAGAGAAGATTTCTGTAAAACTGCTTTGTGATCTGTTAATTCGTCTCACAGAGTTACAGCTTTCCCCTCAAGACGCCTTTTGGGAAGACTGTTCTTGTGGAATTTGCAAAGTGATATTTGGACGCCCATAGAGGGCTATGGTGAAAAAGGAAATATCCACAGTTAAAAACTGGAAAGAAGCTTTCTGAGAAACTGCTTTGTGTTCTGTTAATTCACATCACAGATTTACAGCTTTCCCCTCAATAAGTCTTTCGCTAAGACACTTCTTGTGGAATTTGCGAAGTGATATTTGGAAGCCATTAGAGGGCTATGGTGAAAAAGAAAATATCCTCAGTTAAAAGTTGAAAGAAGTTTTCTGAGAAACTGCTTTGTGTTTTGTTAATTCATCTCACAGAGTTACAGCTTTCCGCTCAAGAAGCCTTTCGCTAAGACTGTTCCTCTGGAATATGCAAAGTGTTATTTTGGAGCCCATAGGGGGCTACGGTGAAAAGGTAATATCTTCAGTTTAAAACTGGAAAGAAGCTTTTTGAGAATCTGCTTTGTGTTCTTTAAATTCATCTCACAGAGTAACAGCTTTCCCCTCTAGAATTCTTTCGTTAAGACTGTTCTTGTGGAATTTGCAAAGTGATATTGGGAAGCCCATAGAAGTCTATGGTGAAAAAGGAAAAATCTTCCGTTAAAACTCTGAAGAAGCATTCTGTGAAACTGCCGTGTGTTCTGATAATGCATCTCACCGAATTACAGCTTTCCCCTCAAGAAGCCTTTCGCAAAGACTGTTCTTGTGGGATTTTCTAAGTGATATTTGGAAGCCCATAGAGGGCTGTGGGGAAAACGGAAATATCTTCGGCTGAAAACTGCAAAGAAGCTTTCTGAGAAACAGCTCTGTGTTCTGTTAATTCATTTCAGAGAGTTACAGTTTTCCGCTCCAGAAGCCTTTTGCTAAGACTGCTCTTTTGGAATTTGCAAAGTGATATTAGGAAGCCCTTAGAGGGCTATGGTGAAAAAGGAAATATCTTCCATTAGAAACTGGAAAGAAGCCTTCTGAGATACTGCCGTGTGTTCTGTTAATACGTCTAACCGAGTTACAGCTTTCCCCTCAAGAAGCCTTTCGCTAAGACTGTTCTTGTGGTATTTGCAATGTGATATTTGGAAGCCCATATAGGGCTATGGTGAAAAAGGAAATATCTTCAGTTAAAAACTGGAAAGAAGCTTTCTGAGAAACTGCTTTGTGTTCTGTTAATTCATCTCACAGAGTTACAGGATTCCCCTCCAGAAGACTTTCGCTAGGACTGTTCTTGTGGAATTTGCAAAATGATGTTTGGAAGCCCAAAGAGAGCTATGGTGAAAAAGGAAATATCCTAAGATAAAAACGGAAAAGAAGCTTTCTGAGGAACTGCTTTGTGTTCTCTTAATTCGTATCCCAGAGTTACAAATTTTTCCTCAAGAAGACATTCGCTAAGACTGTTCTTGTGCAATTTGCAAAGTGATATTTGGAAGCCCATAGAGGGCCATGATGAAAAAGGAAATATCTTCAGTTAAAAACTGGAAAGAAACTTTCTGAGAAACTGCTTTGTGTTCTGGTATTTCATCGCACAGACTTACAGCTTTCTTCTCAAGAAGCTTTTCGGTAAGTCTGTATTGTGGAATTTGCAAAGTGATATTTGGAAGCCCATAGTGGGCTATGGAGAAAAAGGAAATATCTTCCATTAAAAACTGGGAAGAAGATTTCTGAGACACTGCTTTGTGTTCTGTTAATTTATCTAACAGAGTTACAGCATCCCCCTAGAGAAGTCATTCGCTAAGATTCTTTTTGTGGAATTTGCAAAGTGATATTTGGAAGCCCCTAGAGGGCTTCGGTGAAAAAGGAAATATCTTCAGTTAAAAACTGGAAAGAAGATTTCTGAGAAACTGTTTGGTGTTCTGATAATTCATCTCACAGGATTACAGCTTTCCCTTCAAGAAGTCTTTCGATAAGACTGTTCTTGTGGGATTTGCTAAGTGATATTTGGAAGCCCAAATATGGCTATGGTGAAAAAGGAAATTTCTTCAGTTAAAAACTGGAAAGAAGCTTTCTGAGAAACTGCTTTGTGTTCTGTTAATTCAACTCACTGAGTTACAGTTTTCCCCTCCAGAAGCCTTTCCCTAAGACTGTTCTTGTGGAATTTGCAAAGTGATATTCGAAAGCCCACAGAGGGCTATAGTGAAAAACAAAATATCTTCCGTTAAAACCTGGAAAGAAGCTTTCTGAGAAACTGCCATGTGTTCTATTAATACATCTCACACAGTTCCAGCTTTGCTCTCAAGAAGACCTTCGCTACGACTGTTCTTGAGGAATTTGCAAAGTGATATTTGGAAACCCATAGAGGGATATGTTGAAAAAGGAAATATCTTTCGTTAAAAACTGAAAAGAAGCTTTCTTAGAAACTGCTATGTGTTCTGTTAATTCATCTCAACGAGTTACAACTTTCCCCTCAAGAAGCCTTCAGCTATGGCGCCTCTTGTGTAATTTGCAAAATGATATTTGGAAGCCCATAGAGGTCTACTGTGAAAATGGAAATATCCTCAGATAAAAAACGAAAAGAAGCTTTCAGAGAAACTGATTTGTGTTCTGTTAATTCATATGACAGAGTTACAGATTTTCATTAAAGAAGCCTTTCGCTAAGACTGTTCCTGTGGCATTTGCAAAGTGATATTTGGAAGCCCATAGAGGGCTATGGTGAAAAAGGAAATATCCTATGATAAAAACTGAAAAGAAGCTTTCTGAGAAACTGCTTTGTGTTCTGTTAATTCAACTCACAGAGTTACAGCTTTTCCCTCAAGAAACCTTTCGCTAAGACTGTTCTTTTGGAATTTGCAAAGTGATATTTGGAAGCCCATAGAGGGCTAAGCTGAAAAAGGAAATATCTTCCGTTAAAAACTGGAAAGAAGATTTCTGAGAAACTCCTTTGTGTTCTGCTAATACATCTCACAAAGTTACAGCTTTCCCCTCAAGAAGCCGATCACTAAGACTGTTCTTGTGGAATTTGCAACGTGATATTTGGAAGCCCGCAGAGGGCTATGGTGAAAAAGGAACTATCTTCTCTTAAAAACCGGAAATAAGCTTTCTGAGAAACCGCCATGTGTTCTCTTAATGCACCTCACCGAGTTACAGCTTTCCCCTCAAGAAGACATTCGCTAGGACTGTTCTTGTGGGATTTGCAAAGTGATATTTGGAAGTCCATAGAGGGCTATGGTGAAAAAGGAAATTTCTTCCGTTTAAAACTGGAAAGAAGATTTCTGAGAAATTGCTATTTGTTCTGTTAATTCATCTCACAGAGTTACAGCTTCACCTCCAGAAGCCTTTCGCTAAGACTGTTCTTGTGGAATTTGCAAAGTCATATTTGGAAGCCAATAGAAGTCTATTTTGAAAAAGGAATTATCCTAAGATAGAAACTGAAAAATAAGCTTTCTGAGAAACTGCTTTGTGTTCTGTCAATTCAACTCACAGAGTTACAGCTTTCCCCTCAAGAAGCCTTTTGCTGAGGCTGTTCTTGTGAAATTTTCAAAGTGATATTTGGAAGCCCCTAGAGGGCTATGGTGAAAAAGGAAATATCTTCCGTTAAAAACTGGAAAGAAGCTTTATGAGAATCTGCCGTGTGTTATGTTAATACATCTCACCGAGTTACAGCTTTCCCCACAAGAAGCCTTTCGCTAAGACTGTTCCTGTGGGATTTGCAAAGTGATATTTGGAAGCCCATAGAGGGCTACGGTGAAAATGGAATTATCTTCAGTTAACAACTGGAAAGAAGCTTCTGAGAAACTGCTTTGTGTTCTGTTAATTCATTTCACAGAGTTACAGCTTTCCCTCAAGAAGCCTTTCACTAAGACTCTTCTTGTGGAATTTGCAAAGTGATCTTTGGAAGCCCATAGAGGGCTATGGTGAAAAAGGAAATATCTTCCGTTAAAACTGTAAAGAAGCTTTATGAGAATCTGCCGTGTGTTATGTTAATACATCTCACCGAGTTACAGCTTTACCCACAAGAAGCCTTTCGCTAAGACTGTTCCTGTGGGATTTTCAAAGTGATATTTGGAAGCCCATAGAGGGCTACGGTGAAAATGGAAATATCTTCAGTTAACAACAGGAAAGAAGCTTCTGAGAAACTGCTTTGTGTTCTGTTAATTCATCTCCAAGAGTTACAGCTTTCCCCTCAAGAAGCCTTTCGGTACGACGGCTCTTGTGGAATTTGCAGAGTGATATTTAGAAGCCCACAGAGGGCTATGGTGAAAAAGGAAATAGACTAAGATAAAAACTGAAAACAAGCTTTTTGAGAAGCTGCTTTGTGTTCTGTTAATTCATCTCACAGTGTTCCAGCTTTCCCCTAAAGAAGCCTTTCGCTAAGACTGTTCTTGTGGAATTTTCAAAGAGATATTTGGAAGCCCTTAGAGGGCTATGGTAAAAAAGGATATACCTTCAGTTAAAAACTGGAAAGAAGCTTTCTGAGAAACTGCTTAGTGTTCTGTTAATTCATCTCACAGAGTTACAGTTCTCTCTTCAAGAAGACATTCGCTAAGAGTGTTTTTGTGGAATTTGTAAAGTGATATTTGGAAACCCTAGAGGGCTATGGTGAAAAAGGAAATATCTTCCATTAAAAACTGGAAAGAAGCTTTCTGAGAAACTGCTTTGTGTTCTGTTAATTCATCTCACAGAGTTATAGCTTTCCCCTCAAAAAGCCTTTCTCTAAGGCTGTTGTTGTGGAATTTGCAAAGTGATATTTGGAATCTCAAAGAGGGCTATGGTGAAAATGGAAATATCCTAAGATAAAAACCGAAAAGAACCTTTCTGAGAAACTGCTTTCTGTTCTGGTAGTTCATCTCACAGTGTTACAGCATTCTGCTAAAGCAGCCGTTCACTAAGACTGTTCTTGTGGAATTTGACAAGTGACATTTGGAAGCCCTTAGAGGGCTATGATGAAAAAGTAAATATCCTAAGATAAAAACTGAAAAGAAACTTTCTGAGAAACTGCTTTGTTTTCTATTAATTCAACTCACACAGTTGCAGCTTTACCCTCAAGAAGCCTTTCGCTAAGGCTGCTGTTGTGGTATTTGCAAAGTGATATTTGGAAGCCCATAGAGGGCTACGGTGAAAAAGGAAATATCTTCAGTTAAAAACTGAAAAGAAGCTTTCTGACAAACTTGCTGTGTGTTGTGTCAATTCATCTCAAAGAATTAGAGCTTTCCCCTGAAAACACCTTCCGCTAAGACTGTTCTTGTGGAATTTGCAAAGTGATAATTGGAAGCCCATAGATGGCTATGGTGAAAAAGGAAATATCCTAAGATAAAAACCGAGAAGAAGCTTCCTGAGAAACTGCTTTGTGTTCTTTTATTTTATCTCACAGTGTTACCGCTTTCCCCTCAAGAAGCCATTCAGTAAGACTGTTCTTGTGAAATTTTCAAAGTGATATTTGGAAGCCCATAGTGGGCTATGGTGAAAAAGGAAATATCTTCCCTTAAAAACTAGAAAGAAGCACTCTGAGAAACTGCCGCGTGTTCTGTTAATATATCTCACCGGGTTACAGCTTTCTCCACAAGAAGCCTTTCGCTAAGACTGTTCCTGTGGGATTTGCATAGTGATATTTGGAAGCCCATAGAGGGCTATGGTGAAAAAGGAAATATCCTAAGAAAAAAACTGGAAAGATGATTTCTGAGAAACTGCTTTGTGTTCTGATAATTCATCTCACTGATTTACAGCTTTCCCCTCAAGAAGCCGTTCACTAAGACTGTTCTTGTGGAATTTGCAAAGTGATATTTGGAAGCCCAGAGAGGGCTACGGTGAAAAAGGAAATATCTTCCGTTAAAAACTGGAAAGAAGATTTCTGAGAAACTGCTTTGTGTTCTGTTAATTCATCTCACAGAGTTACAGCTTTCCCCTCCAGAAGTCTTTGGTTAAGACTATTATTGTGGAACTTGCAAAATTTGCAAAGTGATATTTCGAAGCCCTTAGAGGGCTATGCTGAAAAAGGAAATACCCTAAGATAAAAACTGAAAAGAAGCTTTCTGAGCAACTGCTTTGTTTTCTGTCAAATCAACTCACAGAGTTACAGCTTTCCCCTCAAGAAGCCTGTCGCTAAGGCTGTTTTTGTGGAATTTGTAAAGTGATATTTGGAAGCCCACAGATGGCTATGGTGAAAATGGAAATATCCTAAGATAAAAATAGAAAAGAAGCTTTCTGAGAAACTGCCTTGTGTTCTGTTAGTTCATCTCACAGAGTTACAGCTTTACCCTCAAGAAACCTTTCACTAAGACTGTTCTTGTGAAATTTGCAAACTGATATTGGAAACCCGTAGAGGGCTATGGTGAAAAAGGAAATAACTTCAGTTTAAAACTGGAAAGAATCTTTCTGAGAAACTACTTTGTGTTCTCTTAATTCAACTCACAGAGTTACAGCTTTCCCTTCAATAAGCCTTTCGCTAAGACAGTTCTTGTGGAATTTGCAAAGTGATATTTGGAGCCCTTAGAAGGCGATGGTGAGAAAGGAAATATCCTAATATAAAAACTGAACAGAAGCTTTCTGAGAAACTGCTTTGTATACTGTTAATTCATCTCACAGATTTACAGCTTGTCCCTGCAGAAGCCTTTCACTAAGACTGTTCTTGTGGAATTTGCAAAGAGAAATTTCGAAGCCTATAGAGGGCTATGGTGAAAAAGGGAATATCTTCCGTTAAAAACCGAAAAGAAGCTTTCTGAGAAACTGATTTGTGTTCTGTTAGTTCATCTCACAGAGTTTGAGCTTTCTTCTCAAGGAGCCGTTCACTAAGACTCTTCTTGTGCAATTTGCAAATTCATATTTGGTAACCCTTAGAGGGCTATGGTGAAAAAGGAAATATCTCCCGTTAAAAAGGAGAAAGCAGCTTCTTGAGAAACTGGCGTGTTTTCTGTTAATACATCTCACCGAATTAGAGCTTTCCCTTCCAGAAGCCTTTCGCTCAGACTGTTCTTGTGGAATTTGCAAGGTGATATTTGGAAGACCATAGAGGGCTATGGTGAAAAAGGAAATAGCCTAAGATAGAAACTGAAAAGAAGCTTTCTGAAAAACTGCTTTGTGTTCTGTTGAATCATCTCAAAGAGTTAGAGCTTTCCCCTTAAGAAGCCTTTCGCTAATACTGTTCTTGTGGAATTTGCAAAGTGATATTCGGAAGCCCATAGAGTGCTATAGTGAAAATGGAAATCTCCTAAGATAAAAACCGAAAAGAAGCTTTATGAGAAACTGCTCTGTGTTCTGTTAGTTCATCTCATAGAGTTACAGCTTTCCCCTCAAGAAGCCGTTCACTAAGACTGTTCTGGTGGAATTTGCAAAGAGATATTTGGAAGCCCAGAGAGGGCTACGGTGACAAAGGAAATAGCTTCAGTTTAAAACTGGAAAGAAGATTTCTGAGAAACTGCTTTGTGTTCTGTTAATTCATCTCACAGTGTTACAGCTTTCCCCTCCAGAAGTCTTTGGCTAAGACTATTCTTGTGGAATTTGCAAAGTGATATTTCGAAGCCCTTAGAGGGCTATGGTGAAAAAGGAAATACCCTAAGATAAAAACTGAAAAGAAGCTTTCTGAGCAACTGCTTTGTTTTCTGTCAAATCAACTCACAGAGTTACAGCTTTCCCCTCAAGAAGCCTGTCGCTAAGGCTGTTTTTTTGGAATTTGCAAAGTGATATATGGAAGCCCACAGATGGCTATGGTGAAAATGGAAATATCCTAAGATAAAAATAGAAAAGAAGCTTTTTGAGAAACTGCCTTGTGTTCTGTTAGTTCATCTCACAGAGTTACAGCTTTACCCTCAAGAAACCGTTCACTAAGACTGTTCTTGTGAAATTTGCAAATTCATATTTGGTAACCCATAGAGGGCTATGGTGAAAAAGGAAATATCTCCCGTTAAAAAAGTAGAATGCAGCTTCTTGAGAAACTTCCGTGTTTTCTGTTAATACATCTCACCGAATTAGAGCTTTCCCTTCCAGAAGCCTTTCGCTCAGACTGTTCTTGTGGAATTTGCAAGGTGATATTTGGAAGACCATAGAGGGCTATGGTGAAAAAGGAAATAGCCTAAGATAGAAACTGAAAAGAAGCTTTCTGAAAAACTGCTTTGTGTTCTGTTGAATCATCTCAAAGAGTTAGAGCTTTCCCCTTAAGAAGCCTTTCGCTAATACTGTTCTTGTGGAATTTGCAAAGTGATATTCGGATGCCCATAGAGTGCTATAGTGAAAATGGAAATCTCCTAAGATAAAAAACCGAAAAGAAGCTTTCTGAGAAACTGCCTTGTGTTCTGTTAGTTCATCTCATAGAGTTACAGCTTTACCCTCAAGAAGCCGTTCACTAAGACTGTTCTTGTGAAATTTGCAAGTGATATTTGGAAGCCCATAGAAGGCTATGGTGAAAAAGGAAATATCTTCCGTTAAAAACTGGAAAGAAGATTTCTGAGAAACTGCTTTGTGTTCTGTTAATTCATCTCAGAGTGTTACAGCTTTCCCCTCAAGAAGCCTGTCGCTAAGACTGTTCTTGTGGAACTTCCAAAGTGATATTTGGAAGCCCTTAGAGGGCTATGGTGAAAAAGCAATATCTTCCGTTAAAAACCGGAAAGAAGCTTTCTGAGAAACTGCTTTGTGTTCTGTTAATTCATCACACAGAGTTACAGGATTCCCCTCCAGAAGACTTTCGCTAGGACTGTTCTTGTGGAATTTGCAGAATGATGTTTGGAAGCCCAAAGAGAGCTATGGTGAAAAAGGAAATATCCTAAGATAAAAACGGAAAAGAAGCTTTCTGAGGAACTGCTTTGTGTTCTCTTAATTCGTATCCCAGAGTTACAAATTTTTCCTCAAGAAGACATTCGCTAAGACTGTTCTTGTGCAATTTGCAAAGTGATATTTGGAAGCCCATAGAGGGCCATGATGAAAAAGGAAATCTCTTCAGTTAAAAACTGGAAAGAAACTTTCTGAGAAACTGTTTTGTGTTCTGGTAATTCATCTCACAGACTTACAGCTTTCTTCTCAAGAAGCTTTTCGGTAAGTCTGTTTTGTGGAATTTGCAAAGTGATATTTGGATGCCCATAGTGGGCTATGGAGAAAAAGGAAATATCTTCCGTTAAAAACTGGGAAGAAGATTTCTGAGACACTGCTTTGTGTTCTGTTAATTTATCTAACAGAGTTACAGCATTCCCCTAGAGAAGTCATTCGCTAAGATTCTTTTTGTGGAATTTGCAAAGTGATATTTGGAAGCCCCTAGAGGGCTTCGGTGAAAAAGGAAGTATCTTCAGTTAAAAACTGGAAAGAAGATTTCTGAGAAACTGTTTTGTGTTCTGATAATACATCTCACAGGATTACAACTTTCCCTTCAAGAAGCCTTTCGATAAGACTGTTCTTGTGGGATTTGCAAAGTGATATTTGGAAGCCCAAATATGGCTATGGTGAAAAAGGAAATTTCTTCAGTTAAAAACTGGAAAGAAGCTTTCTGAGAAACTGCTTTGTGTTCTGTTAATTCAACTCACTGAGTTACAGTTTTCCCCTCCAGAAGCCTTTCCCTAAGACTGTTCTTGTGGAATTTGCAAAGTGATATTCGAAAGCCCACAGAGGGCTATAGTGAAAAACAAAATATCTTCCGTTAAAAACTGGAAAGAAGCTTTCTGAGAAACTGCCGTGTGTTCTATTAATACATCTCACACAGTTCCAGCTTTGCTCTCAAGAAGACCTTCGCTACGACTGTTCTTGAGGAATTTGCAAAGTGATATTTGGAAGCCCATAGAGGGATATGTTGAAAAAGGAAATATCTTTCGTTAAAAACTGAAAAGAAGCTTTCTTAGAAACTGCTATGTGTTCTGTTAATTCATCTCAACGAGTTACAACTTTCCCCTCAAGAAGCCTTCAGCTATGGCGCCTCTTGTGTAATTTGCAAAATGATATTTGGAAGCCCATAGAGGTCTACTGTGAAAATGGAAATATCCTCAGATAAAAAACGAAAAGAAGTTTTCTGAGAAACTGATTTGTGTTCTGTTAATTCATATGACAGAGTTACAGATTTTCCCTAAAGAAGCCTTTCGCTAAGACAGTTCCTGTGGCATTTGCAAAGTGATATTTGGAAGCCCATAGAGGGCTATGGTGAAAAAGGAAATATCCTATGATAAAAACTGAAAAGAAGCTTTCTGAGAAACTGCTTTGTGTTCTGTTAATTCAACTCACAGAGTTACAGCTTTTCCCTCAAGAAACCTTTCGCTAAGACTGTTCTTTTGGAATTTGCAAAGTGATATTTGGAAGCCCATAGAGGGCTAAGCTGAAAAAGGAAATATCTTCCGTTAAAAACTGGAAAGAAGATTTCTGAGAAACTGCTTTGTGTTCTGTTAATGCATCTCACAGAGATACAGCTCTCCCATCCAGAAACCTTTCGCTAACACTGTTCTTGTGGAATTTGCAAAGTGATATTTGGAAGCAAAGAGAGAGCTATGGTGAAAAAGGAAATATCCTAAGATAAAAACTGAAAAGAAGTTTTCTGAGAAACTGCTTTGTGTTCTGTTAATTCATCTCACAGTGGTACAGCTTTCCCCTCCAGAAGCCTTTCGCTAAGACTGTTCTTGTGGAATTTGCAAAGTGATATTTGGAAGCCCAGAGAGGGCTATGGTGGAAAAGGAAATATCTTCAGTTAAAAACTGGAAAGAAGGTTTCTGAGAAACTACCGTGTGTTCTGTTAATACATCTCACCGAGTTACAGCTTTCCCCTCAAGAAGCCTTTCTGTAAGACTGTTCTTGTGGAATTTGGAAAGTGAAATTTGGAAGCCCATTGAGGGCTATGATGAAAAAGGAAATTTCTTCCGTTAAAAACCGAAAAGAAGCTTTCTGAGAAACTGCTTTGTGTTTTGTTAGTTCATCTCACAGAATTACAGCTTTGCTCTCCAGAAGCCTTTCACTAAGACTGTTCTTGTGGAATTTGCAAAGTGATCTTAGAAGCCCGTAGAGGGCTATGGTGAAAAAGGAAATATCTTCCATTAAAAACAGGGAAGAAGCTTTCTGAGAGACTTCTTTGTGTTCTGTTAATTCCTCTCACAGACTACAGCTTTCACTTCAAGAAGCCTTTCCTTAAGACTGTTCTTGAGGAATTTGCAAAGTGATATTTGGAAGCTCCTAGAAGGCTATGTTGGAAAAGGAAGTATCCTAAGATAAAAACTGAAAAGATGCTTTCTGAAAAGCTGCATTGTGTTTTCTTAATTCAACTCACAGAGTTACAGCTTTTCCCTCAAGAAACCTTTCGCTAAGACTGTTCTTTTGGAATTTGCAAAGTGATATTTGGAAGCCCATAGAGGGCTAAGCTGAAAAAGGAAATATCTTCCGTTAAAATCTGGAAAGAAGATTTCTGAGAAACTCCTTTGTGTTCTGCTAATACATCTCACAAAGTTACAGCTTTCCCCTCAAGAAGCCGATCACTAAGACTGTTCTTGTGGAATTTGCAACGTGATATTTGGAAGCCCGCAGAGGGCTATGGTGAAAAAGGAACTATCTTCTCTTAAAAACCGGAAATAAGCTTTCTGAGAAACCGCCATGTGTTCTCTTAATGCACCTCACCGAGTTACAGCTTTCCCCTCAAGAAGACATTCGCTAGGACTGTTCTTGTGGGATTTGCAAAGTGATATTTGGAAGTCCATAGAGGGCTATGGTGAAAAAGGAAATTTCTTCCGTTTAAAACTGGAAAGAAGATTTCTGAGAAATTGCTATTTGTTCTGTTAATTCATCTCACAGAGTTACAGCTTCACCTCCAGAAGCCTTTCGCTAAGACTGTTCTTGTGGAATTTGCAAAGTCATATTTGGAAGCCAATAGAAGTCTATTTTGAAAAAGGAATTATCCTAAGATAGAAACTGAAAAATAAGCTTTCTGAGAAACTGCTTTGTGTTCTGTCAATTCAACTCACAGAGTTACAGCTTTCCCCTCAAGAAGCCTTTTGCTGAGGCTGTTCTTGTGAAATTTTCAAAGTGATATTTGGAAGCCCCTAGAGGGCTATGGTGAAAAAGGAAATATCTTCCGTTAAAAACTGGAAAGAAGCTTTATGAGAATCTGCCGTGTGTTATGTTAATACATCTCACCGAGTTACAGCTTTCCCCACAAGAAGCCTTTCGCTAAGACTGTTCCTGTGGGATTTGCAAAGTGATATTTGGAAGCCCATAGAGGGCTACGGTGAAAATGGAATTATCTTCAGTTAACAACTGGAAAGAAGCTTCTGAGAAACTGCTTTGTGTTCTGTTAATTCATTTCACAGAGTTACAGCTTTCCCTCAAGAAGCCTTTCACTAAGACTCTTCTTGTGGAATTTGCAAAGTGATCTTTGGAAGCCCATAGAGGGCTATGGTGAAAAAGGAAATATCTTCCGTTAAAAACTGTAAAGAAGCTTTATGAGAATCTGCCGTGTGTCATGTTAATACATCTCACCGAGTTACAGCTTTACCCACAAGAAGCCTTTCGCTAAGACTGTTCCTGTGGGATTTGCAAAGTGATATTTGGAAGCCCATAGAGGGCTACGGTGAAAATGGAAATATCTTCAGTTAACAACAGGAAAGAAGCTTCTGAGAAACTGCTTTGTGTTCTGTTAATTCATCTCCAAGAGTTACAGCTTTCCCCTCAAGAAGCCTTTCGGTACGACAGCTCTTGTGGAATTTGCAGAGTGATATTTAGAAGCCCACAGAGGGCTATGGTGAAAAAGGAAATAGACTAACATAAAAACTGAAAACAAGCTTTTTGAGAAGCTGCTTTGTGTTCTGTTAATTCATCTCACAGTGTTCCAGCTTTCCCCTAAAGAAGCCTTTCGCTAAGACTGTTCTTGTGGAATTTTCAAAGAGATATTTGGAAGCCCTTAGAGGGCTATGGTAAAAAAGGATATACCTTCAGTTAAAAACTGGAAAGAAGCTTTCTGAGAAACTGCTTAGTGTTCTGTTAATTCATCTCACAGAGTTACAGTTCTCTCTTCAAGAAGACATTCGCTAAGAGTGTTTTTGTGGAATTTGTAAAGTGATATTTGGAAACCCTAGAGGGCTATGGTGAAAAAGGAAATATCTTCCATTAAAAACTGGAAAGAAGCTTTCTGAGAAACTGCTTTGTGTTCTGTTAATTCATCTCACAGAGTTATAGCTTTCCCCTCAAAAAGCCTTTCTCTAAGGCTGTTGTTGTGGAATTTGCAAAGTGATATTTGGAATCTCAAAGAGGGCTATGGTGAAAATGGAAATATCCTAAGATAAAAACCGAAAAGAACCTTTCTGAGAAACTGCTTTCTGTTCTGGTAGTTCATCTCACAGTGTTACAGCATTCTGCTAAAGCAGCCGTTCACTAAGACTGTTCTTGTGGAATTTGACAAGTGACATTTGGAAGCCCTTAGAGGGCTATGATGAAAAAGTAAATATCCTAAGATAAAAACTGAAAAGAAACTTTCTGAGAAACTGCTTTGTTTTCTAATAATTCAACTCACACAGTTGCAGCTTTACCCTCAAGAAGCCTTTCGCTAAGGCTGCTGTTGTGGTATTTGCAAAGTGATATTTGGAAGCCCATAGAGGGCTACGGTGAAAAAGGAAATATCTTCAGTTAAAAACTGAAAAGAAGCTTTCTGACAAACTTGCTGTGTGTTGTGTCAATTCATCTCAAAGAATTAGAGCTTTCCCCTGAAAACACCTTCCGCTAAGACTGTTCTTGTGGAATTTGCAAAGTGATAATTGGAAGCCCATAGATGGCTATGGTGAAAAAGGAAATATCCTAAGATAAAAACCGAGAAGAAGCTTCCTGAGAAACTGCTTTGTGTTCTTTTATTTTATCTCACAGTGTTACCGCTTTCCCCTCAAGAAGCCATTCAGTAAGACTGTTCTTGTGAAATTTTCAAAGTGATATCTGGAAGCCCATAGTGGGCTATGGTGAAAAAGGAAATATCTTCCCTTAAAAACTAGAAAGAAGCACTCTGAGAAACTGCCGCGTGTTCTGTTAATATATCTCACCGGGTTACAGCTTTCTCCACAAGAAGCCTTTCGCTAAGACTGTTCCTGTGGGATTTGCATAGTGATATTTGGAAGCCCATAGAGGGCTATGGTGAAAAAGGAAATATCCTAAGAAAAAAACTGGAAAGATGATTTCTGAGAAACTGCTTTGTGTTCTGATAATTCATCTCACTGATTTACAGCTTTCCCCTCAAGAAGCCGTTCACTAAGACTGTTCTTGTGGAATTTGCAAAGTGATATTTGGAAGCCCAGAGAGGGCTACGGTGAAAAAGGAAATATCTTCCGTTAAAAACTGGAAAGAAGATTTCTGAGAAACTGCTTTGTGTTCTGTTAATTCATCTCACAGAGTTACAGCTTTCCCCTCCAGAAGTCTTTGGTTAAGACTATTATTGTGGAACTTGCAAAATTTGCAAAGTGATATTTTGAAGCCCTTAGAGGGCTATGCTGAAAAAGGAAATACCCTAAGATAAAAACTGAAAAGAAGCTTTCTGAGCAACTGCTTTGTTTTCTGTCAAATCAACTCACAGAGTTACAGCTTTCCCCTCAAGAAGCCTGTCGCTAAGGCTGTTTTTGTGGAATTTGTAAAGTGATATTTGGAAGCCCACAGATGGCTATGGTGAAAATGGAAATATCCTAAGATAAAAAGAGAAAAGAAGCTTTCTGAGAAACTGCCTTGTGTTCTGTTAGTTCATCTCACAGAGTTACAGCTTTACCCTCAAGAAACCGTTCACTAAGACTGTTCTTGTGAAATTTGCAAAGTGATATTGGAAACCCGTAGAGGGCTATGGTGAAAAAGGAAATAACTTCAGTTTAAAACTGGAAAGAATCTTTCTGAGAAACTACTTTGTGTTCTCTTAATTCAACTCACAGAGTTACAGCTTGTCCCTGCAGAAGCCTTTCACTAAGACTGTTCTTGTGGAATTTGCAAAGAGAAATTTCGAAGCCTATAGAGGGCTATGGTGAAAAAGGGAATATCTTCCGTTAAAAACCGAAAAGAAGCTTTCTGAGAAACTGATTTGTGTTCTGTTAGTTCATCTCACAGAGTTTGAGCTTTCTTCTCAAGGAGCCGTTCACTAAGACTCTTCTTGTGCAATTTGCAAATTCATATTTGGTAACCCTTAGAGGGCTATGGTGAAAAAGGAAATATCTCCCGTTAAAAAGGAGAAAGCAGCTTCTTGAGAAACTGGCGTGTTTTCTGTTAATACATCTCACCGAATTAGAGCTTTCCCTTCCAGAAGCCTTTCGCTCAGACTGTTCTTGTGGAATTTGCAAGGTGATATTTGGAAGACCATAGAGGGCTATGGTGAAAAAGGAAATAGCCTAAGATAGAAACTGAAAAGAAGCTTTCTGAAAAACTGCTTTGTGTTCTGTTGAATCATCTCAAAGAGTTAGAGCTTTCCCCTTAAGAAGCCTTTCGCTAATACTGTTCTTGTGGAATTTGCAAAGTGATATTCGGAAGCCCATAGAGTGCTATAGTGAAAATGGAAATCTCCTAAGATAAAAACCGAAAAGAAGCTTTATGAGAAACTGCTCTGTGTTCTGTTAGTTCATCTCATAGAGTTACAGCTTTCCCCTCAAGAAGCCGTTCACTAAGACTGTTCTGGTGGAATTTGCAAAGAGATATTTGGAAGCCCAGAGAGGGCTACGGTGACAAAGGAAATAGCTTCAGTTTAAAACTGGAAAGAAGATTTCTGAGAAACTGCTTTGTGTTCTGTTAATTCATCTCACAGTGTTACAGCTTTCCCCTCCAGAAGTCTTTGGGTAAGACTATTCTTGTGGAATTTGCAAAGTGATATTTCGAAGCCCTTAGAGGGCTATGGTGAAAAAGGAAATACCCTAAGATAAAAACTGAAAAGAAGCTTTCTGAGCAACTGCTTTGTTTTCTGTCAAATCAACTCACAGAGTTACAGCTTTCCCCTCAAGAAGCCTGTCGCTAAGGCTGTTTTTGTGGAATTTGCAAAGTGATATATGGAAGCCCACAGATGGCTATGGTGAAAATGGAAATATCCTAAGATAAAAATAGAAAAGAAGCTTTTTGAGAAACTGCCTTGTGTTCTGTTAGTTCATCTCACAGAGTTACAGCTTTACCCTCAAGAAACCGTTCACTAAGACTGTTCTTGTGAAATTTGCAAAGTGATATTGGAAGCCCGTAGAGGGGTATGGTGAAAAAGGAAATAACTTCAGTTTAAAACTGGAAAGAATCTTTCTGAGAAACTACTTTGTGTTCTCTTAATTCAACTCACAGAGTTACAGCTTTCCCTTCAATAAGCCTTTCGCTAAGACAGTTCTTGTGGAATTTGCAAAGTGATATTTGGAGCCCTTAGAAGGCGACGGTGAAAAAGGAAATATCCTAATATAAAAACTGAACAGAAGCTTTCTGAGAAACTGCTTTGTGTACTGTTAATTCATCGCACAGAGTTACAGCTTGTCCCTGCAGAAGCCTTTCAATAAGACTGTTCTTGTGGAATTTGCAAAGAGAAATTTCGAAGCCTATAGAGGGCTATGGTGAAAAAGGGAATATCTTCCATTAAAAACCGAAAAGAAGCTTTCTGAGAAACTGCTTTGTGTTCTGTTAGTTCATCTCACAGGGTTTGAGCTTTCCTCTCAAGGAGCCCCGTTCACTAAGACTCTTCTTGTGCAATTTGCAAATTCATATTTGGTAACCCATAGAGGGCTATGGTGAAAAAGGAAATATCTCCCGTTAAAAAAGTAGAAAGCAGCTTCTTGAGAAACTGGCGTGTTTTCTGTTAATATATCTCACCGAATTAGAGCTTTCCCTTCCAGAAGCCTTTCGCTCAGACTGTTCTTGTGGAATTTGCAAGTTGATATTTGGAAGACCATAGAGGGCTATGGTGAAAAAGGAAATAGCCTAAGATAGAAACTGAAAAGAAGCTTTCTGAAAAACTGCTTTGTGTTCTGTTGCATCATCTCAAAGAGTTAGAGCTTTCCCCTTAAGAAGCCTTTCGCTAATACTGTTCTTGTGGAATTTGCAAAGTGATATTCGGATGCCCATAGAGTGCTATAGTGAAAATGGAAATCTCCTAAGATAAAAACCGAAAAGAAGCTTTCTGAGAAACTGCCTTGTGCTCTGTTAGTTCATCTCATAGAGTTACAGCTTTACCCTCAAGAAGCCGTTCACTAAGACTGTTCTTGTGGAATTTGCAAAGTGATATTTGGAAGCCCATAGAAGGCTATGGTGAAAAAGGAAATATCTTCCGTTAAAAACTGGAAAGAAGATTTCTGAGAAACTGCTTTGTGTTCTGTTAATTCATCTCAGAGTGTTACAGCTTTCCCCTCAAGAAGCCTGTCGCTAAGACTGTTCTTGTGGAACTTCCAAAGTGATATTTGGAAGCCCTTAGAGGGCTATGGTGAAAAAGCAATATCTTCCGTTAAAAACCGGAAAGAAGCTTTCTGAGAAACTGCTTTGTGTTCTGTTAATTCATCTCACAGAGTTACAGGATTCCCCTCCAGAAGACTTTCGCTAGGACTGTTCTTGTGGAATTTGCAAAATGATGTTTGGAAGCCCAAAGAGAGCTATGGTGAAAAAGGAAATATCCTAAGATAAAAAAGGAAAAGAAGCTTTCTGAGGAACTGCTTTGTGTTCTCTTAATTCGTATCCCAGAGTTACAAATTTTTCCTCAAGAAGACATTCGCTAAGACTGTTCTTGTGCAATTTGCAAAGTGATATTTGGAAGCCCATAGAGGGCCATGATGAAAAAGGAAATCTCTTCAGTTAAAAACTGGAAAGAAACTTTCTGAGAAACTGTTTTGTGTTCTGGTAATTCATCTCACAGACTTACAGCTTTCTTCTCAAGAAGCTTTTCGGTAAGTCTGTTTTGTGGAATTTGCAAAGTGATATTTGGATGCCCATAGTGGGCTATGGAGAAAAAGGAAATATCTTCCGTTAAAAACTGGGAAGAAGATTTCTGAGACACTGCTTTGTGTTCTGTTAATTTATCTAACAGAGTTACAGCATTCCCCTAGAGAAGTCATTCGCTAAGATTCTTTTTGTGGAATTTGCAAAGTGATATTTGGAAGCCCCTAGAGGGCTTCGGTGAAAAAGGAAGTATCTTCAGTTAAAAACTGGAAAGAAGATTTCTGAGAAACTGTTTTGTGTTCTGATAATACATCTCACAGGATTACAACTTTCCCTTCAAGAAGCCTTTCGATAAGACTGTTCTTGTGGGATTTGCAAAGTGATATTTGGAAGCCCAAATATGGCTATGGTGAAAAAGGAAATTTCTTCAGTTAAAAACTGGAAAGAAGCTTTCTGAGAAACTGCTTTGTGTTCTGTTAATTCAACTCACTGAGTTACAGTTTTCCCCTCCAGAAGCCTTTCCCTAAGACTGTTCTTGTGGAATTTGCAAAGTGATATTCGAAAGCCCACAGAGGGCTATAGTGAAAAACAAAATATCTTCCGTTAAAAACTGGAAAGAAGCTTTCTGAGAAACTGCCGTGTGTTCTATTAATACATCTCACACAGTTCCAGCTTTGCTCTCAAGAAGACCTTCGCTACGACTGTTCTTGAGGAATTTGCAAAGTGATATTTGGAAGCCCATAGAGGGATATGTTGAAAAAGGAAATATCTTTCGTTAAAAACTGAAAAGAAGCTTTCTTAGAAACTGCTATGTGTTCTGTTAATTCATCTCAACGAGTTACAACTTTCCCCTCAAGAAGCCTTCAGCTATGGCGCCTCTTGTGTAATTTGCAAAATGATATTTGGAAGCCCATAGAGGTCTACTGTGAAAATGGAAATATCCTCAGATAAAAAACGAAAAGAAGTTTTCTGAGAAACTGATTTGTGTTCTGTTAATTCATATGACAGAGTTACAGATTTTCCCTAAAGAAGCCTTTCGCTAAGACTGTTCCTGTGGCATTTGCAAAGTGATATTTGGAAGCCCATAGAGGGCTATGGTGAAAAAGGAAATATCCTATGATAAAAACTGAAAAGAAGCTTTCTGAGAAACTGCTTTGTGTTCTGTTAATTCAACTCACAGAGTTACAGCTTTTCCCTCAAGAAACCTTTCGCTAAGACTGTTCTTTTGGAATTTGCAAAGTGATATTTGGAAGCCCATAGAGGGCTAAGCTGAAAAAGGAAATATCTTCCGTTAAAAACTGGAAAGAAGATTTCTGAGAAACTGCTTTGTGTTCTGTTAATGCATCTCACAGAGATACAGCTCTCCCATCCAGAAACCTTTCGCTAACACTGTTCTTGTGGAATTTGCAAAGTGATATTTGGAAGCAAAGAGAGAGCTATGGTGAAAAAGGAAATATCCTAAGATAAAAACTGAAAAGAAGTTTTCTGAGAAACTGCTTTGTGTTCTGTTAATTCATCTCACAGTGGTACAGCTTTCCCCTCCAGAAGCCTTTCGCTAAGACTGTTCTTGTGGAATTTGCAAAGTGATATTTGGAAGCCCAGAGAGGGCTATGGTGGAAAAGGAAATATCTTCAGTTAAAAACTGGAAAGAAGGTTTCTGAGAAACTACCGTGTGTTCTGTTAATACATCTCACCGAGTTACAGCTTTCCCCTCAAGAAGCCTTTCTGTAAGACTGTTCTTGTGGAATTTGGAAAGTGAAATTTGGAAGCCCATTGAGGGCTATGATGAAAAAGGAAATTTCTTCCGTTAAAAACCGAAAAGAAGCTTTCTGAGAAACTGCTTTGTGTTTTGTTAGTTCATCTCACAGAATTACAGCTTTGCTCTCCAGAAGCCTTTCGCTAAGACTGTTCTTGTGGAATTTGCAAAGTGATCTTAGAAGCCCGTAGAGGGCTATGGTGAAAAAGGAAATATCTTCCATTAAAAACAGGGAAGAAGCTTTCTGAGAGACTTCTTTGTGTTCTGTTAATTCCTCTCACAGACTACAGCTTTCACTTCAAGAAGCCTTTCCTTAAGACTGTTCTTGAGGAATTTGCAAAGTGATATTTGGAAGCTCCTAGAAGGCTATGGTGGAAAAGGAAGTATCCTAAGATAAAAACTGAAAAGATGCTTTCTGAAAAACTGCATTGTGTTTTCTTAATTGATATCACGGAGTTATAGATTTCCCCTCCAGAAGCCTTTCGCAAAGATTGTTCTTGTGGAATTTGCAACGTGATATTTGGAAGCCCGCAGAGTGCTATGGTGAAAAAGGAAATATCTTCCGTTAAAAACTGGAAAGAAGATTTCTGAGAAACTCCTTTGTGTTCTGCTAATACATCTCACAAAGTTACAGCTTTCCCCTCAAGAAGCCGATCACTAAGACTGTTCTTGTGGAATTTGCAACGTGATATTTGGAAGCCCGCAGAGGGCTATGGTGAAAAAGGAACTATCTTCTCTTAAAAACCGGAAATAAGCTTTCTGAGAAACCGCCATGTGTTCTCTTAATGCACCTCACCGAGTTACAGCTTTCCCCTCAAGAAGACATTCGCTAGGACTGTTCTTGTGGGATTTGCAAAGTGATATTTGGAAGTCCATAGAGGGCTATGGTGAAAAAGGAAATTTCTTCCGTTTAAAACTGGAAAGAAGATTTCTGAGAAATTGCTATTTGTTCTGTTAATTCATCTCACAGAGTTACAGCTTCACCTCCAGAAGCCTTTCGCTAAGACTGTTCTTGTGGAATTTGCAAAGTCATATTTGGAAGCCAATAGAAGTCTATTTTGAAAAAGGAATTATCCTAAGATAGAAACTGAAAAATAAGCTTTCTGAGAAACTGCTTTGTGTTCTGTCAATTCAACTCACAGAGTTACAGCTTTCCCCTCAAGAAGCCTTTTGCTGAGGCTGGTCTTGTGAAATTTTCAAAGTGATATTTGGAAGCCCCTAGAGGGCTATGGTGAAAAAGGAAATATCTTCCGTTAAAAACTGGAAAGAAGCTTTATGAGAATCTGCCGTGTGTTATGTTAATACATCTCACCGAGTTACAGCTTTCCCCACAAGAAGCCTTTCGCTAAGACTGTTCCTGTGGGATTTGCAAAGTGATATTTGGAAGCCCATAGAGGGCTACGGTGAAAATGGAATTATCTTCAGTTAACAACTGGAAAGAAGCTTCTGAGAAACTGCTTTGTGTTCTGTTAATTCATTTCACAGAGTTACAGCTTTCCCTCAAGAAGCCTTTCACTAAGACTCTTCTTGTGGAATTTGCAAAGTGATCTTTGGAAGCCCATAGAGGGCTATGGTGAAAAAGGAAATATCTTCCGTTAAAAACTGTAAAGAAGCTTTATGAGAATCTGCCGTGTGTTATGTTAATACATCTCACCGAGTTACAGCTTTACCCACAAGAAGCCTTTCGCTAAGACTGTTCCTGTGGGATTTGCAAAGTGATATTTGGAAGCCCATAGAGGGCTACGGTGAAAATGGAAATATCTTCAGTTAACAACAGGAAAGAAGCTTCTGAGAAACTGCTTTGTGTTCTGTTAATTCATCTCCAAGAGTTACAGCTTTCCCCTCAAGAAGCCTTTCGGTACGACGGCTCTTGTGGAATTTGCAGAGTGATATTTAGAAGCCCACAGAGGGCTATGGTGAAAAAGGAAATAGACTAAGATAAAAACTGAAAACAAGCTTTTTGAGAAGCTGCTTTGTGTTCTGTTAATTCATCTCACAGTGTTCCAGCTTTCCCCTAAAGAAGCCTTTCGCTAAGACTGTTCTTGTGGAATTTTCAAAGAGATATTTGGAAGCCCTTAGAGGGCTATGGTAAAAAAGGATATACCTTCAGTTAAAAACTGGAAAGAAGCTTTCTGAGAAACTGCTTAGTGTTCTGTTAATTCATCTCACAGAGTTACAGTTCTCTCTTCAAGAAGACATTCGCTAAGAGTGTTTTTGTGGAATTTGTAAAGTGATATTTGGAAACCCTAGAGGGTTATGATGAAAAAGGAAATATCTTCCATTAAAAACTGGAAAGAAGCTTTCTGAGAAACTGCTTTGTGTTCTGTTAATTCATCTCACAGAGTTATAGCTTTCCCCTCAAAAAGCCTTTCTCTAAGGCTGTTGTTGTGGAATTTGCAAAGTGATATTTGGAATCTCAAAGAGTGCTATGGTGAAAATGGAAATATCCTAAGATAAAAACCGAAAAGAACCTTTCTGAGAAACTGCTTTCTGTTCTGGTAGTTCATCTCACAGAGTTACAGCATTCTGCTAAAGCAGCCGTTCACTAAGACTGTTCTTGTGGAATTTGACAAGTGACATTTGGAAGCCCTTAGAGGGCTATGATGAAAAAGTAAATATCCTAAGATAAAAACTGAAAAGAAACTTTCTGAGAAACTGCTTTGTTTTCTATTAATTCAACTCACACAGTTGCAGCTTTACCCTCAAGAAGCCTTTCGCTAAGGCTGCTGTTGTGGTATTTGCAAAGTGATATTTGGAAGCCCATAGAGGGCTACGGTGAAAAAGGAAATATCTTCAGTTAAAAACTGAAAAGAAGCTTTCTGACAAACTTGCTGTGTGTTGTGTCAATTCATCTCAAAGAATTAGAGCTTTCCCCTGAAAACACCTTCCGCTAAGACTGTTCTTGTGGAATTTGCAAAGTGATAATTGGAAGCCCATAGATGGCTATGGTGAAAAAGGAAATATCCTAAGATAAAAACCGAGAAGATGCTTCCTGAGAAACTGCTTTGTGTTCTTTTATTTTATCTCACAGTGTTACCGCTTTCCCCTCAAGAAGCCATTCAGGAAGACTGTTCTTGTGAAATTTTCAAAGGGATATTTGGAAGCCCATAGTGGGCTATGGTGAAAAAGGAAATATCTTCCCTTAAAAACTAGAAAGAAGCACTCTGAGAAACTGCCGCGTGTTCTGTTAATATATCTCACCGGGTTACAGCTTTCTCCACAAGAAGCCTTTCGCTAAGACTGTTCCTGTGGGATTTGCATAGTGATATTTGGAAGCCCATAGAGGGCTATGGTGAAAAAGGAAATATCCTAAGAAAAAAACTGGAAGGATGATTTCTGAGAAACTGCTTTGTGTTCTGTTAATTCATCTCACTGATTTACAGCTT
Organism: Chlorocebus sabaeus; assembly: GCF_047675955.1. Lineage (NCBI taxonomy): Eukaryota > Metazoa > Chordata > Mammalia > Primates > Cercopithecidae > Chlorocebus > Chlorocebus sabaeus. The sequence continues at coordinate 543,152 of NW_027327681.1, read as the reverse complement.
TCCCCTCAAGAAGCCGTTCACTAAGACTGTTCTTGTGGAATTTGCAAAGTGATATTTGGATGCCCAGAGACGGCTACGGTGAAAAAGGAAATATCTTCCGTTAAAAACTGGAAAGAAGATTTCTGAGAAACTGCTTTGTGTTCTGTTAATTCATCTCACAGAGTTACAGCTTTCCCCTCCAGAAGTCTTTGGTTAAGACTATTATTGTGGAACTTGCAAAATTTGCAAAGTGATATTTCCAAGCCCTTAGAGGGCTATGCTGAAAAAGGAAATACCCTAAGATAAAAACTGAAAAGAAGCTTTCTGAGCAACTGCTTTGTTTTCTGTCAAATCAACTCACAGAGTTACAGCTTTCCCCTCAAGAAGCCTGTCGCTAAGGCTGTTTTTGTGGAATTTGTAAAGTGATATTTGGAAGCCCACAGATGGCTATGGTGAAAATGGAAATATCCTAAGATAAAAAGAGAAAAGAAGCTTTCTGAGAAACTGCCTTGTGTTCTGTTAGTTCATCTCACAGAGTTACAGCTTTACCCTCAAGAAACCGTTCACTAAGACTGTTCTTGTGAAATTTGCAAAGTGATATTGGAAACCCGTAGAGGGCTATGGTGAAAAAGGAAATAACTTCAGTTTAAAACTGGAAAGAATCTTTCTGAGAAACTACTTTGTGTTCTCTTAATTCAACTCACAGAGTTACAGCTTGTCCCTGCAGAAGCCTTTCACTAAGACTGTTCTTGTGGAATTTGCAAAGAGAAATTTCGAAGCCTATAGAGGGCTATGGTGAAAAAGGGAATATCTTCCGTTAAAAACCGAAAAGAAGCTTTCTGAGAAACTGATTTGTGTTCTGTTAGTTCATCTCACAGAGTTTGAGCTTTCTTCTCAAGGAGCCGTTCACTAAGACTCTTCTTGTGCAATTTGCAAATTCATATTTGGTAACCCTTAGAGGGCTATGGTGAAAAAGGAAATATCTCCCGTTAAAAAGGAGAAAGCAGCTTCTTGAGAAACTGGCGTGTTTTCTGTTAATACATCTCACCGAATTAGAGCTTTCCCTTCCAGAAGCCTTTCGCTCAGACTGTTCTTGTGGAATTTGCAAGGTGATATTTGGAAGACCATAGAGGGCTATGGTGAAAAAGGAAATAGCCTAAGATAGAAACTGAAAAGAAGCTTTCTGAAAAACTGCTTTGTGTTCTGTTGAATCATCTCAAAGAGTTAGAGCTTTCCCCTTAAGAAGCCTTTCGCTAATACTGTTCTTGTGGAATTTGCAAAGTGATATTCGGAAGCCCATAGAGTGCTATAGTGAAAATGGAAATCTCCTAAGATAAAAACCGAAAAGAAGCTTTATGAGAAACTGCTCTGTGTTCTGTTAGTTCATCTCATAGAGTTACAGCATTCCCCTCAAGAAGCCGTTCACTAAGACTGTTCTGGTGGAATTTGCAAAGAGATATTTGGAAGCCCAGAGAGGGCTACGGTGAAAAAGGAAATATCTTCCGTTAAAAACTGGAAAGAAGATTTCTGAGAAACTGCTTTGTGTTCTGTTAATTCATCTCACAGTGTTACAGCTTTCCCCTCCAGAAGTCTTTGGCTAAGACTATTCTTGTGGAATTTGCAAAGTGATATTTCGAAGCCCTTAGAGGGCTATGGTGAAAAAGGAAATACCCTAAGATAAAAACTGAAAAGAAGCTTTCTGAGCAACTGCTTTGTTTTCTGTCAAATCAACTCACAGAGTTACAGCTTTCCCCTCAAGAAGCCTGTCGCTAAGGCTGTTTTTGTGGAATTTGCAAAGTGATATATGGAAGCCCACAGATGGCTATGGTGAAAATGGAAATATCCTAAGATAAAAATAGAAAAGAAGCTTTTTGAGAAACTGCCTTGTGTTCTGTTAGTTCATCTCACAGAGTTACAGCTTTACCCTCAAGAAACCGTTCACTAAGACTGTTCTTGTGAAATTTGCAAAGTGATATTGGAAGCCCGTAGAGGGGTATGGTGAAAAAGGAAATAACTTCAGTTTAAAACTGGAAAGAATCTTTCTGAGAAACTACTTTGTGTTCTCTTAATTCAACTCACAGAGTTACAGCTTTCCCTTCAATAAGCCTTTCGCTAAGACAGTTCTTGTGGAATTTGCAAAGTGATATTTGGAGCCCTTAGAAGGCGACGGTGAAAAAGGAAATATCCTAATATAAAAACTGAACAGAAGCTTTCTGAGAAACTGCTTTGTGTACTGTTAATTCATCGCACAGAGTTACAGCTTGTCCCTGCAGAAGCCTTTCAATAAGACTGTTCTTGTGGAATTTGCAAAGAGAAATTTCGAAGCCTATAGAGGGCTATGGTGAAAAAGGGAATATCTTCCATTAAAAACCGAAAAGAAGCTTTCTGAGAAACTGCTTTGTGTTCTGTTAGTTCATCTCACAGAGTTTGAGCTTTCCTCTCAAGGAGCCCCGTTCACTAAGACTCTTCTTGTGCAATTTGCAAATTCATATTTGGTAACCCATAGAGGGCTATGGTGAAAAAGGAAATATCTCCCGTTAAAAAAGTAGAAAGCAGCTTCTTGAGAAACTGGCGTGTTTTCTGTTAATATATCTCACCGAATTAGAGCTTTCCCTTCCAGAAGCCTTTCGCTAATACTGTTCTTGTGGAATTTGCAAGTTGATATTTGGAAGACCATAGAGGGCTATGGTGAAAAAGGAAATAGCCTAAGATAGAAACTGAAAAGAAGCTTTCTGAAAAACTGCTTTGTGTTCTGTTGCATCATCTCAAAGAGTTAGAGCTTTCCCCTTAAGAAGCCTTTCGCTAATACTGTTCTTGTGGAATTTGCAAAGTGATATTCGGATGCCCATAGAGTGCTATAGTGAAAATGGAAATCTCCTAAGATAAAAACCGAAAAGAAGCTTTCTGAGAAACTGCCTTGTGCTCTGTTAGTTCATCTCATAGAGTTACAGCTTTACCCTCAAGAAGCCGTTCACTAAGACTGTTCTTGTGGAATTTGCAAAGTGATATTTGGAAGCCCATAGAAGGCTATGGTGAAAAAGGAAATATCTTCCGTTAAAAACTGGAAAGAAGATTTCTGAGAAACTGCTTTGTGTTCTGTTAATTCATCTCAGAGTGTTACAGCTTTCCCCTCAAGAAGCCTGTCGCTAAGACTGTTCTTGTGGAACTTCCAAAGTGATATTTGGAAGCCCTTAGAGGGCTATGGTGAAAAAGCAATATCTTCCGTTAAAAACCGGAAAGAAGCTTTCTGAGAAACTGCTTTGTGTTCTGTTAATTCATCTCACAGAGTTACAGGATTCCCCTCCAGAAGACTTTCGCTAGGACTGTTCTTGTGGAATTTGCAAAATGATGTTTGGAAGCCCAAAGAGAGCTATGGTGAAAAAGGAAATATCCTAAGATAAAAAAGGAAAAGAAGCTTTCTGAGGAACTGCTTTGTGTTCTCTTAATTCGTATCCCAGAGTTACAAATTTTTCCTCAAGAAGACATTCGCTAAGACTGTTCTTGTGCAATTTGCAAAGTGATATTTGGAAGCCCATAGAGGGCCATGATGAAAAAGGAAATCTCTTCAGTTAAAAACTGGAAAGAAACTTTCTGAGAAACTGTTTTGTGTTCTGGTAATTCATCTCACAGACTTACAGCTTTCTTCTCAAGAAGCTTTTCGGTAAGTCTGTTTTGTGGAATTTGCAAAGTGATATTTGGATGCCCATAGTGGGCTATGGAGAAAAAGGAAATATCTTCCGTTAAAAACTGGGAAGAAGATTTCTGAGACACTGCTTTGTGTTCTGTTAATTTATCTAACAGAGTTACAGCATTCCCCTAGAGAAGTCATTCGCTAAGATTCTTTTTGTGCAATTTGCAAAGTGATATTTGGAAGCCCCTAGAGGGCTTCGGTGAAAAAGGAAGTATCTTCAGTTAAAAACTGGAAAGAAGATTTCTGAGAAACTGTTTTGTGTTCTGATAATACATCTCACAGGATTACAACTTTCCCTTCAAGAAGCCTTTCGATAAGACTTTTCTTGTGGGATTTGCAAAGTGATATTTGGAAGCCCAAATATGGCTATGGTGAAAAAGGAAATTTCTTCAGTTAAAAACTGGAAAGAAGCTTTCTGAGAAACTGCTTTGTGTTCTGTTAATTCAACTCACTGAGTTACAGTTTTCCCCTCCAGAAGCCTTTCCCTAAGACTGTTCTTGTGGAATTTGCAAAGTGATATTCGAAAGCCCACAGAGGGCTATAGTGAAAAACAAAATATCTTCCGTTAAAAACTGGAAAGAAGCTTTCTGAGAAACTGCCGTGTGTTCTATTAATACATCTCACACAGTTCCAGCTTTGCTCTCAAGAAGACCTTCGCTACGACTGTTCTTGAGGAATTTGCAAAGTGATATTTGGAAGCCCATAGAGGGATATGTTGAAAAAGGAAATATTTTTCGTTAAAAACTGAAAAGAAGCTTTCTTAGAAACTGCTATGTGTTCTGTTAATTCATCTCAACGAGTTACAACTTTCCCCTCAAGAAGCCTTCAGCTATGGCGCCTCTTGTGTAATTTGCAAAATGATATTTGGAAGCCCATAGAGGTCTACTGTGAAAATGGAAATATCCTCAGATAAAAAACGAAAAGAAGTTTTCTGAGAAACTGATTTGTGTTCTGTTAATTCATATGACAGAGTTACAGATTTTCCCTAAAGAAGCCTTTCGCTAAGACTGTTCCTGTGGCATTTGCAAAGTGATATTTGGAAGCCCATAGAGGGCTATGGTGAAAAAGGAAATATCCTATGATAAAAACTGAAAAGAAGCTTTCTGAGAAACTGCTTTGTGTTCTGTTAATTCAACTCACAGAGTTACAGCTTTTCCCTCAAGAAACCTTTCGCTAAGACTGTTCTTTTGGAATTTGCAAAGTGATATTTGGAAGCCCATAGAGGGCTAAGCTGAAAAAGGAAATATCTTCCGTTAAAAACTGGAAAGAAGATTTCTGAGAAACTGCTTTGTGTTCTGTTAATGCATCTCACAGAGATACAGCTCTCCCATCCAGAAACCTTTCGCTAACACTGTTCTTGTGGAATTTGCAAAGTGATATTTGGAAGCAAAGAGAGAGCTATGGTGAAAAAGGAAATATCCTAAGATAAAAACTGAAAAGAAGTTTTCTGAGAAACTGCTTTGTGTTCTGTTAATTCATCTCACAGTGGTACAGCTTTCCCCTCCAGAAGCCTTTCGCTAAGACTGTTCTTGTGGAATTTGCAAAGTGATATTTGGAAGCCCAGAGAGGGCTATGGTGGAAAAGGAAATATCTTCAGTTAAAAACTGGAAAGAAGGTTTCTGAGAAACTACCGTGTGTTCTGTTAATACATCTCACCGAGTTACAGCTTTCCCCTCAAGAAGCCTTTCTGTAAGACTGTTCTTGTGGAATTTGGAAAGTGAAATTTGGAAGCCCATTGAGGGCTATGATGAAAAAGGAAATTTCTTCCGTTAAAAACCGAAAAGAAGCTTTCTGAGAAACTGCTTTGTGTTTTGTTAGTTCATCTCACAGAATTACAGCTTTGCTCTCCAGAAGCCTTTCGCTAAGACTGTTCTTGTGGAATTTGCAAAGTGATCTTAGAAGCCCGTAGAGGGCTATGGTGAAAAAGGAAATATCTTCCATTAAAAACAGGGAAGAAGCTTTCTGAGAGACTTCTTTGTGTTCTGTTAATTCCTCTCACAGACTACAGCTTTCACTTCAAGAAGCCTTTCCTTAAGACTGTTCTTGAGGAATTTGCAAAGTGATATTTGGAAGCTCCTAGAAGGCTATGTTGGAAAAGGAAGTATCCTAAGATAAAAACTGAAAAGATGCTTTCTGAAAAGCTGCATTGTGTTTTCTTAATTCAACTCACAGAGTTACAGCTTTTCCCTCAAGAAACCTTTCGCTAAGACTGTTCTTTTGGAATTTGCAAAGTGATATTTGGAAGCCCATAGAGGGCTAAGCTGAAAAAGGAAATATCTTCCGTTAAAATCTGGAAAGAAGATTTCTGAGAAACTCCTTTGTGTTCTGCTAATACATCTCACAAAGTTACAGCTTTCCCCTCAAGAAGCCGATCACTAAGACTGTTCTTGTGGAATTTGCAACGTGATATTTGGAAGCCCGCAGAGGGCTATGGTGAAAAAGGAACTATCTTCTCTTAAAAACCGGAAATAAGCTTTCTGAGAAACCGCCATGTGTTCTCTTAATGCACCTCACCGAGTTACAGCTTTCCCCTCAAGAAGACATTCGCTAGGACTGTTCTTGTGGGATTTGCAAAGTGATATTTGGAAGTCCATAGAGGGCTATGGTGAAAAAGGAAATTTCTTCCGTTTAAAACTGGAAAGAAGATTTCTGAGAAATTGCTATTTGTTCTGTTAATTCATCTCACAGAGTTACAGCTTCACCTCCAGAAGCCTTTCGCTAAGACTGTTCTTGTGGAATTTGCAAAGTCATATTTGGAAGCCAATAGAAGTCTATTTTGAAAAAGGAATTATCCTAAGATAGAAACTGAAAAATAAGCTTTCTGAGAAACTGCTTTGTGTTCTGTCAATTCAACTCACAGAGTTACAGCTTTCCCCTCAAGAAGCCTTTTGCTGAGGCTGTTCTTGTGAAATTTTCAAAGTGATATTTGGAAGCCCCTAGAGGGCTATGGTGAAAAAGGAAATATCTTCCATTAAAAACTGGAAAGAAGCTTTATGAGAATCTGCCGTGTGTTATGTTAATACATCTCACCGAGTTACAGCTTTCCCCACAAGAAGCCTTTCGCTAAGACTGTTCCTGTGGGATTTGCAAAGTGATATTTGGAAGCCCATAGAGGGCTACGGTGAAAATGGAATTATCTTCAGTTAACAACTGGAAAGAAGCTTCTGAGAAACTGCTTTGTGTTCTGTTAATTCATTTCACAGTGTTACAGCTTTCCCTCAAGAAGCCTTTCACTAAGACTCTTCTTGTGGAATTTGCAAAGTGATCTTTGGAAGCCCATAGAGGGCTATGGTGAAAAAGGAAATATCTTCCGTTAAAAACTGTAAAGAAGCTTTATGAGAATCTGCCGTGTGTCATGTTAATACATCTCACCGAGTTACAGCTTTACCCACAAGAAGCCTTTCGCTAAGACTGTTCCTGTGGGATTTGCAAAGTGATATTTGGAAGCCCATAGAGGGCTACGGTGAAAATGGAAATATCTTCAGTTAACAACAGGAAAGAAGCTTCTGAGAAACTGCTTTGTGTTCTGTTAATTCATCTCCAAGAGTTACAGCTTTCCCCTCAAGAAGCCTTTCGGTACGACAGCTCTTGTGGAATTTGCAGAGTGATATTTAGAAGCCCACAGAGGGCTATGGTGAAAAAGGAAATAGACTAACATAAAAACTGAAAACAAGCTTTTTGAGAAGCTGCTTTGTGTTCTGTTAATTCATCTCACAGTGTTCCAGCTTTCCCCTAAAGAAGCCTTTCGCTAAGACTGTTCTTGTGGAATTTTCAAAGAGATATTTGGAAGCCCTTAGAGGGCTATGGTAAAAAAGGATATACCTTCAGTTAAAAACTGGAAAGAAGCTTTCTGAGAAACTGCTTAGTGTTCTGTTAATTCATCTCACAGAGTTACAGTTCTCTCTTCAAGAAGACATTCGCTAAGAGTGTTTTTGTGGAATTTGTAAAGTGATATTTGGAAACCCTAGAGGGCTATGGTGAAAAAGGAAATATCTTCCATTAAAAACTGGAAAGAAGCTTTCTGAGAAACTGCTTTGTGTTCTGTTAATTCATCTCACAGAGTTATAGCTTTCCCCTCAAAAAGCCTTTCTCTAAGGCTGTTGTTGTGGAATTTGCAAAGTGATATTTGGAATCTCAAAGAGGGCTATGGTGAAAATGGAAATATCCTAAGATAAAAACCGAAAAGAACCTTTCTGAGAAACTGCTTTCTGTTCTGGTAGTTCATCTCACAGTGTTACAGCATTCTGCTAAAGCAGCCGTTCACTAAGACTGTTCTTGTGGAATTTGACAAGTGACATTTGGAAGCCCTTAGAGGGCTATGATGAAAAAGTAAATATCCTAAGATAAAAACTGAAAAGAAACTTTCTGAGAAACTGCTTTGTTTTCTAATAATTCAACTCACACAGTTGCAGCTTTACCCTCAAGAAGCCTTTCGCTAAGGCTGCTGTTGTGGTATTTGCAAAGTGATATTTGGAAGCCCATAGAGGGCTACGGTGAAAAAGGAAATATCTTCAGTTAAAAACTGAAAAGAAGCTTTCTGACAAACTTGCTGTGTGTTGTGTCAATTCATCTCAAAGAATTAGAGCTTTCCCCTGAAAACACCTTCCGCTAAGACTGTTCTTGTGGAATTTGCAAAGTGATAATTGGAAGCCCATAGATGGCTATGGTGAAAAAGGAAATATCCTAAGATAAAAACCGAGAAGAAGCTTCCTGAGAAACTGCTTTGTGTTCTTTTATTTTATCTCACAGTGTTACCGCTTTCCCCTCAAGAAGCCATTCAGTAAGACTGTTCTTGTGAAATTTTCAAAGTGATATCTGGAAGCCCATAGTGGGCTATGGTGAAAAAGGAAATATCTTCCCTTAAAAACTAGAAAGAAGCACTCTGAGAAACTGCCGCGTGTTCTGTTAATATATCTCACCGGGTTACAGCTTTCTCCACAAGAAGCCTTTCGCTAAGACTGTTCCTGTGGGATTTGCATAGTGATATTTGGAAGCCCATAGAGGGCTATGGTGAAAAAGGAAATATCCTAAGAAAAAAACTGGAAAGATGATTTCTGAGAAACTGCTTTGTGTTCTGATAATTCATCTCACTGATTTACAGCTTTCCCCTCAAGAAGCCGTTCACTAAGACTGTTCTTGTGGAATTTGCAAAGTGATATTTGGAAGCCCAGAGAGGGCTACGGTGAAAAAGGAAATATCTTCCGTTAAAAACTGGAAAGAAGATTTCTGAGAAACTGCTTTGTGTTCTGTTAATTCATCTCACAGAGTTACAGCTTTCCCCTCCAGAAGTCTTTGGTTAAGACTATTATTGTGGAACTTGCAAAATTTGCAAAGTGATATTTCGAAGCCCTTAGAGGGCTATGCTGAAAAAGGAAATACCCTAAGATAAAAACTGAAAAGAAGCTTTCTGAGCAACTGCTTTGTTTTCTGTCAAATCAACTCACAGAGTTACAGCTTTCCCCTCAAGAAGCCTGTCGCTAAGGCTGTTTTTGTGGAATTTGTAAAGTGATATTTGGAAGCCCACAGATGGCTATGGTGAAAATGGAAATATCCTAAGATAAAAATAGAAAAGAAGCTTTCTGAGAAACTGCCTTGTGTTCTGTTAGTTCATCTCACAGAGTTACAGCTTTACCCTCAAGAAACCGTTCACTAAGACTGTTCTTGTGAAATTTGCAAAGTGATATTGGAAACCCGTAGAGGGCTATGGTGAAAAAGGAAATAACTTCAGTTTAAAACTGGAAAGAATCTTTCTGAGAAACTACTTTGTGTTCTCCTAATTCAACTCACAGAGTTACAGCTTTCCCTTCAATAAGCTTTTCGCTAAGACAGTTCTTGTGGAATTTGCAAAGTGATATTTGGAGCCCTTAGAAGCCGATGGTGAAAAAGGAAATATCCTAATATAAAAACTGAACAGAAGCTTTCTGAGAAACTGCTTTGTATACTGTTAATTCATCTCACAGATTTACAGCTTGTCCCTGCAGAAACCTTTCACTAAGACTGTTCTTGTGGAATTTGCAAAGAGAAATTTCGAAGCCTATAGAAGGCTATGGTGAAAAAGGGAATATCTTCCGTTAAAAACCGAAAAGAAGCTTTCTGAGAAACTGATTTGTGTTCTGTTAGTTCATCTCACAGAGTTTGAGCTTTCTTCTCAAGGAGCCGTTCACTAAGACTCTTCTTGTGCAATTTGCAAATTCATATTTGGTAACCCTTAGAGGGCTATGGTGAAAAAGGAAATATCTCCCGTTAAAAAGGAGAAAGCAGCTTCTTGAGAAACTGGCGTGTTTTCTGTTAATACATCTCACCGAATTAGAGCTTTCCCTTCCAGAAGCCTTTCGCTCAGACTGTTCTTGTGGAATTTGCAAGGTGATATTTGGAAGACCATAGAGGGCTATGGTGAAAAAGGAAATAGCCTAAGATAGAAACTGAAAAGAAGCTTTCTGAAAAACTGCTTTGTGTTCTGTTGAATCATCTCAAAGAGTTAGAGCTTTCCCCTTAAGAAGCCTTTCGCTAATACTGTTCTTGTGGAATTTGCAAAGTGATATTCGGAAGCCCATAGAGTGCTATAGTGAAAATGGAAATCTCCTAAGATAAAAACCGAAAAGAAGCTTTATGAGAAACTGCTCTGTGTTCTGTTAGTTCATCTCATAGAGTTACAGCTTTCCCCTCAAGAAGCCGTTCACTAAGACTGTTCTGGTGGAATTTGCAAAGAGATATTTGGAAGCCCAGAGAGGGCTACAGTGAAAAAGGAAATATCTTCCGTTAAAAACTGGAAAGAAGATTTCTGAGAAACTGCTTTGTGTTCTGTTAATTCATCTCACAGTGTTACAGCTTTCCCCTCCAGAAGTCTTTGGCTAAGACTATTCTTGTGGAATTTGCAAAGTGATATTTCGAAGCCCTTAGAGGGCTATGGTGAAAAAGGAAATACCCTAAGATAAAAACTGAAAAGAAGCTTTCTGAGCAACTGCTTTGTTTTCTGTCAAATCAACTCACAGAGTTACAGCTTTCCCCTCAAGAAGCCTGTCGCTAAGGCTGTTTTTGTGGAATTTGCAAAGTGATATATGGAAGCCCCGCAGATGGCTATGGTGAAAATGGAAATATCCTAAGATAAAAATAGAAAAGAAGCTTTCTGAGAAACTGCCTTGTGTTCTGTTAGTTCATCTCACAGAGTTACAGCTTTACCCTCAAGAAACCGTTCACTAAGACTGTTCTTGTGAAATTTGCAAAGTGATATTGGAAGCCCGTAGAGGGCTATGGTGAAAAAGGAAATAACTTCAGTTTAAAACTGGAAAGAATCTTTCTGAGAAACTACTTTGTGTTCTCTTAATTCAACTCACAGAGTTACAGCTTTCCCTTCAATAAGCCTTTCGCTAAGACAGTTCTTGTGGAATTTGCAAAGTGATATTTGGAGCCCTTAGAAGGCGACGGTGAAAAAGGAAATATCCTAATATAAAAACTGAAGAGAAGCTTTCTGAGAAACTGCTTTGTGTACTGTTAATTCATCTCACAGAGTTACAGCTTGTCCCTGCAGAAGCCTTTCAATAAGACTGTTCTTGTGGAATTTGCAAAGAGAAATTTCGAAGCCTATAGAGGGCTATGGTGAAAAAGGGAATATCTTCCATTAAAAACCGAAAAGAAGCTTTCTGAGAAACTGCTTTGTGTTCTGTTAGTTCATCTCACAGAGTTTGAGCTTTCCTCTCAAGGAGCCCCGTTCACTAAGACTCTTCTTGTGCAATTTGCAAATTCATATTTGGTAACCCATAGAGGGCTATGGTGAAAAAGGAAATATCTCCCGTTAAAAAAGTAGAAAGCAGCTTCTTGAGAAACTGGCGTGTTTTCTGTTAATACATCTCACCGAATTAGAGCTTTCCTTTCCAGAAGCCTTTCGCTAAGACTGTTCTTGTGGAATTTGCAAGGTGATATTTGGAAGACCATAGAGGGCTATGGTGAAAAAGGAAATAGCTTAAGATAGAAACTGAAAAGAAGCTTTCTGAAAAACTGCTTTGTGTTCTGTTGAATCATCTCAAAGAGTTAGAGCTTTCCCCTTAAGAAGCCTTTCGCTAATACTGTTCTTGTGGAATTTGCAAAGTGATATTCGGATGCCCATAGAGTGCTATAGTGAAAATGGAAATCTCCTAAGATAAAAAACCGAAAAGAAGCTTTCTGAGAAACTGCCTTGTGTTCTGTTAGTTCATCTCATAGAGTTACAGCTTTACCCTCAAGAAGCCGTTCACTAAGACTGTTCTTGTGGAATTTGCAAAGTGATATTTGGAAGCCCATAGAAGGCTATGGTGAAAAAGGAAATATCTTCCGTTAAAAACTGGAAAGAAGATTTCTGAGAAACTGCTTTGTGTTCTGTTAATTCATCTCAGAGTGTTACAGCTTTCCCCTCAAGAAGCCTGTCGCTAAGACTGTTCTTGTGGAATTTGCAAAATGATGTTTGGAAGCCCAAAGAGAGCTATGGTGAAAAAGGAAATATCCTAAGATAAAAACGGAAAAGAAGCTTTCTGAGGAACTGCTTTGTGTTCTCTTAATTCGTATCCCAGAGTTACAAATTTTTCCTCAAGAAGACATTCGCTAAGACTGTTCTTGTGCAATTTGCAAAGTGATATTTGGAAGCCCATAGAGGGCCATGATGAAAAAGGAAATCTCTTCAGTTAAAAACTGGAAAGAAACTTTCTGAGAAACTGTTTTGTGTTCTGGTAATTCATCTCACAGACTTACAGCTTTCTTCTCAAGAAGCTTTTCGGTAAGTCTGTTTTGTGGAATTTGCAAAGTGATATTTGGATGCCCATAGTGGGCTATGGAGAAAAAGGAAATATCTTCCGTTAAAAACTGGGAAGAAGATTTCTGAGACACTGCTTTGTGTTCTGTTAATTTATCTAACAGAGTTACAGCATTCCCCTAGAGAAGTCATTCGCTAAGATTCTTTTTGTGCAATTTGCAAAGTGATATTTGGAAGCCCCTAGAGGGCTTCGGTGAAAAAGGAAGTATCTTCAGTTAAAAACTGGAAAGAAGATTTCTGAGAAACTGTTTTGTGTTCTGATAATACATCTCACAGGATTACAACTTTCCCTTCAAGAAGCCTTTCGATAAGACTGTTCTTGTGGGATTTGCAAAGTGATATTTGGAAGCCCAAATATGGCTATGGTGAAAAAGGAAATTTCTTCAGTTAAAAACTGGAAAGAAGCTTTCTGAGAAACTGCTTTGTGTTCTGTTAATTCAACTCACTGAGTTACAGTTTTCCCCTCCAGAAGCCTTTCCCTAAGACTGTTCTTGTGGAATTTGCAAAGTGATATTCGAAAGCCCACAGAGGGCTATAGTGAAAAACAAAATATCTTCCGTTAAAAACTGGAAAGAAGCTTTCTGAGAAACTGCCGTGTGTTCTATTAATACATCTCACACAGTTCCAGCTTTGCTCTCAAGAAGACCTTCGCTACGACTGTTCTTGAGGAATTTGCAAAGTGATATTTGGAAGCCCATAGAGGGATATGTTGAAAAAGGAAATATCTTTCGTTAAAAACTGAAAAGAAGCTTTCTTAGAAACTGCTATGTGTTCTGTTAATTCATCTCAACGAGTTACAACTTTCCCCTCAAGAAGCCTTCAGCTATGGCGCCTCTTGTGTAATTTGCAAAATGATATTTGGAAGCCCATAGAGGTCTACTGTGAAAATGGAAATATCCTCAGATAAAAAACGAAAAGAAGTTTTCTGAGAAACTGATTTGTGTTCTGTTAATTCATATGACAGAGTTACAGATTTTCCCTAAAGAAGCCTTTCGCTAAGACTGTTCCTGTGGCATTTGCAAAGTGATATTTGGAAGCCCATAGAGGGCTATGGTGAAAAAGGAAATATCCTATGATAAAAACTGAAAAGAAGCTTTCTGAGAAACTGCTTTGTGTTCTGTTAATTCAACTCACAGAGTTACAGCTTTTCCCTCAAGAAACCTTTCGCTAAGACTGTTCTTTTGGAATTTGCAAAGTGATATTTGGAAGCCCATAGAGGGCTAAGCTGAAAAAGGAAATATCTTCCGTTAAAAACTGGAAAGAAGATTTCTGAGAAACTGCTTTGTGTTCTGTTAATGCATCTCACAGAGATACAGCTCTCCCATCCAGAAACCTTTCGCTAACACTGTTCTTGTGGAATTTGCAAAGTGATATTTGGAAGCAAAGAGAGAGCTATGGTGAAAAAGGAAATATCCTAAGATAAAAACTGAAAAGAAGTTTTCTGAGAAACTGCTTTGTGTTCTGTTAATTCATCTCACAGTGGTACAGCTTTCCCCTCCAGAAGCCTTTCGCTAAGACTGTTCTTGTGGAATTTGCAAAGTGATATTTGGAAGCCCAGAGAGGGCTATGGTGGAAAAGGAAATATCTTCAGTTAAAAACTGGAAAGAAGGTTTCTGAGAAACTACCGTGTGTTCTGTTAATACATCTCACCGAGTTACAGCTTTCCCCTCAAGAAGCCTTTCTGTAAGACTGTTCTTGTGGAATTTGGAAAGTGAAATTTGGAAGCCCATTGAGGGCTATGATGAAAAAGGAAATTTCTTCCGTTAAAAACCGAAAAGAAGCTTTCTGAGAAACTGCTTTGTGTTTTGTTAGTTCATCTCACAGAATTACAGCTTTGCTCTCCAGAAGCCTTTCGCTAAGACTGTTCTTGTGGAATTTGCAAAGTGATCTTAGAAGCCCGTAGAGGGCTATGGTGAAAAAGGAAATATCTTCCATTAAAAACAGGGAAGAAGCTTTCTGAGAGACTTCTTTGTGTTCTGTTAATTCCTCTCACAGACTACAGCTTTCACTTCAAGAAGCCTTTCCTTAAGACTGTTCTTGAGGAATTTGCAAAGTGATATTTGGAAGCTCCTAGAAGGCTATGTTGGAAAAGGAAGTATCCTAAGATAAAAACTGAAAAGATGCTTTCTGAAAAGCTGCATTGTGTTTTCTTAATTCAACTCACAGAGTTACAGCTTTTCCCTCAAGAAACCTTTCGCTAAGACTGTTCTTTTGGAATTTGCAAAGTGATATTTGGAAGCCCATAGAGGGCTAAGCTGAAAAAGGAAATATCTTCCGTTAAAATCTGGAAAGAAGATTTCTGAGAAACTCCTTTGTGTTCTGCTAATACATCTCACAAAGTTACAGCTTTCCCCTCAAGAAGCCGATCACTAAGACTGTTCTTGTGGAATTTGCAACGTGATATTTGGAAGCCCGCAGAGGGCTATGGTGAAAAAGGAACTATCTTCTCTTAAAAACCGGAAATAAGCTTTCTGAGAAACCGCCATGTGTTCTCTTAATGCACCTCACCGAGTTACAGCTTTCCCCTCAAGAAGACATTCGCTAGGACTGTTCTTGTGGGATTTGCAAAGTGATATTTGGAAGTCCATAGAGGGCTATGGTGAAAAAGGAAATTTCTTCCGTTTAAAACTGGAAAGAAGATTTCTGAGAAATTGCTATTTGTTCTGTTAATTCATCTCACAGAGTTACAGCTTCACCTCCAGAAGCCTTTCGCTAAGACTGTTCTTGTGGAATTTGCAAAGTCATATTTGGAAGCCAATAGAAGTCTATTTTGAAAAAGGAATTATCCTAAGATAGAAACTGAAAAATAAGCTTTCTGAGAAACTGCTTTGTGTTCTGTCAATTCAACTCACAGAGTTACAGCTTTCCCCTCAAGAAGCCTTTTGCTGAGGCTGTTCTTGTGAAATTTTCAAAGTGATATTTGGAAGCCCCTAGAGGGCTATGGTGAAAAAGGAAATATCTTCCGTTAAAAACTGGAAAGAAGCTTTATGAGAATCTGCCGTGTGTTATGTTAATACATCTCACCGAGTTACAGCTTTCCCCACAAGAAGCCTTTCGCTAAGACTGTTCCTGTGGGATTTGCAAAGTGATATTTGGAAGCCCATAGAGGGCTACGGTGAAAATGGAATTATCTTCAGTTAACAACTGGAAAGAAGCTTCTGAGAAACTGCTTTGTGTTCTGTTAATTCATTTCACAGTGTTACAGCTTTCCCTCAAGAAGCCTTTCACTAAGACTCTTCTTGTGGAATTTGCAAAGTGATCTTTGGAAGCCCATAGAGGGCTATGGTGAAAAAGGAAATATCTTCCGTTAAAAACTGTAAAGAAGCTTTATGAGAATCTGCCGTGTGTCATGTTAATACATCTCACCGAGTTACAGCTTTACCCACAAGAAGCCTTTCGCTAAGACTGTTCCTGTGGGATTTGCAAAGTGATATTTGGAAGCCCATAGAGGGCTACGGTGAAAATGGAAATATCTTCAGTTAACAACAGGAAAGAAGCTTCTGAGAAACTGCTTTGTGTTCTGTTAATTCATCTCCAAGAGTTACAGCTTTCCCCTCAAGAAGCCTTTCGGTACGACAGCTCTTGTGGAATTTGCAGAGTGATATTTAGAAGCCCACAGAGGGCTATGGTGAAAAAGGAAATAGACTAACATAAAAACTGAAAACAAGCTTTTTGAGAAGCTGCTTTGTGTTCTGTTAATTCATCTCACAGTGTTCCAGCTTTCCCCTAAAGAAGCCTTTCGCTAAGACTGTTCTTGTGGAATTTTCAAAGAGATATTTGGAAGCCCTTAGAGGGCTATGGTAAAAAAGGATATACCTTCAGTTAAAAACTGGAAAGAAGCTTTCTGAGAAACTGCTTAGTGTTCTGTTAATTCATCTCACAGAGTTACAGTTCTCTCTTCAAGAAGACATTCGCTAAGAGTGTTTTTGTGGAATTTGTAAAGTGATATTTGGAAACCCTAGAGGGCTATGGTGAAAAAGGAAATATCTTCCATTAAAAACTGGAAAGAAGCTTTCTGAGAAACTGCTTTGTGTTCTGTTAATTCATCTCACAGAGTTATAGCTTTCCCCTCAAAAAGCCTTTCTCTAAGGCTGTTGTTGTGGAATTTGCAAAGTGATATTTGGAATCTCAAAGAGGGCTATGGTGAAAATGGAAATATCCTAAGATAAAAACCGAAAAGAACCTTTCTGAGAAACTGCTTTCTGTTCTGGTAGTTCATCTCACAGTGTTACAGCATTCTGCTAAAGCAGCCGTTCACTAAGACTGTTCTTGTGGAATTTGACAAGTGACATTTGGAAGCCCTTAGAGGGCTATGATGAAAAAGTAAATATCCTAAGATAAAAACTGAAAAGAAACTTTCTGAGAAACTGCTTTGTTTTCTAATAATTCAACTCACACAGTTGCAGCTTTACCCTCAAGAAGCCTTTCGCTAAGGCTGCTGTTGTGGTATTTGCAAAGTGATATTTGGAAGCCCATAGAGGGCTACGGTGAAAAAGGAAATATCTTCAGTTAAAAACTGAAAAGAAGCTTTCTGACAAACTTGCTGTGTGTTGTGTCAATTCATCTCAAAGAATTAGAGCTTTCCCCTGAAAACACCTTCCGCTAAGACTGTTCTTGTGGAATTTGCAAAGTGATAATTGGAAGCCCATAGATGGCTATGGTGAAAAAGGAAATATCCTAAGATAAAAACCGAGAAGAAGCTTCCTGAGAAACTGCTTTGTGTTCTTTTATTTTATCTCACAGTGTTACCGCTTTCCCCTCAAGAAGCCATTCAGTAAGACTGTTCTTGTGAAATTTTCAAAGTGATATCTGGAAGCCCATAGTGGGCTATGGTGAAAAAGGAAATATCTTCCCTTAAAAACTAGAAAGAAGCACTCTGAGAAACTGCCGCGTGTTCTGTTAATATATCTCACCGGGTTACAGCTTTCTCCACAAGAAGCCTTTCGCTAAGACTGTTCCTGTGGGATTTGCATAGTGATATTTGGAAGCCCATAGAGGGCTATGGTGAAAAAGGAAATATCCTAAGAAAAAAACTGGAAAGATGATTTCTGAGAAACTGCTTTGTGTTCTGATAATTCATCTCACTGATTTACAGCTTTCCCCTCAAGAAGCCGTTCACTAAGACTGTTCTTGTGGAATTTGCAAAGTGATATTTGGAAGCCCAGAGAGGGCTACGGTGAAAAAGGAAATATCTTCCGTTAAAAACTGGAAAGAAGATTTCTGAGAAACTGCTTTGTGTTCTGTTAATTCATCTCACAGAGTTACAGCTTTCCCCTCCAGAAGTCTTTGGTTAAGACTATTATTGTGGAACTTGCAAAATTTGCAAAGTGATATTTCGAAGCCCTTAGAGGGCTATGCTGAAAAAGGAAATACCCTAAGATAAAAACTGAAAAGAAGCTTTCTGAGCAACTGCTTTGTTTTCTGTCAAATCAACTCACAGAGTTACAGCTTTCCCCTCAAGAAGCCTGTCGCTAAGGCTGTTTTTGTGGAATTTGTAAAGTGATATTTGGAAGCCCACAGATGGCTATGGTGAAAATGGAAATATCCTAAGATAAAAATAGAAAAGAAGCTTTCTGAGAAACTGCCTTGTGTTCTGTTAGTTCATCTCACAGAGTTACAGCTTTACCCTCAAGAAACCGTTCACTAAGACTGTTCTTGTGAAATTTGCAAAGTGATATTGGAAACCCGTAGAGGGCTATGGTGAAAAAGGAAATAACTTCAGTTTAAAACTGGAAAGAATCTTTCTGAGAAACTACTTTGTGTTCTCCTAATTCAACTCACAGAGTTACAGCTTTCCCTTCAATAAGCTTTTCGCTAAGACAGTTCTTGTGGAATTTGCAAAGTGATATTTGGAGCCCTTAGAAGCCGATGGTGAAAAAGGAAATATCCTAATATAAAAACTGAACAGAAGCTTTCTGAGAAACTGCTTTGTATACTGTTAATTCATCTCACAGATTTACAGCTTGTCCCTGCAGAAACCTTTCACTAAGACTGTTCTTGTGGAATTTGCAAAGAGAAATTTCGAAGCCTATAGAAGGCTATGGTGAAAAAGGGAATATCTTCCGTTAAAAACCGAAAAGAAGCTTTCTGAGAAACTGATTTGTGTTCTGTTAGTTCATCTCACAGAGTTTGAGCTTTCTTCTCAAGGAGCCGTTCACTAAGACTCTTCTTGTGCAATTTGCAAATTCATATTTGGTAACCCTTAGAGGGCTATGGTGAAAAAGGAAATATCTCCCGTTAAAAAGGAGAAAGCAGCTTCTTGAGAAACTGGCGTGTTTTCTGTTAATACATCTCACCGAATTAGAGCTTTCCCTTCCAGAAGCCTTTCGCTCAGACTGTTCTTGTGGAATTTGCAAGGTGATATTTGGAAGACCATAGAGGGCTATGGTGAAAAAGGAAATAGCCTAAGATAGAAACTGAAAAGAAGCTTTCTGAAAAACTGCTTTGTGTTCTGTTGAATCATCTCAAAGAGTTAGAGCTTTCCCCTTAAGAAGCCTTTCGCTAATACTGTTCTTGTGGAATTTGCAAAGTGATATTCGGAAGCCCATAGAGTGCTATAGTGAAAATGGAAATCTCCTAAGATAAAAACCGAAAAGAAGCTTTATGAGAAACTGCTCTGTGTTCTGTTAGTTCATCTCATAGAGTTACAGCTTTCCCCTCAAGAAGCCGTTCACTAAGACTGTTCTGGTGGAATTTGCAAAGAGATATTTGGAAGCCCAGAGAGGGCTACAGTGAAAAAGGAAATATCTTCCGTTAAAAACTGGAAAGAAGATTTCTGAGAAACTGCTTTGTGTTCTGTTAATTCATCTCACAGTGTTACAGCTTTCCCCTCCAGAAGTCTTTGGCTAAGACTATTCTTGTGGAATTTGCAAAGTGATATTTCGAAGCCCTTAGAGGGCTATGGTGAAAAAGGAAATACCCTAAGATAAAAACTGAAAAGAAGCTTTCTGAGCAACTGCTTTGTTTTCTGTCAAATCAACTCACAGAGTTACAGCTTTCCCCTCAAGAAGCCTGTCGCTAAGGCTGTTTTTGTGGAATTTGCAAAGTGATATATGGAAGCCCACAGATGGCTATGGTGAAAATGGAAATATCCTAAGATAAAAATAGAAAAGAAGCTTTCTGAGAAACTGCCTTGTGTTCTGTTAGTTCATCTCACAGAGTTACAGCTTTACCCTCAAGAAACCGTTCACTAAGACTGTTCTTGTGAAATTTGCAAAGT
Source organism: Chlorocebus sabaeus (assembly GCF_047675955.1). Taxonomy (NCBI): domain Eukaryota; kingdom Metazoa; phylum Chordata; class Mammalia; order Primates; family Cercopithecidae; genus Chlorocebus; species Chlorocebus sabaeus. The sequence goes on along the minus strand of NW_027327681.1, from coordinate 523,481 downwards.
GATATTGGAAGCCCGTAGAGGGCTATGGTGAAAAAGGAAATAACTTCAGTTTAAAACTGGAAAGAATCTTTCTGAGAAACTACTTTGTGTTCTCTTAATTCAACTCACAGAGTTACAGCTTTCCCTTCAATAAGCCTTTCGCTAAGACAGTTCTTGTGGAATTTGCAAAGTGATATTTGGAGCCCTTAGAAGGCGACGTTGAAAAAGGAAATATCCTAATATAAAAACTGAAGAGAAGCTTTCTGAGAAACTGCTTTGTGTACTGTTAATTCATCTCACAGAGTTACAGCTTGTCCCTGCAGAAGTCTTTCAATAAGACTGTTCTTGTGGAATTTGCAAAGAGAAATTTCGAAGCCTATAGAGGGCTATGGTGAAAAAGGGAATATCTTCCATTAAAAACCGAAAAGAAGCTTTCTGAGAAACTGCTTTGTGTTCTGTTAGTTCATCTCACAGAGTTTGAGCTTTCCTCTCAAGGAGCCCCGTTCACTAAGACTCTTCTTGTGCAATTTGCAAATTCATATTTGGTAACCCATAGAGGGCTATGGTGAAAAAGGAAATATCTCCCGTTAAAAAAGTAGAAAGCAGCTTCTTGAGAAACTGGCGTGTTTTCTGTTAATACATCTCACCGAATTAGAGCTTTCCTTTCCAGAAGCCTTTCGCTAAGACTGTTCTTGTGGAATTTGCAAGGTGATATTTGGAAGACCATAGAGGGCTATGGTGAAAAAGGAAATAGCTTAAGATAGAAACTGAAAAGAAGCTTTCTGAAAAACTGCTTTGTGTTCTGTTGAATCATCTCAAAGAGTTAGAGCTTTCCCCTTAAGAAGCCTTTCGCTAATACTGTTCTTGTGGAATTTGCAAAGTGATATTCGGATGCCCATAGAGTGCTATAGTGAAAATGCAAATCTCCTAAGATAAAAAACCGAAAAGAAGCTTTCTGAGAAACTGCCTTGTGTTCTGTTAGTTCATCTCATAGAGTTACAGCTTTACCCTCAAGAAGCCGTTCACTAAGACTGTTCTTGTGAAATTTGCAAAGTGATATTTGGAAGCCCATAGAAGGCTATGGTGAAAAAGGAAATATCTTCCGTTAAAAACTGGAAAGAAGATTTCTGAGAAACTGCTTTGTGTTCTGTTAATTCATCTCAGAGTGTTACAGCTTTCCCCTCAAGAAGCCTGTCGCTAAGACTGTTCTTGTGGAACTTCCAAAGTGATATTTGGAAGCCCTTAGAGGGCTATGGTGAAAAAGCAATATCTTCCGTTAAAAACCGGAAAGAAGCTTTCTGAGAAACTGCTTTGTGTTCTGTTAATTCATCTCACAGAGTTACAGGATTCCCCTCCAGAAGACTTTCGCTAGGACTGTTCTTGTGGAATTTGCAAAATGATGTTTGGAAGCCCAAAGAGAGCTATGGTGAAAAAGGAAATATCCTAAGATAAAAACGGAAAAGAAGCTTTCTGAGGAACTGCTTTGTGTTCTCTTAATTCGTATCCCAGAGTTACAAATTTTTCCTCAAGAAGACATTCGCTAAGACTGTTCTTGTGCAATTTGCAAAGTGATATTTGGAAGCCCATAGAGGGCCATGATGAAAAAGGAAATCTCTTCAGTTAAAAACTGGAAAGAAACTTTCTGAGAAACTGTCTTGTGTTCTGGTAATTCATCTCACAGACTTACAGCTTTCTTCTCAAGAAGCTTTTCGGTAAGTCTGTTTTGTGGAATTTGCAAAGTGATATTTGGATGCCCATAGTGGGCTATGGAGAAAAAGGAAATATCTTCCGTTAAAAACTGGGAAGAAGATTTCTGAGACACTGCTTTGTGTTCTGTTAATTTATCTAACAGAGTTACAGCATTCCCCTAGAGAAGTCATTCGCTAAGATTCTTTTTGTGCAATTTGCAAAGTGATATTTGGAAGCCCCTAGAGGGCTTCGGTGAAAAAGGAAGTATCTTCAGTTAAAAACTGGATAGAAGATTTCTGAGAAACTGTTTTGTGTTCTGATAATACATCTCACAGGATTACAACTTTCCCTTCAAGAAGCCTTTCGATAAGACTGTTCTTGTGGGATTTGCAAAGTGATATTTGGAAGCCCAAATATGGCTATGGTGAAAAAGGAAATTTCTTCAGTTAAAAACTGGAAAGAAGCTTTCTGAGAAACTGCTTTGTGTTCTGTTAATTCAACTCACTGAGTTACAGTTTTCCCCTCCAGAAGCCTTTCCCTAAGACTGTTCTTGTGGAATTTGCAAAGTGATATTCGAAAGCCCACAGAGGGCTATAGTGAAAAACAAAATATCTTCCGTTAAAAACTGGAAAGAAGCTTTCTGAGAAACTGCCGTGTGTTCTATTAATACATCTCACACAGTTCCAGCTTTGCTCTCAAGAAGACCTTCGCTACGACTGTTCTTGAGGAATTTGCAAAGTGATATTTGGAAGCCCATAGAGGGATATGTTGAAAAAGGAAATATCTTTCGTTAAAAACTGAAAAGAAGCTTTCTTAGAAACTGCTATGTGTTCTGTTAATTCATCTCAACGAGTTACAACTTTCCCCTCAAGAAGCCTTCAGCTATGGCGCCTCTTGTGTAATTTGCAAAATGATATTTGGAAGCCCATAGAGGTCTACTGTGAAAATGGAAATATCCTCAGATAAAAAACGAAAAGAAGTTTTCTGAGAAACTGATTTGTGTTCTGTTAATTCATATGACAGAGTTACAGATTTTCCCTAAAGAAGCCTTTCGCTAAGACTGTTCCTGTGGCATTTGCAAAGTGATATTTGGAAGCCCATAGAGGGCTATGGTGAAAAAGGAAATATCCTATGATAAAAACTGAAAAGAAGCTTTCTGAGAAACTGCTTTGTGTTCTGTTAATTCAACTCACAGAGTTACAGCTTTTCCCTCAAGAAACCTTTCGCTAAGACTGTTCTTTTGGAATTTGCAAAGTGATATTTGGAAGCCCATAGAGGGCTAAGCTGAAAAAGGAAATATCTTCCGTTAAAAACTGGAAAGAAGATTTCTGAGAAACTGCTTTGTGTTCTGTTAATGCATCTCACAGAGATACAGCTCTCCCATCCAGAAACCTTTCGCTAACACTGTTCTTGTGGAATTTGCAAAGTGATATTTGGAAGCAAAGAGAGAGCTATGGTGAAAAAGGAAATATCCTAAGATAAAAACTGAAAAGAAGTTTTCTGAGAAACTGCTTTGTGTTCTGTTAATTCATCTCACAGTGGTACAGCTTTCCCCTCCAGAAGCCTTTCGCTAAGACTGTTCTTGTGGAATTTGCAAAGTGATATTTGGAAGCCCAGAGAGGGCTATGGTGGAAAAGGAAATATCTTCAGTTAAAAACTGGAAAGAAGGTTTCTGAGAAACTACCGTGTGTTCTGTTAATACATCTCACCGAGTTACAGCTTTCCCCTCAAGAAGCCTTTCTGTAAGACTGTTCTTGTGGAATTTGGAAAGTGAAATTTGGAAGCCCATTGAGGGCTATGATGAAAAAGGAAATTTCTTCCGTTAAAAACCGAAAAGAAGCTTTCTGAGAAACTGCTTTGTGTTTTGTTAGTTCATCTCACAGAATTACAGCTTTGCTCTCCAGAAGCCTTTCGCTAAGACTGTTCTTGTGGAATTTGCAAAGTGATCTTAGAAGCCCGTAGAGGGCTATGGTGAAAAAGGAAATATCTTCCATTAAAAACAGGGAAGAAGCTTTCTGAGAGACTTCTTTGTGTTCTGTTAATTCCTCTCACAGACTACAGCTTTCACTTCAAGAAGCCTTTCCTTAAGACTGTTCTTGAGGAATTTGCAAAGTGATATTTGGAAGCTCCTAGAAGGGTGGAAAAGGAAGTATCCTAAGATAAAAACTGAAAAGATGCTTTCTGAAAAACTGCATTGTGTTTTCTTAATTGATATCACGGAGTTATAGATTTCCCCTCCAGAAGCCTTTCGCAAAGATTGTTCTTGTGGAATTTGCAACGTGATATTTGGAAGCCCGCAGAGTGCTATGGTGAAAAAGGAACTATCTTCCGTTAAAAACTGGAAAGAAGATTTCTGAGAAACTCCTTTGTGTTCTGCTAATACATCTCACAAAGTTACAGCTTTCCCCTCAAGAAGCCGATCACTAAGACTGTTCTTGTGGAATTTGCAACGTGATATTTGGAAGCCCGCAGAGGGCTATGGTGAAAAAGGAACTATCTTCTCTTAAAAACCGGAAATAAGCTTTCTGAGAAACCGCCATGTGTTCTCTTAATGCACCTCACCGAGTTACAGCTTTCCCCTCAAGAAGACATTCGCTAGGACTGTTCTTGTGGGATTTGCAAAGTGATATTTGGAAGTCCATAGAGGGCTATGGTGAAAAAGGAAATTTCTTCCGTTTAAAACTGGAAAGAAGATTTCTGAGAAATTGCTATTTGTTCTGTTAATTCATCTCACAGAGTTACAGCTTCACCTCCAGAAGCCTTTCGCTAAGACTGTTCTTGTGGAATTTGCAAAGTCATATTTGGAAGCCAATAGAAGTCTATTTTGAAAAAGGAATTATCCTAAGATAGAAACTGAAAAATAAGCTTTCTGAGAAACTGCTTTGTGTTCTGTCAATTCAACTCACAGAGTTACAGCTTTCCCCTCAAGAAGCCTTTTGCTGAGGCTGGTCTTGTGAAATTTTCAAAGTGATATTTGGAAGCCCCTAGAGGGCTATGGTGAAAAAGGAAATATCTTCCGTTAAAAACTGGAAAGAAGCTTTATGAGAATCTGCCGTGTGTTATGTTAATACATCTCACCGAGTTACAGCTTTCCCCACAAGAAGCCTTTCGCTAAGACTGTTCCTGTGGGATTTGCAAAGTGATATTTGGAAGCCCATAGAGGGCTACGGTGAAAATGGAATTATCTTCAGTTAACAACTGGAAAGAAGCTTCTGAGAAACTGCTTTGTGTTCTGTTAATTCATTTCACAGAGTTACAGCTTTCCCTCAAGAAGCCTTTCACTAAGACTCTTCTTGTGGAATTTGCAAAGTGATCTTTGGAAGCCCATAGAGGGCTATGGTGAAAAAGGAAATATCTTCCGTTAAAAACTGTAAAGAAGCTTTATGAGAATCTGCCGTGTGTTATGTTAATACATCTCACCGAGTTACAGCTTTACCCACAAGAAGCCTTTCGCTAAGAGTGTTCCTGTGGGATTTGCAAAGTGATATTTGGAAGCCCATAGAGGGCTACGGTGAAAATGGAAATATCTTCAGTTAACAACAGGAAAGAAGCTTCTGAGAAACTGCTTTGTGTTCTGTTAATTCATCTCCAAGAGTTACAGCTTTCCCCTCAAGAAGCCTTTCGGTACGACGGCTCTTGTGGAATGTGCAGAGTGATATTTAGAAGCCCACAGAGGGCTATGGTGAAAAAGGAAATAGACTAAGATAAAAACTGAAAACAAGCTTTTTGAGAAGCTGCTTTGTGTTCTGTTAATTCATCTCACAGTGTTCCAGCTTTCCCCTAAAGAAGCCTTTCGCTAAGACTGTTCTTGTGGAATTTTCAAAGAGATATTTGGAAGCCCTTAGAGGGCTATGGTAAAAAAGGATATACCTTCAGTTAAAAACTGGAAAGAAGCTTTCTGAGAAACTGCTTAGTGTTCTGTTAATTCATCTCACAGAGTTACAGTTCTCTCTTCAAGAAGACATTCGCTAAGGGTGTTTTTGTGGAATTTGTAAAGTGATATTTGGAAACCCTAGAGGGTTATGGTGAAAAAGGAAATATCTTCCATTAAAAACTGGAAAGAAGCTTTCTGACAAACTGCTTTGTGTTCTGTTAATTCATCTCACAGAGTTATAGCTTTCCCCTCAAAAAGCCTTTCTCTAAGGCTGTTGTTGTGGAATTTGCAAAGTGATATTTGGAATCTCAAAGAGGGCTATGGTGAAAATGGAAATATCCTAAGATAAAAACCGAAAAGAACCTTTCTGAGAAACTGCTTTCTGTTCTGGTAGTTCATCTCACAGAGTTACAGCATTCTGCTAAAGCAGCCGTTCACTAAGACTGTTCTTGTGGAATTTGACAAGTGACATTTGGAAGCCCTTAGAGGGCTATGATGAAAAAGTAAATATCCTAAGATAAAAACTGAAAAGAAACTTTCTGAGAAACTGCTTTGTTTTCTATTAATTCAACTCACACAGTTGCAGCTTTACCCTCAAGAAGCCTTTCGCTAAGGCTGCTGTTGTGGTATTTGCAAAGTGATATTTGGAAGCCCATAGAGGGCTACGGTGAAAAAGGAAATATCTTCAGTTAAAAACTGAAAAGAAGCTTTCTGACAAACTTGCTGTGTGTTGTGTCAATTCATCTCAAAGAATTAGAGCTTTCCCCTGAAAACACCTTCCGCTAAGACTGTTCTTGTGGAATTTGCAAAGTGATAATTGGAAGCCCATAGATGGCTATGGTGAAAAAGGAAATATCCTAAGATAAAAACCGAGAAGATGCTTCCTGAGAAACTGCTTTGTGTTCTTTTATTTTATCTCACAGTGTTACCGCTTTCCCCTCAAGAAGCCATTCAGGAAGACTGTTCTTGTGAAATTTTCAAAGTGATATTTGGAAGCCCATAGAGGGCTATGGTGAAAAAGGAAATATCTTCCCTTAAAAACTAGAAAGAAGCACTCTGAGAAACTGCCGCGTGTTCTGTTAATATATCTCACCGGGTTACAGCTTTCTCCACAAGAAGCCTTTCGCTAAGACTGTTCCTGTGGGATTTGCATAGTGATATTTGGAAGCCCATAGAGGGCTATGGTGAAAAAGGAAATATCCTAAGAAAAAAACTGGAAAGATGATTTCTGAGAAACTGCTTTGTGTTCTGTTAATTCATCTCACTGATTTACAGCTTTCCCCTCAAGAAGCCGTTCACTAAGACTGTTCTTGTGGAATTTGCAAAGTGATATTTGGAAGCCCAGAGAGGGCTACGGTGAAAAAGGAAATATCTTCCGTTAAAAACTGGAAAGAAGATTTCTGAGAAACTGCTTTGTGTTCTGTTAATTCATCTCACAGAGTTACAGCTTTCCCCTCCAGAAGTCTTTGGTTAAGACTATTATTGTGGAACTTGCAAAATTTGCAAAGTGATATTTCCAAGCCCTTAGAGGGCTATGGTGAAAAAGGAAATACCCTAAGATAAAAACTGAAAAGAAGCTTTCTGAGCAACTGCTTTGTTTTCTGTTAAATCAACTCACAGAGTTACAGGTTTCCCCTCAAGAAGCCTGTCGCTAAGGCTGTTTTTGTGGAATTTGTAAAGTGATATTTGGAAGCCCACAGATGGCTATGGTGAAAATGGAAATATCCTAAGATAAAAAGAGAAAAGAAGCTTTCTGAGAAACTGCCTTGTGTTCTGTTAGTTCATCTCACAGAGTTACAGCTTTACCCTCAAGAAACCGTTCACTAAGACTGTTCTTGTGAAATTTGCAAAGTGATATTGGAAACCCGTAGAGGGCTATGGTGAAAAAGGAAATAACTTCAGTTTAAAACTGGAAAGAATCTTTCTGAGAAACTACTTTGTGTTCTCTTAATTCAACTCACAGAGTTACAGCTTGTCCCTGCAGAAGCCTTTCACTAAGACTGTTCTTGAGGAATTTGCAAAGAGAAATTTCGAAGCCTATAGAGGGCTATGGTGAAAAAGGGAATATCTTCCGTTAAAAACCGAAAAGAAGCTTTCTGAGAAACTGATTTGTGTTCTGTTAGTTCATCTCACAGAGTTTGAGCTTTCTTCTCAAGGAGCCGTTCACTAAGACTCTTCTTGTGCAATTTGCAAATTCATATTTGGTAACCCTTAGAGGGCTATGGTGAAAAAGGAAATATCTCCCGTTAAAAAGGAGAAAGCAGCTTCTTGAGAAACTGGCGTGTTTTCTGTTAATACATCTCACCGAATTAGAGCTTTCCCTTCCAGAAGCCTTTCGCTCAGACTGTTCTTGTGGAATTTGCAAGGTGATATTTGGAAGACCATAGAGGGCTATGGTGAAAAAGGAAATAGCCTAAGATAGAAACTGAAAAGAAGCTTTCTGAAAAACTGCTTTGTGTTCTGTTGAATCATCTCAAAGAGTTAGAGCTTTCCCCTTAAGAAGCCTTTCGCTAATACTGTTCTTGTGGAATTTGCAAAGTGATATTCGGAAGCCCATAGAGTGCTATAGTGAAAATGGAAATCTCCTAAGATAAAAACCGAAAAGAAGCTTTATGAGAAACTGCTCTGTGTTCTGTTAGTTCATCTCATAGAGTTACAGCTTTCCCCTCAAGAAGCCGTTCACTAAGACTGTTCTGGTGGAATTTGCAAAGAGATATTTGGAAGCCCAGAGAGGGCTACGGTGAAAAAGGAAATATCTTCCGTTAAAAACTGGAAAGAAGATTTCTGAGAAACTGCTTTGTGTTCTGTTAATTCATCTCACAGTGTTACAGCTTTCCCCTCCAGAAGTCTTTGGCTAAGACTATTCTTGTGGAATTTGCAAAGTGATATTTCGAAGCCCTTAGAGGGCTATGGTGAAAAAGGAAATACCCTAAGATAAAAACTGAAAAGAAGCTTTCTGAGCAACTGCTTTGTTTTCTGTCAAATCAACTCACAGAGTTACAGCTTTCCCCTCAAGAAGCCTGTCGCTAAGGCTGTTTTTGTGGAATTTGCAAAGTGATATATGGAAGCCCACAGATGGCTATGGTGAAAATGGAAATATCCTAAGATAAAAATAGAAAAGAAGCTTTTTGAGAAACTGCCTTGTGTTCTGTTAGTTCATCTCACAGAGTTACAGCTTTACCCTCAAGAAACCGTTCACTAAGACTGTTCTTGTGAAATTTGCAAAGTGATATTGGAAGCCCGTAGAGGGCTATGGTGAAAAAGGAAATAACTTCAGTTTAAAACTGGAAAGAATCTTTCTGAGAAACTACTTTGTGTTCTCTTAATTCAACTCACAGAGTTACAGCTTTCCCTTCAATAAGCCTTTCGCTAAGACAGTTCTTGTGGAATTTGCAAAGTGATATTTGGATCCCTTAGAAGGCGACGGTGAAAAAGGAAATATCCTAATATAAAAACTGAACAGAAGCTTTCTGAGAAACTGCTTTGGGTACTGTTAATTCATCTCACAGAGTTACAGCTTGTCCCTGCAGAAGCCTTTCAGTAAGACTGTTCTTGTGGAATTTGCAAAGAGAAATTTCGAAGCCTATAGAGGGCTACGGTGAAAAAGGGAATATCTTCCATTAAAAACCGAAAAGAAGCTTTCTGAGAAACTGCTTTGTGTTCTGTTAGTTCATCTCACAGAGTTTGAGCTTTCCTCTCAAGGAGCCCCGTTCACTAAGACTCTTCTTGTGCAATTTGCAAATTCATATTTGGTAACCCATAGAGGGCTATGGTGAAAAAGGAAATATCTCCCGTTAAAAAAGTAGAAAGCAGCTTCTTGAGAAACTGGCGTGTTTTCTGTTAATACATCTCACCGAATTAGAGCTTTCCCTTCCAGAAGCCTTTCGCTAAGACTGTTCTTGTGGAATTTGCAAGGTGATATTTGGAAGACCATAGAGGGCTATGGTGAAAAAGGAAATAGCCTAAGATAGAAACTGAAAAGAAGCTTTCTGAAAAACTGCTTTGTGTTCTGTTGCATCATCTCAAAGAGTTAGAGCTTTCCCCTTAAGAAGCCTTTCGCTAATACTGTTCTTGTGGAATTTGCAAAGTGATATTCGGATGCCCATAGAGTGCTATAGTGAAAATGGAAATCTCCTAAGATAAAAACCGAAAAGAAGCTTTCTGAGAAACTGCCTTGTGCTCTGTTAGTTCATCTCATAGAGTTACAGCTTTACCCTCAAGAAGCCGTTCACTAAGACTGTTCTTGTGAAATTTGCAAAGTGATATTTGGAAGCCCATAGAAGGCTATGGTGAAAAAGGAAATATCTTCCGTTAAAAACTGGAAAGAAGATTTCTGAGAAACTGCTTTGTGTTCTGTTAATTCATCTCAGAGTGTTACAGCTTTCCCCTCAAGAAGCCTGTCGCTAAGACTGTTCTTGTGGAACTTCCAAAGTGATATTTGGAAGCCCTTAGAGGGCTATGGTGAAAAAGCAATATCTTCCGTTAAAAACCGGAAAGAAGCTTTCTGAGAAACTGCTTTGTGTTCTGTTAATTCATCTCACAGAGTTACAGGATTCCCCTCCAGAAGACTTTCGCTAGGACTGTTCTTGTGGAATTTGCAAAATGATGTTTGGAAGCCCAAAGAGAGCTATGGTGAAAAAGGAAATATCCTAAGATAAAAAAGGAAAAGAAGCTTTCTGAGGAACTGCTTTGTGTTCTCTTAATTCGTATCCCAGAGTTACAAATTTTTCCTCCAGAAGACATTCGCTAAGACTGTTCTTGTGCAATTTGCAAAGTGATATTTGGAAGCCCATAGAGGGCCATGATGAAAAAGGAAATCTCTTCAGTTAAAAACTGGAAAGAAACTTTCTGAGAAACTGTTTTGTGTTCTGGTAATTCATCTCACAGACTTACAGCTTTCTTCTCAAGAAGCTTTTCGGTAAGTCTGTTTTGTGGAATTTGCAAAGTGATATTGGGATGCCCATAGTGGGCTATGGAGAAAAAGGAAATATCTTCCGTTAAAAACTGGGAAGAAGATTTCTTAGACACTGCTTTGTGTTCTGTTAATTTATCTAACAGAGTTACAGCATTCCCCTAGAGAAGTCATTCGCTAAGATTCTTTTTGTGGAATTTGCAAAGTGATATTTGGAAGCCCCTAGAGGGCTTCGGTGAAAAAGGAAGTATCTTCAGTTAAAAACTGGAAAGAAGATTTCTGAGAAACTGTTTTGTGTTCTGATAATACATCTCACAGGATTACAACTTTCCCTTCAAGAAGCCTTTCGATAAGACTGTTCTTGTGGGATTTGCAAAGTGATATTTGGAAGCCCAAATATGGCTATGGTGAAAAAGGAAATTTCTTCAGTTAAAAACTGGAAAGAAGCTTTCTGAGAAACTGCTTTGTGTTCTGTTAATTCAACTCACTGAGTTACAGTTTTCCCCTCCAGAAGCCTTTCCCTAAGACTGTTCTTGTGGAATTTGCAAAGTGATATTCGAAAGCCCACAGAGGGCTATAGTGAAAAACAAAATATCTTCCGTTAAAAACTGGAAAGAAGCTTTCTGAGAAACTGCCGTGTGTTCTATTAATACATCTCACACAGTTCCAGCTTTGCTCTCAAGAAGACCTTCGCTACGACTGTTCTTGAGGAATTTGCAAAGTGATATTTGGAAGCCCATAGAGGGATATGTTGAAAAAGGAAATATCTTTCGTTAAAAACTGAAAAGAAGCTTTCTTAGAAACTGCTATGTGTTCTGTTAATTCATCTCAACGAGTTACAACTTTCCCCTCAAGAAGCCTTCAGCTATGGCGCCTCTTGTGTAATTTGCAAAATGATATTTGGAAGCCCATAGAGGTCTACTGTGAAAATGGAAATATCCTCAGATAAAAAACGAAAAGAAGTTTTCTGAGAAACTGATTTGTGTTCTGTTAATTCATATGACAGAGTTACAGATTTTCCCTAAAGAAGCCTTTTGCTAAGACTGTTCTTTTGGAATTTGCAAAGTGATATTTGGAAGCCCATAGAGGGCTAAGCTGAAAAAGGAAATATCTTCCGTTAAAAACTGAAAAGAAGCTTTCTGAGAAACTGCTTTGTGTTCTGTTAATTCAACTCACAGAGTTACAGCTTTTCCCTCAAGAAACCTTTCGCTAAGACTGTTCTTTTGGAATTTGCAAAGTGATATTTGGAAGCCCATAGAGGGCTAAGCTGAAAAAGGAAATATCTTCCGTTAAAAACTGGAAAGAAGATTTCTGAGAAACTGCTTTGTGTTCTGTTAATGCATCTCACAGAGATACAGCTCTCCCATCCAGAAACCTTTCGCTAACACTGTTCTTGTGGAATTTGCAAAGTGATATTTGGAAGCAAAGAGAGAGCTATGGTGAAAAAGGAAATATCCTAAGATAAAAACTGAAAAGAAGTTTTCTGAGAAACTGCTTTGTGTTCTGTTAATTCATCTCACAGTGGTACAGCTTTCCCCTCCAGAAGCCTTTCGCTAAGACTGTTCTTGTGGAATTGGCAAAGGGATATTTGGAAGCCCAGAGAGGGCTACGGTGAAAAAGGAAATATCTTCCGTTAAAAACTGGAAAGAAGATTTCTGAGAAACTGCTTTGTGTTCTGTTAATTCATCTCACAGAGTTACAGCTTTCCCCTCCAGAAGTCTTTGGTTAAGACTATTATTGTGGAACTTGCAAAATTTTCAAAGTGATATTTCCAAGCCCTTAGAGGGCTATGGTGATAAAGGAAATACCCTAAGATAAAAACTGAAAAGAAGCTTTCTGAGCAACTGCTTTGTTTTCTGTTAAATCAACTCACAGAGTTACAGGTTTCCCCTCAAGAAGCCTGTCGCTAAGGCTGTTTTTGTGGAATTTGTAAAGTGATATTTGGAAGCCCACAGATGGCTATGGTGAAAATGGAAATATCCTAAGATAAAAAGAGAAAAGAAGCTTTCTGAGAAACTGCCTTGTGTTCTGTTAGTTCATCTCACAGAGTTACAGCTTTACCCTCAAGAAACCGTTCACTAAGACTGTTCTTGTGAAATTTGCAAAGTGATATTGGAAACCCGTAGAGGGCTATGGTGAAAAAGGAAATAACTTCAGTTTAAAACTGGAAAGAATCTTTCTGAGAAACTACTTTGTGTTCTCTTAATTCAACTCACAGAGTTACAGCTTGTCCCTGCAGAAGCCTTTCACTAAGACTGTTCTTGTGGAATTTGCAAAGAGAAATTTCGAAGCCTATAGAGGGCTATGGTGAAAAAGGGAATATCTTCCGTTAAAAACCGAAAAGAAGCTTTCTGAGAAACTGATTTGTGTTCTGTTAGTTCATCTCACAGAGTTTGAGCTTTCTTCTCAAGGAGCCGTTCACTAAGACTCTTCTTGTGCAATTTGCAAATTCATATTTGGTAACCCTTAGAGGGCTATGGTGAAAAAGGAAATATCTCCCGTTAAAAAGGAGAAAGCAGCTTCTTGAGAAACTGGCGTGTTTTCTGTTAATACATCTCACCGAATTAGAGCTTTCCCTTCCAGAAGCCTTTCGCTCAGACTGTTCTTGTGGAATTTGCAAGGTGATATTTGGAAGACCATAGAGGGCTATGGTGAAAAAGGAAATAGCCTAAGATAGAAACTGAAAAGAAGCTTTCTGAAAAACTGCTTTGTGTTCTGTTGAATCATCTCAAAGAGTTAGAGCTTTCCCCTTAAGAAGCCTTTCGCTAATACTGTTCTTGTGGAATTTGCAAAGTGATATTCGGAAGCCCATAGAGTGCTATAGTGAAAATGGAAATCTCCTAAGATAAAAACCGAAAAGAAGCTTTAGGAGAAACTGCTCTGTGTTCTGTTAGTTCATCTCATAGAGTTACAGCTTTCCCCTCAAGAAGCCGTTCACTAAGACTGTTCTGGTGGAATTTGCAAAGAGATATTTGGAAGCCCAGAGAGGGCTACGGTGAAAAAGGAAATATCTTCCGTTAAAAACTGGAAAGAAGATTTCTGAGAAACTGCTTTGTGTTCTGTTAATTCATCTCACAGTGTTACAGCTTTCCCCTCCAGAAGTCTTTGGCTAAGACTATTCTTGTGGAATTTGCAAAGTGATATTTCGAAGCCCTTAGAGGGCTATGGTGAAAAAGGAAATACCCTAAGATAAAAACTGAAAAGAAGCTTTCTGAGCAACTGCTTTGTTTTCTGTCAAATCAACTCACAGAGTTACAGCTTTCCCCTCAAGAAGCCTGTCGCTAAGGCTGTTTTTGTGGAATTTGCAAAGTGATATATGGAAGCCCACAGATGGCTATGGTGAAAATGGAAATATCCTAAGATAAAAATAGAAAAGAAGCTTTTTGAGAAACTGCCTTGTGTTCTGTTAGTTCATCTCACAGAGTTACAGCTTTACCCTCAAGAAACCGTTCACTAAGACTGTTCTTGTGAAATTTGCAAAGTGATATTGGAAGCCCGTAGAGGGCTATGGTGAAAAAGGAAATAACTTCAGTTTAAAACTGGAAAGAATCTTTCTGAGAAACTACTTTGTGTTCTCTTAATTCAACTCACAGAGTTACAGCTTTCCCTTCAATAAGCCTTTCGCTAAGACAGTTCTTGTGGAATTTGCAAAGTGATATTTGGAGCCCTTAGAAGGCGACGGTGAAAAAGGAAATATCCTAATATAAAAACTGAACAGAAGCTTTCTGAGAAACTGCTTTGGGTACTGTTAATTCATCTCACAGAGTTACAGCTTGTCCCTGCAGAAGCCTTTCAGTAAGACTGTTCTTGTGGAATTTGCAAAGAGAAATTTCGAAGCCTATAGAGGGCTACGGTGAAAAAGGGAATATCTTCCATTAAAAACCGAAAAGAAGCTTTCTGAGAAACTGCTTTGTGTTCTGTTAGTTCATCTCACAGAGTTTGAGCTTTCCTCTCAAGGAGCCCCGTTCACTAAGACTCTTCTTGTGCAATTTGCAAATTCATATTTGGTAACCCATAGAGGGCTATGGTGAAAAAGGAAATATCTCCCGTTAAAAAAGTAGAAAGCAGCTTCTTGAGAAACTGGCGTGTTTTCTGTTAATACATCTCACCGAATTAGAGCTTTCCCTTCCAGAAGCCTTTCGCTAAGACTGTTCTTGTGGAATTTGCAAGGTGATATTTGGAAGACCATAGAGGGCTATGGTGAAAAAGGAAATAGCCTAAGATAGAAACTGAAAAGAAGCTTTCTGAAAAACTGCTTTGTGTTCTGTTGCATCATCTCAAAGAGTTAGAGCTTTCCCCTTAAGAAGCCTTTCGCTAATACTGTTCTTGTGGAATTTGCAAAGTGATATTCGGATGCCCATAGAGTGCTATAGTGAAAATGGAAATCTCCTAAGATAAAAACCGAAAAGAAGCTTTCTGAGAAACTGCCTTGTGCTCTGTTAGTTCATCTCATAGAGTTACAGCTTTACCCTCAAGAAGCCGTTCACTAAGACTGTTCTTGTGAAATTTGCAAAGTGATATTTGGAAGCCCATAGAAGGCTATGGTGAAAAAGGAAATATCTTCCGTTAAAAACTGGAAAGAAGATTTCTGAGAAACTGCTTTGTGTTCTGTTAATTCATCTCAGAGTGTTACAGCTTTCCCCTCAAGAAGCCTGTCGCTAAGACTGTTCTTGTGGAACTTCCAAAGTGATATTTGGAAGCCCTTAGAGGGCTATGGTGAAAAAGCAATATCTTCCGTTAAAAACCGGAAAGAAGCTTTCTGAGAAACTGCTTTGTGTTCTGTTAATTCATCTCACAGAGTTACAGGATTCCCCTCCAGAAGACTTTCGCTAGGACTGTTCTTGTGGAATTTGCAAAATGATGTTTGGAAGCCCAAAGAGAGCTATGGTGAAAAAGGAAATATCCTAAGATAAAAAAGGAAAAGAAGCTTTCTGAGGAACTGCTTTGTGTTCTCTTAATTCGTATCCCAGAGTTACAAATTTTTCCTCCAGAAGACATTCGCTAAGACTGTTCTTGTGCAATTTGCAAAGTGATATTTGGAAGCCCATAGAGGGCCATGATGAAAAAGGAAATCTCTTCAGTTAAAAACTGGAAAGAAACTTTCTGAGAAACTGTTTTGTGTTCTGGTAATTCATCTCACAGACTTACAGCTTTCTTCTCAAGAAGCTTTTCGGTAAGTCTGTTTTGTGGAATTTGCAAAGTGATATTGGGATGCCCATAGTGGGCTATGGAGAAAAAGGAAATATCTTCCGTTAAAAACTGGGAAGAAGATTTCTTAGACACTGCTTTGTGTTCTGTTAATTTATCTAACAGAGTTACAGCATTCCCCTAGAGAAGTCATTCGCTAAGATTCTTTTTGTGGAATTTGCAAAGTGATATTTGGAAGCCCCTAGAGGGCTTCGGTGAAAAAGGAAGTATCTTCAGTTAAAAACTGGAAAGAAGATTTCTGAGAAACTGTTTTGTGTTCTGATAATACATCTCACAGGATTACAACTTTCCCTTCAAGAAGCCTTTCGATAAGACTGTTCTTGTGGGATTTGCAAAGTGATATTTGGAAGCCCAAATATGGCTATGGTGAAAAAGGAAATTTCTTCAGTTAAAAACTGGAAAGAAGCTTTCTGAGAAACTGCTTTGTGTTCTGTTAATTCAACTCACTGAGTTACAGTTTTCCCCTCCAGAAGCCTTTCCCTAAGACTGTTCTTGTGGAATTTGCAAAGTGATATTCGAAAGCCCACAGAGGGCTATAGTGAAAAACAAAATATCTTCCGTTAAAAACTGGAAAGAAGCTTTCTGAGAAACTGCCGTGTGTTCTATTAATACATCTCACACAGTTCCAGCTTTGCTCTCAAGAAGACCTTCGCTACGACTGTTCTTGAGGAATTTGCAAAGTGATATTTGGAAGCCCATAGAGGGATATGTTGAAAAAGGAAATATCTTTCGTTAAAAACTGAAAAGAAGCTTTCTTAGAAACTGCTATGTGTTCTGTTAATTCATCTCAACGAGTTACAACTTTCCCCTCAAGAAGCCTTCAGCTATGGCGCCTCTTGTGTAATTTGCAAAATGATATTTGGAAGCCCATAGAGGTCTACTGTGAAAATGGAAATATCCTCAGATAAAAAACGAAAAGAAGTTTTCTGAGAAACTGATTTGTGTTCTGTTAATTCATATGACAGAGTTACAGATTTTCCCTAAAGAAGCCTTTTGCTAAGACTGTTCTTTTGGAATTTGCAAAGTGATATTTGGAAGCCCATAGAGGGCTAAGCTGAAAAAGGAAATATCTTCCGTAAAAACTGAAAAGAAGCTTTCTGAGAAACTGCTTTGTGTTCTGTTAATTCAACTCACAGAGTTACAGCTTTTCCCTCAAGAAACCTTTCGCTAAGACTGTTCTTTTGGAATTTGCAAAGTGATATTTGGAAGCCCATAGAGGGCTAAGCTGAAAAAGGAAATATCTTCCGTTAAAAACTG
Organism: Chlorocebus sabaeus; assembly: GCF_047675955.1. Taxonomy (NCBI): domain Eukaryota; kingdom Metazoa; phylum Chordata; class Mammalia; order Primates; family Cercopithecidae; genus Chlorocebus; species Chlorocebus sabaeus. Next base: position 506,562 of record NW_027327681.1, on the reverse strand, counting down.
GAAAGAAGATTTCTGAGAAACTGCTTTGTGTTCTGTTAATGCATCTCACAGAGATACAGCTCTCCCATCCAGAAACCTTTCGCTAACACTGTTCTTGTGGAATTTGCAAAGTGATATTTGGAAGCAAAGAGAGAGCTATGGTGAAAAAGGAAATATCCTAAGATAAAAACTGAAAAGAAGTTTTCTGAGAAACTGCTTTGTGTTCTGTTAATTCATCTCACAGTGGTACAGCTTTCCCCTCCAGAAGCCTTTCGCTAAGACTGTTCTTGTGGAATTTGCAAAGTGATATTTGGAAGCCCAGAGAGGGCTATGGTGGAAAAGGAAATATCTTCAGTTAAAAACTGGAAAGAAGGTTTCTGAGAAACTACCGTGTGTTCTGTTAATACATCTCACCGAGTTACAGCTTTCCCCTCAAGAAGCCTTTCTGTAAGACTGTTCTTGTGGAATTTGGAAAGTGAAATTTGGAAGCCCATTGAGGGCTATGATGAAAAAGGAAATTTCTTCCGTTAAAAACCGAAAAGAAGCTTTCTGAGAAACTGCTTTGTGTTTTGTTAGTTCATCTCACAGAATTACAGCTTTGCTCTCCAGAAGCCTTTCGCTAAGACTGTTCTTGTGGAATTTGCAAAGTGATCTTAGAAGCCCGTAGAGGGCTATGGTGAAAAAGGAAATATCTTCCATTAAAAACAGGGAAGAAGCTTTCTGAGAGACTTCTTTGTGTTCTGTTAATTCCTCTCACAGACTACAGCTTTCACTTCAAGAAGCCTTTCCTTAAGACTGTTCTTGAGGAATTTGCAAAGTGATATTTGGAAGCTCCTAGAAGGCTATGGTGGAAAAGGAAGTATCCTAAGATAAAAACTGAAAAGATGCTTTCTGAAAAACTGCATTGTGTTTTCTTAATTGATATCACGGAGTTATAGATTTCCCCTCCAGAAGCCTTTCGCAAAGATTGTTCTTGTGGAATTTGCAACGTGATATTTGGAAGCCCGCAGAGTGCTATGGTGAAAAAGGAACTATCTTCCGTTAAAAACTGGAAAGAAGATTTCTGAGAAACTCCTTTGTGTTCTGCTAATACATCTCACAAAGTTACAGCTTTCCCCTCAAGAAGCCGATCACTAAGACTGTTCTTGTGGAATTTGCAACGTGATATTTGGAAGCCCGCAGAGGGCTATGGTGAAAAAGGAACTATCTTCTCTTAAAAACCGGAAATAAGCTTTCTGAGAAACCGCCATGTGTTCTCTTAATGCACCTCACCGAGTTACAGCTTTCCCCTCAAGAAGACATTCGCTAGGACTGTTCTTGTGGGATTTGCAAAGTGATATTTGGAAGTCCATAGAGGGCTATGGTGAAAAAGGAAATTTCTTCCGTTTAAAACTGGAAAGAAGATTTCTGAGAAATTGCTATTTGTTCTGTTAATTCATCTCACAGAGTTACAGCTTCACCTCCAGAAGCCTTTCGCTAAGACTGTTCTTGTGGAATTTGCAAAGTCATATTTGGAAGCCAATAGAAGTCTATTTTGAAAAAGGAATTATCCTAAGATAGAAACTGAAAAATAAGCTTTCTGAGAAACTGCTTTGTGTTCTGTCAATTCAACTCACAGAGTTACAGCTTTCCCCTCAAGAAGCCTTTTGCTGAGGCTGGTCTTGTGAAATTTTCAAAGTGATATTTGGAAGGCCCTAGAGGGCTATGGTGAAAAAGGAAATATCTTCCGTTAAAAACTGGAAAGAAGCTTTATGAGAATCTGCCGTGTGTCATGTTAATACATCTCACCGAGTTACAGCTTTCCCCACAAGAAGCCTTTCGCTAAGACTGTTCCTGTGGGATTTGCAAAGTGATATTTGGAAGCCCACAGAGGGCTACGGTGAAAATGGAATTATCTTCAGTTAACAACTGGAAAGAAGCTTCTGAGAAACTGCTTTGTGTTCTGTTAATTCATCTCACAGAGTTACAGTTCTCCCTTCAAGAAGACATTCGCTAAGCGTGTTTTTGTGGAATTTGTAAAGTGATATTTGGAAACCCTAGAGGGCTATGGTGAAAAAGGAAATATCTTCCATTAAAAACTGGAAAGAAGCTTTCTGAGAAACTTCTTTGTGTTCTGTTAATTCATCTCACAGAGTTATAGCTTTCCCCTCAAAAAGCCTTTCTCTAAGTCTGTTGTTGTGGAATTTGCAAAGTGATATTTGGAATCTCAAAGAGGGCTATGGTGAAAATGGAAATATCCTAAGATAAAAACCGAAAAGAACCTTTCTGAGAAACTGCTTTCTGTTCTGGTAGTTCATCTCACAGAGTTACAGCATTCTGCTAAAGCAGCCGTTCACTAAGACTGTTCTTGTGGAATTTGACAAGTGACATTTGGAAGCCCTTAGAGGGCTATGATGAAAAAGTAAATATCCTAAGATAAAAACTGAAAAGAAACTTTCTGAGAAACTGCTTTGTTTTCTATTAATTCAACTCACACAGTTGCAGCTTTACCCTCAAGAAGCCTTTCGCTAAGGCTGCTGTTGTGGTATTTGCAAAGTGATATTTGGAAGCCCAGAGAGGGCTACGGTGAAAAAGGAAATATCTTCCGTTAAAAACTGGAAAGAACATTTCTGAGAAACTGCTTTGTGTTCTGTTAATTCATCTCACAGTGTTACAGCTTTCCCCTCCAGAAGTCTTTGGTTAAGACTATTCTTGTGCAATTTGCAAATTCATATTTGGTAACCCATAGAGGGCTATGGTGAAAAAGGAAATATCTCCCGTTAAAAAGGAGAAAGCAGTTTCTTGAGAAACTGGCGTGTTTTCTGTTAATACATCTCACCGAATTAGAGCTTTCCCTTCCAGAAGCCTTTCGCTCAGACTGTTCTTGTGGAATTTGCAAGGTGATATTTGGAAGACCATAGAGGGCTATGGTGAAAAAGGAAATAGCCTAAGATAGAAACTGAAAAGAAGCTTTCTGAAAAACTGCTTTGTGTTCTGTTGAATCATCTCAAAGAGTTAGAGCTTTCCCCTTAAGAAGCCTTTCGCTAATACTGTTCTTGTGGAATTTGCAAAGTGATATTCGGAAGCCCATAGAGTGCTATAGTGAAAATGGAAATCTCCTAAGATAAAAACCGAAAAGAAGCTTTATGAGAAACTGCTCTGTGTTCTGTTAGTTCATCTCATAGAGTTACAGCTTTCCCCTCAAGAAGCCGTTCACTAAGACTGTTCTGGTGGAATTTGCAAAGAGATATTTGGAAGCCCAGAGAGGGCTACGGTGAAAAAGGAAATATCTTCCGTTAAAAACTGGAAAGAAGATTTCTGAGAAACTGCTTTGTGTTCTGTTAATTCATCTCACAGTGTTACAGCTTTCCCCTCCAGAAGTCTTTGGCTAAGACTATTCTTGTGGAATTTGCAAAGTGATATTTCGAAGCCCTTAGAGGGCTATGGTGAAAAAGGAAATACCCTAAGATAAAAACTGAAAAGAAGCTTTCTGAGCAACTGCTTTGTTTTCTGTCAAATCAACTCACAGAGTTACAGCTTTCCCCTCAAGAAGCCTGTCGCTAAGGCTGTTTTTGTGGAATTTGCAAAGTGATATATGGAAGCCCACAGATGGCTATGGTGAAAATGGAAATATCCTAAGATAAAAATAGAAAAGAAGCTTTTTGAGAAACTGCCTTGTGTTCTGTTAGTTCATCTCACAGAGTTACAGCTTTACCCTCAAGAAACCGTTCACTAAGACTGTTCTTGTGAAATTTGCAAAGTGATATTGGAAGCCCGTAGAGGGCTATGGTGAAAAAGGAAATAACTTCAGTTTAAAACTGGAAAGAATCTTTCTGAGAAACTACTTTGTGTTCTCTTAATTCAACTCACAGAGTTACAGCTTTCCCTTCAATAAGCCTTTCGCTAAGACAGTTCTTGTGGAATTTGCAAAGTGATATTTGGAGCCCTTAGAAGGCGACGGTGAAAAAGGAAATATCCTAATATAAAAACTGAACAGAAGCTTTCTGAGAAACTGCTTTGGGTACTGTTAATTCATCTCACAGAGTTACAGCTTGTCCCTGCAGAAGCCTTTCAGTAAGACTGTTCTTGTGGAATTTGCAAAGAGAAATTTCGAAGCCTATAGAGGGCTACGGTGAAAAAGGGAATATCTTCCATTAAAAACCGAAAAGAAGCTTTCTGAGAAACTGCTTTGTGTTCTGTTAGTTCATCTCACAGAGTTTGAGCTTTCCTCTCAAGGAGCCCCGTTCACTAAGACTCTTCTTGTGCAATTTGCAAATTCATATTTGGTAACCCATAGAGGGCTATGGTGAAAAAGGAAATATCTCCCGTTAAAAAAGTAGAAAGCAGCTTCTTGAGAAACTGGCGTGTTTTCTGTTAATACATCTCACCGAATTAGAGCTTTCCCTTCCAGAAGCCTTTCGCTAAGACTGTTCTTGTGGAATTTGCAAGGTGATATTTGGAAGACCATAGAGGGCTATGGTGAAAAAGGAAATAGCCTAAGATAGAAACAGAAAAGAAGCTTTCTGAAAAACTGCTTTGTGTTCTGTTGCATCATCTCAAAGAGTTAGAGCTTTCCCCTTAAGAAGCCTTTCGCTAATACTGTTCTTGTGGAATTTGCAAAGTGATATTCGGATGCCCATAGAGTGCTATAGTGAAAATGGAAATCTCCTAAGATAAAAACCGAAAAGAAGCTTTCTGAGAAACTGCCTTGTGCTCTGTTAGTTCATCTCATAGAGTTACAGCTTTACCCTCAAGAAGCCGTTCACTAAGACTGTTCTTGTGAAATTTGCAAAGTGATATTTGGAAGCCCATAGAAGGCTATGGTGAAAAAGGAAACATCTTCCGTTAAAAACTGGAAAGAAGATTTCTGAGAAACTGCTTTGTGTTCTGTTAATTCATCTCAGAGTGTTACAGCTTTCCCCTCAAGAAGCCTGTCGCTAAGACTGTTCTTGTGGAACTTCCAAAGTGATATTTGGAAGCCCTTAGAGGGCTATGGTGAAAAAGCAATATCTTCCGTTAAAAACCGGAAAGAAGCTTTCTGAGAAACTGCTTTGTGTTCTGTTAATTCATCTCACAGAGTTACAGGATTCCCCTCCAGAAGACTTTCGCTAGGACTGTTCTTGTGGAATTTGCAAAATGATGTTTGGAAGCCCAAAGAGAGCTATGGTGAAAAAGGAAATATCCTAAGATAAAAAAGGAAAAGAAGCTTTCTGAGGAACTGCTTTGTGTTCTCTTAATTCGTATCCCAGAGTTACAAATTTTTCCTCCAGAAGACATTCGCTAAGACTGTTCTTGTGCAATTTGCAAAGTGATATTTGGAAGCCCATAGAGGGCCATGATGAAAAAGGAAATCTCTTCAGTTAAAAACTGGAAAGAAACTTTCTGAGAAACTGTTTTGTGTTCTGGTAATTCATCTCACAGACTTACAGCTTTCTTCTCAAGAAGCTTTTCGGTAAGTCTGTTTTGTGGAATTTGCAAAGTGATATTGGGATGCCCATAGTGGGCTATGGAGAAAAAGGAAATATCTTCCGTTAAAAACTGGGAAGAAGATTTCTTAGACACTGCTTTGTGTTCTGTTAATTTATCTAACAGAGTTACAGCATTCCCCTAGAGAAGTCATTCGCTAAGATTCTTTTTGTGGAATTTGCAAAGTGATATTTGGAAGCCCCTAGAGGGCTTCGGTGAAAAAGGAAGTATCTTCAGTTAAAAACTGGAAAGAAGATTTCTGAGAAACTGTTTTGTGTTCTGATAATACATCTCACAGGATTACAACTTTCCCTTCAAGAAGCCTTTCGATAAGACTGTTCTTGTGGGATTTGCAAAGTGATATTTGGAAGCCCAAATATGGCTATGGTGAAAAAGGAAATTTCTTCAGTTAAAAACTGGAAAGAAGCTTTCTGAGAAACTGCTTTGTGTTCTGTTAATTCAACTCACTGAGTTACAGTTTTCCCCTCCAGAAGCCTTTCCCTAAGACTGTTCTTGTGGAATTTGCAAAGTGATATTCGAAAGCCCACAGAGGGCTATAGTGAAAAACAAAATATCTTCCGTTAAAAACTGGAAAGAAGCTTTCTGAGAAACTGCCGTGTGTTCTATTAATACATCTCACACAGTTCCAGCTTTGCTCTCAAGAAGACCTTCGCTACGACTGTTCTTGAGGAATTTGCAAAGTGATATTTGGAAGCCCATAGAGGGATATGTTGAAAAAGGAAATATCTTTCGTTAAAAACTGAAAAGAAGCTTTCTTAGAAACTGCTATGTGTTCTGTTAATTCATCTCAACGAGTTACAACTTTCCCCTCAAGAAGCCTTCAGCTATGGCGCCTCTTGTGTAATTTGCAAAATGATATTTGGAAGCCCATAGAGGTCTACTGTGAAAATGGAAATATCCTCAGATAAAAAACGAAAAGAAGTTTTCTGAGAAACTGATTTGTGTTCTGTTAATTCATATGACAGAGTTACAGATTTTCCCTAAAGAAGCCTTTTGCTAAGACTGTTCTTTTGGAATTTGCAAAGTGATATTTGGAAGCCCATAGAGGGCTAAGCTGAAAAAGGAAATATCTTCCGTTAAAAACTGAAAAGAAGCTTTCTGAGAAACTGCTTTGTGTTCTGTTAATTCAACTCACAGAGTTACAGCTTTTCCCTCAAGAAACCTTTCGCTAAGACTGTTCTTTTGGAATTTGCAAAGTGATATTTGGAAGCCCATAGAGGGCTAAGCTGAAAAAGGAAATATCTTCCGTTAAAAACTGGAAAGAAGATTTCTGAGAAACTGCTTTGTGTTCTGTTAATGCATCTCACAGAGATACAGCTCTCCCATCCAGAAACCTTTCGCTAACACTGTTCTTGTGGAATTTGCAAAGTGATATTTGGAAGCAAAGAGAGAGCTATGGTGAAAAAGGAAATATCCTAAGATAAAAACTGAAAAGAAGTTTTCTGAGAAACTGCTTTGTGTTCTGTTAATTCATCTCACAGTGGTACAGCTTTCCCCTCCAGAAGCCTTTCGCTAAGACTGTTCTTGTGGAATTTGCAAAGTGATATTTGGAAGCCCAGAGAGGGCTATGGTGGAAAAGGAAATATCTTCAGTTAAAAACTGGAAAGAAGGTTTCTGAGAAACTACCGTGTGTTCTGTTAATACATCTCACCGAGTTACAGCTTTCCCCTCAAGAAGCCTTTCTGTAAGACTGTTCTTGTGGAATTTGGAAAGTGAAATTTGGAAGCCCATTGAGGGCTATGATGAAAAAGGAAATTTCTTCCGTTAAAAACCGAAAAGAAGCTTTCTGAGAAACTGCTTTGTGTTTTGTTAGTTCATCTCACAGAATTACAGCTTTGCTCTCCAGAAGCCTTTCGCTAAGACTGTTCTTGTGGAATTTGCAAAGTGATCTTAGAAGCCCGTAGAGGGCTATGGTGAAAAAGGAAATATCTTCCATTAAAAACAGGGAAGAAGCTTTCTGAGAGACTTCTTTGTGTTCTGTTAATTCCTCTCACAGACTACAGCTTTCACTTCAAGAAGCCTTTCCTTAAGACTGTTCTTGAGGAATTTGCAAAGTGATATTTGGAAGCTCCTAGAAGGCTATGGTGGAAAAGGAAGTATCCTAAGATAAAAACTGAAAAGATGCTTTCTGAAAAACTGCATTGTGTTTTCTTAATTGATATCACGGAGTTATAGATTTCCCCTCCAGAAGCCTTTCGCAAAGATTGTTCTTGTGGAATTTGCAACGTGATATTTGGAAGCCCGCAGAGTGCTATGGTGAAAAAGGAAATATCTTCCGTTAAAAACTGGAAAGAAGATTTCTGAGAAACTCCTTTGTGTTCTGCTAATACATCTCACAAAGTTACAGCTTTCCCCTCAAGAAGCCGATCACTAAGACTGTTCTTGTGGAATTTGCAACGTGATATTTGGAAGCCCGCAGAGGGCTATGGTGAAAAAGGAACTATCTTCTCTTAAAAACCGGAAATAAGCTTTCTGAGAAACCGCCATGTGTTCTCTTAATGCACCTCACCGAGTTACAGCTTTCCCCTCAAGAAGACATTCGCTAGGACTGTTCTTGTGGGATTTGCAAAGTGATATTTGGAAGTCCATAGAGGGCTATGGTGAAAAAGGAAATTTCTTCCGTTTAAAACTGGAAAGAAGATTTCTGAGAAATTGCTATTTGTTCTGTTAATTCATCTCACAGAGTTACAGCTTCACCTCCAGAAGCCTTTCGCTAAGACTGTTCTTGTGGAATTTGCAAAGTCATATTTGGAAGCCAATAGAAGTCTATTTTGAAAAAGGAATTATCCTAAGATAGAAACTGAAAAATAAGCTTTCTGAGAAACTGCTTTGTGTTCTGTCAATTCAACTCACAGAGTTACAGCTTTCCCCTCAAGAAGCCTTTTGCTGAGGCTGGTCTTGTGAAATTTTCAAAGTGATATTTGGAAGCCCCTAGAGGGCTATGGTGAAAAAGGAAATATCTTCCGTTAAAAACTGGAAAGAAGCTTTATGAGAATCTGCCGTGTGTCATGTTAATACATCTCACCGAGTTACAGCTTTCCCCACAAGAAGCCTTTCGCTAAGACTGTTCCTGTGGGATTTGCAAAGTGATATTTGGAAGCCCACAGAGGGCTACGGTGAAAATGGAATTATCTTCAGTTAACAACTGGAAAGAAGCTTCTGAGAAACTGCTTTGTGTTCTGTTAATTCATCTCACAGAGTTACAGTTCTCCCTTCAAGAAGACATTCGCTAAGAGTGTTTTTGTGGAATTTGTAAAGTGATATTTGGAAACCCTAGAGGGCTATGGTGAAAAAGGAAATATCTTCCATTAAAAACTGGAAAGAAGCTTTCTGAGAAACTTCTTTGTGTTCTGTTAATTCATCTCACAGAGTTATAGCTTTCCCCTCAAAAAGCCTTTCTCTAAGTCTGTTGTTGTGGAATTTGCAAAGTGATATTTGGAATCTCAAAGAGGGCTATGGTGAAAATGGAAATATCCTAAGATAAAAACCGAAAAGAACCTTTCTGAGAAACTGCTTTCTGTTCTGGTAGTTCATCTCACAGAGTTACAGCATTCTGCTAAAGCAGCCGTTCACTAAGACTGTTCTTGTGGAATTTGACAAGTGACATTTGGAAGCCCTTAGAGGGCTATGATGAAAAAGTAAATATCCTAAGATAAAAACTGAAAAGAAACTTTCTGAGAAACTGCTTTGTTTTCTATTAATTCAACTCACACAGTTGCAGCTTTACCCTCAAGAAGCCTTTCGCTAAGGCTGCTGTTGTGGTATTTGCAAAGTGATATTTGGAAGCCCAGAGAGGGCTACGGTGAAAAAGGAAATATCTTCCGTTAAAAACTGGAAAGAACATTTCTGAGAAACTGCTTTGTGTTCTGTTAATTCATCTCACAGTGTTACAGCTTTCCCCTCCAGAAGTCTTTGGTTAAGACTATTCTTGTGCAATTTGCAAATTCATATTTGGTAACCCATAGAGGGCTATGGTGAAAAAGGAAATATCTCCCGTTAAAAAGGAGAAAGCAGTTTCTTGAGAAACTGGCGTGTTTTCTGTTAATACATCTCACCGAATTAGAGCTTTCCCTTCCAGAAGCCTTTCGCTCAGACTGTTCTTGTGGAATTTGCAAGGTGATATTTGGAAGACCATAGAGGGCTATGGTGAAAAAGGAAATAGCCTAAGATAGAAACTGAAAAGAAGGTTTCTGAAAAACTGCTTTGTGTTCTGTTGAATCATCTCAAAGAGTTAGAGCTTTCCCCTTAAGAAGCCTTTCGCTAATACTGTTCTTGTGGAATTTGCAAAGTGATATTCGGAAGCCCATAGAGTGCTATAGTGAAAATGGAAATCTCCTAAGATAAAAACCGAAAAGAAGCTTTCTGAGAAACTGCCTTGTGTTCTGTTAGTTCATCTCATAGAGTTACAGCTTTCCCCTCAAGAAGCCGTTCACTAAGACTGTTCTTGTGAAATTTGCAAAGTGAAATTTGGAAGCCCATAGAAGGCTATGGTGAAAAAGGAAATACCTTCAATTAGAAACTAGAAAGAAGCTTTCTGAGAAGCTGCTTTGTGTTCTGTTAATTCATCTCAGAGTGTTACAGCTTTCCCCTCAAGAAGCCTGTCGCTAAGACTGTTCCTGTGGAATTTCCAAAGTGATATTTGGAGCCCTTAGAGAGCTATGGTGAAAAAGCAATATCTTCCGTTAAAAACCGGAAAGAAGCTTTCTGAGAAACTGCTTTGTGTTCTGTTAATTCATCTCACAGAGTTACAGGATTCCCCTCCAGAAGACTTTCGCTAGGACTGTTCTTGTGGAATTTGCAAAATGATGTTTGGAAGCCCAAAGAGAGCTATGGTGAAAAAGGAAATATCCTAAGATAAAAACGGAAAAGAAGCTTTCTGAGGAACTGCTTTGTGTTCTCTTAATTCGTATCCCAGTGTTACAAATTTTTCCTCAAGAAGACATTCGCTAAGACTGTTCTTGTGCAATTTGCAAAGTGATATTTGGAAGCCCATAGAGGGCCATGATGAAAAAGGAAATCTCTTCAGTTAAAAACTGGAAAGAAACTTTCTGAGAAACTGTTTTGTGTTCTGGTAATTCATCTCACAGACTTATAGCTTTCTTCTCAAGAAGCTTTTCGGTAAGTCTGTTTTGTGGAATTTGCAAAGTGATATTTGGATGCCCATAGTGGTCTATGGAGAAAAAGGAAATATCTTCCGTTAAAAACTGGGAAGAAGATTTCTGAGACACTGCTTTGTGTTCTGTTAATTTATCTAACAGAGTTACAGCATTCCCCTAGAGAAGTCATTCGCTAAGATTCTTTTTGTGGAATTTGCAAAGTGATATTTGGAAGCCCCTAGAGGGCTTCGGTGGAAAAGGAAGTATCTTCAGTTAAAAACTGGAAAGAAGATTTCTGAGAAACTGTTTTGTGTTCTGATAATACATCTCACAGGATTACAACTTTCCCTTCAAGAAGCCTTTCGATAAGACTGTTCTTGTGGGATTTGCAAAGTGATATTTGGAAGCCCAAATATGGCTATGGTGAAAAAGGAAATTTCTTCAGTTAAAAACTGGAAAGAAGCTTTCTGAGAAACTGCTTTGTGTTCTGTTAATTCAACTCACTGAGTTACAGTTTTCCCCTCCAGAAGCCTTTCCCTAAGACTGTTCTTGTGGAATTTGCAAAGTGATATTCGAAAGCCCACAGAGGGCTATAGTGAAAAACAAAATATCTTCCGTTAAAAACTGGAAAGAAGCTTTCTGAGAAACTGCCGTGTGTTCTATTAATACATCTCACACAGTTCCAGCTTTGCTCTCAAGAAGACCTTCGCTACGACTGTTCTTGAGGAATTTGCAAAGTGATATTTGGAAGCCCATAGAGGGATATGTTGAAAAAGGAAATATCTTTCGTTAAAAACTGAAAAGAAGCTTTCTTAGAAACTGCTATGTGTTCTGTTAATTCATCTCAACGAGTTACAACTTTCCCCTCAAGAAGCCTTCAGCTATGGCGCCTCTTGTGTAATTTGCAAAATGATATTTGGAAGCCCATAGAGGTCTACTGTGAAAATGGAAATATCCTCAGATAAAAAACGAAAAGAAGTTTTCTGAGAAACTGATTTGTGTTCTGTTAATTCATATGACAGAGTTACAGATTTTCCCTAAAGAAGCCTTTTGCTAAGACTGTTCTTTTGGAATTTGCAAAGTGATATTTGGAAGCCCATAGAGGGCTAAGCTGAAAAAGGAAATATCTTCCGTTAAAAACTGGAAAGAAGATTTCTGAGAAACTGCTTTGTGTTCTGTTAATTCAACTCACAGAGTTACAGCTTTTCCCTCAAAAACCTTTCGCTAAGACTGTTCTTTTGGAATTTGCAAAGTGATATTTGGAAGCCCATAGTGGGCTAAGCTGAAAAAGGAAATATCTTCCGTTAAAAACTGGAAAGAAGATTTCTGAGAAACTGCTTTGTGTTCTGTTAATGCATCTCACAGAGATACAGCTCTCCCATCCAGAAACCTTTCGCTAACACTGTTCTTGTGGAATTTGCAAAGTGATATTTGGAAGCAAAGAGAGAGCTATGGTGAAAAAGGAAATATCCTAAGATAAAAACTGAAAAGAAGTTTTCTGAGAAACTGCTTTGTGTTCTGTTAATTCATCTCACAGTGGTACAGCTTTCCCCTCCAGAAGCCTTTCGCTAAGACTGTTCTTGTGGAATTTGCAAAGCGATATTTGGAAGCCCAGAGAGGGCTATGGTGGAAAAGGAAATATCTTCAGTTAAAAACCGGAAAGAAGGTTTCTGAGAAACTACCGTGTGTTCTGTTAATACATCTCACCGAGTTACAGCTTTCCCCTCAAGAAGCCTTTCTGTAAGACTGTTCTTGTGGAATTTGGAAAGTGAAATTTGGAAGCCCATTGAGGGCTATGATGAAAAAGGAAATTTCTTCCGTTAAAAACTGAAAAGAAGCTTTCTGAGAAACTGCTTTGTGTTTTGTTAGTTCATCTCACAGAATTACAGCTTTGCTCTCCAGAAGCCTTTCGCTAAGACTGTTCTTGTGGAATTTGCAAAGTGATCTTAGAAGCCCGTAGAGGGCTATGGTGAAAAAGGAAATATCTTCCATTAAAAACAGGGAAGAAGCTTTCTGAGAGACTTCTTTGTGTTCTGTTAATTCCTCTCACAGACTACAGCTTTCACTTCAAGAAGCCTTTCCTTAAGACTGTTCTTGAGGAATTTGCAAAGTGATATTTGGAAGCTCCTAGAAGGCTATGGTGGAAAAGGAAGTATCCTAAGATAAAAACTGAAAAGATGCTTTCTGAAAAACTGCATTGTGTTTTCTTAATTGATATCACGGAGTTATAGATTTCACCTCCAGAAGCCTTTCGCAAAGATTGTTCTTGTGGGATTTGCAACGTGATATTTGGAAGCCCGCAGAGTGCTATGGTGAAAAAGGAACTATCTTCCGTTAAAAACTGGAAAGAAGATTTCTGAGAAACTCCTTTGTGTTCTGCTAATACATCTCACAAAGTTACAGCTTTCCCCTCAAGAAGCCGATCACTAAGACTGTTCTTGTGGAATTTGCAACGTGATATTTGGAAGCCCGCAGAGGGCTATGGTGAAAAAGGAACTATCTTCTCTTAAAAACCGGAAATAAGCTTTCTGAGAAACCGCCATGTGTTCTCTTAATGCACCTCACCGAGTTACAGCTTTCCCCTCAAGAAGACATTCGCTAGGACTGTTCTTGTGGGATTTGCAAAGTGATATTTGGAAGTCCATAGAGGGCTATGGTGAAAAAGGAAATTTCTTCCGTTTAAAACTGGAAAGAAGATTTCTGAGAAATTGCTATTTGTTCTGTTAATTCATCTCACAGAGTTACAGCTTCACCTCCAGAAGCCTTTCGCTAAGACTGTTCTTGTGGAATTTGCAAAGTCATATTAGGAAGCCAATAGAAGTCTATTTTGAAAAAGGAATTATCCTAAGATAGAAACTGAAAAATAAGCTTTCTGAGAAACTGCTTTGTGTTCTGTCAATTCAACTCACAGAGTTACAGCTTTCCCCTCAAGAAGCCTTTTGCTGAGGCTGGTCTTGTGAAATTTTCAAAGTGATATTTGGAAGCCCCTAGAGGGCTATGGTGAAAAAGGAAATATCTTCCGTTAAAAACTGGAAAGAAGCTTTATGAGAATCTGCCGTGTGTCATGTTAATACATCTCACCGAGTTACAGCTTTCCCCACAAGAAGCCTTTCGCTAAGACTGTTCCTGTGGGATTTGCAAAGTGATATTTGGAAGCCCATAGAGGGCTACGGTGAAAATGGAATTATCTTCAGTTAACAACTGGAAAGAAGCTTCTGAGAAACTGCTTTGTGTTCTGTTAATTCATCTCACAGAGTTACAGTTCTCCCTTCAAGAAGACATTCGCTAAGAGTGTTTTTGTGGAATTTGTAAAGTGATATTTGGAAACCCTAGAGGGCTATGGTGAAAAAGGAAATATCTTCCATTAAAAACTGGAAAGAAGCTTTCTGAGAAACTGCTTTGTGTTCTGTTAATTCATCTCACAGAGTTATAGCTTTCCCCTCAAAAAGCCTTTCTCTAAGTCTGTTGTTGTGGAATTTGCAAAGTGATATTTGGAATCTCAAAGAGGGCTATGGTGAAAATGGAAATATCCTAAGATAAAAACCGAAAAGAACCTTTCTGAGAAACTGCTTTCTGTTCTGGTAGTTCATCTCACAGAGTTACAGCATTCTGCTAAAGCAGCCGTTCACTAAGACTGTTCTTGTGGAATTTGACAAGTGACATTTGGAAGCCCTTAGAGGGCTATGATGAAAAAGTAAATATCCTAAGATAAAAACTGAAAAGAAACTTTCTGAGAAACTGCTTTGTTTTCTATTAATTCAACTCACACAGTTGCAGCTTTACCCTCAAGAAGCCTTTCGCTAAGGCTGCTGTTGTGGTATTTGCAAAGTGATATTTGGAAGCCCAGAGAGGGCTACGGTGAAAAAGGAAATATCTTCCGTTAAAAACTGGAAAGAACATTTCTGAGAAACTGCTTTGTGTTCTGTTAATTCATCTCACAGTGTTACAGCTTTCCCCTCCAGAAGTCTTTGGTTAAGACTATTCTTGTGCAATTTGCAAATTCATATTTGGTAACCCATAGAGGGCTATGGTGAAAAAGGAAATATCTCCCGTTAAAAAGGAGAAAGCAGTTTCTTGAGAAACTGGCGTGTTTTCTGTTAATACATCTCACCGAATTAGAGCTTTCCCTTCCAGAAGCCTTTCGCTCAGACTGTTCTTGTGGAATTTGCAAGGTGATATTTGGAAGACCATAGAGGGCTATGGTGAAAAAGGAAATAGCCTAAGATAGAAACTGAAAAGAAGGTTTCTGAAAAACTGCTTTGTGTTCTGTTGAATCATCTCAAAGAGTTAGAGCTTTCCCCTTAAGAAGCCTTTCGCTAATACTGTTCTTGTGGAATTTGCAAAGTGATATTCGGAAGCCCATAGAGTGCTATAGTGAAAATGGAAATCTCCTAAGATAAAAACCGAAAAGAAGCTTTCTGAGAAACTGCCTTGTGTTCTGTTAGTTCATCTCATAGAGTTACAGCTTTCCCCTCAAGAAGCCGTTCACTAAGACTGTTCTTGTGAAATTTGCAAAGTGATATTTGGAAGCCCATAGAAGGCTATGGTGAAAAAGGAAATACCTTCAATTAGAAACTAGAAAGAAGCTTTCTGAGAAGCTGCTTTGTGTTCTGTTAATTCATCTCAGAGTGTTACAGCTTTCCCCTCAAGAAGCCTGTCGCTAAGACTGTTCCTGTGGAATTTCCAAAGTGATATTTGGAGCCCTTAGAAGGGTATGGTGAAAAAGGAAATATCCTAATATAAAAACTGAACAGAAGCTTTCTGAGAAACTGCTTTGTGTACTGTTAATGCATCTCACAGAGTTAATGCTTGTCCCTGCAGAAGCCTTTCACTAAGACTGTTGTTGTGGAATTTGCAAAGAGAAATTTCGTAGCCTATAGAGGGCTATGGTGAAAAAATGATTATCTTCCATTAAAAACCGAAAAGAAGCTTTCTGAGAAACTGATTTGTGTTCTGTTAGTTCATCTCACAGAGTTTGAGCTTTCCCCTCAAGGAGCCGTTCACTAAGACTCTTCTTGTGCAATTTGCAAATTCATATTTGGTAACCTATAGAGGGCTATGGTGAAAAAGGAAATATCTCCCGTTAAAAAGGAGAAAGCAGCTTCTTGAGAAAATGGCGTGTTTTCTGTTAATATATCTCACCGAATTAGAGCTTTCCCTTCCAGAAGCCTTTCGCTAAGACTGTTCTTGTGGAATTTGCAATGTGATATTTGGAAGACCATAGAGGGCTATGGTGAAAAAGGAAATAGCCTAAGATAGAAACTGAAAAGAAGTTTTCTGAAAAACTGCTTTGTGTTCTGTTGAATCATCTCAAAGAGTTAGAGCTTTCCCCTTAAGAAGCCTTTCGCTAATACTGTTCTTGTGGAATTTGCAAAGTGATATTCGGAAGCCCATAGAGTGCTATAGTGAAAATGGATATATCCTAAGATAAAAACCGAAAAGAAGCTTTCTGAGAAACTGCCTTGTGTTCTGTTAGTTCATCTCATAGAGTTACAGATTTCCCCTCAAGAAGCCGTTCACTAAGACTGTTCTTGTGAAATTTTCAAAGTGATATTTGGAAGCCCATGGAAGGCTATGGTGAAAAAGGAAATACCTTCAATTAGAAACTAAAAAGAATTTTTCTGAGAAGCTGCTTTGTGTTCTGTTAATTCATCTCAGAGTGTTACAGCTTTCCCCTCAAGAAGCCTGTCGCTAAGACTGTTCTTGTGGAACTTCCAAAGTGATATTTGGAAGCCCTTTAGAGGGCTATGTTGAAAAAGCAATATCTTCCGTTAAAAACTGAAAAGAAGCTTTCTGAGAAACTGCTTTGTGTTCTGTTAATTCAACTCACAGAGTTACAGCATATCCCTCCAGAAGCCTTTCGCTAAGACTGTTCTTGTGGAATTTGCAAAGTGTAATTTGGAAGCCAATGGAGGGCTATGGTGAAATAGGAAATATTTTCCGTTAAAAACCGGAAAGAAGCTTTCTGAGAAACTGTTTTGTGTTCTGTTTATTCATCTCACAACGTTACAGCTTTCCCCTCAAGAAGTCGTTAACTAAGATTGTTTTTGTGGAATTTGGAAAGTGATATTTGGAAGCCCCTAGAGGGCTATGGTGAAAAAGGAAATAGCCTAAGATAAAAACTGATAAGAAGCTTTCTGAAAAACTGCCTTGTGTTCTGTCAATTCAACTCACAGTGTTACAGCTTTCCCCTCAAGAATACTTTCGCTAAGACTGTTGTTGTGGAATTTGCAAAATGATATTTGGAAGCCCATACAGGGCTATGGTTAAAAAGGAAATATCTTCCGTTAAAACTGGAAAGAAGCTTTCTGAGAAACTGCTTTGTGTTCTGTTAATTCATCTCACAGAGTTGCAGCTTTCCCCTCTAGAAGCCTTTCGCTAAGACTGTCCTTGTGGGATGTGCAAAGTGATATTTGGAAGCCCTTTGAGGGCTATGGTGAAAAAGGAAATATCCTCTGTTAAAAACTGGAAAGAAGTTTTCTGAGAAACTGCTTTGTGTTCTGTTAATGTATCTCACAGAGTTACAGCTTTCGCCTCAAGAAGTCTTTTGCTAAGACTGTTCTTGTGGCATTACCAAAGTGATATTTGGAAGCCCATAGAGGGCTATGGTGAAAAAAGAAGTATCTTCCGTTAAAAACTGGAAAGAATCTTTCTGAGAAACTGCTTTGTGTTCTGTTAATTCATGTCAGAGAGTTACAGCTTTCCCCTCCAGAAACCTTTCGCTAACACTGTTGTTTTGTAATTTGCAAAGTGATATTTCGAAGCCCATTCAGGGCTATGGTGAAAAAGGAAATATCCTAAGATAAAAACTGAAAAGAAGCTTTCATAGAAACTGCTTTGTGTTCTGTTAATTCATCTCACAGAGTTACAACTTTCCCTTCCAGAAGCCTTTCGCTAAGACTGTTCCTGTGGAATTTGCAAAGTGATATTTGGAAGCTCATAGAGGGCTAGGATGAAAACGGAAATATCTTCAGTTAAAAACTGAAAAGAAGCTCTCTGAGAATCTGCCGTGTGTTTTGTTAATTATACATCTGACCGAGTTAGAGCTTTCCCCACAGAAGCCTTCGATAAGAATGTTCTTGTGGAATATTCAAAGTCATATTTGGAAGCCCATAGAGGGCTGTGGTGAAAACGGAAATATCTTCCGATATAAACTGGAAAGAAGCTTTCTGAGAAACTGCTTAGTGTTCTGTTAATTCATCTCACAGAATTACAGCTTTCACTTCCAGAAGCCTTTTGCTAAGACTGTTCCTGTGGAATTTGCAAAGTGATATTTGGAAGCCCTTAGAGGTCTATGGTGAAAAAGGAAATATCTTCAATTAAAAACTGGAAAGAAGCTTTCTGAGAGACTCCTTTGTATTCTGTTAATTCATTTCACAGAATTACAGCTTTCGCCTCAAGAAGTCTTTCGCTAAGAATCTTCTTGTGGAATTTGCAAAGTGATATTTGGAAGCCCATAGAATGCTATGGTGAAAAAGGAAATATCTTTCGTTAAAAACTGGATAGAAGATTTCTGAGAAACTGCTTTGTGTTCTGTTAATTCATCTCAGAGAGTTACAGCTGTCCCTCAAGAAGCCTTTCGCTAAGTCTGTTCTTGTGGAATTTGCAAAGTGATATTTGGAAGACCCTAGAGGGCTATGGTGAAAAAGGAAATATCTTCCGTTAAAAACCGGAAAGAAGATTTCTGAGAAACTGCTTTGTGTTCTGTTAATTCATCTCACAGAGTTACAGCTTTCACCTCAAAGAGGCTTTTGCTAAGACAGTTCTTGTGGAATTTGCAAAGTGATATTTTGAAGCCCATAGAGGGCTATGGTGAAAGAGTAAATATCTTCAGCTAAATACTGGAAAGAATCTGTCTGAGAATCTACTTTGTGTACTGTTAATTCATCTCACAGAGTTACTGCTTTCCCCTCAAGAAGCCTTTCACTAAGACTGTTCTTATGAAATTTGCAAAGTGAT
Organism: Chlorocebus sabaeus; assembly: GCF_047675955.1. Lineage (NCBI taxonomy): Eukaryota > Metazoa > Chordata > Mammalia > Primates > Cercopithecidae > Chlorocebus > Chlorocebus sabaeus. The sequence continues at coordinate 488,062 of NW_027327681.1, read as the reverse complement.
ATTTGGAAACCCATAGAGGGCTATGGTGAAAAAGGAAATATCTTCCGTTAAAAACTGGAAAGAAACTTTCTGAGAAACTGCTTTGTGTTCTGTTAATTCTTCTTACAGAGTTACAACTTTCGCCTCTAGAAGCCTTTTGCTAACACTGTTGGTGTAGAACTTGTAAAGTGATATTTGGAAGCCCATAGAGGGCTGTGGTGAAAAGAAGCATTCTGAGAAACTGCTCTGTGGTCTGTTAAATCAGCTCAGAGAGTTACAGTTTCCCTTCAAGAAGCCTCTCTCTGAGGCTGTTTTTGTGGAATTGGCAAAGAGATATTTGGAAGCCCGTAGAGGCTATGGTGAAAAGGCAATATCTTCCGTTAAAAACTTGAAAGAAGTGTTCGGAGAAACTGCTTCGTGTTCTGTTAATTCATCGCACAGAGTTACAGCTTTCCCCTCAAGAAGCCTTTCGCTAAGACTGTTCTTGTGGAATTTGCAAAGTGATATTTGGAAGCCCATAGAGGCCTCACAGAGTTACAGCTTTCTCGCAAGAAGCCTTTCGCTAAGACTGTTCTTGTGGAATTTCCAAAGGGATACTTGGAAGCCCATAGAGGGCTATGGTGAAAAAGGAAATATCTTCCGTTAAAAACTGGAAAGAAGCTTCCTGAGAAACTGCTTTGTGTTCTGTTAATTCATCTCACAGTGTTACTGCTTTGCCCTGAAGAAGCCTTTCGCTAAGACTTTTCTTGTGGAATTAGCAAAGTGATATTTAGAAGCCCATAAAGGGCTATGGTCAAAAATGAAATATCTTCCATAAAAACTAGAAAGAATCTTTCTGAAAAACTGCTTTGTGTTCTGTTAATTCTTCCAACAGAGTTACAGATTTCCCCTGAAGTAAGATTTTCGCTCCGACTGTTCTTGTGGAATTTGAAAGTGATATTTGGAAGCCCATAGAGGACTATGGTGGAAAAGGAAATATTTTCCGTTAAAAACTAGAAAGAAGCTTTCAGAGAAACTGCTTTGTGTTCTGTTAATTCATCTCACAGAGTTACTGCGTTCCTCTCAAGAAGCCTTTCGCTAAGAATCTTCTTGTGGAATTTGTAAAGTGATATTTCGAAGCCCATAGTGGGTTACGGGAAAAAGGAAAATCTTCCCTTAAAAACTGGAAAGAAGCTTTCTGAGAAACTGGTTTGTGTTCGGTTAATTCATCATACAGTTACTGCTTTCCCCTAAGAAGCCTTTCGCTAAGACTCTTCTTGTGGAATTGGCAAAGTGATATTTGGAAGCCCATAGAGGTCTACGGTGAAAAAGGAAATATCTTCCATTAAAAACTGGAAAGAAGCTTTCTGAGAAACTGCTTTGTGTTCTGTTAATTCATCTCACAGAGTCACTGCTTTCACCGTAAGAAGCCTTTCGCTAAGACTGTTCTTGTGGAATTTTCATAGTGATATTTTCAAGCCCATAGAGGGCTAAGGTGAAAAAGGAAATATCCTAAGATAAAAACTGAAAAGAAGCATTCTGAGAAACTACTTTGTGTTCTGTTAATTCATCTCACAGAGTTACAGCTTTCCCCTGAAGAAGCCTTTCGCGAAGACTCTTCTTGTGGAATTTGCAAAGTGATATTTGGAAGCCCATAGAGGGCTACGGTGAAAAAAGAAATATCTTCCGTTAGAAACTGCTCTGTGTTCTGTTAATACATCTCACAGAGTTACTGCTTTCCCAGCAAGAAACCATTCTCTAAGATTCTTCTTGTAGATTTTGCAAAGTGATATTGGAAGCCCGTAGAGCTCTATGGTGAAAAAGGAAATATCTTCCATTAAAAACTGGAAAGAAGCTTTCTGAGAAACTGCTTTGTCCTCTGTTAATTCATCTCACAGAGTTACAGCTTTACGCTCAAGAAGCCTTTCGCGACGACTGTTCTTGTGGAATTTGCAAAGTGATATTTGGAAGTCCATAGAGGGCTATGGTTAAAAAGGAAATTACTTCCGTTAAAAACTGGAAAGAAGCTTTCTGAGAAACTGCTCTGTGTTCTGTTAATTCATCTCACAGAGTCACTGCTTTCTCCTCAAGAAGCCTTTCGCTAAGACTGTTCTTGTGGAATTTTCATAGTGATATTTTCAAGCCCATAGAGGGCTAAGGTGAAAAAGGAAATATCCTAAGATAAAAACCGAAAAGAAGCATTCTGAGAAACTACTTTGTGTTCTGTTAATTCATCTCACAGAGTTACAGCTATCCCCTCAAGAAGGCTTTCGCCAAGACTCTTCTTGTGGAATTTTTAAAGTGATATTTGGAAGCCCATAGATGGCTATGGTGAAAAAGGAAATATCTTCCGTTAAAAACTGCAAAGAAGCTTTCTGAGAAACTGCTCTGTGTTCTGTTAATTCATCTCACAGAGTTACAGCTTTCCCCTCAAGAAGCCTTTCGCTAAGACTGTTCTTGTGGAATTTTCAAAGTGATATTTGGAAGCCCATAGAGGGTTATGGTGAAAAAGGAAAATCTTCCCTTAAAACCTGGAAAGAAGCTTTCTGGGAAACTGCTTTGTTTTCGGTTAATTCATCTCACAGTTACTACTTTCCCCTCAAGAAGCCTTTCGCTAAGACTCTTCTTGTGGAATTGGCAAAGTGATATTAGGAAGCCCATAGAGGTCTATGGTGAAAAAGGAAATATCTTCCGTTAAAAATTGGAAAGAAGCTTTCTGAGAAACTGCTTTGTGTTCTGTTAATTCATCTCACAGAGTCACTGCTTTCACCTCAAGAAGCCTTTCGCTTAGACTGTTCTTGTGGAATTTGCAAAGTGATATTTGGAAGTCCATAGAGGGCTACGGTGAAAAAGGAAATATCTTCCATTAAAAACGGGGAAGAAGGTTTCTGAGAAACTGCTTTGTGTTCTCTCAATTCATCTCACAGTGTTACAGATTTCCACTCAAGAAGCCTTTCGCTAAGTCTGTTTTTGTGGAATTTGCAAAGTGATATTTGGAAACCTATTGAGGGCTTTATTGAAAAAGGAAATATCTTCCGTTGAAAACTAGAAAGAAGCTTTCTGAGAAACTTATTCGTGTTCTGTTAATTCAACTCACAGAATTACAGCTTTCCTTTTAAAAAGCCTTTCGCTAAGACAGTTCTTTTGGAATATGCATAGTGATATTTGGAAGCCCATAGAGGGCTATGGTGAACAAGGAAATATCTTCCTTTAAAAACTGGAAAGAAGTTTTCTGAGAAACTGCTTTGTGTACTGTTAATTCTTTTCACATAGTTACAGTTTTCCCCTCAAGAAGCCTTTCGCTAAGGTTGTTCTTTTACAATTTGCAAAGTGGTATTTGGAAGGCCATAGAGGGCTATCGTGAAAAAGGATATATCTTTAGTTAAAAACTGGAAAGAAGGATTCTGAGAAATTGCTTTCTGTTCTGTTACTTCTTCCCATAGAGTTACAGCTTCCCCCTGAAGAAGATTTTCGCTAAGACTCTTCTTGTGGAATTGGCAAAGTGATATTTGGAAGCCCATAGAGGTCTACGGTGAAAAAGGAAATATCTTCCGTTAAAAACTGGAAAGAAGCTTTCTGAGAAACTGCTTTGTGTTCTGTTAATTCATCTCACAGAGTTACAGCGTTCTCCTCAAGAAGCCTTTCACTAAGTCTGTTCTTGTGGAATTTGCAAAGTGATATTTGGAACCCAAAGAGGGCTATGGTGAAAAAGGAAATGTCCTAAGATAAAAACTGAAAAGAAGCATTCTGAGAAACTGCTTTGTGTTCTGTTAATTCATCTCACACAGTTACAGCTTTCCCGACAAGAAGCCATTCACTGAGACTGTTCTTGTGGAATTTGCAAAGTGATATTGCAAACCGATAGAGGGTTATGGCGAAAAGGGAAATATCCTAAGATGAAAACCGAGAAGAAGCTTTCTCAGAAACTGCATTGTGTTCTCCTAATTCATCTCACAGTGTTATAGCTTTCCCCTCAAGAAGTCATTCACTAAGACTGGTCCTGTGGAATTTGCAAGGTGATATTTCCAAGCCCTTATAGGGCTATTTTGAAAAAGGAAATATCTTCCATTAAAAACTGGATAGAAGCTTTCTGAGAAACTGCTTTGTGTTCTGTTAATTCATCTCACAGAGTTACAGCTTTCCCCTCTAGAAGCCTTTCGCTAAGAGTGTTCTTGTGGAATTTGCAAAGTGATATTTGGAAGACCTTAGAAGGCTGTGGTGAAAAAGGAAATATCCTAAGATAAAAACTGAAAAGAAGCTTTCTGAGAAACTGCTTTGTGTTCTGATAATTCATCTCACAGAGTTACAGTTTCCCCTCAAGAAGCCTTTCGCTAAGACTGTTCTTGTGGAATTTGCAATGTGATATTTGGAAGCCCCTGGAAGGTTATGGTGAAAATGAAATATCTTCGTTTAAAAACTGGAAAGAAGCTTTCTGAGAAACTGCTTTGTGTTCTGGTAATTCATCTCACAGAGCTACAGCTTTCCCCTCAAAAAGCCATTCGCTAAGACTGTTCTTGTGGAATTTGCAAAGTGATATTTGGAAGCCCTTAGAGGGCTATTGTGAAAAACAAATATCTTCCGTTAAAAACTGCAAAGAAAATTTCTGAGAAAGAGTCCTGTGTTCTGTTAATTCATCTCACAGGGTTCAGCTTTCCCCTCAAGAAGCCTTTCGCTAAGACTGTTCTTGTGGAATTTCAAAAGTAATATTTTGAAGCCCATAGTGGGCCATGGTGAAAAAGGAAATATCTTCATTAAAATAGGAAAGAAGCTTTCTGGGAAATTGCTTTGTGTTCTGTTAATTCATTTCACAGAGTTACAACTTACCCCTCAAGTAGCTTTTCAATAAGACTGTTCTTGTGGAATTTGCAAAGTGATATTTGGAAGGCCCTAGAGGGCTACGGTGAAAAAAGAAATATCCTAAGATAAAAACTGAAAAGAAGCTTTCTGAGAACCGGATTGGTTTTCTGTTAATTCATCTCACAGAGTGACAGCTTTCCCCACATGAAACATTTCGCTAAGACTGTTCTTGTGGAATTTGCAAAGTGATATTTGGAAGCCTCTAGAGGGCTATGGTGAAAAAAGAAATATCCTAAGATAAAAACTGAAAAGAAGCTTTCTGAGAAACGGATTGGTTTTCTGTTAATTCATCTCACAGAGTGACAGCTTTCCCCACATGAAACATTTCGCTAAGACTGTTCTTGTGGAATTTGCAAAGTGATATTTGGAAGCCCATAGAGGGCTATAGTGAAAAAGGAAATATCCTAAGATAAAAACTTTAAAGAAGGTTTTTGAGAAACTGCTTTGTGTTCTTTTAATTCATCTCACAGAGTTACAACTTTCGCCTCAAGAAGCCTTTCGCTAAGACTGTTCTTGTGGAATTTGCAAAGTGATATTTGAAGCCCATAGAAGTCAATTGTGAAAAAGGAAATATCCTAAGATAGAAACTGACAAGAAGCTTTCTGAGAAACTGCTTTGTGTTCTGTTAATTCATCTCACAGAGTTACATCTTCTACCTCAAGAAGCCTTCCGCTAACACTGTTTTTGTGGAATTTGCAAAGTGATATTTGGAAGCCCCTAGAGGTCTAAGGTGGAAAAGGAAGTATCTTCAATTAAGAACTGAAAAGAAGCTTTCTGAGAAACTGCTTTGTGTTCTGGTGATTCATCTCACAGAGTTACAGCTTTCCCTTCTAGAAGCCATTCGCTAAGACTGTTCTTGTGGAATTTGCAGAGTGATACTTGGAAGCCCGTAGAGGTCTATGGTGAAAAAGGAAATATCTTCCGTTAAAGACTGATAAGAAACTGTGTGAGAAACTGCTTTGTGTTCTGTTAATTCATCTCACAGAGTTACAGCTTTCCCCTTAATAAGCCTTTCGCTAAGTCTGGTCTTGTGGAATTGTCAAAGAGATTTTTGGAAACCCCTAGAGGTTTAGGGTAAAAAAGGAACCATCTTCCGTTAAAAACTGGAAAGAAGCTTTCTGAGAGACTGCTTTGTGTTCTGTTATTTCATCTCACAGAGCTAAAACTTTCCCCTCAAGAAGGCGTTCCCTAAAACTGTTCTTGTGGAATTTGCAAAGTGATATTTGGAAGCCCATAGGGGGCTATGGTGAAACAGGAAATATCTTCCGTTAAAAACTGGAAATAAGCTTTCTGAGAAACTGATTTGTGTTGTGTTAGTTCATCTCACAAAGTTACAGCTTCCCCCTCAAGAAGTCTTTCGATAAGATTCTTATTGTGGAATTTCCAAAGTGATATTTGGATGCCCATAGAGTGCCACCGTGAAAAAGGAAATATCTTCAGTTAAAGACTGAAAAGAAGCTTTCTGAAAACTGCTTTGTGTTCTGTTAATTCATCTCACAGAGTTACAGCTCTCCTCTCAGGAAGCCATTCGCTAACACTGTTGTTGTGGAATTTCCAATGTGATATTTGAAAGCCCAAAGAGGGCTATGGAGAAAAAGGAAATATCCTAAGATAAAAACTGAAAAGAATCTTTCTGAGAAACTGCTTTGTGTTCTGTTAATTCTTCTCACAGAGTTACAGCTTTCCCCTCAGGAAGCCTTTCGCTAATTCTGTTCTTGTGGAATGTTCAAAGTGATATTTGGAAGTCCATAGAGGGCTATGATGAAAAAGGAAATATCTTCAGTTAAAAACTGAAAAGAAGCTTTCTGAGAAACTGCTTTGTGTTCCGATAATTCATCTCACAGAGTTGCAGCTTTCCTCTCAAGAAGCCTTTCGCTAAGGGTGTTCTTGTGGAATTTGCAAAGAAATTTTTGGAAACCCCTAGAGGGCTAGGGTAAAACAGGAACCATCTTCCGTTAAAAACTGGAAAGAAGCTTTCTGAGAAACTGCTTTGTGTTGTGTTAATTCATCTCACAGAGTTACAGCTTTCCCCTCAGTTAGCCGTTAACTAAGACTGTTCTTTTGAAATTTGCAAAGTGATAATTCGAAGCCCATAGAGGGTTATGGTGAAAAAGGAAATATCTTCAGTTAAAAACTGGAAAGAAGCCTTCTGAGAAACTGCTTTGTGTTCGGTTAATTCATCTCACAGAGTAGCAGCTTTCCCCTCAAGAATCCTTTCGCTGAGACAGTTCTTGTGGAATTTGCAAAGTGATATTTGGAAGCCCGTAGAGGGTAATGGTGAAAAAAGAAATATCCTAAGATAAAAACTGGAAAGAAGCTTTCTGAGAAACTGGTTTTTGTTCTGTTAATTCATCTCACAGAGTTACAGCCTTCAACTCAAGAAGCCGTTCGATAAGACTGTTCTTGTGGAATTTGTAAAGTGATATTTGGAAGCCCATAGTGGGCTATGGTGAAAAAGGAAGTATCTTCCGATAAAAATTGGAAAGAAGCTTTCTGTGAAACTGCTTTGTGTTGTGTTAATTGATCTCACAGAATTACAGCTTTCCCCTCAAGAAGCCTTTCGCTAATACTCTTCTTGGGGAATTTGGAAAGTGTTATTTGGAAGCCCATAGAGGGCTATGGTGAAAAAGGTAATATCTTCAGTGAAAAACTGAAAAGAAGCACTCTGAGAAACTGCGTGGTGTTCTGGTAATTCATCTCACAGAGTTACAACCTTTCTCTCAAGAAACCTTTCGATAAGACCGTTCTTGTGGAATTTGCAAAGTGATAATTGGAAGCCCAAAGAGGGCTATGGTGAAAAAGGAAATACCTTCCGTTAAAAATAGGAAAGAAGCTTTCTGAGAAACTGCTTTGTGTTCTGTTAAGTCATCTCACAGAGTTACAGCTTTCCCTTCAAGAAGACTTTCGCTAAGACTGTTCTTGTGGAATTTGCAAAGTGGTATTTGGAAGGCCATAGAGGGCTATGGTGAAAAAGGAAATATCCTCTGTTAAAAAGTGGAAAGAAGCTTTCTCAGAATCTGTTTTGTGTTCTGTTATTTCATCTCACAGAGTTAGCGCTTTCCCCTAAAGAAGCCTTTCGCTAAGACTGTTCTTTTGGAATTTGCAAAGTGATATTTGGAGCCCATAGAGGGCTATGGTGAAAAAGGAAATATCTTCAGTTAAAAAGTGGAAAGAAGCTTTCTGAGAAACTGCTTTGTGTTCTGTTAATTGATCTCACAGACTTACAGCTTTCCGCTCAAGAAGCCTTTCGCTAAGACTCTTCCTGGGGAATTTGGAAAGTGATATTTGGAGCCCATGGAGGGCTATGGTGAAAAAGGAAATATCTTCAGTTAAAAGCTGGAAAGAAGCTTTCTGAGAAACTGATTTGTGTTCTGTTAATTTATCTCAAAGGGATACAGCTTTCCCCTCAAGAAGCCTTTCGCTAAGACTGTTCTTGTGCTATTTTCAAGGTGATATTTGGAAGCCAGAAGAGGGCTCTGGTGAAATAGGAAATATCTTCAGTTAAAAAGTGGAAATAAGCTTTCTAAGAAACTGTTTGTGTTCTGTGAATTCATCTCACAATGTTACAGATTTCCCTTCAAAAAGCCATTCACTAAGACTGTTCTTGTGGAATTTTCAAAGTGATGTTTGGAAGCCCATAGAAGGCTATGGTGAAAACGGAAATGTCCTAAGATAAAAACTGAAAAGAAGCTTTCTGAGAAACTGCTTTTTGTTCTGTTAATTCACCTCACAGAGTTACAGCTTTCCCCTCAAGAAGCCTTTCGCTAAGGCTGTTCTTGTGGAATTTGCAAAGTGATTTTTGGAAGCCGATAGAGGGCTATGGTGAAAGAAGAAATATCTTCTGTTAAAAACTGGAAAGAAGCTTTCTGAGAAACTGCTTTGTGTTCTGTTAATTTATCTTACAGAGTTAAAGCTTTCCCCTCAAGAAACCTTTCTCTAAGGCTGTTCTTGTTTAATTTGCAAAGTGATATTTGGAAGCCCATAGAGGGCTATGGTGATAAAGGAAATATCTTCAGTTCAAAACTGGAAAGAAGATATCTGTAAAACTGCTTTGTGATCTGTTAATTCGTCTCACAGAGTTACAGCTTTCCCTTCAAGACGCCTTTCGGGAACACTGTTCTTGTGGAATTTGCAAACTGATATTTGGACGCCCATAGAGGGCTATGGTGAAAAAGGAAATATCCACAGTTAAAAACTGGAAAGAAGCTTTCTGAGAAACTGCTTTGTGTTCTGTTAATTCACATCACAGAGTTACAGCTTTCCCCTCAAGAAGTCTTTCGCTAAGACAGTTCTTGTGGAATTTGCAAAGTGATATTTGGAGACCTTTGAAGGCGATGGTGAAAAAGGAAATATCCTAATATAAAAACTGAACAGAACCTTTCTGAGAAACTGCTGTCTGTACTGTTAATTCATCTCACAGAGTTAATGCTTGTCCCTGCAGAAGCCTTTCACTAAGACTGTTCTTGTGGAATTTGCAAAGAGAAATTTCGAAGCCTATAGAGGGCTATGGTGAAAAAGGGATTATCTTCCTTTAAAAACCGAAAAGAAGCTTTCTGAGGAACTGCTTTGTGTTCTGTTAGTTCATCTCACAGTGTTTGAGCTTTCCCCTCAAGGAGCCGTTTACTAAGACTCTTCTTGTGCAATTTGCAAATTCATATTTGGTAACCCATAGAGGGCTATGGTGAAAAAGGAAATATCTCCCGTTAAAAAGGAGAAAGCAGCTTCTTGAGAAACTGGCGTGTTTTCTGTTAATACATCTCACTGAATTAGAGCTTTCCCTTCCAGAAGCCTTTCGCTAAGACTGTTCTTGTGGAATTTGCAGGGTGATATTTGGAAGACCATAGAGGGCTATGGTGAAAAAGGCAATAGCCTAAGATAGAAACTGAAAAGAAGCTTTCTGAAAAACTGTTTTGTGTTCTGTTGAATCATCTCAAAGAGTTAGAGTTTTCCCCTTAAGAAGCCTTTCGCTAATACTGTTCTTGTGGAATTTGCAAAGTGATATTCGGAAGCCCATAGAGTGCTATAGTGAAAATGGAAATATCCTAAGATAAAAACTGAAAAGAATCTTTCTGAGAAACTGCTTTGTGTTCTGATAATTCATTTCACAGAGTGACAGCTTTCCCCTCAAGAAGCCTTTCGCTAAGACTGTTCTTTTGGAATTTGCAAAGTGATATTTGGAGCCCATAGAGGGCTATGGTGAAAAAGGAAATATCTTCAGTTAAAAAGTGGAAAGAAGCTTTCTGAGAAACTGCTTTGTGTTCTGTTAATTCATCTCACAGAGTTACAGCTTTCCCCCAAGAAGCCTTTCCGTAGGATTGTTCTTGTGGAATTTGCGAAGTGATATTTGGAAGCCCACAGAGGTCTACCATGAAAAAGAAAATATCTTCTGTTAAAAACTGGAAAGAAGCTTTCTGACAAACTGCTTTGTGTTCTGTTAATTTATCTCAAAGAGATACAGCTTTCCCCTCAAGAAGCCTTTCGCTAAGACTGTTCTTGTGCTATTTTCAAGGTGATATTTGGAAGCCAGAAGAGGGCTCTGGTGAAATAGGAAATATCTTCAGTTAAAAAGTGGAAATAAGCTTTCTAAGAAACTGTTTGTGTTCTGTGAATTCATCTCACAAAGTTACAGATTTCCCTTCAAAAAGCCTTTCACTAAGACTGTTTTTGTGGAATTTTCAAAGTGATGTTTGGAAGCCCATAGAGGGCTACGGTGAAAATGGAATTATCTTCAGTTAACAACTGGAAAGAAGCTTCTGAGAAACTGCTTTGTGTTCTGTTAATTCATCTCACAGAGTTACAGTTCTCCCTTCAAGAAGACATTCGCTAAGAGTGTTTTTGTGGAATTTGTAAAGTGATATTTGGAAACCCTAGAGGGCTATGGTGAAAAAGGAAATATCTTCCATTAAAAACTGGAAAGAAGCTTTCTGAGAAACTGCTTTGTGTTCTGTTAATTCATCTCACAGAGTTATAGCTTTCCCCTCAAAAAGCCTTTCTCTAAGTCTGTTGTTGTGGAATTTGCAAAGTGATATTTGGAATCTCAAAGAGGGCTATGGTGAAAATGGAAATATCCTAAGATAAAAACCGAAAAGAACCTTTCTGAGAAACTGCTTTCTGTTCTGGTAGTTCATCTCACAGAGTTACAGCATTCTGCTAAAGCAGCCGTTCACTAAGACTGTTCTTGTGGAATTTGACAAGTGACATTTGGAAGCCCTTAGAGGGCTATGATGAAAAAGTAAATATCCTAAGATAAAAACTGAAAAGAAACTTTCTGAGAAACTGCTTTGTTTTCTATTAATTCAACTCACACAGTTGCAGCTTTACCCTCAAGAAGCCTTTCGCTAAGGCTGCTGTTGTGGTATTTGCAAAGTGATATTTGGAAGCCCAGAGAGGGCTACGGTGAAAAAGGAAATATCTTCCGTTAAAAACTGGAAAGAACATTTCTGAGAAACTGCTTTGTGTTCTGTTAATTCATCTCACAGTGTTACAGCTTTCCCCTCCAGAAGTCTTTGGTTAAGACTATTCTTGTGCAATTTGCAAATTCATATTTGGTAACCCATAGAGCGCTATGGTGAAAAAGGAAATATCTCCCGTTAAAAAGGAGAAAGCAGTTTCTTGAGAAACTGGCGTGTTTTCTGTTAATACATCTCACCGAATTAGAGCTTTCCCTTCCAGAAGCCTTTCGCTCAGACTGTTCTTGTGGAATTTGCAAGGTGATATTTGGAAGACCATAGAGGGCTATGGTGAAAAAGGAAATAGCCTAAGATAGAAACTGAAAAGAAGGTTTCTGAAAAACTGCTTTGTGTTCTGTTGAATCATCTCAAAGAGTTAGAGCTTTCCCCTTAAGAAGCCTTTCGCTAATACTGTTCTTGTGGAATTTGCAAAGTGATATTCGGAAGCCCATAGAGTGCTATAGTGAAAATGGAAATCTCCTAAGATAAAAACCGAAAAGAAGCTTTCTGAGAAACTGCCTTGTGTTCTGTTAGTTCATCTCATAGAGTTACAGCTTTCCCCTCAAGAAGCCGTTCACTAAGACTGTTCTTGTGAAATTTGCAAAGTGATATTTGGAAGCCCATAGAAGGCTATGGTGAAAAAGGAAATACCTTCAATTAGAAACTAGAAAGAAGCTTTCTGAGAAGCTGCTTTGTGTTCTGTTAATTCATCTCAGAGTGTTACAGCTTTCCCCTCAAGAAGCCTGTCGCTAAGACTGTTCCTGTGGAATTTCCAAAGTGATATTTGGAGCCCTTAGAAGGCTATGGTGAAAAAGGAAATATCCTAATATAAAAACTGAACAGAAGCTTTCTGAGAAACTGCTTTGTGTACTGTTAATGCATCTCACAGAGTTAATGCTTGTCCCTGCAGAAGCCTTTCATTAAGACTGTTGTTGTGGAATTTGCAAAGAGAAATTTCGAAGCCTATAGAGGGCTATGGTGAAAAAATGATTATCTTCCATTAAAAACCGAAAAGAAGCTTTCTGAGAAACTGATTTGTGTTCTGTTAGTTCATCTCACAGAGTTTGAGCTTTCCCCTCAAGGAGCCGTTCACTAAGACTCTTCTTGTGCAATTTGCAAATTCATATTTGGTAACCTATAGAGGGCTATGGTGAAAAAGGAAATATCTCCCGTTAAAAAGGAGAAAGCAGCTTCTTGAGAAAATGGCGTGTTTTCTGTTAATATATCTCACCGAATTAGAGCTTTCCCTTCCAGAAGCCTTTCGCTAAGACTGTTCTTGTGGAATTTGCAATGTGATATTTGGAAGACCATAGAGGGCTATGGTGAAAAAGGAAATAGCCTAAGATAGAAACTGAAAAGAAGTTTTCTGAAAAACTGCTTTGTGTTCTGTTGAATCATCTCAAAGAGTTAGAGCTTTCCCCTTAAGAAGCCTTTCGCTAATACTGTTCTTGTGGAATTTGCAAAGTGATATTCGGAAGCCCATAGAGTGCTATAGTGAAAATGGATATATCCTAAGATAAAAACCGAAAAGAAGCTTTCTGAGAAACTGCCTTGTGTTCTGTTAGTTCATCTCATAGAGTTACAGATTTCCCCTCAAGAAGCCGTTCACTAAGACTGTTCTTGTGAAATTTTCAAAGTGATATTTGGAAGCCCATGGAAGGCTATGGTGAAAAAGGAAATACCTTCAATTAGAAACTAAAAAGAATTTTTCTGAGAAGCTGCTTTGTGTTCTGTTAATTCATCTCAGAGTGTTACAGCTTTCCCCTCAAGAAGCCTGTCGCTAAGACTGTTCTTGTGGAACTTCCAAAGTGATATTTGGAAGCCCTTTAGAGGGCTATGTTGAAAAAGCAATATCTTCCGTTAAAAACTGAAAAGAAGCTTTCTGAGAAACTGCTTTGTGTTCTGTTAATTCAACTCACAGAGTTACAGCATATCCCTCCAGAAGCCTTTCGCTAAGACTGTTCTTGTGGAATTTGCAAAGTGTAATTTGGAAGCCAATGGAGGGCTATGGTGAAATAGGAAATATTTTCCGTTAAAAACCGGAAAGAAGCTTTCTGAGAAACTGTTTTGTGTTCTGTTTATTCATCTCACAACGTTACAGCTTTCCCCTCAAGAAGTCGTTAACTAAGATTGTTTTTGTGGAATTTGGAAAGTGATATTTGGAAGCCCCTAGAGGGCTATGGTGAAAAAGGAAATAGCCTAAGATAAAAACTGATAAGAAGCTTTCTGAAAAACTGCCTTGTGTTCTGTCAATTCAACTCACAGTGTTACAGCTTTCCCCTCAAGAATACTTTCGCTAAGACTGTTGTTGTGGAATTTGCAAAATGATATTTGGAAGCCCATACAGGGCTATGGTTAAAAAGGAAATATCTTCCGTTAAAACTGGAAAGAAGCTTTCTGAGAAACTGCTTTGTGTTCTGTTAATTCATCTCACAGAGTTGCAGCTTTCCCCTCTAGAAGCCTTTCGCTAAGACTGTCCTTGTGGGATGTGCAAAGTGATATTTGGAAGCCCTTTGAGGGCTATGGTGAAAAAGGAAATATCCTCTGTTAAAAACTGGAAAGAAGTTTTCTGAGAAACTGCTTTGTGTTCTGTTAATGTATCTCACAGAGTTACAGCTTTCGCCTCAAGAAGTCTTTTGCTAAGACTGTTCTTGTGGCATTACCAAAGTGATATTTGGAAGCCCATAGAGGGCTATGGTGAAAAAAGAAGTATCTTCCGTTAAAAACTGGAAAGAATCTTTCTGAGAAACTGCTTTGTGTTCTGTTAATTCATGTCAGAGAGTTACAGCTTTCCCCTCCAGAAACCTTTCGCTAACACTGTTGTTTTGTAATTTGCAAAGTGATATTTCGAAGCCCATTCAGGGCTATGGTGAAAAAGGAAATATCCTAAGATAAAAACTGAAAAGAAGCTTTCATAGAAACTGCTTTGTGTTCTGTTAATTCATCTCACAGAGTTACAACTTTCCCTTCCAGAAGCCTTTCGCTAAGACTGTTCCTGTGGAATTTGCAAAGTGATATTTGGAAGCTCATAGAGGGCTATGATGAAAACGGAAATATCTTCAGTTAAAAACTGAAAAGAAGCTCTCTGAGAATCTGCCGTGTGTTTTGTTAATTATACATCTGACCGAGTTAGAGCTTTCCCCACAAGAAGCCTTCGATAAGAATGTTCTTGTGGAATATTCAAAGTCATATTTGGAAGCCCATAGAGGGCTGTGGTGAAAACGGAAATATCTTCCGATATAAACTGGAAAGAAGCTTTCTGAGAAACTGCTTAGTGTTCTGTTAATTCATCTCACAGAATTACAGCTTTCCCTTCCAGAAGCCTTTTGCTAAGACTGTTCCTGTGGAATTTGCAAAGTGATATTTGGAAGCCCTTAGAGGTCTATGGTGAAAAAGGAAATATCTTCAATTAAAAACTGGAAAGAAGCTTTCTGAGAGACTCCTTTGTATTCTGTTAATTCATTTCACAGAATTACAGCTTTCGCCTCAAGAAGTCTTTCGCTAAGAATCTTCTTGTGGAATTTGCAAAGTGATATTTGGAAGCCCATAGAATGCTATGGTGAAAAAGGAAATATCTTTCGTTAAAAACTGGATAGAAGATTTCTGAGAAACTGCTTTGTGTTCTGTTAATTCATCTCAGAGAGTTACAGCTGTCCCTCAAGAAGCCTTTCGCTAAGTCTGTTCTTGTGGAATTTGCAAAGTGATATTTGGAAGACCCTAGAGGGCTATGGTGAAAAAGGAAATATCTTCCGTTAAAAACCGGAAAGAAGATTTCTGAGAAACTGCTTTGTGTTCTGTTAATTCATCTCACAGAGTTACAGCTTTCACCTCAAAGAGGCTTTTGCTAAGACAGTTCTTGTGGAATTTGCAAAGTGATATTTTGAAGCCCATAGAGGGCTATGGTGAAAAAGGAAATATCTTCCGTTAAAAACTGGAAAGAAACTTTCTGAGAAACTGCTTTGTGTTCTGTTAATTCTTCTTACAGAGTTACAGCTTTCGCGTCTAGAAGCCTTTTGCTAACACTGTTGGTGTAGAACTTGTAAAGTGATATTTGGAAGCCCATTGAGGGCTGTGGTGAAAAGAAGCATTCTGAGAAACTGCTCTGTGGTCTGTTAAATCAGCTCAGAGAGTTACAGCTTTCCCTTCAAGAAGCCTCTCTCTGAGGCTGTTTTTGTGGAATTGGCAAAGAGATATTTGGAAGCCCGTAGAGGCTATGGTGAAAAAGGTAATATCTTCCGTTAAAAACTTGAAAGAAGTGTTCGGAGAAACTGCTTCGTGTTCTGTTAATTCATCGCACAGAGTTACAGCTTTCCCCTCAAGAAGCCTTTCGCTAAGACTGTTCTTGTGGAATTTGCAAAGTGATATTTGGAAGCCCATAGAGGCCTCACAGAGTTACAGCTTTCTCGCAAGAAGCCTTTCGCTAAGACTGTTCTTGTGGAATTTCCAAAGGGATACTTGGAAGCCCATAGAGGGCTATGGTGAAAAAGGAAATATCTTCCGTTAAAAACTGGAAAGAAGCTTCCTGAGAAACTGCTTTGTGTTCTGTTAATTCGTCTCACAGTGTTACTGCTTTGCCCTGAAGAAGCCTTTCGCTAAGACTTTTCTTGTGGAATTAGCAAAGTGATATTTAGAAGCCCATAAAGGGCTATGGTCAAAAATGAAATATCTTCCATAAAAACTAGAAAGAATCTTTCTGAAAAACTGCTTTGTGTTCTGTTAATTCTTCCAACAGAGTTACAGATTTCCCCTGAAGTAAGATTTTCGCTCCGACTGTTCTTGTGGAATTTGAAAGTGATATTTGGAAGCCCATAGAGGACTATGGTGGAAAAGGAAATATTTTCCGTTAAAAACTAGAAAGAAGCTTTCAGAGAAACTGCTTTGTGTTCTGTTAATTCATCTCACAGAGTTACTGCGTTCCTCTCAAGAAGCCTTTCGCTAAGAATCTTCTTGTGGAATTTGTAAAGTGATATTTCGAAGCCCATAGTGGGTTACGGGAAAAAGGAAAATCTTCCCTTAAAAACTGGAAAGAAGCTTTCTGAGAAACTGGTTTGTGTTCGGTTAATTCATCATACAGTTACTGCTTTCCCCTAAGAAGCCTTTCGCTAAGACTCTTCTTGTGGAATTGGCAAAGTGATATTTGGAAGCCCATAGAGGTCTACGGTGAAAAAGGAAATATCTTCCATTAAAAACTGGAAAGAAGCTTTCTGAGAAACTGCTTTGTGTTCTGTTAATTCATCTCACAGAGTCACTGCTTTCACCGTAAGAAGCCTTTCGCTAAGACTGTTCTTGTGGAATTTTCATAGTGATATTTTCAAGCCCATAGAGGGCTAAGGTGAAAAAGGAAATATCCTAAGATAAAAACTGAAAAGAAGCATTCTGAGAAACTACTTTGTGTTCTGTTAATTCATCTCACAGAGTTACAGCTTTCCCCTGAAGAAGCCTTTCGCGAAGACTCTTCTTGTGGAATTTGCAAAGTGATATTTGGAAGCCCATAGAGGGCTACGGTGAAAAAAGAAATATCTTCCGTTAGAAACTGCTCTGTGTTCTGTTAATACATCTCACAGAGTTACAGCTTTCCCAGCAAGAAACCATTCTCTAAGATTCTTCTTGTAGATTTTGCAAAGTGATATTGGAAGCCCGTAGAGCTCTATGGTGAAAAAGGAAATATCTTCCATTAAAAACTGGAAAGAAGCTTTCTGAGAAACTGCTTTGTCCTCTGTTAATTCATCTCACAGAGTTACAGCTTTACGCTCAAGAAGCCTTTCGCGACGACTGTTCTTGTGGAATTTGCAAAGTGATATTTGGAAGTCCATAGAGGGCTATGGTTAAAAAGGAAATTACTTCCGTTAAAAACTGGAAAGAAGCTTTCTGAGAAACTGCTCTGTGTTCTGTTAATTCATCTCACAGAGTCACTGCTTTCTCCTCAAGAAGCCTTTCGCTAAGACTGTTCTTGTGGAATTTTCATAGTGATATTTTCAAGCCCATAGAGGGCTAAGGTGAAAAAGGAAATATCCTAAGATAAAAACTGAAAAGAAGCATTCTGAGAAACTACTTTGTGTTCTGTTAATTCATCTCACAGAGTTACAGCTATCCCCTCAAGAAGGCTTTCGCCAAGACTCTTCTTGTGGAATTTTTAAAGTGATATTTGGAAGCCCTTAGATGGCTATGGTGAAAAAGGAAATATCTTCCCTTAAAAACTGCAAAGAAGCTTTCTGAGAAACTGCTCTGTGTTCTGTTAATTCATCTCACAGAGTTACAGCTTTCCCCTCAAGAAGCCTTTCGCTAAGACTGTTCTTGTGGAATTTTCAAAGTGATATTTGGAAGCCCATAGAGGGTTATGGTGAAAAAGGAAAATCTTCCCTTAAAACCTGGAAAGAAGCTTTCTGGGAAACTGCTTTGTTTTCGGTTAATTCATCTCACAGTTACTACTTTCCCCTCAAGAAGCCTTTCGCTAAGACTCTTCTTGTGGAATTGGCAAAGTGATATTAGGAAGCCCATAGAGGTCTATGGTGAAAAAGGAAATATCTTCCGTTAAAAATTGGAAAGAAGCTTTCTGAGAAACTGCTTTGTGTTCTGTTAATTCATCTCACAGAGTCACTGCTTTCACCTCAAGAAGCCTTTCGCTTAGACTGTTCTTGTGGAATTTGCAAAGTGATATTTGGAAGTCCATAGAGGGCTACGGTGAAAAAGGAAATATCTTCCATTAAAAACGGGGAAGAAGGTTTCTGAGAAACTGCTTTGTGTTCTCTCAATTCATCTCACAGTGTTACAGATTTCCACTCAAGAAGCCTTTCGCTAAGTCTGTTTTTGTGGAATTTGCAAAGTGATATTTGGAAACCTATTGAGGGCTTTATTGAAAAAGGAAATATCTTCCGTTGAAAACTAGAAAGAAGCTTTCTGAGAAACTTATTCGTGTTCTGTTAATTCAACTCACAGAATTACAGCTTTCCTTTTAAAAAGCCTTTCGCTAAGACAGTTCTTTTGGAATATGCATAGTGATATTTGGAAGCCCATAGAGGGCTATGGTGAACAAGGAAATATCTTCCTTTAAAAACTGGAAAGAAGTTTTCTGAGAAACTGCTTTGTGTACTGTTAATTCTTTTCACATAGTTACAGTTTTCCCCTCAAGAAGCCTTTCGCTAAGGTTGTTCTTTTACAATTTGCAAAGTGGTATTTGGAAGGCCATAGAGGGCTATCGTGAAAAAGGATATATCTTCAGTTAAAAACTGGAAAGAAGGATTCTGAGAAACTGCTTTCTGTTCTGTTACTTCTTCCCATAGAGTTACAGCTTCCCCCTGAAGAAGATTTTCGCTAAGACTCTTCTTGTGGAATTGGCAAAGTGATATTTGGAAGCCCATAGAGGTCTACGGTGAAAAAGGAAATATCTTCCGTTAAAAACTGGAAAGAAGCTTTCTGAGAAACTGCTTTGTGTTCTGTTAATTCATCTCACAGAGTTACAGCGTTCTCCTCAAGAAGCCTTTCACTAAGTCTGTTCTTGTGGAATTTGCAAAGTGATATTTGGAACCCAAAGAGGGCTATGGTGAAAAAGGAAATGTCCTAAGATAAAAACTGAAAAGAAGCATTCTGAGAAACTGCTTTGTGTTCTGTTAATTCATCTCACACAGTTACAGCTTTCCCGACAAGAAGCCATTCACTGAGACTGTTCTTGTGGAATTTGCAAAGTGATATTGCAAACCGATAGAGGGTTATGGCGAAAAGGGAAATATCCTAAGATGAAAACCGAGAAGAAGCTTTCTCAGAAACTGCATTGTGTTCTCCTAATTCATCTCACAGTGTTATAGCTTTCCCCTCAAGAAGTCATTCACTAAGACTGGTCCTGTGGAATTTGCAAGGTGATATTTCCAAGCCCTTATAGGGCTATTTTGAAAAAGGAAATATCTTCCATTAAAAACTGGATAGAAGCTTTCTGAGAAACTGCTTTGTGTTCTGTTAATTCATCTCACAGAGTTACAGCTTTCCCCTCTAGAAGCCTTTCGCTAAGAGTGTTCTTGTGGAATTTGCAAAGTGATATTTGGAAGACCTTAGAAGGCTGTGGTGAAAAAGGAAATATCCTAAGATAAAAACTGAAAAGAAGCTTTCTGAGAAACTGCTTTGTGTTCTGATAATTCATCTCACAGAGTTACAGTTTCCCCTCAAGAAGCCTTTCGCTAAGACTGTTCTTGTGGAATTTGCAATGTGATATTTGGAAGCCCCTGGAAGGTTATGGTGAAAATGAAATATCTTCGTTTAAAAACTGGAAAGAAGCTTTCTGAGAAACTGCTTTGTGTTCTGGTAATTCATCTCACAGAGCTACAGCTTTCCCCTCAAAAAGCCATTCGCTAAGACTGTTCTTGTGGAATTTGCAAAGTGATATTTGGAAGCCCTTAGAGGGCTATTGTGAAAAACAAATATCTTCCGTTAAAAACTGCAAAGAAAATTTCTGAGAAAGAGTCCTGTGTTCTGTTAATTCATCTCACAGGGTTCAGTTTTCCCCTCAAGAAGCCTTTCGCTAAGACTGTTCTTGTGGAATTTCAAAAGTAATATTTTGAAGCCCATAGTGGGCCATGGTGAAAAAGGAAATATCTTCATTAAAATAGGAAAGAAGCTTTCTGGGAAATTGCTTTGTGTTCTGTTAATTCATTTCACAGAGTTACAACTTACCCCTCAAGTAGCTTTTCGCTAAGACTGTTCTTGTGGAATTTGCAAAGTGATATTTGGAAGGCCCTAGAGGGCTACGGTGAAAAAAGAAATATCCTAAGATAAAAACTGAAAAGAAGCTTTCTGAGAACCGGATTGGTTTTCTGTTAATTCATCTCACAGAGTGACAGCTTTCCCCACATGAAACATTTCGCTAAGACTGTTCTTGTGGAATTTGCAAAGTGATATTTGGAAGCCCATAGAGGGCTATAGTGAAAAAGGAAATATCCTAAGATAAAAACTTTAAAGAAGGTTTTTGAGAAACTGCTTTGTGTTCTTTTAATTCATCTCACAGAGTTACAACTTTCGCCTCAAGAAGCCTTTCGCTAAGACTGTTCTTGTGGAATTTGCAAAGTGATATTTGAAGCCCATAGAAGTCAATTGTGAAAAAGGAAATATCCTAAGATAGAAACTGACAAGAAGCTTTCTGAGAAACTGCTTTGTGTTCTGTTAATTCATCTCACAGAGTTACATCTTCTACCTCAAGAAGCCTTCCGCTAACACTGTTTTTGTGGAATTTGCAAAGTGATATTTGGAAGCCCCTAGAGGTCTAAGGTGGAAAAGGAAGTATCTTCAATTAAGAACTGAAAAGAAGCTTTCTGAGAAACTGCTTTGTGTTCTGGTGATTCATCTCACAGAGTTACAGCTTTCCCTTCTAGAAGCCATTCGCTAAGACTGTTCTTGTGGAATTTGCAGAGTGATACTTGGAAGCCCGTAGAGGTCTATGGTGAAAAAGGAAATATCTTCCGTTAAAGACTGATAAGAAACTGTGTGAGAAACTGCTTTGTGTTCTGTTAATTCATCTCACAGAGTTACAGCTTTCCCCTTAATAAGCCTTTCGCTAAGTCTGGTCTTGTGGAATTGTCAAAGAGATTTTTGGAAACCCCTAGAGGTTTAGGGTAAAAAAGGAACCATCTTCCGTTAAAAACTGGAAAGAAGCTTTCTGAGAGACTGCTTTGTGTTCTGTTATTTCATCTCACAGAGCTAAAACTTTCCCCTCAAGAAGGCGTTCCCTAAAACTGTTCTTGTGGAATTTGCAAAGTGATATTTGGAAGCCCATAGGGGGCTATGGTGAAACAGGAAATATCTTCCGTTAAAAACTGGAAATAAGCTTTCTGAGAAACTGATTTGTGTTGTGTTAGTTCATCTCACAAAGTTACAGCTTCCCCCTCAAGAAGTCTTTCGATAAGATTCTTATTGTGGAATTTCCAAAGTGATATTTGGATGCCCATAGAGTGCCACCGTGAAAAAGGAAATATCTTCAGTTAAAGACTGAAAAGAAGCTTTCTGAAAACTGCTTTGTGTTCTGTTAATTCATCTCACAGAGTTACAGCTCTCCTCTCAGGAAGCCATTCGCTAACACTGTTGTTGTGGAATTTCCAATGTGATATTTGAAAGCCCAAAGAGGGCTATGGAGAAAAAGGAAATATCCTAAGATAAAAACTGAAAAGAATCTTTCTGAGAAACTGCTTTGTGTTCTGTTAATTCTTCTCACAGAGTTACAGCTTTCCCCTCAGGAAGCCTTTCGCTAATTCTGTTCTTGTGGAATGTTCAAAGTGATATTTGGAAGTCCATAGAGGGCTATGATGAAAAAGGAAATATCTTCAGTTAAAAACTGAAAAGAAGCTTTCTGAGAAACTGCTTTGTGTTCCGATAATTCATCTCACAGAGTTGCAGCTTTCCTCTCAAGAAGCCTTTCGCTAAGGGTGTTCTTGTGGAATTTGCAAAGAAATTTTTGGAAACCCCTAGAGGGCTAGGGTAAAACAGGAACCATCTTCCGTTAAAAACTGGAAAGAAGCTTTCTGAGAAACTGCTTTGTGTTGTGTTAATTCATCTCACAGAGTTACAGCTTTCCCCTCAGTTAGCCGTTAACTAAGACTGTTCTTTTGAAATTTGCAAAGTGATAATTCGAAGCCCATAGAGGGTTATGGTGAAAAAGGAAATATCTTCAGTTAAAAACTGGAAAGAAGCCTTCTGAGAAACTGCTTTGTGTTCGGTTAATTCATCTCACAGAGTAGCAGCTTTCCCCTCAAGAATCCTTTCGCTGAGACAGTTCTTGTGGAATTTGCAAAGTGATATTTGGAAGCCCGTAGAGGGTAATGGTGAAAAAAGAAATATCCTAAGATAAAAACTGGAAAGAAGCTTTCTGAGAAACTGGTTTTTGTTCTGTTAATTCATCTCACAGAGTTACAGCCTTCAACTCAAGAAGCCGTTCGATAAGACTGTTCTTGTGGAATTTGTAAAGTGATATTTGGAAGCCCATAGAGGGCTATGGTGAAAAAGGAAGTATCTTCCGATAAAAATTGGAAAGAAGCTTTCTGTGAAACTGCTTTGTGTTGTGTTAATTGATCTCACAGAATTACAGCTTTCCCCTCAAGAAGCCTTTCGCTAATACTCTTCTTGGGGAATTTGGAAAGTGTTATTTGGAAGCCCATAGAGGGCTATGGTGAAA
Organism: Chlorocebus sabaeus; assembly: GCF_047675955.1. Taxonomy (NCBI): domain Eukaryota; kingdom Metazoa; phylum Chordata; class Mammalia; order Primates; family Cercopithecidae; genus Chlorocebus; species Chlorocebus sabaeus. Next base: position 465,649 of record NW_027327681.1, on the reverse strand, counting down.
AAGGTAATATCTTCAGTGAAAAACTGAAAAGAAGCACTCTGAGAAACTGCGTGGTGTTCTGGTAATTCATCTCACAGAGTTACAACCTTTCTCTCAAGAAACCTTTCGATAAGACCGTTCTTGTGGAATTTGCAAAGTGATAATTGGAAGCCCAAAGAGGGCTATGGTGAAAAAGGAAATACCTTCCGTTAAAAATAGGAAAGAAGCTTTCTGAGAAACTGCTTTGTGTTCTGTTAAGTCATCTCACAGAGTTACAGCTTTCCCTTCAAGAAGACTTTCGCTAAGACTGTTCTTGTGGAATTTGCAAAGTGGTATTTGGAAGGCCATAGAGGGCTATGGTGAAAAAGGAAATATCCTCTGTTAAAAAGTGGAAAGAAGCTTTCTCAGAATCTGTTTTGTGTTCTGTTATTTCATCTCACAGAGTTAGCGCTTTCCCCTAAAGAAGCCTTTCGCTAAGACTGTTCTTTTGGAATTTGCAAAGTGATATTTGGAGCCCATAGAGGGCTATGGTGAAAAAGGAAATATCTTCAGTTAAAAAGTGGAAAGAAGCTTTCTGAGAAACTGCTTTGTGTTCTGTTAATTGATCTCACAGACTTACAGCTTTCCGCTCAAGAAGCCTTTCGCTAAGAGTCTTCCTGGGGAATTTGGAAAGTGATATTTGGAGCTAATGGAGGGCTATGGTGAAAAAGGAAATATCTTCAGTTAAAAGCTGGAAAGAAGCTTTCTGAGAAACTGATTTGTGTTCTGTTAATTTATCTCAAAGGGATACAGCTTTCCCCTCAAGAAGCCTTTCGCTAAGACTGTTCTTGTGCTATTTTCAAGGTGATATTTGGAAGCCAGAAGAGGGCTCTGGTGAAATAGGAAATATCTTCAGTTAAAAAGTGGAAATAAGCTTTCTAAGAAACTGTTTGTGTTCTGTGAATTCATCTCACAATGTTACAGATTTCCCTTCAAAAAGCCTTTCACTAAGACTGTTCTTGTGGAATTTTCAAAGTGATGTTTGGAAGCCCATAGAAGGCTATGGTGAAAACGGAAATGTCCTAAGATAAAAACTGAAAAGAAGCTTTCTGAGAAACTGCTTTTTGTTCTGTTAATTCACCTCACAGAGTTACAGCTTTCCCCTCAAGAAGCCTTTCGCTAAGGCTGTTCTTGTGGAATTTGCAAAGTGATTTTTGGAAGCCGATAGAGGGCTATGGTGAAAGAAGAAATATCTTCTGTTAAAAACTGGAAAGAAGCTTTCTGAGAAACTGCTTTGTGTTCTGTTAATTTATCTTACAGAGTTAAAGCTTTCCCCTCAAGAAACCTTTCTCTAAGGCTGTTCTTGTTTAATTTGCAAAGTGATATTTGGAAGCCCATAGAGGGCTATGGTGATAAAGGAAATATCTTCAGTTCAAAACTGGAAAGAAGATTTCTGTAAAACTGCTTTGTGATCTGTTAATTCGTCTCACAGAGTTACAGCTTTCCCTTCAAGACGCCTTTCGGGAACACTGTTCTTGTGGAATTTGCAAACTGATATTTGGACGCCCATAGAGGGCTATGGTGAAAAAGGAAATATCCACAGTTAAAAACTGGAAAGAAGCTTTCTGAGAAACTGCTTTGTGTTCTGTTAATTCACATCACAGAGTTACAGCTTTCCCCTCAAGAAGTCTTTCGCTAAGACAGTTCTTGTGGAATTTGCAAAGTGATATTTGGAGACCTTTGAAGGCGATGGTGAAAAAGGAAATATCCTAATATAAAAACTGAACAGAACCTTTCTGAGAAACTGCTGTCTGTACTGTTAATTCATCTCACAGAGTTAATGCTTGTCCCTGCAGAAGCCTTTCACTAAGACTGTTCTTGTGGAATTTGCAAAGAGAAATTTCGAAGCCTATAGAGGGCTATGGTGAAAAAGGGATTATCTTCCTTTAAAAACCGAAAAGAAGCTTTCTGAGGAACTGCTTTGTGTTCTGTTAGTTCATCTCACAGTGTTTGAGCTTTCCCCTCAAGGAGCCGTTTACTAAGACTCTTCTTGTGCAATTTTCAAATTCATATTTGGTAACCCATAGAGGGCTATGGTGAAAAAGGAAATATCTCCCGTTAAAAAGGAGAAAGCAGCTTCTTGAGAAACTGGCGTGTTTTCTGTTAATACATCTCACTGAATTAGAGCTTTCCCTTCCAGAAGCCTTTCGCTAAGACTGTTCTTGTGGAATTTGCAGGGTGATATTTGGAAGACCATAGAGGGCTATGGTGAAAAAGGAAATAGCCTAAGATAGAAACTGAAAAGAAGCTTTCTGAAAAACTGTTTTGTGTTATGTTGAATCATCTCAAAGTGTTAGAGCTTTCCCCTTAAGAAGCCTTTCGCTAATACTGTTCTTGTGGAATTTGCAAAGTGATATTCGGAAGCCCATAGAGTGCTATAGTGAAAATGGAAATATCCTAAGATAAAAACTGAAAAGAATCTTTCTGAGAAACTGCTTTGTGTTCTGATAATTCATTTCACAGAGTGACAGCTTTCCCCTCAAGAAGCCTTTCGCTAAGACTGTTCTTTTGGAATTTGCAAAGTGATATTTGGAGCCCATAGAGGGCTATGGTGTAAAAGGAAATATCTTCAGTTAAAAAGTGGAAAGAAGCTTTCTGAGAAACTGCTTTGTGTTCTGTTAATTCATCTCACAGAGTTACAGCTTTCCCCCAAGAAGCCTTTCCGTAGGATTGTTCTTGTGGAATTTGCGAAGTGATATTTGGAAGCCCACAGAGGTCTACCATGAAAAAGAAAATATCTTCTGTTAAAAACTGGAAAGAATCTTTCTGACAAACTGCTTTGTGTTCTGTTAATTTATCTCAAAGAGATACAGCTTTCCCCTCAAGAAGCCTTTCGCTAAGACTGTTCTTGTGCTATTTTCAAGGTGATATTTGGAAGCCAGAAGAGGGCTCTGGTGAAATAGGAAATATCTTCAGTTAAAAAGTGGAAATAAGCTTTCTGAGAAACTGCTTTGTGTTCTGTTAATTCATCTCACAGAGTTACAGCGTTCTCCTCAAGAAGCCTTTCACTAAGACTGTTCTTGTGGAATTTGACAAGTGACATTTGGAAGCCCTTAGAGGGCTATGATGAAAAAGTAAATATCCTAAGATAAAAACTGAAAAGAAACTTTCTGAGAAACTGCTTTGTTTTCTATTAATTCAACTCACACAGTTGCAGCTTTACCCTCAAGAAGCCTTTCGCTAAGGCTGCTGTTGTGGTATTTGCAAAGTGATATTTGGAAGCCCATAGAGGGCTACGGTGAAAAAGGAAATATCTTCAGTTAAAAACTGAAAAGAAGCTTTCTGACAAACTTGCTGTGTGTTGTGTCAATTCATCTCAAAGAATTAGAGCTTTCCCCTGAAAACACCTTCCGCTAAGACTGTTCTTGTGGAATTTGCAAAGTGATAATTGGAAGCCCATAGATGGCTATGGTGAAAAAGGAAATATCCTAAGATAAAAACCGAGAAGATGCTTCCTGAGAAACTGCTTTGTGTTCTTTTATTTTATCTCACAGTGTTACCGCTTTCCCCTCAAGAAGCCATTCAGGAAGACTGTTCTTGTGAAATTTTCAAAGTGATATTTGGAAGCCCATAGAGGGCTATGGTGAAAAAGGAAATATCTTCCCTTAAAAACTAGAAAGAAGCACTCTGAGAAACTGCCGCGTGTTCTGTTAATATATCTCACCGGGTTACAGCTTTCTCCACAAGAAGCCTTTCGCTAAGACTGTTCCTGTGGGATTTGCATAGTGATATTTGGAAGCCCATAGAGGGCTATGGTGAAAAAGGAAATATCCTAAGAAAAAAACTGGAAAGATGATTTCTGAGAAACTGCTTTGTGTTCTGTTAATTCATCTCACTGATTTACAGCTTTCCCCTCAAGAAGCCGTTCACTAAGACTGTTCTTGTGGAATTTGCAAAGTGATATTTGGAAGCCCAGAGAGGGCTACGGTGAAAAAGGAAATATCTTCCGTTAAAAACTGGAAAGAAGATTTCTGAGAAACTGCTTTGTGTTCTGTTAATTCATCTCACAGAGTTACAGCTTTCCCCTCCAGAAGTCTTTGGTTAAGACTATTATTGTGGAACTTGCAAAATTTGCAAAGTGATATTTCCAAGCCCTTAGAGGGCTATGGTGAAAAAGGAAATACCCTAAGATAAAAACTGAAAAGAAGCTTTCTGAGCAACTGCTTTGTTTTCTGTTAAATCAACTCACAGAGTTACAGGTTTCCCCTCAAGAAGCCTGTCGCTAAGGCTGTTTTTGTGGAATTTGTAAAGTGATATTTGGAAGCCCACAGATGGCTATGGTGAAAATGGAAATATCCTAAGATAAAAAGAGAAAAGAAGCTTTCTGAGAAACTGCCTTGTGTTCTGTTAGTTCATCTCACAGAGTTACAGCTTTACCCTCAAGAAACCGTTCACTAAGACTGTTCTTGTGAAATTTGCAAAGTGATATTGGAAACCCGTAGAGGGCTATGGTGAAAAAGGAAATAACTTCAGTTTAAAACTGGAAAGAATCTTTCTGAGAAACTACTTTGTGTTCTCTTAATTCAACTCACAGAGTTACAGCTTGTCCCTGCAGAAGCCTTTCACTAAGACTGTTCTTGAGGAATTTGCAAAGAGAAATTTCGAAGCCTATAGAGGGCTATGGTGAAAAAGGGAATATCTTCCGTTAAAAACCGAAAAGAAGCTTTCTGAGAAACTGATTTGTGTTCTGTTAGTTCATCTCACAGAGTTTGAGCTTTCTTCTCAAGGAGCCGTTCACTAAGACTCTTCTTGTGCAATTTGCAAATTCATATTTGGTAACCCTTAGAGGGCTATGGTGAAAAAGGAAATATCTCCCGTTAAAAAGGAGAAAGCAGCTTCTTGAGAAACTGGCGTGTTTTCTGTTAATACATCTCACCGAATTAGAGCTTTCCCTTCCAGAAGCCTTTCGCTCAGACTGTTCTTGTGGAATTTGCAAGGTGATATTTGGAAGACCATAGAGGGCTATGGTGAAAAAGGAAATAGCCTAAGATAGAAACTGAAAAGAAGCTTTCTGAAAAACTGCTTTGTGTTCTGTTGAATCATCTCAAAGAGTTAGAGCTTTCCCCTTAAGAAGCCTTTCGCTAATACTGTTCTTGTGGAATTTGCAAAGTGATATTCGGAAGCCCATAGAGTGCTATAGTGAAAATGGAAATCTCCTAAGATAAAAACCGAAAAGAAGCTTTAGGAGAAACTGCTCTGTGTTCTGTTAGTTCATCTCATAGAGTTACAGCTTTCCCCTCAAGAAGCCGTTCACTAAGACTGTTCTGGTGGAATTTGCAAAGAGATATTTGGAAGCCCAGAGAGGGCTACGGTGAAAAAGGAAATATCTTCCGTTAAAAACTGGAAAGAAGATTTCTGAGAAACTGCTTTGTGTTCTGTTAATTCATCTCACAGTGTTACAGCTTTCCCCTCCAGAAGTCTTTGGCTAAGACTATTCTTGTGGAATTTGCAAAGTGATATTTCGAAGCCCTTAGAGGGCTATGGTGAAAAAGGAAATACCCTAAGATAAAAACTGAAAAGAAGCTTTCTGAGCAACTGCTTTGTTTTCTGTCAAATCAACTCACAGAGTTACAGCTTTCCCCTCAAGAAGCCTGTCGCTAAGGCTGTTTTTGTGGAATTTGCAAAGTGATATATGGAAGCCCACAGATGGCTATGGTGAAAATGGAAATATCCTAAGATAAAAATAGAAAAGAAGCTTTTTGAGAAACTGCCTTGTGTTCTGTTAGTTCATCTCACAGAGTTACAGCTTTACCCTCAAGAAACCGTTCACTAAGACTGTTCTTGTGAAATTTGCAAAGTGATATTGGAAGCCCGTAGAGGGCTATGGTGAAAAAGGAAATAACTTCAGTTTAAAACTGGAAAGAATCTTTCTGAGAAACTACTTTGTGTTCTCTTAATTCAACTCACAGAGTTACAGCTTTCCCTTCAATAAGCCTTTCGCTAAGACAGTTCTTGTGGAATTTGCAAAGTGATATTTGGAGCCCTTAGAAGGCGACGGTGAAAAAGGAAATATCCTAATATAAAAACTGAACAGAAGCTTTCTGAGAAACTGCTTTGGGTACTGTTAATTCATCTCACAGAGTTACAGCTTGTCCCTGCAGAAGCCTTTCAGTAAGACTGTTCTTGTGGAATTTGCAAAGAGAAATTTCGAAGCCTATAGAGGGCTACGGTGAAAAAGGGAATATCTTCCATTAAAAACCGAAAAGAAGCTTTCTGAGAAACTGCTTTGTGTTCTGTTAGTTCATCTCACAGAGTTTGAGCTTTCCTCTCAAGGAGCCCCGTTCACTAAGACTCTTCTTGTGCAATTTGCAAATTCATATTTGGTAACCCATAGAGGGCTATGGTGAAAAAGGAAATATCTCCCGTTAAAAAAGTAGAAAGCAGCTTCTTGAGAAACTGGCGTGTTTTCTGTTAATACATCTCACCGAATTAGAGCTTTCCCTTCCAGAAGCCTTTCGCTAAGACTGTTCTTGTGGAATTTGCAAGGTGATATTTGGAAGACCATAGAGGGCTATGGTGAAAAAGGAAATAGCCTAAGATAGAAACTGAAAAGAAGCTTTCTGAAAAACTGCTTTGTGTTCTGTTGCATCATCTCAAAGAGTTAGAGCTTTCCCCTTAAGAAGCCTTTCGCTAATACTGTTCTTGTGGAATTTGCAAAGTGATATTCGGATGCCCATAGAGTGCTATAGTGAAAATGGAAATCTCCTAAGATAAAAACCGAAAAGAAGCTTTCTGAGAAACTGCCTTGTGCTCTGTTAGTTCATCTCATAGAGTTACAGCTTTACCCTCAAGAAGCCGTTCACTAAGACTGTTCTTGTGAAATTTGCAAAGTGATATTTGGAAGCCCATAGAAGGCTATGGTGAAAAAGGAAATATCTTCCGTTAAAAACTGGAAAGAAGATTTCTGAGAAACTGCTTTGTGTTCTGTTAATTCATCTCAGAGTGTTACAGCTTTCCCCTCAAGAAGCCTGTCGCTAAGACTGTTCTTGTGGAACTTCCAAAGTGATATTTGGAAGCCCTTAGAGGGCTATGGTGAAAAAGCAATATCTTCCGTTAAAAACCGGATAGAAGCTTTCTGAGAAACTGCTTTGTGTTCTGTTAATTCATCTCACAGAGTTACAGGATTCCCCTCCAGAAGACTTTCGCTAGGACTGTTCTTGTGGAATTTGCAAAATGATGTTTGGAAGCCCAAAGAGAGCTATGGTGAAAAAGGAAATATCCTAAGATAAAAAAGGAAAAGAAGCTTTCTGAGGAACTGCTTTGTGTTCTCTTAATTCGTATCCCAGAGTTACAAATTTTTCCTCCAGAAGACATTCGCTAAGACTGTTCTTGTGCAATTTGCAAAGTGATATTTGGAAGCCCATAGAGGGCCATGATGAAAAAGGAAATCTCTTCAGTTAAAAACTGGAAAGAAACTTTCTGAGAAACTGTTTTGTGTTCTGGTAATTCATCTCACAGACTTACAGCTTTCTTCTCAAGAAGCTTTTCGGTAAGTCTGTTTTGTGGAATTTGCAAAGTGATATTGGGATGCCCATAGTGGGCTATGGAGAAAAAGGAAATATCTTCCGTTAAAAACTGGGAAGAAGATTTCTTAGACACTGCTTTGTGTTCTGTTAATTTATCTAACAGAGTTACAGCATTCCCCTAGAGAAGTCATTCGCTAAGATTCTTTTTGTGGAATTTGCAAAGTGATATTTGGAAGCCCCTAGAGGGCTTCGGTGAAAAAGGAAGTATCTTCAGTTAAAAACTGGAAAGAAGATTTCTGAGAAACTGTTTTGTGTTCTGATAATACATCTCACAGGATTACAACTTTCCCTTCAAGAAGCCTTTCGATAAGACTGTTCTTGTGGGATTTGCAAAGTGATATTTGGAAGCCCAAATATGGCTATGGTGAAAAAGGAAATTTCTTCAGTTAAAAACTGGAAAGAAGCTTTCTGAGAAACTGCTTTGTGTTCTGTTAATTCAACTCACTGAGTTACAGTTTTCCCCTCCAGAAGCCTTTCCCTAAGACTGTTCTTGTGGAATTTGCAAAGTGATATTCGAAAGCCCACAGAGGGCTATAGTGAAAAACAAAATATCTTCCGTTAAAAACTGGAAAGAAGCTTTCTGAGAAACTGCCGTGTGTTCTATTAATACATCTCACACAGTTCCAGCTTTGCTCTCAAGAAGACCTTCGCTACGACTGTTCTTGAGGAATTTGCAAAGTGATATTTGGAAGCCCATAGAGGGATATGTTGAAAAAGGAAATATCTTTCGTTAAAAACTGAAAAGAAGCTTTCTTAGAAACTGCTATGTGTTCTGTTAATTCATCTCAACGAGTTACAACTTTCCCCTCAAGAAGCCTTCAGCTATGGCGCCTCTTGTGTAATTTGCAAAATGATATTTGGAAGCCCATAGAGGTCTACTGTGAAAATGGAAATATCCTCAGATAAAAAACGAAAAGAAGTTTTCTGAGAAACTGATTTGTGTTCTGTTAATTCATATGACAGAGTTACAGATTTTCCCTAAAGAAGCCTTTTGCTAAGACTGTTCTTTTGGAATTTGCAAAGTGATATTTGGAAGCCCATAGAGGGCTAAGCTGAAAAGGGAAATATCTTCCGTTAAAAACTGAAAAGAAGCTTTCTGAGAAACTGCTTTGTGTTCTGTTAATTCAACTCACAGAGTTACAGCTTTTCCCTCAAGAAACCTTTCGCTAAGACTGTTCTTTTGGAATTTGCAAAGTGATATTTGGAAGCCCATAGAGGGCTAAGCTGAAAAAGGAAATATCTTCCGTTAAAAACTGGAAAGAAGATTTCTGAGAAACTGCTTTGTGTTCTGTTAATGCATCTCACAGAGATACAGCTCTCCCATCCAGAAACCTTTCGCTAACACTGTTCTTGTGGAATTTGCAAAGTGATATTTGGAAGCAAAGAGAGAGCTATGGTGAAAAAGGAAATATCCTAAGATAAAAACTGAAAAGAAGTTTTCTGAGAAACTGCTTTGTGTTCTGTTAATTCATCTCACAGTGGTACAGCTTTCCCCTCCAGAAGCCTTTCGCTAAGACTGTTCTTGTGGAATTGGCAAAGGGATATTTGGAAGCCCAGAGAGGGCTACGGTGAAAAAGGAAATATCTTCCGTTAAAAACTGGAAAGAAGATTTCTGAGAAACTGCTTTGTGTTCTGTTAATTCATCTCACAGAGTTACAGCTTTCCCCTCCAGAAGTCTTTGGTTAAGACTATTATTGTGGAACTTGCAAAATTTTCAAAGTGATATTTCCAAGCCCTTAGAGGGCTATGGTGAAAAAGGAAATACCCTAAGATAAAAACTGAAAAGAAGCTTTCTGAGCAACTGCTTTGTTTTCTGTTAAATCAACTCACAGAGTTACAGGTTTCCCCTCAAGAAGCCTGTCGCTAAGGCTGTTTTTGTGGAATTTGTAAAGTGATATTTGGAAGCCCACAGATGGCTATGGTGAAAATGGAAATATCCTAAGATAAAAAGAGAAAAGAAGCTTTCTGAGAAACTGCCTTGTGTTCTGTTAGTTCATCTCACAGAGTTACAGCTTTACCCTCAAGAAACCGTTCACTAAGACTGTTCTTGTGAAATTTGCAAAGTGATATTGGAAACCCGTAGAGGGCTATGGTGAAAAAGGAAATAACTTCAGTTTAAAACTGGAAAGAATCTTTCTGAGAAACTACTTTGTGTTCTCTTAATTCAACTCACAGAGTTACAGCTTGTCCCTGCAGAAGCCTTTCACTAAGACTGTTCTTGTGGAATTTGCAAAGAGAAATTTCGAAGCCTATAGAGGGCTATGGTGAAAAAGGGAATATCTTCCGTTAAAAACCGAAAAGAAGCTTTCTGAGAAACTGATTTGTGTTCTGTTAGTTCATCTCACAGAGTTTGAGCTTTCTTCTCAAGGAGCCGTTCACTAAGACTCTTCTTGTGCAATTTGCAAATTCATATTTGGTAACCCTTAGAGGGCTATGGTGAAAAAGGAAATATCTCCCGTTAAAAAGGAGAAAGCAGCTTCTTGAGAAACTGGCGTGTTTTCTGTTAATACATCTCACCGAATTAGAGCTTTCCCTTCCAGAAGCCTTTCGCTCAGACTGTTCTTGTGGAATTTGCAAGGTGATATTTGGAAGACCATAGAGGGCTATGGTGAAAAAGGAAATAGCCTAAGATAGAAACTGAAAAGAAGCTTTCTGAAAAACTGCTTTGTGTTCTGTTGAATCATCTCAAAGAGTTAGAGCTTTCCCCTTAAGAAGCCTTTCGCTAATACTGTTCTTGTGGAATTTGCAAAGTGATATTCGGAAGCCCATAGAGTGCTATAGTGAAAATGGAAATCTCCTAAGATAAAAACCGAAAAGAAGCTTTAGGAGAAACTGCTCTGTGTTCTGTTAGTTCATCTCATAGAGTTACAGCTTTCCCCTCAAGAAGCCGTTCACTAAGACTGTTCTGGTGGAATTTGCAAAGAGATATTTGGAAGCCCAGAGAGGGCTACGGTGAAAAAGGAAATATCTTCCGTTAAAAACTGGAAAGAAGATTTCTGAGAAACTGCTTTGTGTTCTGTTAATTCATCTCACAGTGTTACAGCTTTCCCCTCCAGAAGTCTTTGGCTAAGACTATTCTTGTGGAATTTGCAAAGTGATATTTCGAAGCCCTTAGAGGGCTATGGTGAAAAAGGAAATACCCTAAGATAAAAACTGAAAAGAAGCTTTCTGAGCAACTGCTTTGTTTTCTGTCAAATCAACTCACAGAGTTACAGCTTTCCCCTCAAGAAGCCTGTCGCTAAGGCTGTTTTTGTGGAATTTGCAAAGTGATATATGGAAGCCCACAGATGGCTATGGTGAAAATGGAAATATCCTAAGATAAAAATAGAAAAGAAGCTTTTTGAGAAACTGCCTTGTGTTCTGTTAGTTCATCTCACAGAGTTACAGCTTTACCCTCAAGAAACCGTTCACTAAGACTGTTCTTGTGAAATTTGCAAAGTGATATTGGAAGCCCGTAGAGGGCTATGGTGAAAAAGGAAATAACTTCAGTTTAAAACTGGAAAGAATCTTTCTGAGAAACTACTTTGTGTTCTCTTAATTCAACTCACAGAGTTACAGCTTTCCCTTCAATAAGCCTTTCGCTAAGACAGTTCTTGTGGAATTTGCAAAGTGATATTTGGAGCCCTTAGAAGGCGACGGTGAAAAAGGAAATATCCTAATATAAAAACTGAACAGAAGCTTTCTGAGAAACTGCTTTGGGTACTGTTAATTCATCTCACAGAGTTACAGCTTGTCCCTGCAGAAGCCTTTCAGTAAGACTGTTCTTGTGGAATTTGCAAAGAGAAATTTCGAAGCCTATAGAGGGCTACGGTGAAAAAGGGAATATCTTCCATTAAAAACCGAAAAGAAGCTTTCTGAGAAACTGCTTTGTGTTCTGTTAGTTCATCTCACAGAGTTTGAGCTTTCCTCTCAAGGAGCCCCGTTCACTAAGACTCTTCTTGTGCAATTTGCAAATTCATATTTGGTAACCCATAGAGGGCTATGGTGAAAAAGGAAATATCTCCCGTTAAAAAAGTAGAAAGCAGCTTCTTGAGAAACTGGCGTGTTTTCTGTTAATACATCTCACCGAATTAGAGCTTTCCCTTCCAGAAGCCTTTCGCTAAGACTGTTCTTGTGGAATTTGCAAGGTGATATTTGGAAGACCATAGAGGGCTATGGTGAAAAAGGAAATAGCCTAAGATAGAAACTGAAAAGAAGCTTTCTGAAAAACTGCTTTGTGTTCTGTTGCATCATCTCAAAGAGTTAGAGCTTTCCCCTTAAGAAGCCTTTCGCTAATACTGTTCTTGTGGAATTTGCAAAGTGATATTCGGATGCCCATAGAGTGCTATAGTGAAAATGGAAATCTCCTAAGATAAAAACCGAAAAGAAGCTTTCTGAGAAACTGCCTTGTGCTCTGTTAGTTCATCTCATAGAGTTACAGCTTTACCCTCAAGAAGCCGTTCACTAAGACTGTTCTTGTGAAATTTGCAAAGTGATATTTGGAAGCCCATAGAAGGCTATGGTGAAAAAGGAAATATCTTCCGTTAAAAACTGGAAAGAAGATTTCTGAGAAACTGCTTTGTGTTCTGTTAATTCATCTCAGAGTGTTACAGCTTTCCCCTCAAGAAGCCTGTCGCTAAGACTGTTCTTGTGGAACTTCCAAAGTGATATTTGGAAGCCCTTAGAGGGCTATGGTGAAAAAGCAATATCTTCCGTTAAAAACCGGAAAGAAGCTTTCTGAGAAACTGCTTTGTGTTCTGTTAATTCATCTCACAGAGTTACAGGATTCCCCTCCAGAAGACTTTCGCTAGGACTGTTCTTGTGGAATTTGCAAAATGATGTTTGGAAGCCCAAAGAGAGCTATGGTGAAAAAGGAAATATCCTAAGATAAAAAAGGAAAAGAAGCTTTCTGAGGAACTGCTTTGTGTTCTCTTAATTCGTATCCCAGAGTTACAAATTTTTCCTCCAGAAGACATTCGCTAAGACTGTTCTTGTGCAATTTGCAAAGTGATATTTGGAAGCCCATAGAGGGCCATGATGAAAAAGGAAATCTCTTCAGTTAAAAACTGGAAAGAAACTTTCTGAGAAACTGTTTTGTGTTCTGGTAATTCATCTCACAGACTTACAGCTTTCTTCTCAAGAAGCTTTTCGGTAAGTCTGTTTTGTGGAATTTGCAAAGTGATATTGGGATGCCCATAGTGGGCTATGGAGAAAAAGGAAATATCTTCCGTTAAAAACTGGGAAGAAGATTTCTGAGACACTGCTTTGTGTTCTGTTAATTTATCTAACAGAGTTACAGCATTCCCCTAGAGAAGTCATTCGCTAAGATTCTTTTTGTGGAATTTGCAAAGTGATATTTGGAAGCCCCTAGAGGGCTTCGGTGAAAAAGGAAGTATCTTCAGTTAAAAACTGGAAAGAAGATTTCTGAGAAACTGTTTTGTGTTCTGATAATACATCTCACAGGATTACAACTTTCCCTTCAAGAAGCCTTTCGATAAGACTGTTCTTGTGGGATTTGCAAAGTGATATTTGGAAGCCCAAATATGGCTATGGTGAAAAAGGAAATTTCTTCAGTTAAAAACTGGAAAGAAGCTTTCTGAGAAACTGCTTTGTGTTCTGTTAATTCAACTCACTGAGTTACAGTTTTCCCCTCCAGAAGCCTTTCCCTAAGACTGTTCTTGTGGAATTTGCAAAGTGATATTCGAAAGCCCACAGAGGGCTATAGTGAAAAACAAAATATCTTCCGTTAAAAACTGGAAAGAAGCTTTCTGAGAAACTGCCGTGTGTTCTATTAATACATCTCACACAGTTCCAGCTTTGCTCTCAAGAAGACCTTCGCTACGACTGTTCTTGAGGAATTTGCAAAGTGATATTTGGAAGCCCATAGAGGGATATGTTGAAAAAGGAAATATCTTTCGTTAAAAACTGAAAAGAAGCTTTCTTAGAAACTGCTATGTGTTCTGTTAATTCATCTCAACGAGTTACAACTTTCCCCTCAAGAAGCCTTCAGCTATGGCGCCTCTTGTGTAATTTGCAAAATGATATTTGGAAGCCCATAGAGGTCTACTGTGAAAATGGAAATATCCTCAGATAAAAAACGAAAAGAAGTTTTCTGAGAAACTGATTTGTGTTCTGTTAATTCATATGACAGAGTTACAGATTTTCCCTAAAGAAGCCTTTTGCTAAGACTGTTCTTTTGGAATTTGCAAAGTGATATTTGGAAGCCCATAGAGGGCTAAGCTGAAAAAGGAAATATCTTCCGTTAAAAACTGAAAAGAAGCTTTCTGAGAAACTGCTTTGTGTTCTGTTAATTCAACTCACAGAGTTACAGCTTTTCCCTCAAGAAACCTTTCGCTAAGACTGTTCTTTTGGAATTTGCAAAGTGATATTTGGAAGCCCATAGAGGGCTAAGCTGAAAAAGGAAATATCTTCCGTTAAAAACTGGAAAGAAGATTTCTGAGAAACTGCTTTGTGTTCTGTTAATGCATCTCACAGAGATACAGCTCTCCCATCCAGAAACCTTTCGCTAACACTGTTCTTGTGGAATTTGCAAAGTGATATTTGGAAGCAAAGAGAGAGCTATGGTGAAAAAGGAAATATCCTAAGATAAAAACTGAAAAGAAGTTTTCTGAGAAACTGCTTTGTGTTCTGTTAATTCATCTCACAGTGGTACAGCTTTCCCCTCCAGAAGCCTTTCGCTAAGACTGTTCTTGTGGAATTTGCAAAGTGATATTTGGAAGCCCAGAGAGGGCTATGGTGGAAAAGGAAATATCTTCAGTTAAAAACTGGAAAGAAGGTTTCTGAGAAACTACCGTGTGTTCTGTTAATACATCTCACCGAGTTACAGCTTTCCCCTCAAGAAGCCTTTCTGTAAGACTGTTCTTGTGGAATTTGGAAAGTGAAATTTGGAAGCCCATTGAGGGCTATGATGAAAAAGGAAATTTCTTCCGTTAAAAACCGAAAAGAAGCTTTCTGAGAAACTGCTTTGTGTTTTGTTAGTTCATCTCACAGAATTACAGCTTTGCTCTCCAGAAGCCTTTCGCTAAGACTGTTCTTGTGGAATTTGCAAAGTGATCTTAGAAGCCCGTAGAGGGCTATGGTGAAAAAGGAAATATCTTCCATTAAAAACAGGGAAGAAGCTTTCTGAGAGACTTCTTTGTGTTCTGTTAATTCCTCTCACAGACTACAGCTTTCACTTCAAGAAGCCTTTCCTTAAGACTGTTCTTGAGGAATTTGCAAAGTGATATTTGGAAGCTCCTAGAAGGCTATGGTGGAAAAGGAAGTATCCTAAGATAAAAACTGAAAAGATGCTTTCTGAAAAACTGCATTGTGTTTTCTTAATTGATATCACGGAGTTATAGATTTCCCCTCCAGAAGCCTTTCGCAAAGATTGTTCTTGTGGAATTTGCAACGTGATATTTGGAAGCCCGCAGAGTGCTATGGTGAAAAAGGAAATATCTTCCGTTAAAAACTGGAAAGAAGATTTCTGAGAAACTCCTTTGTGTTCTGCTAATACATCTCACAAAGTTACAGCTTTCCCCTCAAGAAGCCGATCACTAAGACTGTTCTTGTGGAATTTGCAACGTGATATTTGGAAGCCCGCAGAGGGCTATGGTGAAAAAGGAACTATCTTCTCTTAAAAACCGGAAATAAGCTTTCTGAGAAACCGCCATGTGTTCTCTTAATGCACCTCACCGAGTTACAGCTTTCCCCTCAAGAAGACATTCGCTAGGACTGTTCTTGTGGGATTTGCAAAGTGATATTTGGAAGTCCATAGAGGGCTATGGTGAAAAAGGAAATTTCTTCCGTTTAAAACTGGAAAGAAGATTTCTGAGAAATTGCTATTTGTTCTGTTAATTCATCTCACAGAGTTACAGCTTCACCTCCAGAAGCCTTTCGCTAAGACTGTTCTTGTGGAATTTGCAAAGTCATATTTGGAAGCCAATAGAAGTCTATTTTGAAAAAGGAATTATCCTAAGATAGAAACTGAAAAATAAGCTTTCTGAGAAACTGCTTTGTGTTCTGTCAATTCAACTCACAGAGTTACAGCTTTCCCCTCAAGAAGCCTTTTGCTCAGGCTGGTCTTGTGAAATTTTCAAAGTGATATTTGGAAGGCCCTAGAGGGCTATGGTGAAAAAGGAAATATCTTCCGTTAAAAACTGGAAAGAAGCTTTATGAGAATCTGCCGTGTGTCATGTTAATACATCTCACCGAGTTACAGCTTTCCCCACAAGAAGCCTTTCGCTAAGACTGTTCCTGTGGGATTTGCAAAGTGATATTTGGAAGCCCACAGAGGGCTACGGTGAAAATGGAATTATCTTCAGTTAACAACTGGAAAGAAGCTTCTGAGAAACTGCTTTGTGTTCTGTTAATTCATCTCACAGAGTTACAGTTCTCCCTTCAAGAAGACATTCGCTAAGCGTGTTTTTGTGGAATTTGTAAAGTGATATTTGGAAACCCTAGAGGGCTATGGTGAAAAAGGAAATATCTTCCATTAAAAACTGGAAAGAAGCTTTCTGAGAAACTTCTTTGTGTTCTGTTAATTCATCTCACAGAGTTATAGCTTTCCCCTCAAAAAGCCTTTCTCTAAGTCTGTTGTTGTGGAATTTGCAAAGTGATATTTGGAATCTCAAAGAGGGCTATGGTGAAAATGGAAATATCCTAAGATAAAAACCGAAAAGAACCTTTCTGAGAAACTGCTTTCTGTTCTGGTAGTTCATCTCACAGAGTTACAGCATTCTGCTAAAGCAGCCGTTCACTAAGACTGTTCTTGTGGAATTTGACAAGTGACATTTGGAAGCCCTTAGAGGGCTATGATGAAAAAGTAAATATCCTAAGATAAAAACTGAAAAGAAACTTTCTGAGAAACTGCTTTGTTTTCTATTAATTCAACTCACACAGTTGCAGCTTTACCCTCAAGAAGCCTTTCGCTAAGGCTGCTGTTGTGGTATTTGCAAAGTGATATTTGGAAGCCCAGAGAGGGCTACGGTGAAAAAGGAAATATCTTGCGTTAAAAACTGGAAAGAACATTTCTGAGAAACTGCTTTGTGTTCTGTTAATTCATCTCACAGTGTTACAGCTTTCCCCTCCAGAAGTCTTTGGTTAAGACTATTCTTGTGCAATTTGCAAATTCATATTTGGTAACCCATAGAGGGCTATGGTGAAAAAGGAAATATCTCCCGTTAAAAAGGAGAAAGCAGTTTCTTGAGAAACTGGCGTGTTTTCTGTTAATACATCTCACCGAATTAGAGCTTTCCCTTCCAGAAGCCTTTCGCTCAGACTGTTCTTGTGGAATTTGCAAGGTGATATTTGGAAGACCATAGAGGGCTATGGTGAAAAAGGAAATAGCCTAAGATAGAAACTGAAAAGAAGCTTTCTGAAAAACTGCTTTGTGTTCTGTTGAATCATCTCAAAGAGTTAGAGCTTTCCCCTTAAGAAGCCTTTCGCTAATACTGTTCTTGTGGAATTTGCAAAGTGATATTCGGAAGCCCATAGAGTGCTATAGTGAAAATGGAAATCTCCTAAGATAAAAACCGAAAAGAAGCTTTAGGAGAAACTGCTCTGTGTTCTGTTAGTTCATCTCATAGAGTTACAGCTTTCCCCTCAAGAAGCCGTTCACTAAGACTGTTCTGGTGGAATTTGCAAAGAGATATTTGGAAGCCCAGAGAGGGCTACGGTGAAAAAGGAAATATCTTCCGTTAAAAACTGGAAAGAAGATTTCTGAGAAACTGCTTTGTGTTCTGTTAATTCATCTCACAGTGTTACAGCTTTCCCCTCCAGAAGTCTTTGGCTAAGACTATTCTTGTGGAATTTGCAAAGTGATATTTCGAAGCCCTTAGAGGGCTATGGTGAAAAAGGAAATACCCTAAGATAAAAACTGAAAAGAAGCTTTCTGAGCAACTGCTTTGTTTTCTGTCAAATCAACTCACAGAGTTACAGCTTTCCCCTCAAGAAGCCTGTCGCTAAGGCTGTTTTTGTGGAATTTGCAAAGTGATATATGGAAGCCCACAGATGGCTATGGTGAAAATGGAAATATCCTAAGATAAAAATAGAAAAGAAGCTTTTTGAGAAACTGCCTTGTGTTCTGTTAGTTCATCTCACAGAGTTACAGCTTTACCCTCAAGAAACCGTTCACTAAGACTGTTCTTGTGAAATTTGCAAAGTGATATTGGAAGCCCGTAGAGGGCTATGGTGAAAAAGGAAATAACTTCAGTTTAAAACTGGAAAGAATCTTTCTGAGAAACTACTTTGTGTTCTCTTAATTCAACTCACAGAGTTACAGCTTTCCCTTCAATAAGCCTTTCGCTAAGACAGTTCTTGTGGAATTTGCAAAGTGATATTTGGAGCCCTTAGAAGGCGACGGTGAAAAAGGAAATATCCTAATATAAAAACTGAACAGAAGCTTTCTGAGAAACTGCTTTGGGTACTGTTAATTCATCTCACAGAGTTACAGCTTGTCCCTGCAGAAGCCTTTCAGTAAGACTGTTCTTGTGGAATTTGCAAAGAGAAATTTCGAAGCCTATAGAGGGCTACGGTGAAAAAGGGAATATCTTCCATTAAAAACCGAAAAGAAGCTTTCTGAGAAACTGCTTTGTGTTCTGTTAGTTCATCTCACAGAGTTTGAGCTTTCCTCTCAAGGAGCCCCGTTCACTAAGACTCTTCTTGTGCAATTTGCAAATTCATATTTGGTAACCCATAGAGGGCTATGGTGAAAAAGGAAATATCTCCCGTTAAAAAAGTAGAAAGCAGCTTCTTGAGAAACTGGCGTGTTTTCTGTTAATACATCTCACCGAATTAGAGCTTTCCCTTCCAGAAGCCTTTCGCTAAGACTGTTCTTGTGGAATTTGCAAGGTGATATTTGGAAGACCATAGAGGGCTATGGTGAAAAAGGAAATAGCCTAAGATAGAAACTGAAAAGAAGCTTTCTGAAAAACTGCTTTGTGTTCTGTTGCATCATCTCAAAGAGTTAGAGCTTTCCCCTTAAGAAGCCTTTCGCTAATACTGTTCTTGTGGAATTTGCAAAGTGATATTCGGATGCCCATAGAGTGCTATAGTGAAAATGGAAATCTCCTAAGATAAAAACCGAAAAGAAGCTTTCTGAGAAACTGCCTTGTGCTCTGTTAGTTCATCTCATAGAGTTACAGCTTTACCCTCAAGAAGCCGTTCACTAAGACTGTTCTTGTGAAATTTGCAAAGTGATATTTGGAAGCCCATAGAAGGCTATGGTGAAAAAGGAAATATCTTCCGTTAAAAACTGGAAAGAAGATTTCTGAGAAACTGCTTTGTGTTCTGTTAATTCATCTCAGAGTGTTACAGCTTTCCCCTCAAGAAGCCTGTCGCTAAGACTGTTCTTGTGGAACTTCCAAAGTGATATTTGGAAGCCCTTAGAGGGCTATGGTGAAAAAGCAATATCTTCCGTTAAAAACCGGAAAGAAGCTTTCTGAGAAACTGCTTTGTGTTCTGTTAATTCATCTCACAGAGTTACAGGATTCCCCTCCAGAAGACTTTCGCTAGGACTGTTCTTGTGGAATTTGCAAAATGATGTTTGGAAGCCCAAAGAGAGCTATGGTGAAAAAGGAAATATCCTAAGATAAAAAAGGAAAAGAAGCTTTCTGAGGAACTGCTTTGTGTTCTCTTAATTCGTATCCCAGAGTTACAAATTTTTCCTCCAGAAGACATTCGCTAAGACTGTTCTTGTGCAATTTGCAAAGTGATATTTGGAAGCCCATAGAGGGCCATGATGAAAAAGGAAATCTCTTCAGTTAAAAACTGGAAAGAAACTTTCTGAGAAACTGTTTTGTGTTCTGGTAATTCATCTCACAGACTTACAGCTTTCTTCTCAAGAAGCTTTTCGGTAAGTCTGTTTTGTGGAATTTGCAAAGTGATATTGGGATGCCCATAGTGGGCTATGGAGAAAAAGGAAATATCTTCCGTTAAAAACTGGGAAGAAGATTTCTGAGACACTGCTTTGTGTTCTGTTAATTTATCTAACAGAGTTACAGCATTCCCCTAGAGAAGTCATTCGCTAAGATTCTTTTTGTGGAATTTGCAAAGTGATATTTGGAAGCCCCTAGAGGGCTTCGGTGAAAAAGGAAGTATCTTCAGTTAAAAACTGGAAAGAAGATTTCTGAGAAACTGTTTTGTGTTCTGATAATACATCTCACAGGATTACAACTTTCCCTTCAAGAAGCCTTTCGATAAGACTGTTCTTGTGGGATTTGCAAAGTGATATTTGGAAGCCCAAATATGGCTATGGTGAAAAAGGAAATTTCTTCAGTTAAAAACTGGAAAGAAGCTTTCTGAGAAACTGCTTTGTGTTCTGTTAATTCAACTCACTGAGTTACAGTTTTCCCCTCCAGAAGCCTTTCCCTAAGACTGTTCTTGTGGAATTTGCAAAGTGATATTCGAAAGCCCACAGAGGGCTATAGTGAAAAACAAAATATCTTCCGTTAAAAACTGGAAAGAAGCTTTCTGAGAAACTGCCGTGTGTTCTATTAATACATCTCACACAGTTCCAGCTTTGCTCTCAAGAAGACCTTCGCTACGACTGTTCTTGAGGAATTTGCAAAGTGATATTTGGAAGCCCATAGAGGGATATGTTGAAAAAGGAAATATCTTTCGTTAAAAACTGAAAAGAAGCTTTCTTAGAAACTGCTATGTGTTCTGTTAATTCATCTCAACGAGTTACAACTTTCCCCTCAAGAAGCCTTCAGCTATGGCGCCTCTTGTGTAATTTGCAAAATGATATTTGGAAGCCCATAGAGGTCTACTGTGAAAATGGAAATATCCTCAGATAAAAAACGAAAAGAAGTTTTCTGAGAAACTGATTTGTGTTCTGTTAATTCATATGACAGAGTTACAGATTTTCCCTAAAGAAGCCTTTTGCTAAGACTGTTCTTTTGGAATTTGCAAAGTGATATTTGGAAGCCCATAGAGGGCTAAGCTGAAAAAGGAAATATCTTCCGTTAAAAACTGAAAAGAAGCTTTCTGAGAAACTGCTTTGTGTTCTGTTAATTCAACTCACAGAGTTACAGCTTTTCCCTCAAGAAACCTTTCGCTAAGACTGTTCTTTTGGAATTTGCAAAGTGATATTTGGAAGCCCATAGAGGGCTAAGCTGAAAAAGGAAATATCTTCCGTTAAAAACTGGAAAGAAGATTTCTGAGAAACTGCTTTGTGTTCTGTTAATGCATCTCACAGAGATACAGCTCTCCCATCCAGAAACCTTTCGCTAACACTGTTCTTGTGGAATTTGCAAAGTGATATTTGGAAGCAAAGAGAGAGCTATGGTGAAAAAGGAAATATCCTAAGATAAAAACTGAAAAGAAGTTTTCTGAGAAACTGCTTTGTGTTCTGTTAATTCATCTCACAGTGGTACAGCTTTCCCCTCCAGAAGCCTTTCGCTAAGACTGTTCTTGTGGAATTGGCAAAGGGATATTTGGAAGCCCAGAGAGGGCTACGGTGAAAAAGGAAATATCTTCCGTTAAAAACTGGAAAGAAGATTTCTGAGAAACTGCTTTGTGTTCTGTTAATTCATCTCACAGAGTTACAGCTTTCCCCTCCAGAAGTCTTTGGTTAAGACTATTATTGTGGAACTTGCAAAATTTTCAAAGTGATATTTCCAAGCCCTTAGAGGGCTATGGTGAAAAAGGAAATACCCTAAGATAAAAACTGAAAAGAAGCTTTCTGAGCAACTGCTTTGTTTTCTGTTAAATCAACTCACAGAGTTACAGGTTTCCCCTCAAGAAGCCTGTCGCTAAGGCTGTTTTTGTGGAATTTGTAAAGTGATATTTGGAAGCCCACAGATGGCTATGGTGAAAATGGAAATATCCTAAGATAAAAAGAGAAAAGAAGCTTTCTGAGAAACTGCCTTGTGTTCTGTTAGTTCATCTCACAGAGTTACAGCTTTACCCTCAAGAAACCGTTCACTAAGACTGTTCTTGTGAAATTTGCAAAGTGATATTGGAAACCCGTAGAGGGCTATGGTGAAAAAGGAAATAACTTCAGTTTAAAACTGGAAAGAATCTTTCTGAGAAACTACTTTGTGTTCTCTTAATTCAACTCACAGAGTTACAGCTTGTCCCTGCAGAAGCCTTTCACTAAGACTGTTCTTGTGGAATTTGCAAAGAGAAATTTCGAAGCCTATAGAGGGCTATGGTGAAAAAGGGAATATCTTCCGTTAAAAACCGAAAAGAAGCTTTCTGAGAAACTGATTTGTGTTCTGTTAGTTCATCTCACAGAGTTTGAGCTTTCTTCTCAAGGAGCCGTTCACTAAGACTCTTCTTGTGCAATTTGCAAATTCATATTTGGTAACCCTTAGAGGGCTATGGTGAAAAAGGAAATATCTCCCGTTAAAAAGGAGAAAGCAGCTTCTTGAGAAACTGGCGTGTTTTCTGTTAATACATCTCACCGAATTAGAGCTTTCCCTTCCAGAAGCCTTTCGCTCAGACTGTTCTTGTGGAATTTGCAAGGTGATATTTGGAAGACCATAGAGGGCTATGGTGAAAAAGGAAATAGCCTAAGATAGAAACTGAAAAGAAGCTTTCTGAAAAACTGCTTTGTGTTCTGTTGAATCATCTCAAAGAGTTAGAGCTTTCCCCTTAAGAAGCCTTTCGCTAATACTGTTCTTGTGGAATTTGCAAAGTGATATTCGGAAGCCCATAGAGTGCTATAGTGAAAATGGAAATCTCCTAAGATAAAAACCGAAAAGAAGCTTTAGGAGAAACTGCTCTGTGTTCTGTTAGTTCATCTCATAGAGTTACAGCTTTCCCCTCAAGAAGCCGTTCACTAAGACTGTTCTGGTGGAATTTGCAAAGAGATATTTGGAAGCCCAGAGAGGGCTACGGTGAAAAAGGAAATATCTTCCGTTAAAAACTGGAAAGAAGATTTCTGAGAAACTGCTTTGTGTTCTGTTAATTCATCTCACAGTGTTACAGCTTTCCCCTCCAGAAGTCTTTGGCTAAGACTATTCTTGTGGAATTTGCAAAGTGATATTTCGAAGCCCTTAGAGGGCTATGGTGAAAAAGGAAATACCCTAAGATAAAAACTGAAAAGAAGCTTTCTGAGCAACTGCTTTGTTTTCTGTCAAATCAACTCACAGAGTTACAGCTTTCCCCTCAAGAAGCCTGTCGCTAAGGCTGTTTTTGTGGAATTTGCAAAGTGATATATGGAAGCCCACAGATGGCTATGGTGAAAATGGAAATATCCTAAGATAAAAATAGAAAAGAAGCTTTTTGAGAAACTGCCTTGTGTTCTGTTAGTTCATCTCACAGAGTTACAGCTTTACCCTCAAGAAACCGTTCACTAAGACTGTTCTTGTGAAATTTGCAAAGTGATATTGGAAGCCCGTAGAGGGCTATGGTGAAAAAGGAAATAACTTCAGTTTAAAACTGGAAAGAATCTTTCTGAGAAACTACTTTGTGTTCTCTTAATTCAACTCACAGAGTTACAGCTTTCCCTTCAATAAGCCTTTCGCTAAGACAGTTCTTGTGGAATTTGCAAAGTGATATTTGGAGCCCTTAGAAGGCGACGGTGAAAAAGGAAATATCCTAATATAAAAACTGAACAGAAGCTTTCTGAGAAACTGCTTTGGGTACTGTTAATTCATCTCACAGAGTTACAGCTTGTCCCTGCAGAAGCCTTTCAGTAAGACTGTTCTTGTGGAATTTGCAAAGAGAAATTTCGAAGCCTATAGAGGGCTACGGTGAAAAAGGGAATATCTTCCATTAAAAACCGAAAAGAAGCTTTCTGAGAAACTGCTTTGTGTTCTGTTAGTTCATCTCACAGAGTTTGAGCTTTCCTCTCAAGGAGCCCCGTTCACTAAGACTCTTCTTGTGCAATTTGCAAATTCATATTTGGTAACCCATAGAGGGCTATGGTGAAAAAGGAAATATCTCCCGTTAAAAAAGTAGAAAGCAGCTTCTTGAGAAACTGGCATGTTTTCTGTTAATACATCTCACCGAATTAGAGCTTTCCCTTCCAGAAGCCTTTCGCTAAGACTGTTCTTGTGGAATTTGCAAGGTGATATTTGGAAGACCATAGAGGGCTATGGTGAAAAAGGAAATAGCCTAAGATAGAAACTGAAAAGAAGCTTTCTGAAAAACTGCTTTGTGTTCTGTTGCATCATCTCAAAGAGTTAGAGCTTTCCCCTTAAGAAGCCTTTCGCTAATACTGTTCTTGTGGAATTTGCAAAGTGATATTCGGATGCCCATAGAGTGCTATAGTGAAAATGGAAATCTCCTAAGATAAAAACCGAAAAGAAGCTTTCTGAGAAACTGCCTTGTGCTCTGTTAGTTCATCTCATAGAGTTACAGCTTTACCCTCAAGAAGCCGTTCACTAAGACTGTTCTTGTGAAATTTGCAAAGTGATATTTGGAAGCCCATAGAAGGCTATGGTGAAAAAGGAAATATCTTCCGTTAAAAACTGGAAAGAAGATTTCTGAGAAACTGCTTTGTGTTCTGTTAATTCATCTCAGAGTGTTACAGCTTTCCCCTCAAGAAGCCTGTCGCTAAGACTGTTCTTGTGGAACTTCCAAAGTGATATTTGGAAGCCCTTAGAGGGCTATGGTGAAAAAGCAATATCTTCCGTTAAAAACCGGAAAGAAGCTTTCTGAGAAACTGCTTTGTGTTCTGTTAATTCATCTCACAGAGTTACAGGATTCCCCTCCAGAAGACTTTCGCTAGGACTGTTCTTGTGGAATTTGCAAAATGATGTTTGGAAGCCCAAAGAGAGCTATGGTGAAAAAGGAAATATCCTAAGATAAAAAAGGAAAAGAAGCTTTCTGAGGAACTGCTTTGTGTTCTCTTAATTCGTATCCCAGAGTTACAAATTTTTCCTCCAGAAGACATTCGCTAAGACTGTTCTTGTGCAATTTGCAAAGTGATATTTGGAAGCCCATAGAGGGCCATGATGAAAAAGGAAATCTCTTCAGTTAAAAACTGGAAAGAAACTTTCTGAGAAACTGTTTTGTGTTCTGGTAATTCATCTCACAGACTTACAGCTTTCTTCTCAAGAAGCTTTTCGGTAAGTCTGTTTTGTGGAATTTGCAAAGTGATATTGGGATGCCCATAGTGGGCTATGGAGAAAAAGGAAATATCTTCCGTTAAAAACTGGGAAGAAGATTTCTTAGACACTGCTTTGTGTTCTGTTAATTTATCTAACAGAGTTACAGCATTCCCCTAGAGAAGTCATTCGCTAAGATTCTTTTTGTGGAATTTGCAAAGTGATATTTGGAAGCCCCTAGAGGGCTTCGGTGAAAAAGGAAGTATCTTCAGTTAAAAACTGGAAAGAAGATTTCTGAGAAACTGTTTTGTGTTCTGATAATACATCTCACAGGATTACAACTTTCCCTTCAAGAAGCCTTTCGATAAGACTGTTCTTGTGGGATTTGCAAAGTGATATTTGGAAGCCCAAATATGGCTATGGTGAAAAAGGAAATTTCTTCAGTTAAAAACTGGAAAGAAGCTTTCTGAGAAACTGCTTTGTGTTCTGTTAATTCAACTCACTGAGTTACAGTTTTCCCCTCCAGAAGCCTTTCCCTAAGACTGTTCTTGTGGAATTTGCAAAGTGATATTCGAAAGCCCACAGAGGGCTATAGTGAAAAACAAAATATCTTCCGTTAAAAACTGGAAAGAAGCTTTCTGAGAAACTGCCGTGTGTTCTATTAATACATCTCACACAGTTCCAGCTTTGCTCTCAAGAAGACCTTCGCTACGACTGTTCTTGAGGAATTTGCAAAGTGATATTTGGAAGCCCATAGAGGGATATGTTGAAAAAGGAAATATCTTTCGTTAAAAACTGAAAAGAAGCTTTCTTAGAAACTGCTATGTGTTCTGTTAATTCATCTCAACGAGTTACAACTTTCCCCTCAAGAAGCCTTCAGCTATGGCGCCTCTTGTGTAATTTGCAAAATGATATTTGGAAGCCCATAGAGGTCTACTGTGAAAATGGAAATATCCTCAGATAAAAAACGAAAAGAAGTTTTCTGAGAAACTGATTTGTGTTCTGTTAATTCATATGACAGAGTTACAGATTTTCCCTAAAGAAGCCTTTTGCTAAGACTGTTCTTTTGGAATTTGCAAAGTGATATTTGGAAGCCCATAGAGGGCTAAGCTGAAAAAGGAAATATCTTCCGTAAAAACTGAAAAGAAGCTTTCTGAGAAACTGCTTTGTGTTCTGTTAATTCAACTCACAGAGTTACAGCTTTTCCCTCAAGAAACCTTTCGCTAAGACTGTTCTTTTGGAATTTGCAAAGTGATATTTGGAAGCCCATAGAGGGCTAAGCTGAAAAAGGAAATATCTTCCGTTAAAAACTGGAAAGAAGATTTCTGAGAAACTGCTTTGTGTTCTGTTAATGCATCTCACAGAGATACAGCTCTCCCATCCAGAAACCTTTCGCTAACACTGTTCTTGTGGAATTTGCAAAGTGATATTTGGAAGCAAAGAGAGAGCTATGGTGAAAAAGGAAATATCCTAAGATAAAAACTGAAAAGAAGTTTTCTGAGAAACTGCTTTGTGTTCTGTTAATTCATCTCACAGTGGTACAGCTTTCCCCTCCAGAAGCCTTTCGCTAAGACTGTTCTTGTGGAATTTGCAAAGTGATATTTGGAAGCCCAGAGAGGGCTATGGTGGAAAAGGAAATATCTTCAGTTAAAAACTGGAAAGAAGGTTTCTGAGAAACTACCGTGTGTTCTGTTAATACATCTCACCGAGTTACAGCTTTCCCCTCAAGAAGCCTTTCTGTAAGACTGTTCTTGTGGAATTTGGAAAGTGAAATTTGGAAGCCCATTGAGGGCTATGATGAAAAAGGAAATTTCTTCCGTTAAAAACCGAAAAGAAGCTTTCTGAGAAACTGCTTTGTGTTTTGTTAGTTCATCTCACAGAATTACAGCTTTGCTCTCCAGAAGCCTTTCGCTAAGACTGTTCTTGTGGAATTTGCAAAGTGATCTTAGAAGCCCGTAGAGGGCTATGGTGAAAAAGGAAATATCTTCCATTAAAAACAGGGAAGAAGCTTTCTGAGAGACTTCTTTGTGTTCTGTTAATTCCTCTCACAGACTACAGCTTTCACTTCAAGAAGCCTTTCCTTAAGACTGTTCTTGAGGAATTTGCAAAGTGATATTTGGAAGCTCCTAGAAGGCTATGGTGGAAAAGGAAGTATCCTAAGATAAAAACTGAAAAGATGCTTTCTGAAAAACTGCATTGTGTTTTCTTAATTGATATCACGGAGTTATAGATTTCCCCTCCAGAAGCCTTTCGCAAAGATTGTTCTTGTGGAATTTGCAACGTGATATTTGGAAGCCCGCAGAGTGCTATGGTGAAAAAGGAAATATCTTCCGTTAAAAACTGGAAAGAAGATTTCTGAGAAACTCCTTTGTGTTCTGCTAATACATCTCACAAAGTTACAGCTTTCCCCTCAAGAAGCCGATCACTAAGACTGTTCTTGTGGAATTTGCAACGTGATATTTGGAAGCCCGCAGAGGGCTATGGTGAAAAAGGAACTATCTTCTCTTAAAAACCGGAAATAAGCTTTCTGAGAAACCGCCATGTGTTCTCTTAATGCACCTCACCGAGTTACAGCTTTCCCCTCAAGAAGACATTCGCTAGGACTGTTCTTGTGGGATTTGCAAAGTGATATTTGGAAGTCCATAGAGGGCTATGGTGAAAAAGGAAATTTCTTCCGTTTAAAACTGGAAAGAAGATTTCTGAGAAATTGCTATTTGTTCTGTTAATTCATCTCACAGAGTTACAGCTTCACCTCCAGAAGCCTTTCGCTAAGACTGTTCTTGTGGAATTTGCAAAGTCATATTTGGAAGCCAATAGAAGTCTATTTTGAAAAAGGAATTATCCTAAGATAGAAACTGAAAAATAAGCTTTCTGAGAAACTGCTTTGTGTTCTGTCAATTCAACTCACAGAGTTACAGCTTTCCCCTCAAGAAGCCTTTTGCTGAGGCTGGTCTTGTGAAATTTTCAAAGTGATATTTGGAAGGCCCTAGAGGGCTATGGTGAAAAAGGAAATATCTTCCGTTAAAAACTGGAAAGAAGCTTTATGAGAATCTGCCGTGTGTCATGTTAATACATCTCACCGAGTTACAGCTTTCCCCACAAGAAGCCTTTCGCTAAGACTGTTCCTGTGGGATTTGCAAAGTGATATTTGGAAGCCCACAGAGGGCTACGGTGAAAATGGAATTATCTTCAGTTAACAACTGGAAAGAAGCTTCTGAGAAACTGCTTTGTGTTCTGTTAATTCATCTCACAGAGTTACAGTTCTCCCTTCAAGAAGACATTCGCTAAGCGTGTTTTTGTGGAATTTGTAAAGTGATATTTGGAAACCCTAGAGGGCTATGGTGAAAAAGGAAATATCTTCCATTAAAAACTGGAAAGAAGCTTTCTGAGAAACTTCTTTGTGTTCTGTTAATTCATCTCACAGAGTTATAGCTTTCCCCTCAAAAAGCCTTTCTCTAAGTCTGTTGTTGTGGAATTTGCAAAGTGATATTTGGAATCTCAAAGAGGGCTATGGTGAAAATGGAAATATCCTAAGATAAAAACCGAAAAGAACCTTTCTGAGAAACTGCTTTCTGTTCTGGTAGTTCATCTCACAGAGTTACAGCATTCTGCTAAAGCAGCCGTTCACTAAGACTGTTCTTGTGGAATTTGACAAGTGACATTTGGAAGCCCTTAGAGGGCTATGATGAAAAAGTAAATATCCTAAGATAAAAACTGAAAAGAAACTTTCTGAGAAACTGCTTTGTTTTCTATTAATTCAACTCACACAGTTGCAGCTTTACCCTCAAGAAGCCTTTCGCTAAGGCTGCTGTTGTGGTATTTGCAAAGTGATATTTGGAAGCCCAGAGAGGGCTACGGTGAAAAAGGAAATATCTTCCGTTAAAAACTGGAAAGAACATTTCTGAGAAACTGCTTTGTGTTCTGTTAATTCATCTCACAGTGTTACAGCTTTCCCCTCCAGAAGTCTTTGGTTAAGACTATTCTTGTGCAATTTGCAAATTCATATTTGGTAACCCATAGAGGGCTATGGTGAAAAAGGAAATATCTCCCGTTAAAAAGGAGAAAGCAGTTTCTTGAGAAACTGGCGTGTTTTCTGTTAATACATCTCACCGAATTAGAGCTTTCCCTTCCAGAAGCCTTTCGCTCAGACTGTTCTTGTGGAATTTGCAAGGTGATATTTGGAAGACCATAGAGGGCTATGGTGAAAAAGGAAATAGCCTAAGATAGAAACTGAAAAGAAGCTTTCTGAAAAACTGCTTTGTGTTCTGTTGAATCATCTCAAAGAGTTAGAGCTTTCCCCTTAAGAAGCCTTTCGCTAATACTGTTCTTGTGGAATTTGCAAAGTGATATTCGGAAGCCCATAGAGTGCTATAGTGAAAATGGAAATCTCCTAAGATAAAAACCGAAAAGAAGCTTTATGAGAAACTGCTCTGTGTTCTGTTAGTTCATCTCATAGAGTTACAGCTTTCCCCTCAAGAAGCCGTTCACTAAGACTGTTCTGGTGGAATTTGCAAAGAGATATTTGGAAGCCCAGAGAGGGCTACGGTGAAAAAGGAAATATCTTCCGTTAAAAACTGGAAAGAAGATTTCTGAGAAACTGCTTTGTGTTCTGTTAATTCATCTCACAGTGTTACAGCTTTCCCCTCCAGAAGTCTTTGGCTAAGACTATTCTTGTGGAATTTGCAAAGTGATATTTCGAAGCCCTTAGAGGGCTATGGTGAAAAAGGAAATACCCTAAGATAAAAACTGAAAAGAAGCTTTCTGAGCAACTGCTTTGTTTTCTGTCAAATCAACTCACAGAGTTACAGCTTTCCCCTCAAGAAGCCTGTCGCTAAGGCTGTTTTTGTGGAATTTGCAAAGTGATATATGGAAGCCCACAGATGGCTATGGTGAAAATGGAAATATCCTAAGATAAAAATAGAAAAGAAGCTTTTTGAGAAACTGCCTTGTGTTCTGTTAGTTCATCTCACAGAGTTACAGCTTTACCCTCAAGAAACCGTTCACTAAGACTGTTCTTGTGAAATTTGCAAAGTGATATTGGAAGCCCGTAGAGGGCTATGGTGAAAAAGGAAATAACTTCAGTTTAAAACTGGAAAGAATCTTTCTGAGAAACTACTTTGTGTTCTCTTAATTCAACTCACAGAGTTACAGCTTTCCCTTCAATAAGCCTTTCGCTAAGACAGTTCTTGTGGAATTTGCAAAGTGATATTTGGAGCCCTTAGAAGGCGACGGTGAAAAAGGAAATATCCTAATATAAAAACTGAACAGAAGCTTTCTGAGAAACTGCTTTGGGTACTGTTAATTCATCTCACAGAGTTACAGCTTGTCCCTGCAGAAGCCTTTCAGTAAGACTGTTCTTGTGGAATTTGCAAAGAGAAATTTCGAAGCCTATAGAGGGCTACGGTGAAAAAGGGAATATCTTCCATTAAAAACCGAAAAGAAGCTTTCTGAGAAACTGCTTTGTGTTCTGTTAGTTCATCTCACAGAGTTTGAGCTTTCCTCTCAAGGAGCCCCGTTCACTAAGACTCTTCTTGTGCAATTTGCAAATTCATATTTGGTAACCCATAGAGGGCTATGGTGAAAAAGGAAATATCTCCCGTTAAAAAAGTAGAAAGCAGCTTCTTGAGAAACTGGCGTGTTTTCTGTTAATACATCTCACCGAATTAGAGCTTTCCCTTCCAGAAGCCTTTCGCTAAGACTGTTCTTGTGGAATTTGCAAGGTGATATTTGGAAGACCATAGAGGGCTATGGTGAAAAAGGAAATAGCCTAAGATAGAAACTGAAAAGAAGCTTTCTGAAAAACTGCTTTGTGTTCTGTTGCATCATCTCAAAGAGTTAGAGCTTTCCCCTTAAGAAGCCTTTCGCTAATACTGTTCTTGTGGAATTTGCAAAGTGATATTCGGATGCCCATAGAGTGCTATAGTGAAAATGGAAATCTCCTAAGATAAAAACCGAAAAGAAGCTTTCTGAGAAACTGCCTTGTGCTCTGTTAGTTCATCTCATAGAGTTACAGCTTTACCCTCAAGAAGCCGTTCACTAAGACTGTTCTTGTGAAATTTGCAAAGTGATATTTGGAAGCCCATAGAAGGCTATGGTGAAAAAGGAAATATCTTCCGTTAAAAACTGGAAAGAAGATTTCTGAGAAACTGCTTTGTGTTCTGTTAATTCATCTCAGAGTGTTACAGCTTTCCCCTCAAGAAGCCTGTCGCTAAGACTGTTCTTGTGGAACTTCCAAAGTGATATTTGGAAGCCCTTAGAGGGCTATGGTGAAAAAGCAATATCTTCCGTTAAAAACCGGAAAGAAGCTTTCTGAGAAACTGCTTTGTGTTCTGTTAATTCATCTCACAGAGTTACAGGATTCCCCTCCAGAAGACTTTCGCTAGGACTGTTCTTGTGGAATTTGCAAAATGATGTTTGGAAGCCCAAAGAGAGCTATGGTGAAAAAGGAAATATCCTAAGATAAAAAAGGAAAAGAAGCTTTCTGAGGAACTGCTTTGTGTTCTCTTAATTCGTATCCCAGAGTTACAAATTTTTCCTCCAGAAGACATTCGCTAAGACTGTTCTTGTGCAATTTGCAAAGTGATATTTGGAAGCCCATAGAGGGCCATGATGAAAAAGGAAATCTCTTCAGTTAAAAACTGGAAAGAAACTTTCTGAGAAACTGTTTTGTGTTCTGGTAATTCATCTCACAGACTTACAGCTTTCTTCTCAAGAAGCTTTTCGGTAAGTCTGTTTTGTGGAATTTGCAAAGTGATATTGGGATGCCCATAGTGGGCTATGGAGAAAAAGGAAATATCTTCCGTTAAAAACTGGGAAGAAGATTTCTGAGACACTGCTTTGTGTTCTGTTAATTTATCTAACAGAGTTACAGCATTCCCCTAGAGAAGTCATTCGCTAAGATTCTTTTTGTGGAATTTGCAAAGTGATATTTGGAAGCCCCTAGAGGGCTTCGGTGAAAAAGGAAGTATCTTCAGTTAAAAACTGGAAAGAAGATTTCTGAGAAACTGTTTTGTGTTCTGATAATACATCTCACAGGATTACAACTTTCCCTTCAAGAAGCCTTTCGATAAGACTGTTCTTGTGGGATTTGCAAAGTGATATTTGGAAGCCCAAATATGGCTATGGTGAAAAAGGAAATTTCTTCAGTTAAAAACTGGAAAGAAGCTTTCTGAGAAACTGCTTTGTGTTCTGTTAATTCAACTCACTGAGTTACAGTTTTCCCCTCCAGAAGCCTTTCCCTAAGACTGTTCTTGTGGAATTTGCAAAGTGATATTCGAAAGCCCACAGAGGGCTATAGTGAAAAACAAAATATCTTCCGTTAAAAACTGGAAAGAAGCTTTCTGAGAAACTGCCGTGTGTTCTATTAATACATCTCACACAGTTCCAGCTTTGCTCTCAAGAAGACCTTCGCTACGACTGTTCTTGAGGAATTTGCAAAGTGATATTTGGAAGCCCATAGAGGGATATGTTGAAAAAGGAAATATCTTTCGTTAAAAACTGAAAAGAAGCTTTCTTAGAAACTGCTATGTGTTCTGTTAATTCATCTCAACGAGTTACAACTTTCCCCTCAAGAAGCCTTCAGCTATGGCGCCTCTTGTGTAATTTGCAAAATGATATTTGGAAGCCCATAGAGGTCTACTGTGAAAATGGAAATATCCTCAGATAAAAAACGAAAAGAAGTTTTCTGAGAAACTGATTTGTGTTCTGTTAATTCATATGACAGAGTTACAGATTTTCCCTAAAGAAGCCTTTTGCTAAGACTGTTCTTTTGGAATTTGCAAAGTGATATTTGGAAGCCCATAGAGGGCTAAGCTGAAAAAGGAAATATCTTCCGTTAAAAACTGAAAAGAAGCTTTCTGAGAAACTGCTTTGTGTTCTGTTAATTCAACTCACAGAGTTACAGCTTTTCCCTCAAGAAACCTTTCGCTAAGACTGTTCTTTTGGAATATGCAAAGTGATATTTGGAAGCCCATAGAGGGCTAAGCTGAAAAAGGAAATATCTTCCGTTAAAAACTGGAAAGAAGATTTCTGAGAAACTGCTTTGTGTTCTGTTAATGCATCTCACAGAGATACAGCTCTCCCATCCAGAAACCTTTCGCTAACACTGTTCTTGTGGAATTTGCAAAGTGATATTTGGAAGCAAAGAGAGAGCTATGGTGAAAAAGGAAATATCCTAAGATAAAAACTGAAAAGAAGTTTTCTGAGAAACTGCTTTGTGTTCTGTTAATTCATCTCACAGTGGTACAGCTTTCCCCTCCAGAAGCCTTTCGCTAAGACTGTTCTTGTGGAATTTGCAAAGTGATATTTGGAAGCCCAGAGAGGGCTATGGTGGAAAAGGAAATATCTTCAGTTAAAAACTGGAAAGAAGGTTTCTGAGAAACTACCGTGTGTTCTGTTAATACATCTCACCGAGTTACAGCTTTCCCCTCAAGAAGCCTTTCTGTAAGACTGTTCTTGTGGAATTTGGAAAGTGAAATTTGGAAGCCCATTGAGGGCTATGATGAAAAAGGAAATTTCTTCCGTTAAAAACCGAAAAGAAGCTTTCTGAGAAACTGCTTTGTGTTTTGTTAGTTCATCTCACAGAATTACAGCTTTGCTCTCCAGAAGCCTTTCGCTAAGACTGTTCTTGTGGAATTTGCAAAGTGATCTTAGAAGCCCGTAGAGGGCTATGGTGAAAAAGGAAATATCTTCCATTAAAAACAGGGAAGAAGCTTTCTGAGAGACTTCTTTGTGTTCTGTTAATTCCTCTCACAGACTACAGCTTTCACTTCAAGAAGCCTTTCCTTAAGACTGTTCTTGAGGAATTTGCAAAGTGATATTTGGAAGCTCCTAGAAGGCTATGGTGGAAAAGGAAGTATCCTAAGATAAAAACTGAAAAGATGCTTTCTGAAAAACTGCATTGTGTTTTCTTAATTGATATCACGGAGTTATAGATTTCCCCTCCAGAAGCCTTTCGCAAAGATTGTTCTTGTGGAATTTGCAACGTGATATTTGGAAGCCCGCAGAGTGCTATGGTGAAAAAGGAAATATCTTCCGTTAAAAACTGGAAAGAAGATTTCTGAGAAACTCCTTTGTGTTCTGCTAATACATCTCACAAAGTTACAGCTTTCCCCTCAAGAAGCCGATCACTAAGACTGTTCTTGTGGAATTTGCAACGTGATATTTGGAAGCCCGCAGAGGGCTATGGTGAAAAAGGAACTATCTTCTCTTAAAAACCGGAAATAAGCTTTCTGAGAAACCGCCATGTGTTCTCTTAATGCACCTCACCGAGTTACAGCTTTCCCCTCAAGAAGACATTCGCTAGGACTGTTCTTGTGGGATTTGCAAAGTGATATTTGGAAGTCCATAGAGGGCTATGGTGAAAAAGGAAATTTCTTCCGTTTAAAACTGGAAAGAAGATTTCTGAGAAATTGCTATTTGTTCTGTTAATTCATCTCACAGAGTTACAGCTTCACCTCCAGAAGCCTTTCGCTAAGACTGTTCTTGTGGAATTTGCAAAGTCATATTTGGAAGCCAATAGAAGTCTATTTTGAAAAAGGAATTATCCTAAGATAGAAACTGAAAAATAAGCTTTCTGAGAAACTGCTTTGTGTTCTGTCAATTCAACTCACAGAGTTACAGCTTTCCCCTCAAGAAGCCTTTTGCTGAGGCTGGTCTTGTGAAATTTTCAAAGTGATATTTGGAAGGCCCTAGAGGGCTATGGTGAAAAAGGAAATATCTTCCGTTAAAAACTGGAAAGAAGCTTTATGAGAATCTGCCGTGTGTCATGTTAATACATCTCACCGAGTTACAGCTTTCCCCACAAGAAGCCTTTCGCTAAGACTGTTCCTGTGGGATTTGCAAAGTGATATTTGGAAGCCCACAGAGGGCTACGGTGAAAATGGAATTATCTTCAGTTAACAACTGGAAAGAAGCTTCTGAGAAACTGCTTTGTGTTCTGTTAATTCATCTCACAGAGTTACAGTTCTCCCTTCAAGAAGACATTCGCTAAGAGTGTTTTTGTGGAATTTGTAAAGTGATATTTGGAAACCCTAGAGGGCTATGGTGAAAAAGGAAATATCTTCCATTAAAAACTGGAAAGAAGCTTTCTGAGAAACTTCTTTGTGTTCTGTTAATTCATCTCACAGAGTTATAGCTTTCCCCTCAAAAAGCCTTTCTCTAAGTCTGTTGTTGTGGAATTTGCAAAGTGATATTTGGAATCTCAAAGAGGGCTATGGTGAAAATGGAAATATCCTAAGATAAAAACCGAAAAGAACCTTTCTGAGAAACTGCTTTCTGTTCTGGTAGTTCATCTCACAGAGTTACAGCATTCTGCTAAAGCAGCCGTTCACTAAGACTGTTCTTGTGGAATTTGACAAGTGACATTTGGAAGCCCTTAGAGGGCTATGATGAAAAAGTAAATATCCTAAGATAAAAACTGAAAAGAAACTTTCTGAGAAACTGCTTTGTTTTCTATTAATTCAACTCACACAGTTGCAGCTTTACCCTCAAGAAGCCTTTCGCTAAGGCTGCTGTTGTGGTATTTGCAAAGTGATATTTGGAAGCCCAGAGAGGGCTACGGTGAAAAAGGAAATATCTTCCGTTAAAAACTGGAAAGAACATTTCTGAGAAACTGCTTTGTGTTCTGTTAATTCATCTCACAGTGTTACAGCTTTCCCCTCCAGAAGTCTTTGGTTAAGACTATTCTTGTGCAATTTGCAAATTCATATTTGGTAACCCATAGAGGGCTATGGTGAAAAAGGAAATATCTCCCGTTAAAAAGGAGAAAGCAGTTTCTTGAGAAACTGGCGTGTTTTCTGTTAATACATCTCACCGAATTAGAGCTTTCCCTTCCAGAAGCCTTTCGCTCAGACTGTTCTTGTGGAATTTGCAAGGTGATATTTGGAAGACCATAGAGGGCTATGGTGAAAAAGGAAATAGCCTAAGATAGAAACTGAAAAGAAGGTTTCTGAAAAACTGCTTTGTGTTCTGTTGAATCATCTCAAAGAGTTAGAGCTTTCCCCTTAAGAAGCCTTTCGCTAATACTGTTCTTGTGGAATTTGCAAAGTGATATTCGGAAGCCCATAGAGTGCTATAGTGAAAATGGAAATCTCCTAAGATAAAAACCGAAAAGAAGCTTTCTGAGAAACTGCCTTGTGTTCTGTTAGTTCATCTCATAGAGTTACAGCTTTCCCCTCAAGAAGCCGTTCACTAAGACTGTTCTTGTGAAATTTGCAAAGTGAAATTTGGAAGCCCATAGAAGGCTATGGTGAAAAAGGAAATACCTTCAATTAGAAACTAGAAAGAAGCTTTCTGAGAAGCTGCTTTGTGTTCTGTTAATTCATCTCAGAGTGTTACAGCTTTCCCCTCAAGAAGCCTGTCGCTAAGACTGTTCCTGTGGAATTTCCAAAGTGATATTTGGAGCCCTTAGAGAGCTATGGTGAAAAAGCAATATCTTCCGTTAAAAACCGGAAAGAAGCTTTCTGAGAAACTGCTTTGTGTTCTGTTAATTCATCTCACAGAGTTACAGGATTCCCCTCCAGAAGACTTTCGCTAGGACTGTTCTTGTGGAATTTGCAAAATGATGTTTGGAAGCCCAAAGAGAGCTATGGTGAAAAAGGAAATATCCTAAGATAAAAACGGAAAAGAAGCTTTCTGAGGAACTGCTTTGTGTTCTCTTAATTCGTATCCCAGTGTTACAAATTTTTCCTCAAGAAGACATTCGCTAAGACTGTTCTTGTGCAATTTGCAAAGTGATATTTGGAAGCCCATAGAGGGCCATGATGAAAAAGGAAATCTCTTCAGTTAAAAACTGGAAAGAAACTTTCTGAGAAACTGTTTTGTGTTCTGGTAATTCATCTCACAGACTTATAGCTTTCTTCTCAAGAAGCTTTTCGGTAAGTCTGTTTTGTGGAATTTGCAAAGTGATATTTGGATGCCCATAGTGGTCTATGGAGAAAAAGGAAATATCTTCCGTTAAAAACTGGGAAGAAGATTTCTGAGACACTGCTTTGTGTTCTGTTAATTTATCTAACAGAGTTACAGCATTCCCCTAGAGAAGTCATTCGCTAAGATTCTTTTTGTGGAATTTGCAAAGTGATATTTGGAAGCCCCTAGAGGGCTTCGGTGAAAAAGGAAGTATCTTCAGTTAAAAACTGGAAAGAAGATTTCTGAGAAACTGTTTTGTGTTCTGATAATACATCTCACAGGATTACAACTTTCCCTTCAAGAAGCCTTTGGATAAGACTGTTCTTGTGGGATTTGCAAAGTGATATTTGGAAGCCCAAATATGGCTATGGTGAAAAAGGAAATTTCTTCAGTTAAAAACTGGAAAGAAGCTTTCTGAGAAACTGCTTTGTGTTCTGTTAATTCAACTCACTGAGTTACAGTTTTCCCCTCCAGAAGCCTTTCCCTAAGACTGTTCTTGTGGAATTTGCAAAGTGATATTCGAAAGCCCACAGAGGGCTATAGTGAAAAACAAAATATCTTCCGTTAAAAACTGGAAAGAAGCTTTCTGAGAAACTGCCGTGTGTTCTATTAATACATCTCACACAGTTCCAGCTTTGCTCTCAAGAAGACCTTCGCTACGACTGTTCTTGAGGAATTTGCAAAGTGATATTTGGAAGCCCATAGAGGGATATGTTGAAAAAGGAAATATCTTTCGTTAAAAACTGAAAAGAAGCTTGCTTAGAAACTGCTATGTGTTCTGTTAATTCATCTCAACGAGTTACAACTTTCCCCTCAAGAAGCCTTCAGCTATGGCGCCTCTTGTGTAATTTGCAAAATGATATTTGGAAGCCCATAGAGGTCTACTGTGAAAATGGAAATATCCTCAGATAAAAAACGAAAAGAAGTTTTCTGAGAAACTGATTTGTGTTCTGTTAATTCATATGACAGAGTTACAGATTTTCCCTAAAGAAGCCTTTTGCTAAGACTGTTCTTTTGGAATTTGCAAAGTGATATTTGGAAGCCCATAGAGGGCTAAGCTGAAAAAGGAAATATCTTCCGTTAAAAACTGGAAAGAAGATTTCTGAGAAACTGCTTTGTGTTCTGTTAATTCAACTCACAGAGTTACAGCTTTTCCCTCAAAAACCTTTCGCTAAGACTGTTCTTTTGGAATTTGCAAAGTGATATTTGGAAGCCCATAGTGGGCTAAGCTGAAAAAGGAAATATCTTCCGTTAAAAACTGGAAAGAAGATTTCTGAGAAACTGCTTTGTGTTCTGTTAATGCATCTCACAGAGATACAGCTCTCCCATCCAGAAACCTTTCGCTAACACTGTTCTTGTGGAATTTGCAAAGTGATATTTGGAAGCAAAGAGAGAGCTATGGTGAAAAAGGAAATATCCTAAGATAAAAACTGAAAAGAAGTTTTCTGAGAAACTGCTTTGTGTTCTGTTAATTCATCTCACAGTGGTACAGCTTTCCCCTCCAGAAGCCTTTCGCTAAGACTGTTCTTGTGGAATTTGCAAAGCGATATTTGGAAGCCCAGAGAGGGCTATGGTGGAAAAGGAAATATCTTCAGTTAAAAACCGGAAAGAAGGTTTCTGAGAAACTACCGTGTGTTCTGTTAATACATCTCACCGAGTTACAGCTTTCCCCTCAAGAAGCCTTTCTGTAAGACTGTTCTTGTGGAATTTGGAAAGTGAAATTTGGAAGCCCATTGAGGGCTATGATGAAAAAGGAAATTTCTTCCGTTAAAAACTGAAAAGAAGCTTTCTGAGAAACTGCTTTGTGTTTTGTTAGTTCATCTCACAGAATTACAGCTTTGCTCTCCAGAAGCCTTTCGCTAAGACTGTTCTTGTGGAATTTGCAAAGTGATCTTAGAAGCCCGTAGAGGGCTATGGTGAAAAAGGAAATATCTTCCATTAAAAACAGGGAAGAAGCTTTCTGAGAGACTTCTTTGTGTTCTGTTAATTCCTCTCACAGACTACAGCTTTCACTTCAAGAAGCCTTTCCTTAAGACTGTTCTTGAGGAATTTGCAAAGTGATATTTGGAAGCTCCTAGAAGGCTATGGTGGAAAAGGAAGTATCCTAAGATAAAAACTGAAAAGATGCTTTCTGAAAAACTGCATTGTGTTTTCTTAATTGATATCACGGAGTTATAGATTTCACCTCCAGAAGCCTTTCGCAAAGATTGTTCTTGTGGGATTTGCAACGTGATATTTGGAAGCCCGCAGAGTGCTATGGTGAAAAAGGAAATATCTTCCGTTAAAAACTGGAAAGAAGATTTCTGAGAAACTCCTTTGTGTTCTGCTAATACATCTCACAAAGTTACAGCTTTCCCCTCAAGAAGCCGATCACTAAGACTGTTCTTGTGGAATTTGCAACGTGATATTTGGAAGCCCGCAGAGGGCTATGGTGAAAAAGGAACTATCTTCTCTTAAAAACCGGAAATAAGCTTTCTGAGAAACCGCCATGTGTTCTCTTAATGCACCTCACCGAGTTACAGCTTTCCCCTCAAGAAGACATTCGCTAGGACTGTTCTTGTGGGATTTGCAAAGTGATATTTGGAAGTCCATAGAGGGCTATGGTGAAAAAGGAAATTTCTTCCGTTTAAAACTGGAAAGAAGATTTCTGAGAAATTGCTATTTGTTCTGTTAATTCATCTCACAGAGTTACAGCTTCACCTCCAGAAGCCTTTCGCTAAGACTGTTCTTGTGGAATTTGCAAAGTCATATTAGGAAGCCAATAGAAGTCTATTTTGAAAAAGGAATTATCCTAAGATAGAAACTGAAAAATAAGCTTTCTGAGAAACTGCTTTGTGTTCTGTCAATTCAACTCACAGAGTTACAGCTTTCCCCTCAAGAAGCCTTTTGCTGAGGCTGGTCTTGTGAAATTTTCAAAGTGATATTTGGAAGCCCCTAGAGGGCTATGGTGAAAAAGGAAATATCTTCCGTTAAAAACTGGAAAGAAGCTTTATGAGAATCTGCCGTGTGTCATGTTAATACATCTCACCGAGTTACAGCTTTCCCCACAAGAAGCCTTTCGCTAAGACTGTTCCTGTGGGATTTGCAAAGTGATATTTGGAAGCCCATAGAGGGCTACGGTGAAAATGGAATTATCTTCAGTTAACAACTGGAAAGAAGCTTCTGAGAAACTGCTTTGTGTTCTGTTAATTCATCTCACAGAGTTACAGTTCTCCCTTCAAGAAGACATTCGCTAAGAGTGTTTTTGTGGAATTTGTAAAGTGATATTTGGAAACCCTAGAGGGCTATGGTGAAAAAGGAAATATCTTCCATTAAAAACTGGAAAGAAGCTTTCTGAGAAACTGCTTTGTGTTCTGTTAATTCATCTCACAGAGTTATAGCTTTCCCCTCAAAAAGCCTTTCTCTAAGTCTGTTGTTGTGGAATTTGCAAAGTGATATTTGGAATCTCAAAGAGGGCTATGGTG
Organism: Chlorocebus sabaeus; assembly: GCF_047675955.1. Classification (NCBI taxonomy): domain Eukaryota; kingdom Metazoa; phylum Chordata; class Mammalia; order Primates; family Cercopithecidae; genus Chlorocebus; species Chlorocebus sabaeus. Next base: position 425,755 of record NW_027327681.1, on the reverse strand, counting down.
AAAATGGAAATATCCTAAGATAAAAACCGAAAAGAACCTTTCTGAGAAACTGCTTTCTGTTCTGGTAGTTCATCTCACAGAGTTACAGCATTCTGCTAAAGCAGCCGTTCACTAAGACTGTTCTTGTGGAATTTGACAAGTGACATTTGGAAGCCCTTAGAGGGCTATGATGAAAAAGTAAATATCCTAAGATAAAAACTGAAAAGAAACTTTCTGAGAAACTGCTTTGTTTTCTATTAATTCAACTCACACAGTTGCAGCTTTACCCTCAAGAAGCCTTTCGCTAAGGCTGCTGTTGTGGTATTTGCAAAGTGATATTTGGAAGCCCAGAGAGGGCTACGGTGAAAAAGGAAATATCTTCCGTTAAAAACTGGAAAGAACATTTCTGAGAAACTGCTTTGTGTTCTGTTAATTCATCTCACAGTGTTACAGCTTTCCCCTCCAGAAGTCTTTGGTTAAGACTATTCTTGTGCAATTTGCAAATTCATATTTGGTAACCCATAGAGGGCTATGGTGAAAAAGGAAATATCTCCCGTTAAAAAGGAGAAAGCAGTTTCTTGAGAAACTGGCGTGTTTTCTGTTAATACATCTCACCGAATTAGAGCTTTCCCTTCCAGAAGCCTTTCGCTCAGACTGTTCTTGTGGAATTTGCAAGGTGATATTTGGAAGACCATAGAGGGCTATGGTGAAAAAGGAAATAGCCTAAGATAGAAACTGAAAAGAAGGTTTCTGAAAAACTGCTTTGTGTTCTGTTGAATCATCTCAAAGAGTTAGAGCTTTCCCCTTAAGAAGCCTTTCGCTAATACTGTTCTTGTGGAATTTGCAAAGTGATATTCGGAAGCCCATAGAGTGCTATAGTGAAAATGGAAATCTCCTAAGATAAAAACCGAAAAGAAGCTTTCTGAGAAACTGCCTTGTGTTCTGTTAGTTCATCTCATAGAGTTACAGCTTTCCCCTCAAGAAGCCGTTCACTAAGACTGTTCTTGTGAAATTTGCAAAGTGATATTTGGAAGCCCATAGAAGGCTATGGTGAAAAAGGAAATACCTTCAATTAGAAACTAGAAAGAAGCTTTCTGAGAAGCTGCTTTGTGTTCTGTTAATTCATCTCAGAGTGTTACAGCTTTCCCCTCAAGAAGCCTGTCGCTAAGACTGTTCTTGTGGAACTTCCAAAGTGATATTTGGAAGCCCTTTAGAGGGCTATGTTGAAAAAGCAATATCTTCCGTTAAAAACTGAAAAGAAGCTTTCTGAGAAACTGCTTTGTGTTCTGTTAATTCAACTCACAGAGTTACAGCATATCCCTCCAGAAGCCTTTCGCTAAGACTGTTCTTGTGGAATTTGCAAAGTGTAATTTGGAAGCCAATGGAGGGCTATGGTGAAATAGGAAATATTTTCCGTTAAAAACCGGAAAGAAGCTTTCTGAGAAACTGTTTTGTGTTCTGTTTATTCATCTCACAACGTTACAGCTTTCCCCTCAAGAAGTCGTTAACTAAGATTGTTTTTGTGGAATTTGGAAAGTGATATTTGGAAGCCCCTAGAGGGCTATGGTGAAAAAGGAAATAGCCTAAGATAAAAACTGATAAGAAGCTTTCTGAAAAACTGCCTTGTGTTCTGTCAATTCAACTCACAGTGTTACAGCTTTCCCCTCAAGAAGACTTTCGCTAAGACTGTTGTTGTGGAATTTGCAAAATGATATTTGGAAGCCCATACAGGGCTATGGTTAAAAAGGAAATATCTTCCGTTAAAACTGGAAAGAAGCTTTCTGAGAAACTGCTTTGTGTTCTGTTAATTCATCTCACAGAGTTGCAGCTTTCCCCTCTAGAAGCCTTTCGCTAAGACTGTCCTTGTGGGATGTGCAAAGTGATATTTGGAAGCCCTTTGAGGGCTATGGTGAAAAAGGAAATATCCTCTGTTAAAAACTGGAAAGAAGTTTTCTGAGAAACTGCTTTGTGTTCTGTTAATGTATCTCACAGAGTTACAGCTTTCGCCTCAAGAAGTCTTTTGCTAAGACTGTTCTTGTGGCATTACCAAAGTGATATTTGGAAGCCCATAGAGGGCTATGGTGAAAAAAGAAGTATCTTCCGTTAAAAACTGGAAGGAATCTTTCTGAGAAACTGCTTTGTGTTCTGTTAATTCATGTCAGAGAGTTACAGCTTTCCCCTCCAGAAACCTTTCGCTAACACTGTTGTTTTGTAATTTGCAAAGTGATATTTCGAAGCCCATTCAGGGCTATGGTGAAAAAGGAAATATCCTAAGATAAAAACTGAAAAGAAGCTTTCATAGAAACTGCTTTGTGTTCTGTTAATTCATCTCACAGAGTTACAACTTTCCCTTCCAGAAGCCTTTCGCTAAGACTGTTCCTGTGGAATTTGCAAAGTGATATTTGGAAGCTCATAGAGGGCTATGATGAAAACGGAAATATCTTCAGTTAAAAACTGAAAAGAAGCTCTCTGAGAATCTGCCGTGTGTTTTGTTAATTATACATCTGACCGAGTTAGAGCTTTCCCCACAAGAAGCCTTCGATAAGAATGTTCTTGTGGAATATTCAAAGTCATATTTGGAAGCCCATAGAGGGCTGTGGTGAAAACGGAAATATCTTCCGATATAAACTGGAAAGAAGCTTTCTGAGAAACTGCTTAGTGTTCTGTTAATTCATCTCACAGAATTACAGCTTTCCCTTCCAGAAGCCTTTTGCTAAGACTGTTCCTGTGGAATTTGCAAAGTGATATTTGGAAGCCCTTAGAGGTCTATGGTGAAAAAGGAAATATCTTCAATTAAAAACTGGAAAGAAGCTTTCTGAGAGACTCCTTTGTATTCTGTTAATTCATTTCACAGAATTACAGCTTTCGCCTCAAGAAGTCTTTCGCTAAGAATCTTCTTGTGGAATTTGCAAAGTGATATTTGGAAGCCCATAGAATGCTATGGTGAAAAAGGAAATATCTTTCGTTAAAAACTGGATAGAAGATTTCTGAGAAACTGCTTTGTGTTCTGTTAATTCATCTCAGAGAGTTACAGCTGTCCCTCAAGAAGCCTTTCGCTAAGTCTGTTCTTGTGGAATTTGCAAAGTGATATTTGGAAGACCCTAGAGGGCTATGGTGAAAAAGGAAATATCTTCCGTTAAAAACCGGAAAGAAGATTTCTGAGAAACTGCTTTGTGTTCTGTTAATTCATCTCACAGAGTTACAGCTTTCACCTCAAAGAGGCTTTTGCTAAGACAGTTCTTGTGGAATTTGCAAAGTGATATTTTGAAGCCCATAGAGGGCTATGGTGAAAAAGGAAATATCTTCCGTTAAAAACTGGAAAGAAACTTTCTGAGAAACTGCTTTGTGTTCTGTTAATTCTTCTTACAGAGTTACAGCTTTCGCGTCTAGAAGCCTTTTGCTAACACTGTTGGTGTAGAACTTGTAAAGTGATATTTGGAAGCCCATTGAGGGCTGTGGTGAAAAGAAGCATTCTGAGAAACTGCTCTGTGGTCTGTTAAATCAGCTCAGAGAGTTACAGCTTTCCCTTCAAGAAGCCTCTCTCTGAGGCTGTTTTTGTGGAATTGGCAAAGAGATATTTGGAAGCCCGTAGAGGCTATGGTGAAAAAGGTAATATCTTCCGTTAAAAACTTGAAAGAAGTGTTCGGAGAAACTGCTTCGTGTTCTGTTAATTCATCGCACAGAGTTACAGCTTTCCCCTCAAGAAGCCTTTCGCTAAGACTGTTCTTGTGGAATTTGCAAAGTGATATTTGGAAGCCCATAGAGGCCTCACAGAGTTACAGCTTTCTCGCAAGAAGCCTTTCGCTAAGACTGTTCTTGTGGAATTTCCAAAGGGATACTTGGAAGCCCATAGAGGGCTATGGTGAAAAAGGAAATATCTTCCGTTAAAAACTGGAAAGAAGCTTCCTGAGAAACTGCTTTGTGTTCTGTTAATTCGTCTCACAGTGTTACTGCTTTGCCCTGAAGAAGCCTTTCGCTAAGACTTTTCTTGTGGAATTAGCAAAGTGATATTTAGAAGCCTATAAAGGGCTATGGTCAAAAATGAAATATCTTCCATAAAAACTAGAAAGAATCTTTCTGAAAAACTGCTTTGTGTTCTGTTAATTCTTCCAACAGAGTTACAGATTTCCCCTGAAGTAAGATTTTCGCTCCGACTGTTCTTGTGGAATTTGAAAGTGATATTTGGAAGCCCATAGAGGACTATGGTGGAAAAGGAAATATTTTCCGTTAAAAACTAGAAAGAAGCTTTCAGAGAAACTGCTTTGTGTTCTGTTAATTCATCTCACAGAGTTACTGCGTTCCTCTCAAGAAGCCTTTCGCTAAGAATCTTCTTGTGGAATTTGTAAAGTGATATTTGGAAGCCCATAGTGGGTTACGGGAAAAAGGAAAATCTTCCCTTAAAAACTGGAAAGAAGCTTTCTGAGAAACTGGTTTGTGTTCGGTTAATTCATCATACAGTTACTGCTTTCCCCTAAGAAGCCTTTCGCTAAGACTCTTCTTGTGGAATTGGCAAAGTGATATTTGGAAGCCCATAGAGGTCTACGGTGAAAAAGGAAATATCTTCCATTAAAAACTGGAAAGAAGCTTTCTGAGAAACTGCTTTGTGTTCTTTTAATTCATCTCACAGAGTCACTGCTTTCACCGTAAGAAGCCTTTCGCTAAGACTGTTCTTGTGGAATTTTCATAGTGATATTTTCAAGCCCATAGAGGGCTAAGGTGAAAAAGGAAATATCCTAAGATAAAAACTGAAAAGAAGCATTCTGAGAAACTACTTTGTGTTCTGTTAATTCATCTCACAGAGTTACAGCTTTCCCCTGAAGAAGCCTTTCGCGAAGACTCTTCTTGTGGAATTTGCAAAGTGATATTTGGAAGCCCATAGAGGGCTACGGTGAAAAAAGAAATATCTTCCGTTAGAAACTGCTCTGTGTTCTGTTAATACATCTCACAGAGTTACAGCTTTCCCAGCAAGAAACCATTCTCTAAGATTCTTCTTGTAGATTTTGCAAAGTGATATTGGAAGCCCGTAGAGCTCTATGGTGAAAAAGGAAATATCTTCCATTAAAAACTGGAAAGAAGCTTTCTGAGAAACTGCTTTGTCCTCTGTTAATTCATCTCACAGAGTTACAGCTTTACGCTCAAGAAGCCTTTCGCGACGACTGTTCTTGTGGAATTTGCAAAGTGATATTTGGAAGTCCATAGAGGGCTATGGTTAAAAAGGAAATTACTTCCGTTAAAAACTGGAAAGAAGCTTTCTGAGAAACTGCTCTGTGTTCTGTTAATTCATCTCACAGAGTCACTGCTTTCTCCTCAAGAAGCCTTTCGCTAAGACTGTTCTTGTGGAATTTTCATAGTGATATTTTCAAGCCCATAGAGGGCTAAGGTGAAAAAGGAAATATCCTAAGATAAAAACTGAAAAGAAGCATTCTGAGAAACTACTTTGTGTTCTGTTAATTCATCTCACAGAGTTACAGCTATCCCCTCAAGAAGGCTTTCGCCAAGACTCTTCTTGTGGAATTTTTAAAGTGATATTTGGAAGCCCTTAGATGGCTATGGTGAAAAAGGAAATATCTTCCCTTAAAAACTGCAAAGAAGCTTTCTGAGAAACTGCTCTGTGTTCTGTTAATTCATCTCACAGAGTTACAGCTTTCCCCTCAAGAAGCCTTTCGCTAAGACTGTTCTTGTGGAATTTTCAAAGTGATATTTGGAAGCCCATAGAGGGTTATGGTGAAAAAGGAAAATCTTCCCTTAAAACCTGGAAAGAAGCTTTCTGGGAAACTGCTTTGTTTTCGGTTAATTCATCTCACAGTTACTACTTTCCCCTCAAGAAGCCTTTCGCTAAGACTCTTCTTGTGGAATTGGCAAAGTGATATTAGGAAGCCCATAGAGGTCTATGGTGAAAAAGGAAATATCTTCCGTTAAAAATTGGAAAGAAGCTTTCTGAGAAACTGCTTTGTGTTCTGTTAATTCATCTCACAGAGTCACTGCTTTCACCTCAAGAAGCCTTTCGCTTAGACTGTTCTTGTGGAATTTGCAAAGTGATATTTGGAAGTCCATAGAGGGCTACGGTGAAAAAGGAAATATCTTCCATTAAAAACGGGGAAGAAGGTTTCTGAGAAACTGCTTTGTGTTCTCTCAATTCATCTCACAGTGTTACAGATTTCCACTCAAGAAGCCTTTCGCTAAGTCTGTTTTTGTGGAATTTGCAAAGTGATATTTGGAAACCTATTGAGGGCTTTATTGAAAAAGGAAATATCTTCCGTTGAAAACTAGAAAGAAGCTTTCTGAGAAACTTATTCGTGTTCTGTTAATTCAACTCACAGAATTACAGCTTTCCTTTTAAAAAGCCTTTCGCTAAGACAGTTCTTTTGGAATATGCATAGTGATATTTGGAAGCCCATAGAGGGCTATGGTGAACAAGGAAATATCTTCCTTTAAAAACTGGAAAGAAGTTTTCTGAGAAACTGCTTTGTGTACTGTTAATTCTTTTCACATAGTTACAGTTTTCCCCTCAAGAAGCCTTTCGCTAAGGTTGTTCTTTTACAATTTGCAAAGTGGTATTTGGAAGGCCATAGAGGGCTATCGTGAAAAAGGATATATCTTCAGTTAAAAACTGGAAAGAAGGATTCTGAGAAACTGCTTTCTGTTCTGTTACTTCTTCCCATAGAGTTACAGCTTCCCCCTGAAGAAGATTTTCGCTAAGACTCTTCTTGTGGAATTGGCAAAGTGATATTTGGAAGCCCATAGAGGTCTACGGTGAAAAAGGAAATATCTTCCGTTAAAAACTGGAAAGAAGCTTTCTGAGAAACTGCTTTGTGTTCTGTTAATTCATCTCACAGAGTTACAGCGTTCTCCTCAAGAAGCCTTTCACTAAGTCTGTTCTTGTGGAATTTGCAAAGTGATATTTGGAACCCAAAGAGGGCTATGGTGAAAAAGGAAATGTCCTAAGATAAAAACTGAAAAGAAGCATTCTGAGAAACTGCTTTGTGTTCTGTTAATTCATCTCACACAGTTACAGCTTTCCCGACAAGAAGCCATTCACTGAGACTGTTCTTGTGGAATTTGCAAAGTGATATTGCAAACCGATAGAGGGTTATGGCGAAAAGGGAAATATCCTAAGATGAAAACCGAGAAGAAGCTTTCTCAGAAACTGCATTGTGTTCTCCTAATTCATCTCACAGTGTTATAGCTTTCCCCTCAAGAAGTCATTCACTAAGACTGGTCCTGTGGAATTTGCAAGGTGATATTTCCAAGCCCTTATAGGGCTATTTTGAAAAAGGAAATATCTTCCATTAAAAACTGGATAGAAGCTTTCTGAGAAACTGCTTTGTGTTCTGTTAATTCATCTCACAGAGTTACAGCTTTCCCCTCTAGAAGCCTTTCGCTAAGAGTGTTCTTGTGGAATTTGCAAAGTGATATTTGGAAGACCTTAGAAGGCTGTGGTGAAAAAGGAAATATCCTAAGATAAAAACTGAAAAGAAGCTTTCTGAGAAACTGCTTTGTGTTCTGATAATTCATCTCACAGAGTTACAGTTTCCCCTCAAGAAGCCTTTCGCTAAGACTGTTCTTGTGGAATTTGCAATGTGATATTTGGAAGCCCCTGGAAGGTTATGGTGAAAATGAAATATCTTCGTTTAAAAACTGGAAAGAAGCTTTCTGAGAAACTGCTTTGTGTTCTGGTAATTCATCTCACAGAGCTACAGCTTTCCCCTCAAAAAGCCATTCGCTAAGACTGTTCTTGTGGAATTTGCAAAGTGATATTTGGAAGCCCTTAGAGGGCTATTGTGAAAAACAAATATCTTCCGTTAAAAACTGCAAAGAAAATTTCTGAGAAAGAGTCCTGTGTTCTGTTAATTCATCTCACAGGGTTCAGTTTTCCCCTCAAGAAGCCTTTCGCTAAGACTGTTCTTGTGGAATTTCAAAAGTAATATTTTGAAGCCCATAGTGGGCCATGGTGAAAAAGGAAATATCTTCATTAAAATAGGAAAGAAGCTTTCTGGGAAATTGCTTTGTGTTCTGTTAATTCATTTCACAGAGTTACAACTTACCCCTCAAGTAGCTTTTCGCTAAGACTGTTCTTGTGGAATTTGCAAAGTGATATTTGGAAGGCCCTAGAGGGCTACGGTGAAAAAAGAAATATCCTAAGATAAAAACTGAAAAGAAGCTTTCTGAGAACCGGATTGGTTTTCTGTTAATTCATCTCACAGAGTGACAGCTTTCCCCACATGAAACATTTCGCTAAGACTGTTCTTGTGGAATTTGCAAAGTGATATTTGGAAGCCCATAGAGGGCTATAGTGAAAAAGGAAATATCCTAAGATAAAAACTTTAAAGAAGGTTTTTGAGAAACTGCTTTGTGTTCTTTTAATTCATCTCACAGAGTTACAACTTTCGCCTCAAGAAGCCTTTCGCTAAGACTGTTCTTGTGGAATTTGCAAAGTGATATTTGAAGCCCATAGAAGTCAATTGTGAAAAAGGAAATATCCTAAGATAGAAACTGACAAGAAGCTTTCTGAGAAACTGCTTTGTGTTCTGTTAATTCATCTCACAGAGTTACATCTTCTACCTCAAGAAGCCTTCCGCTAACACTGTTTTTGTGGAATTTGCAAAGTGATATTTGGAAGCCCCTAGAGGTCTAAGGTGGAAAAGGAAGTATCTTCAATTAAGAACTGAAAAGAAGCTTTCTGAGAAACTGCTTTGTGTTCTGGTGATTCATCTCACAGAGTTACAGCTTTCCCTTCTAGAAGCCATTCGCTAAGACTGTTCTTGTGGAATTTGCAGAGTGATACTTGGAAGCCCGTAGAGGTCTATGGTGAAAAAGGAAATATCTTCCGTTAAAGACTGATAAGAAACTGTGTGAGAAACTGCTTTGTGTTCTGTTAATTCATCTCACAGAGTTACAGCTTTCCCCTTAATAAGCCTTTCGCTAAGTCTGGTCTTGTGGAATTGTCAAAGAGATTTTTGGAAACCCCTAGAGGTTTAGGGTAAAAAAGGAACCATCTTCCGTTAAAAACTGGAAAGAAGCTTTCTGAGAGACTGCTTTGTGTTCTGTTATTTCATCTCACAGAGCTAAAACTTTCCCCTCAAGAAGGCGTTCCCTAAAACTGTTCTTGTGGAATTTGCAAAGTGATATTTGGAAGCCCATAGGGGGCTATGGTGAAACAGGAAATATCTTCCGTTAAAAACTGGAAATAAGCTTTCTGAGAAACTGATTTGTGTTGTGTTAGTTCATCTCACAAAGTTACAGCTTCCCCCTCAAGAAGTCTTTCGATAAGATTCTTATTGTGGAATTTCCAAAGTGATATTTGGATGCCCATAGAGTGCCACCGTGAAAAAGGAAATATCTTCAGTTAAAGACTGAAAAGAAGCTTTCTGAAAACTGCTTTGTGTTCTGTTAATTCATCTCACAGAGTTACAGCTCTCCTCTCAGGAAGCCATTCGCTAACACTGTTGTTGTGGAATTTCCAATGTGATATTTGAAAGCCCAAAGAGGGCTATGGAGAAAAAGGAAATATCCTAAGATAAAAACTGAAAAGAATCTTTCTGAGAAACTGCTTTGTGTTCTGTCAATTCTTCTCACAGAGTTACAGCTTTCCCCTCAGGAAGCCTTTCGCTAATTCTGTTCTTGTGGAATGTTCAAAGTGATATTTGGAAGTCCATAGAGGGCTATGATGAAAAAGGAAATATCTTCAGTTAAAAACTGAAAAGAAGCTTTCTGAGAAACTGCTTTGTGTTCCGATAATTCATCTCACAGAGTTGCAGCTTTCCTCTCAAGAAGCCTTTCGCTAAGGGTGTTCTTGTGGAATTTGCAAAGAAATTTTTGGAAACCCCTAGAGGGCTAGGGTAAAACAGGAACCATCTTCCGTTAAAAACTGGAAAGAAGCTTTCTGAGAAACTGCTTTGTGTTGTGTTAATTCATCTCACAGAGTTACAGCTTTCCCCTCAGTTAGCCGTTAACTAAGACTGTTCTTTTGAAATTTGCAAAGTGATAATTCGAAGCCCATAGAGGGTTATGGTGAAAAAGGAAATATCTTCAGTTAAAAACTGGAAAGAAGCCTTCTGAGAAACTGCTTTGTGTTCGGTTAATTCATCTCACAGAGTAGCAGCTTTCCCCTCAAGAATCCTTTCGCTGAGACAGTTCTTGTGGAATTTGCAAAGTGATATTTGGAAGCCCGTAGAGGGTAATGGTGAAAAAAGAAATATCCTAAGATAAAAACTGGAAAGAAGCTTTCTGAGAAACTGGTTTTTGTTCTGTTAATTCATCTCACAGAGTTACAGCCTTCAACTCAAGAAGCCGTTCGATAAGACTGTTCTTGTGGAATTTGTAAAGTGATATTTGGAAGCCCATAGAGGGCTATGGTGAAAAAGGAAGTATCTTCCGATAAAAATTGGAAAGAAGCTTTCTGTGAAACTGCTTTGTGTTGTGTTAATTGATCTCACAGAATTACAGCTTTCCCCTCAAGAAGCCTTTCGCTAATACTCTTCTTGGGGAATTTGGAAAGTGTTATTTGGAAGCCCATAGAGGGCTATGGTGAAAAAGGTAATATCTTCAGTGAAAAACTGAAAAGAAGCACTCTGAGAAACTGCGTGGTGTTCTGGTAATTCATCTCACAGAGTTACAACCTTTCTCTCAAGAAACCTTTCGATAAGACCGTTCTTGTGGAATTTGCAAAGTGATAATTGGAAGCCCAAAGAGGGCTATGGTGAAAAAGGAAATACCTTCCGTTAAAAATAGGAAAGAAGCTTTCTGAGAAACTGCTTTGTGTTCTGTTAAGTCATCTCACAGAGTTACAGCTTTCCCTTCAAGAAGACTTTCGCTAAGACTGTTCTTGTGGAATTTGCAAAGTGGTATTTGGAAGGCCATAGAGGGCTATGGTGAAAAAGGAAATATCCTCTGTTAAAAAGTGGAAAGAAGCTTTCTCAGAATCTGTTTTGTGTTCTGTTATTTCATCTCACAGAGTTAGCGCTTTCCCCTAAAGAAGCCTTTCGCTAAGACTGTTCTTTTGGAATTTGCAAAGTGATATTTGGAGCCCATAGAGGGCTATGGTGAAAAAGGAAATATCTTCAGTTAAAAAGTGGAAAGAAGCTTTCTGAGAAACTGCTTTGTGTTCTGTTAATTGATCTCACAGACTTACAGCTTTCCGCTCAAGAAGCCTTTCGCTAAGAGTCTTCCTGGGGAATTTGGAAAGTGATATTTGGAGCTAATGGAGGGCTATGGTGAAAAAGGAAATATCTTCAGTTAAAAGCTGGAAAGAAGCTTTCTGAGAAACTGATTTGTGTTCTGTTAATTTATCTCAAAGGGATACAGCTTTCCCCTCAAGAAGCCTTTCGCTAAGACTGTTCTTGTGCTATTTTCAAGGTGATATTTGGAAGCCAGAAGAGGGCTCTGGTGAAATAGGAAATATCTTCAGTTAAAAAGTGGAAATAAGCTTTCTAAGAAACTGTTTGTGTTCTGTGAATTCATCTCACAATGTTACAGATTTCCCTTCAAAAAGCCTTTCACTAAGACTGTTCTTGTGGAATTTTCAAAGTGATGTTTGGAAGCCCATAGAAGGCTATGGTGAAAACGGAAATGTCCTAAGATAAAAACTGAAAAGAAGCTTTCTGAGAAACTGCTTTTTGTTCTGTTAATTCACCTCACAGAGTTACAGCTTTCCCCTCAAGAAGCCTTTCGCTAAGGCTGTTCTTGTGGAATTTGCAAAGTGATTTTTGGAAGCCGATAGAGGGCTATGGTGAAAGAAGAAATATCTTCTGTTAAAAACTGGAAAGAAGCTTTCTGAGAAACTGCTTTGTGTTCTGTTAATTTATCTTACAGAGTTAAAGCTTTCCCCTCAAGAAACCTTTCTCTAAGGCTGTTCTTGTTTAATTTGCAAAGTGATATTTGGAAGCCCATAGAGGGCTATGGTGATAAAGGAAATATCTTCAGTTCAAAACTGGAAAGAAGATTTCTGTAAAACTGCTTTGTGATCTGTTAATTCGTCTCACAGAGTTACAGCTTTCCCTTCAAGACGCCTTTCGGGAACACTGTTCTTGTGGAATTTGCAAACTGATATTTGGACGCCCATAGAGGGCTATGGTGAAAAAGGAAATATCCACAGTTAAAAACTGGAAAGAAGCTTTCTGAGAAACTGCTTTGTGTTCTGTTAATTCACATCACAGAGTTACAGCTTTCCCCTCAAGAAGTCTTTCGCTAAGACAGTTCTTGTGGAATTTGCAAAGTGATATTTGGAGACCTTTGAAGGCGATGGTGAAAAAGGAAATATCCTAATATAAAAACTGAACAGAACCTTTCTGAGAAACTGCTGTCTGTACTGTTAATTCATCTCACAGAGTTAATGCTTGTCCCTGCAGAAGCCTTTCACTAAGACTGTTCTTGTGGAATTTGCAAAGAGAAATTTCGAAGCCTATAGAGGGCTATGGTGAAAAAGGGATTATCTTCCTTTAAAAACCGAAAAGAAGCTTTCTGAGGAACTGCTTTGTGTTCTGTTAGTTCATCTCACAGTGTTTGAGCTTTCCCCTCAAGGAGCCGTTTACTAAGACTCTTCTTGTGCAATTTTCAAATTCATATTTGGTAACCCATAGAGGGCTATGGTGAAAAAGGAAATATCTCCCGTTAAAAAGGAGAAAGCAGCTTCTTGAGAAACTGGCGTGTTTTCTGTTAATACATCTCACTGAATTAGAGCTTTCCCTTCCAGAAGCCTTTCGCTAAGACTGTTCTTGTGGAATTTGCAGGGTGATATTTGGAAGACCATAGAGGGCTATGGTGAAAAAGGAAATAGCCTAAGATAGAAACTGAAAAGAAGCTTTCTGAAAAACTGTTTTGTGTTATGTTGAATCATCTCAAAGTGTTAGAGCTTTCCCCTTAAGAAGCCTTTCGCTAATACTGTTCTTGTGGAATTTGCAAAGTGATATTCGGAAGCCCATAGAGTGCTATAGTGAAAATGGAAATATCCTAAGATAAAAACTGAAAAGAATCTTTCTGAGAAACTGCTTTGTGTTCTGATAATTCATTTCACAGAGTGACAGCTTTCCCCTCAAGAAGCCTTTCGCTAAGACTGTTCTTTTGGAATTTGCAAAGTGATATTTGGAGCCCATAGAGGGCTATGGTGTAAAAGGAAATATCTTCAGTTAAAAAGTGGAAAGAAGCTTTCTGAGAAACTGCTTTGTGTTCTGTTAATTCATCTCACAGAGTTACAGCTTTCCCCCAAGAAGCCTTTCCGTAGGATTGTTCTTGTGGAATTTGCGAAGTGATATTTGGAAGCCCACAGAGGTCTACCATGAAAAAGAAAATATCTTCTGTTAAAAACTGGAAAGAATCTTTCTGACAAACTGCTTTGTGTTCTGTTAATTTATCTCAAAGAGATACAGCTTTCCCCTCAAGAAGCCTTTCGCTAAGACTGTTCTTGTGCTATTTTCAAGGTGATATTTGGAAGCCAGAAGAGGGCTCTGGTGAAATAGGAAATATCTTCAGTTAAAAAGTGGAAATAAGCTTTCTAAGAAACTGTTTGTGTTCTGTGAATTCATCTCACAAAGTTACAGATTTCCCTTCAAAAAGCCTTTCACTAAGACTGTTTTTGTGGAATTTTCAAAGTGATGTTTGGAAGCCCATAGAAGGCTATGGTGAAAATGGAAATGTCCTAAGATAAAAACTGAAAAGAAGCTTTCTGAGAAACTGCTTTTTGTTCTGTTAATTCACCTCACAGAGTTACAGCTTTCCCCTCAAGAAGCCTTTCGCTAAGGCTGTTCTTGTGGAATTTGCAAAGTGATATTTGGAAGCCGATAGAGGGCTATGGTGAAAGAAGAAATATTTTCTGTTAAAAACTGGAAAGAAGCTTTCTGAGAAACTGCTTTATGTTCTGTTAATTTATCTTACAGACTTAAACCTTTCCCCTCAAGAAACCTTTCTCTAAGGCTGTTCTTGTGTAATTTGCAAAGTGATATTTGGAAGCCCATAGAGGGCTATGGTGAAAAAGGTAATATCTTCAGTTCAAAACTGGAAAGAAGATTTCTGAAAAACTGCTTTGTGTTCTGTTAATTCACCTCACAGAGTTACAACATTCCCCTCAAGACGCCTTTCGCGAAGACTGTTCTTGTGGAATTTGCAAAGTGATATTTGGACGTCCATAGAGGGCTATGGTGAAAAAGGAAATATCCTCAGTTAAAACTGGAAAGAAGCTTTCTGAGAAACTGCTTTGTGTTCTGTTAATTCACATCACATAGCTACAGCTTTCCCCTCAAGAAGCCTTTTGTTAAGACACTTCTTGTGGAATTTGCAAAGTGATATTTGGAAGCCATTAGAGGGCTAAAGTGAAAAAGGAAATATCCTCAGTTAAAAAGTGGAAAGAAGATTTCTGAGAAACTGCTTTGTGTTTTGTTAATTCATCTCACAGAGTTACAGCTTTCCGGTCAAGAAGACTTTCGCGAAGACTGTTCCTCTGGAATGTGCAAAGTGTTATTTTGGAGCTCATAGGGGGCTACGGTGAAAAGGAAATATCTTCAGTTTTAAACTGGAAAGAAGCTTTTTGAGAATCTGCTTTGTGTTCTTTTAATTCATCTCACAGAGTAACAGCTTTCCCCTCTAGAAGCCTTTCGTTAAGACTGTTCTTGTGGAATTTGCAAAGTGATATTTGGAAGCCCATAGAGGCTATGGTGAAAAAGGAAATATCTTCCGTTAAAACTCTAAAGAAGCATTCTGTGAAACTGCCGTGTGTTCTGTTAATACATCACACCGAGTTACAGCTTTCCCATCACGATGCCATTCGCTAAGACTCTTCTTGTGGGATTTGCAAAGTGATATTTGGAAGCCCATTGAGGGCTATGGTGAAAAAGGAAATATCCTCTGTTAAAAACTGGAAAGAAGTTTTCTGAGAAACTGCTTTGTGTTCTGTTAATGTATCTCACAGAGTTACAGCTTTCGCCTCAAGAAGTCTTTTGCTAATACTGTTCCTGTGGCATTACCAAAGTGATATTTGGAAGCCCATAGAGGGCTATGGTGAAAAAAGAAGTATCTTCCGTTAAAAACTGGAAAGAATCTTTCTGAGAAACTGCTTTGTGTTCTGTGAATTCATGTCAGAGAGTTACAGTTTTCCCCTATAGAAACCTTTCGCTAACACTGTTGTTTTGTAATTTGCAAAGTGATATTTCGAAGCCCATTCAGGGCTATGGTGAAAAAGGAAATATCCTAAGATAAAAACTGAAAAGAAGCTTTCATAGAAACTGCTTTGTGTTCTGTTAATTCATCTCACAGAGTTACAACTTTCCCTTCCAGAAGCCTTTCGCTAAGACTGTTCCTGTGGAATTTGCAAAGTGATATTTGGAAGCTCATAGAGGGCTATGATGAAAACGGAAATATCTTCAGTTAAAAACTGAAAAGAAGCTCTCTGAGAATCTGCCGTGTGTTTTGTTAATTATACATCTGACCGAGTTAGAGCTTTCCCCACAAGAAGCCGTCGATAAGAATGTTCTTGTGGAATATTCAAAGTCATATTTGGAAGCCCATAGAGGGCTGTGGTGAAAACGGAAATATCTTCCGATATAAACTGGAAAGAAGCTTTCTGAGAAACTGCTTAGTGTTCTGTTAATTCATCTCACAGAGTTACAGCTTTCCCTTCCAGAAGCCTTTTGCTAAGACTGTTCCTGTGGAATTTGCAAAGTGATATTTGGAAGCCCTTAGAGGTCTATGGTGAAAAAGGAAATATCTTCAATTAAAAACTGGAAAGAAGCTTTCTGAGAGACTCCTTTGTATTCTGTTAATTCATTTCACAGAATTACAGCTTTCGCCTCAAGAAGTCTTTCGCTAAGAATCTTCTTGTGGAATTTGCAAAGTGATATTTGGAAGCCCATAGAATGCTATGGTGAAAAAGGAAATATCTTCCGTTAAAAACTGGATAGAAGATTTCTCAGAAACTGCTTTGTGTTCTGTTAATTCATCTCAGAGAGTTACAGCTTTCCCTCAAGAAGCCTTTCGCTAAGTCTGTTCTTGTGGAATTTGCAAAGTGATATTTGGAAGACCCTAGAGGGCTATGGTGAAAAAGGAAATATCTTCCGTTAAAAACCGGAAAGAAGATTTCTGAGAAACTGCTTTGTGTTCTGTTAATTCATCTCACAGAGTTACAGCTTTCACCTCAAAGAGGCTTTTGCTAAGACAGTTCTTGTGGAATTTGCAAAGTGATATTTTGAAGCCCATAGAGGGCTATGGTGAAAGAGTAAATATCTTCAGCTAAATACTGGAAAGAATCTGTCTGAGAAACAACTTTGTGTACTGTTAATTCATCTCACAGGGTTTCTGCTTTCCCCTCAAGAAGCCTTTCACTAAGACTGTTCTTATGAAATTTGCAAAGTGATATTTGGAAACCCATAGAGGGCTATGGTGAAAAAGGAAATATCTTCCGTTAAAAACTGGAAAGAAACTTTTTGAGAAACTGCTTTGTGTTCTGTTAATTCTTCTTACAGAGTTACAACTTTCGCCTCTAGAAGCCTTTTTCTAACACTGTTGGTGTAGAACTTGTAAAGTGATATTTGGAAGCCCATAGAGGGCTGTGGTGAAAAGAAGCATTCGGAGAAACTGCTCTGTGGTCTGTTAAATCAGCTCAGAGAGTTACAGCTTTCCCTTCAAGAAGCCTCTCTCTGAGGCTGTTTTTGTGGAATTGGCAAAGAGATATTTGGAAGCCCGTAGAGGCTATGGTGAAAAAGGCAATATCTTCCGTTAAAAACTAGAAAGAAGTGTTCGGAGAAACTGCTTCATGTTCTGTTAATTCATCGCACAGAGTTACAGCTTTCCCCTCAAGAAGCCTTTCGCTAAGACTGTTCTTGTGGAATTTGCAAAGTGATATTTGGAAGCCCATAGAGGCCTCACAGAGTTACAGCTTTCTCGCAAGAAGCCTTTCGCTAAGACTGTTCTTGTGGAATTTCCAAAGGGATACTTGGAAGCCCATAGAGGGCTATGGTGAAAAAGGAAATATCTTCCGTTCAAAACTGGAAAGAAGCTTTCTGAGAAACTGCTTTGGGTTCTGTTAATTCATCTCACAGTGTTACTGCTTTGCCCTGAAGAAGCCTTTCGCTAAGACTCTTCTTGTGGAATTGGCAAAGTGATATTTGGAAGCCCATAGAGGTCTACGGTGAAAAAGGAAATATCTTCCGTTAAAAACTGGAAAGAAGCTTTCTGAGAAACTGCTTTGTGTTCTGTTAATTCATCTCACAGAGTCACTGCTTTCACCGTAAGAAGCCTTTCGCTAAGACTGTTCTTGTGGAATTTTCATAGTGATATTTTCAAGCCCATAGAGGGCTAAGGTGAAAAAGGAAATATCCTAAGATAAAAACTGAAAAGAAGCATTCTGAGAAACTACTTTGTGTTCTGTTAATTCATCTCACAGAGTTACAGATTTCCCCTGAATAAGCCTTTCGCAAAGACTCTTCTTGTGGAATTTGCAAAGTGATATTTGGAAGCCCATAGAGGGCTACGGTGAAAAAAGAAATATCTTCCGTTAGAAACTGCTCTGTGTTCTGTTAATACATCTCACAGAGTTACTGCTTTCCCAGCAAGAATCCATTCTCTAAGATTCTTCTTGTAGATTTTGCAAAGTGATATTGGAAGCCCGTAGAGCTCTATGGTGAAAAAGGAAATATCTTCCATTAAAAACTGGAAAGAAGCTTTCTGAGAAACTGCTTTGTCCTCTGTTAATTCATCTCACAGAGTTACAGCTTTACGCTCAAGAAGCCTTTCGTGACGACTGTTCTTGTGGAATTTGCAAAGTGATATTTGGAAGTCCATAGAGGGCTATGGTTAAAAAGGAAATTACCTCCGTTAAAAACTGGAAAGAAGCTTTCTGAGAAACTGCTCTGTGTTCTGTTAATTCATCTCACAGAGTCACTGCTTTCTCCTCAAGAAGCCTTTCGCTAAGACTGTTCTTGTGGAATTTTCATAGTGATATTTTCAAGCCCATAGAGGGCTAAGGTGAAAAAGGAAATATCCTAAGATAAAAACTGAAAAGAAGCATTCTGAGAAACTACTTTGTGTTCTGTTAATTCATCTCACAGAGTTACAGCTATCCCCTCAAGAAGCCTTTCGCCAAGACTCTTCTTGTGGAATTTTTAAAGTGATATTTGGAAGCCCATAGATGGCTATGGTGAAAAAGGAAATATCTTCCGTTAAAAACTGCAAAGAAGCTTTCTGAGAAACTGCTCTGTGTTCCGTTAATTCATCTCACAGAGTTACAGCTTTCCCCTCAAGAAGCCTTTCGCTAAGACTGTTCTTGTGGAATTTTCAAAGTGATATTTGGAAGCCCATAGAGGGATATGGTGAAAAAGGAAATATCTTCCGTTAAAAACTGGAAAGAAGCTTTCTGAGGAACTGCTTTGTGTTCTGTTAATTCATCTCACAGAGTTTCTGCGTTCCTCTCAAGAAGCCTTTGGCTAAGACTCTTCTTGTGGAATTTGTAAAGTGATATTTAGAAGCCCATAGAGGGTTATGGTGAAAAAGGAAATCTTCCCTTAAAAACTGGAAAGAAGCTTTCTGAGAAACTGCTTTGTGATCGGTTAATTCATCTTACAGTTACTGCTTTCCCCTAAGAAGCCTTTCGCTAAGACTCTTCTTGTGGAATTGGCAAAGTGATATTTGGAAGCCCATAGAGGTCTACGGTGAAAAAGGAAATATCTTCCGTTAAAAACTGGAAAGAAGCTTTCTGAGAAACTGCTTTGTGTTCTGTTAATTCATCTCACAGAGTTACAGCTATCCCCTCAAGAAGCCTTTCGCCAAGACTCTTCTTGTGGAATTTTTAAAGTGATATTTGGAAGCCCATAGATGGCTATGGTGAAAAAGGAAATATCTTCCGTTAAAAACTGCAAAGAAGCTTTCTGAGAAACTGCTCTGTGTTCTGTTAATTCATCTCACAGAGTTACAGCTTTCCCCTCAAGAAGCCTTTCGCTAAGACTGTTCTTGTGGAATTTTCAAAGTGATATTTGGAAGCCCATAGAGGGATATGGTGAAAAAGGAAATATCTTCCGTTAAAAACTGGAAAGAAGCTTTCTGAGGAACTGCTTTGTGTTCTGTTAATTCATCTCACAGAGTTTCTGCGTTCCTCTCAAGAAGCCTTTGGCTAAGACTCTTCTTGTGGAATTTGTAAAGTGATATTTAGAAGCCCATAGAGGGTTATGGTGCAAAAGGAAATCTTCCCTTAAAAACTGGAAAGAAGCTTTCTGAGAAACTACTTTGTGTTCGGTTAATTCATCTTACAGTTACTGCTTTCCCCTAAGAAGCCTTTCGCTAAGACTCTTCTTGTGGAATTGGCAAAGTGATATTTGGAAGCCCATAGAGGTCTACGGTGAAAAAGGAAATATCTTCCGTTAAAAACTGGAAAGAAGCTTTCTGAGAAACTGCTTTGTGTTCTGATAATTCATCTCACAGAGTTACAGTTTCCCCTCAAGAAGCCTTTCGCTAAGACTGTTCTTGTGGAATTTGCAATGTGATATTTGGAAGCCCCTGGAAGGTTATGGTGAAAATGAAATATCTTCGTTTAAAAACTGGAAAGAAGCTTTCTGAGAAACTGCTTTGTGTTCTGGTAATTCATCTCACAGAGCTACAGCTTTCCCCTCAAAAAGCCATTCGCTAAGACTGTTCTTGTGGAATTTGCAAAGTGATATTTGGAAGCCCTTAGAGGGCTATTGTGAAAAACAAATATCTTCCGTTAAAAACTGCAAAGAAAATTTCTGAGAAAGAGTCCTGTGTTCTGTTAATTCATCTCACAGGGTTCAGCTTTCCCCTCTAGAAGCCTTTCGCTAAGACTGTTCTTGTGGAATTTCAAAAGTAATATTTTGAAGCCCATAGTGGGCCATGGTGAAAAAGGAAATATCTTCATTAAAACAGGAAAGAAGCTTTCTGGGAAATTGCTTTGTGTTCTGTTAATTCATTTCACAGTGTTACAACTTACCCCCCAAGTAGCTTTTCGCTAAGACTGTTCTTGTGGAATTTGCAAAGTGATATTTGGAAGGCCCTAGAGGGCTACGGTGAAAAAAGAAATATCCTAAGATAAAAACTGAAAAGAAGCTTTCTGAGAACCGGATTGGTTTTCTGTTAATTCATCTCACAGAGTGACAGCTTTCCCCACATGAAACATTTCGCTAAGACTGTTCTTGTGGAATTTGCAAAGTGATATTTGGAAGCCTCTAGAGGGCTATGGTGAAAAAAGAAATATCCTAAGATAAAAACTGAAAAGAAGCTTTCTGAGAAACGGATTGGTTTTCTGTTAATTCATCTCACAGAGTGACAGCTTTCCCCACATGAAACATTTCGCTAAGACTGTTCTTGTGGAATTTGCAAAGTGATATTTGGAAGCCCATAGAGGGCTATAGTGAAAAAGGAAATATCCTAAGATAAAAACTTTGAAGAAGGTTTTTGAGAAACTGCTTTGTGTTCTTTTAATTCATCTCACAGAGTTACAACTTTCGCCTCAAGAAGCCTTTCGCTAAGACTGTTCTTGTGGAATTTGCAAAGTGATATTTGAAGCCCATAGAAGTCAATTGTGAAAAAGGAAATATCCTAAGATAGAAACTGACAAGAAGCTTTCTGAGAAACTGCTTTGTGTTCTGTTAATTCATCTCACAGAGTTACATCTTCTACCTCAAGAAGCCTTCCGCTAACACTGTTTTTGTGGAATTTGCAAAGTGATATTTGGAAGCCCCTAGAGGTCTAAGGTGGAAAAGGAAGTATCTTCAATTAAGAACTGAAAAGAAGCTTTCTGAGAAACTGCTTTGTGTTCTGGTGATTCATCTCACAGAGTTACAGCTTTCCCTTCTAGAAGCCATTCGCTAAGACTGTTCTTGTGGAATTTGCAGAGTGATACTTGGAAGCCCGTAGAGGTCTATGGTGAAAAAGGAAATATCTTCCGTTAAAGACTGATAAGAAACTGTGTGAGAAACTGCTTTGTGTTCTGTTAATTCATCTCACAGAGTTACAGCTTTCCCCTTAATAAGCCTTTCGCTAAGTCTGGTCTTGTGGAATTGTCAAAGAGATTTTTGGAAACCCCTAGAGGTTTAGGGTAAAAAAGGAACCATCTTCCGTTAAAAACTGGAAAGAAGCTTTCTGAGAGACTGCTTTGTGTTCTGTTATTTCATCTCACAGAGCTAAAACTTTCCCCTCAAGAAGGCGTTCCCTAAAACTGTTCTTGTGGAATTTGCAAAGTGATATTTGGAAGCCCATAGGGGGCTATGGTGAAACAGGAAATATCTTCCGTTAAAAACTGGAAATAAGCTTTCTGAGAAACTGATTTGTGTTGTGTTAGTTCATCTCACAAAGTTACAGCTTCCCCCTCAAGAAGTCTTTCGATAAGATTCTTATTGTGGAATTTCCAAAGTGATATTTGGATGCCCATAGAGTGCCACCGTGAAAAAGGAAATATCTTCAGTTAAAGACTGAAAAGAAGCTTTCTGAAAACTGCTTTGTGTTCTGTTAATTCATCTCACAGAGTTACAGCTCTCCTCTCAGGAAGCCATTCGCTAACACTGTTGTTGTGGAATTTCCAATGTGATATTTGAAAGCCCAAAGAGGGCTATGGAGAAAAAGGAAATATCCTAAGATAAAAACTGAAAAGAATCTTTCTGAGAAACTGCTTTGTGTTCTGTTAATTCTTCTCACAGAGTTACAGCTTTCCCCTCAGGAAGCCTTTCGCTAATTCTGTTCTTGTGGAATGTTCAAAGTGATATTTGGAAGTCCATAGAGGGCTATGATGAAAAAGGAAATATCTTCAGTTAAAAACTGAAAAGAAGCTTTCTGAGAAACTGCTTTGTGTTCCGATAATTCATCTCACAGAGTTGCAGCTTTCCTCTCAAGAAGCCTTTCGCTAAGGGTGTTCTTGTGGAATTTGCAAAGAAATTTTTGGAAACCCCTAGAGGGCTAGGGTAAAAAAGGAACCATCTTCCGTTAAAAACTGGAAAGAAGCTTTCTGAGAAACTGCTTTGTGTTGTGTTAATTCATCTCACAGAGTTACAGCTTTCCCCTCAGTTAGCCGTTAACTAAGACTGTTCTTTTGAAATTTGCAAAGTGATAATTCGAAGCCCATAGAGGGTTATGGTGAAAAAGGAAATATCTTCAGTTAAAAACTGGAAAGAAGCCTTCTGAGAAACTGCTTTGTGTTCGGTTAATTCATCTCACAGAGTAGCACCTTTCCCCTCAAGAAGCCTTTCGCTGAGACTGTTCTTGTGGAATTTGCAAAGTGATATTTGTAAGCCCGTAGAGGGCTATGGTGAAAAAGAAAATATCCTCAGTTAAAAACTGGAAAGAAGCTTTCTGAGAAACTGCTTTGTGTTCCGTTAATTCACCTCACAGAGTTACAGCTTTCCCCTCAAGAATCCTTTCGCTAAGACAGTTCTTGTGGAATTTGAAAGTGATATTTGGAAGCCCATAGAGGGTAATGGTGAAAAAAGAAATATCCTAAGATAAAAACTGGAAAGAAGCTTTCTGAGAAACTGCTTTTTGTTCTGTTAATTCATCTCACAGAGTTACAGCCTTCAACTCAAGAAGCTGTTCGATAAGACTGTTCTTGTGGAATTTGTAAAGTGATATTTGGAAGCCCATAGAGGGCTATGGTGAAAAAGGAAGTATCTTCCGATAAAAATTGGAAAGAAGCTTTCTGTGAAACTGCTTTGTGTTGTGTTAATTGATCTCACAGAATTACAGCTTTCCCCTCAAGAAGACTTTCGCTAATACTCTTCTTGGGGAATTTGGAAAGTGTTATTTGGAAGCCCATAGAGGGCTATGGTGAAAAAGGTAATATCTTCAGTGAAAAACTGAAAAGAAGCACTCTGAGAAACTGCGTGGTGTTCTGGTAATTCATCTCACAGAGTTACAACCTTTCTCTCAAGAAACCTTTCGATAAGACCGTTCTTGTGGAATTTGCAAAGTGATAATTGGAAGCCCAAAGAGGGCTATGGTGAAAAAGGAAATACCTTCCGTTAAAAATAGGAAAGAAGCTTTCTGAGAAACTGCTTTGTGTTCTGTTAAGTCATCTCACAGAGTTACAGCTTTCCCTTCAAGAAGACTTTCGCTAAGACTGTTCTTGTGGAATTTGCAAAGTGGTATTTGGAAGGCCATAGAGGGCTATGGTGAAAAAGGAAATATCCTCTGTTAAAAAGTGGAAAGAAGCTTTCTCAGAATCTGTTTTGTGTTCTGTTATTTCATCTCACAGAGTTAGCGCTTTCCCCTAAAGAAGCCTTTCGCTAAGACTGTTCTTTTGGAATTTGCAAAGTGATATTTGGAGCCCATAGAGGGCTATGGTGAAAAAGGAAATATCTTCCGTTAAAAACTGGAAAGAAGATTTCTGAGAAACTGCTTTGTGTTCTGTTAATTCATCTCACAGAGTTACAGCTTTCCCCTCCAGAAGTCTTTGGCTAAGACTATTCATGTGGAATTTGCAAAATTTGCAAAGTGATATTTCGAAGCCCTTACATGGCTATGGTGAAAAAGGACATACCCTAAGATAAAAACTGAAAAGAAGCTTTCTGAGCAACTGCATTGTTTTCTGTTAAATCAACTCACAGAGTTACAGCTTTCCCCTCAAGAAGCCTGTCGCCAAGACTGTTTTTGTGGAATTTGCAAAGTGATATTTGGAAGCCCATAGATGGCTATGGTGAAAATGGAAATATCCTAAGATAAAAATAGAAAAGAAGCTTTCTGAGAAACTGCCTTGTGTTCTGTTAGTTCATCTCACAGAGTTACAGCTTTACCCTCAAAAAACCGTTCACTAAGACTGTTCTTGTGAAATTTGCAAAGTGATATTGGAAACCCGTAGAGGGCTATGGTGAAAAAGGAAATAACTTCAGTTTAAAACTGGAAAGAATCTTTCTGAGAAACTACTTTGTGTTCTCTTAATTCAACTCAAGAGTTACAGCTTTCCCTTCAATAAGCCTTTCGCTAAGACAGTTCTTGTGGAATTTCCAAAGTGATATTTGGAGCCCTTAGAAGGCGATGGTGAAAAAGGAAATATCCTAATATAAAAACTGAACAGAAGTTTTCTGAGAAACTGCTTTGTATACTGTTAATACATCTCACAGATTTACAGCTCTTCCCTGCAGAAGCCTTTCACTAAGACTGTTCTTGTGGAATTTGCAAGAGAAATTTCGAAGCCCATAGAGGGCTATGGTGAAAAAGGGAATATCTTCCGTTAAAAACCGAAAAGAAGCTTTCTGAGAAACTGATTTGTGTTCTGTTAGTTCATCTCACAGAGTTTGAGCTTTCTTCTCAAGGAGCCGTTCATTAAGACTCTTCTTGTGCAATTTGCAAATTCATATTTGGTAACCCATAGAGGGCTATGGTGAAAAAGGAAATATCTCCCGTTAAAAAGGACAAAGCAGCTTCTTGAGAAACTGGCATGTTTTCTGTTAATACATCTCACCGAATTAGAGCTTTCCTTCCAGAAGCCTTTCGCTAAGACTGTTCTTGTGGAATTTGCAAGGTGATATTTGGAAGACCATAGAGGGCTATGGTGAAAAAGGAAATAGACTAAGATAGAAACTGAAAAGAAGGTTTCTGAAAAACTGCTTTGTGTTCCGTTGAATCATCTCAAAGTGTTAGAGCTTTCCCCTTAAGAAGCCTTTCGCTAATACTGTTCTTGTGGAATTTGCAAAGTGATATTCGGAAGCCCATAGAGTGCTATAGTGAAAATGGAAATCTCCTAAGATAAAAACAAAAAAGAAGCTTTATGAGAAACTGCTCTGTGTTCTGTTAGTTCATCTTAGAGTTACAGCTTTTCCCTCAAGAAGCCGTTCACTAAGACTGTTCTTGTGGAATTTGCAAAGTGACATTTGGAAGCCCAGAGAGGGCTACGGTGAAAAAGGAAATATCTTCTGTTAAAAACTGGAAAGAATATTTCTGAGAAACTGCTTTGTGTTCTGCTAATTCATCTCTCAGTGTTACAGCTTTCCCCTCGAGAAGTCTTTGGCTAAGTCTATTCTTGTGGAATTTGCAAAGTGATATTTCGAAGCCCTTAGAGGGCTATGGTGAAAAAGGAAATACCCTAAGATAAAAACTGAAAAGAAGCTTTCTGAGCAACTGCTTTGTTTTCTGTTAAATCAACTCACAGAGTTACAGCTTTCCACTCAAGAAGCCTGTCGCTAAGGCTGTTTTTGTGGAATTTGCAGAGTGATATTTGGAAGCCCACAGATGGCTATGGTGAAAATGGAAATATCCTAAGATAAAAATAAAGAGAAGCTTTCTGAGAAACTGCCTTGTGTTCTGTTAGTTCATCTCACAGAGTTACAGCTTTACCCTCAAAAAACCGTTCACTAAGACTGTTCTTGTGAAATTTGCAAAGTGATATTGGAAGCCCGTAGAGGGCTATGGTGAAAAAGGAAATAACTTCAGTTTAAAACTGGAAAGAATCTTTCTGAGAAACTACTTTGTATTCTCTTAATTCAACTCACAGAGTTACAGCTTTCCCTTCAATAAGCCTTTCACTAAGACAGTTTTTGTGGAATTTGCAAAGTGATATTTGGAGCCCTTAAAAGGCGATGTTGAAAAAGGAAATATCCCAATATAAAAACTGAACAGAAGCTTTCTGAGAAACTGCTTTGTGTACTGTTAATTCATCTCACAGAGTTACAGCTTGTCCCTGCAGAAGCATTTCACTAAGACTGTTCTTGTGGAATTTGCAAAGAGAAATTTCGAAGCCTATAGAGGGCTCTGGTGAAAAAGCGAATATCTTCCATTAAAAACCGAAAAGAAGCTTTCTGAGAAACTGCTTTGTGTTCTGTTAGTTCATCTCACAGAGTTTGAGCTTTCCTCTCAAGGAGCCGTTCACTAAGACTCTTCTTGTGCAATTTGCAAATTCATATTTGGTAACCCATTGAGGGCTATGGTGAAAAAGGAAATATCTCCCGTTAAAAAAGTAGAAAGCAGCTTCTTGAGAAAATGGCGTGTTTTCTGTTAATACATCTCACCGAATTAGAGCTTTCCCTTCCAGAAGCCTTTCGCTAAGACTGTTCTTGTGGAATTTGCAAAGTGATATTTGGAGCCCTTAGAAGGCGATGGTGAAAAAGGAAATATCCTAATATAAAAACTGGACAGAAGCTTTCTGAGAAACTGCTTTGTGTACTGTTAATTCATCTCACAGAGTTAATGCTTGTCCCTGCAGAAGCCTTTCACTAAGACTGTTCTTGTGGAATTTGGAAAGAGAAATTTCGAAGCCTATAGAGGGCTCTGGTGAAAAAGCGAATATCTTCCATTAAAAACCGAAAAGAAGCTTTCTGTGAAACTTCTTTGTGTTCTGTCAGTTCATCTCACAGAGTTTGAGCTTTCTTCTCAAGGAGCCGTTCACTAAGACTCTTTTTGTGCAATTTGCAAATTCATATTTGGTAACCCATAGAGGGCTATGGTGAAAAAGGAAATATCTCCCGTTAAAAAAGGAGAAAGCAGCTTCTTGAGAAAATGGCGTGTTTTCTGTTAATACATCTCACCGAATTAGAGCTTTCCCTTCCAGAAGCCTTTCGCTAAGACTGTTCTTGTGGAATTTGAAAGGTGATATTTGGAAGACCATAGAGGGCTATGGTGAAAAAGGAAATAGCCTAAGATAGAAACTGAAAAGAAGCTTTCGGAAAAACTGCTTTGTGTTCTGTTGAATCATCTCAAAGTGTTAGAGCTTTCCCCTTAAGAAGCCTTTCGCTAATACTGTTCTTGCGGAATTTGCAAAGTGATATTCGGAAGCCCATAGAGTGCTATAGTTGAAATGGAAATCTCCTAAGATAAAAACCGAAAAGAAGCTTTCTGAGAAACTGCCTTGTGTTCTGTTAGTTCATCTCATAGAGTTACAGCTTTACCCTCAAGAAGCCGTTCACTAAGACTGTTCTTGTGAAATTTGCAAAGTGATATTTGGAAGCCCATAGAAGGCTATGGTGAAAAAGGAAATATCTTCCGTTTAAAACTGGAAAGAAGATTTCTGAAAAGCTGCTTTGTGTTCTGTTAATTCATCTCAGAGTGTTACAGCTTTCCCCTCAAGAAGCCGGTCGCTAAGACTGTTCTTGTGGAACTTCCAAAGTGATATTTGGAAGCCCTTAGAGGGCTATGGTGAAAAAGCAATATCTTCCGTTAAAAACCGGAAAGAAGATTTCTGAGAAACTTCTTTGTGTTCTGTTAATTCATCTCACAGAGTTACAGCTTTCACCTAAAGAAGCCTTTCACTAAGACTCTTCTTGTGGAATTTGCAAAGTGATATTTGGAAGCTTATATAGGGCTACTGTAAAAAAGGAAATATGTTCCGTTAAAAACTGAAAAGAAGCTTTCTGAGAAACTGCCTTGTGTTCTGTTAGTTCATCTCACAGAGTTACAGCTTTACCCTCACGAATCCGTTCACTAAGACTGCTCTTGTGAAATTTGCAAAGTGATATTGGAAGCCCGTAGAGGGCTATGGTGAAAAAGGAAATAACTTCAGTTTAAAACTGGAAAGAATCTTTCTGAGAAACTACTTTGTGTTCTCTTAATTCAACTCACAGAGTTACAGTTTTCCCTTCAATAAGCCTTTCGCTAAGACAGTTCTTGTGGAATTTCCAAAGTGATATTTGGAGCCCTTAGAAGGCGATGGTGAAAAAGGAAATATCCTAATATAAAAACTGAACAGAAGCTTTCTGAGAAACTGCTTTGTGTACTGTTAATTCATCTCACAGAGTTAATGCTTGTCCCTGCAGAAGCCTTTCACTAAGACTGTTCTTGTGGAATTTGCAAAGAGAAATTTTGAAGCCTATAGAGGGCTATGGTGAAAAAGGGATTATCTTCCCTTAAACACCGAAAAGAAGCTTTCTGAGACACTGATTTGTGTTCTGTTAGTTCGTCACACAGTGTTTGAGCTTTCCCCTCAAGGAGCCGTTCACTAAGACTCTTCTTGTGCAATTTGCAAATTCATATTTGGTAACCCATAGAGGGCTATGGTGAAAAAGGAAATATCTCCCGTTAAAAAGGAGAAAGCAGCTTCTTAAGAAACTGGCGTGTTTTCTGTTAATACATCTCACCGAATTAGAGCTTTCCCTTCCAGAAGCCTTTCGCTAAGACTGTTCTTGTGGAATTTGCAAGGTGATATTTGGAAGACCATAGAGGGCTATGGTGAAAAAGGAAATAGCCTAAGATAGAAACTGAAAAGAAGCTTTCTGAAAAAGTGTTTTGTGTTCTGTTGAATCATCTCAAAGAGTTAGAGCTTTCCCCTTAAGAAGCCTTTCGCTAATACTGTTCTTGTGGAATTTGCAAAGTGATATTCGGAAGCCCATAGAGTGCTATAGTGAAAATGGAAATCTCCTAAGATAAAAACCGAAAAGAAGCTTTCTGAGAAACTGCCTTGTGTTCTGTTAGTTCATCTCATAGAGTTACAGCTTTCCCCTCAAGAAGCCGTTCACTAAGACTGTTCTTGTGAAATTTGCAAAGTGATATTTGGAAGCCCATAGAAGGCTATGGTGAAAAAGGAAATACCTTCAATTAGAAACTAAAAAGAAGCCTTCTGAGAAGCTTCATTGTGTTCTGTTAATTCATCTCAGAGTGTTACAGCTTTCCCCTCAAGAAGCCTGTCGCTAAGACTGTTCTTGTGGAACTTCCAAAGTGATATTTGGAAGCCCTTTAGAGAGCTATGGTGAAAAAGCAATATCTTCCGTTAAAAACCGGAAAGAAGGTTTCTGAGAAACTTCTTTGTGTTCTGTTAATTCATCTCACAGAGTTACAGCTTTCACCTCAAGAAGCCTTTCGCTAAGACTCTTCTTGTGGAATTTGCAAAGTGATATTTGGAATCTTATATAGGGCTACTGTAAAAAAGGAAATATGTTCCGTTAAATACTGAAAAGAAGCTTTTTGAGAAACTGCTTTGTGTTCTGTTAATTCATCTCACAGAGTTACAGCATATCCCTCCAGAAGCCTTTCGCTAAGACTGTTCTTGTGGAATTTGCAAAGTGTAATTTGGAAGCCAATGGAGGGCTATGGTGAAATAGGAAATACTTTCCGTTAACAACCGGAAAGAAGCTTTCTGAGAAACTGTTTTGTGTTCTGTTTATTCATCTCACAACGTTACAGCTTTCCCCTCAAGAAGTCGTTAACTAAGATTGTTTTTGTGGAATTTGGAAAGTGATATTTGGAAGCCCATAGAGGGCTATGGTGAAAAAAGAAATATCTTCCGTTAAATACTGGAAAGAATCTTTCTCAGAAACTGCTTTGTGTTCTGTTAGTTCATGTCAGAGTGTTACAGCTTTCCCCTCCAGAAACCTTTCGCTAAGACTGTTGTTTTGTAATTAGCAAAGTGATATTTCGAAGCCCATTCAGGGCTATGGTGAAAAAGGAAATGTCCTAAGATAAAAACTGAAAAGAAGCTTTCATAGAAACTGCTTTGTGTTCTGTTAATTCATCTCACAGAGTTACAACTTTCCCTTCCAGAAGCCTTTCGCTAAGACTGTTCCTGTGGAATTTGCAAAGTGATATTTGGCAGCTCATAGAGGGCTATGATGAAAACGGAAATATCTTCAGTTAAAAACTGAAAAGAAGCTTTCTGAGAAACTGCCGTGTGTTTTGTTAATTATACATCTGACCGAGTTAGAGCTTTCCCCACATGAAGCCTTCGCTAAGAATGTTCTTGTGGAATATTCAAAGTCATATTTGGAAGCCCATAGAGGGCAGTGGTGAAAACGGAAATATCTTCCGATATAAACTGGAAAGAAGCTTTCTGAGAAACTGCTTAGTGTTGTGTTAATTCATCTCACAGAGTTACAGCTTTCCCTTCCAGAAGCCTTTTGCTAAGACTGTTCCTGTGGAATTTGCAAAGTGATATTTGGAAGCCCTTAGAGGTCTATGGTGAAAAAGGAAATATCTTCAATTAAAAACTGGAAAGAAGCTTTCTGAGAGACTCCTTTGTATTCTGTTAATTCATTTCACAGAATTACAGCTTTCGCCTCAAGAAGTCTTTCGCTAAGAATCTTCTTGTGGAATATGCAAAGTGATAATTGGAAGCCCTTAGAGGGCTATGGTGAAAAAGGAAATATCTTCCGTTAAAAACTGGAAAGAAGCTTTCTGAGAAACTGCTTTGTGTTCTGTTAATTCTTCTTACAGTGTTACAACTTTCGCCTCTAAAAGCCTATTGCTAACACTGTTGGTGTAGAACTTGTAGAGTGATATTTGGAAGCCCATAGAGGGCTGTGGTGAAAAAGGAAATATCCTAAGGTAAAAACTGAAAAGAAGCATTCTGAGAAACTGCTCTGTGCTCTGTTAAATCAGCTCAGAGAGTTACAGCTTTCCCTTCAAGAAGCCTCTCTCTAAGTCTGTTATTGTGGAACCGGCAAAGAGATATTTGGAAGCCCGTAGAGGGCTATGGTGAAAAAGGCAATATCTTCCATTAAAAACTGGAAAGAAGTGTTCGGAGAAACTGCTTCGTGTTCTGTTAATTCATCGCACAGAGTTACAGCTTTCCCCTCAAGAAGCCTTTCGCTAAGACTCTTCTTGTGGAATTAGCAAAGTGATATTTAGAAGCCCATAAAGGGCTATGGCCAAAAATGAAATATCTTCCATAAAAACTAGAAAGAATCTTTCTGAGAAACTGCTTTGTGTTCTGTTAATTCTTCCCACAGAGTTACAGATTTCCCCTGAAGAAGATTTTCGCTGCGACTGTTCTTGTGGAATTTGAAAGTGATATTTGGAAGCCCATAGAGGACTATGGTGGAAAAGGAAATATCTTCCTTAAAAACTAGAAAGAAGCTTTCTGAGAAACTGCTTTGTGTTCTGTTAATTCATGTCACAGGGTTACTGCGTTCCTCTCAAGAAGCCTTTCACTAAGAATCTTCTTGTGGAATTTGTAAAGTGATATTTGGAAGCCCATAGTGGGTTACGGTGAAAAAGGAAAATCTTCCCTTAAAAACTGGAAAGAAGCTTTCTGAGAAACTGGTTTGTGTTCGGTTAATTCATCATACAGTTACTGCTTTCCCCTAAGAAGCCTTTCGCTAAGACTCTTCTTGTGGAATTGGCAAAGTGATATTTCGAAGCCCATAGAGGTCTACGGTGAAAAAGGAAATATCTTCCGTTAAAAACTGGAAAGAAGCTTTCTCAGAAACTGCTTTGTGTTCTGTTAATTCATCTCACAGAGTCACTGCTTTCACCTTAAGAAGGCTTTTGCTAAAACTGTTCTTGTGGTATTTTCATAGTGATAATTTCAAGCCCATAGAGGGCTAAGGTGAAAAAGGAAATATCCTAAGATAAAAACTGAAAAGAAGCATTCTGAGAAACTACGTTGTGTTCCGTTAATTCATCTCACAGAGTTACAGCTTTCCCCTGAAGAAGCCTTTTGCGAAGACTCTTCTTGTGGAATTTGCAAAGTGATATTTGGAAGCCCATAGAGGGCTATGGTGAAAAAAGAAATATCTTCCGATAGAAACTGCTCTGTGTTCTGTTAATTCATCTCACAGAGTTACTGCTTTCCCAGCAAGAAACCATTCTCTAAGATTCTTCTTGTAGATTTTGCAAAGTGATATTGGAAGTCCGTAGAGCTCTATGGTGAAAAAGGAAATATCTCCCATTAAAAACTGGAAAGAAGCTTTCTGAGAAACTGCTTTGTCCTCTGTTAATTCATCTCACAGAGTTACAGCTTTACGCTCAAGAAGCCTTTCGCGACGACTGTTCTTGTGGAATTTGCAAAGTGATATTTGGAAGTCCATAGAGGGCTATGGTTAAAAAGGAAATTACTTCCGTTAAAAACTGGAAAGAAGCTTTCTGAGAAACTGCTCTGTGTTCTGTTAATTCATCTCACAGAGTCACTGCTTTCACCTTAAGAAGCCTTTCGCTAAGACTGTTCCTGTGGAATTTTCATAGTGATATTTTCAACCCATAGAGGGCTAAGGTGAAAAAGGAAATATCCTAAGATAAAAACTGAAAAGAAGCATTCTGAGAAACTACTTTGTGTTCTGTTAATTCATCTCACAGAGTTACAGCTATCCCCTCAAGAAGCCTTTCGCCAAGACTCTTCTTGTGGAATTTTTAAAGTGATATTTGGAAGCCCGTAGATGGCTATGGTGAAAAAGGAAACATCTTCCGTTAAAAACTGGAAAGAAGCCTTCTGAGAAACTGCTCTGTGTTCTGTTAGTTCATCTCACAGAGTTACAGCTTTCCCCTCAAGAAGCCTTTCGCTAAGACTGTTCTTGTGGAATTTTCAAAGTGATATTTGGAAGCCCATTGAGGGATATGGTGAAAAAGGAAATATCTTCCGTTAAAAACTGGAAAGAAGCTTTCTGAGAAATTGCTTTGTGTTCTGTTAATTCATCTCACAGAGTTATTGCGTTCCTCTCAAGAAGCCTTTCGCTAAGACTCTTCTTGTGGAATTTGTAAAGTGATATTTGGAAGCCCATAGAGGGTTATGGTGAAAAAGGAAAATCTTCCCTTAAAAACTGGAAAGAAGCTTTCTGAGAAACTGCTTTGTTTTCGGTTAATTCATCTCACAGTTACTGCTTTCCCCTCAAGAAGCCTTTCGCTAAGACTCTTCTTGTGGAATAGGCAAAGTGATATTAGGAAGCCCATAGAGGTCTATGGTGAAAAAGGAAATATCTTCCGTTAAAAACTCAAAAGAAGCTTTCTTTGAAACTGCTTTGTGTTCTGTTAATTCATCTCACAGTGTCACTGCTTTCACCTCAAGAAACCTTTCGCTTAGACTGTTCTTGTGGAATTTGCAAAGTGATATTTGGAAGTCCATAGAGGGCTACGGTGAAAAAGGAAATATCTTCCATTAAAAACGGGAAAGAAGGTTTCTGAGAAACTGCTTTGTGTTCATCAATTCATCTCACGGAGTTACAGAATTCCCCTTAAGAAACCTTTCGCTAAGTCTGTTTTTGTGGAATTTGCAAAGTGATATTTGGAAAACTATAGACGGCTTTATTGAAAAAGGAAATATCTTCCGTTGAAAACTAGAAAGAAGCTTTCTGAGAAACTTATTCGTGTTCTGTTAATTCATCTCACAGAGTAACAGCTTTCTTTTCAAAAAGCCTTTCGCTAAGACAGTTCTTTTGGAATATGCAATGTGATATTTGGAAGCACATAGAGGGCTATGGTGAACAAGGAAATATCTTCCTTTAAAAACTGGAAAGAAGTTTTCTGAGAAACTGCTTTGTGTACCGTTAATTCTTTTCACATAGTTACAGTTTTCCCCTCAAGAAGCCTTTCGCTAAGGTTGTTCTTTTACAATTTGCAAAGTGGTATTTGGAAGCCCATAGAGGGCTATGGTGAAAAAGGATATATCTTCCGTTAAAAACTGGAAAGAAGCATTCAGAGAACTGCTTTCTGTTCTGTTACTTCTTCCCGTAGAGTTACAGCTTCCCCCTGAAGAAGATTTTCGCTAAGACTCTTCTTATGGAATTTGCAAAGTGATATTTGGAAGCCCATAGAGGGCTATGGTGGAAAAGGAAATATCTTCCGTTAAAAACAGGAAAGAAGCTTTCTGAGAAACTGCTTTGTGTTCTGTTAATTCATCTCACAGAGTTACAGCTTTCTCTTCAATAAGCCTTTCGCTAAGACTCTTCTTGTGGAATTTTCAAAATGATATTTGGAAGCCCGTAGAGGGCTATGGTGGAAAAGGAAATATCTTCCATTAAAAACTAGAAAGAAGCTTTCTGAGGAACTGCTTTGTGTTCTGTTAATTCATCTCACAGAGTTACTGCGTTCCTCTCAAGAAGCCTTTGGCTAAGACTCTTCTTGTGGAATTTGTAAAGTGATATTTAGAAGCCCATAGAGGGTTATGGTGAAAAAGGAAATCTTCCCTTATAAACTGGAAAGAAGCTTTCTGAGAAACTGCTTTGTGTTCAGTTAATTCATCTTACACTTACTGTTTTCCCCTAAGAAGCCTTTCGCTAAGACTCTTCTTGTGGAATTTGCAAAGTGATATTTGGAAGCCCATAGAAGTCTACGGTGAAAAAGGAAATATCTTCCGTTAAAAACTTTAAAGAAGCTTTCTGAGAAACTACTTTGTGTTCTGTTAATTCATCTCACCGAGTTACAGCTTTCACCTCGAAGAACCTTTCACTAAGACTCTTCTTGTGGAATTGGCATAGTGATATTTGGAACCCCATAGAGGTCTATGGTGAAAAAGGAAATATCGTCCGTTAAAACCTGGAAAGAAGCTTTCTGAGAAACTGTTCTGTGTTCTGTTAATTCATCTCACAGAGTTACTGCTTTCCCATCAAGAAGCCTTTTGCTAAGTCTGTTCTTGTGGATTTCCAAAGTGATATTTAGAAACCCATTGAGGGCTATGGTGAAAAAGGAAATATCTTCCGTTAAAAACTTTAAAGAAGCTTTCTGAGAAACTACTTTGTGTTCTGTTAATTCATCTCACCGAGTTACAGCTTTCACTTCGAAGAACCTTTCACTAAGACTCTTCTTGTGGAATTGGCATAGTGATATTTGGAACCCCATAGAGGTCTATGGTGAAAAAGGAAATATCGTCCGTTAAAACCTGGAAAGAAGCTTTCTGAGAAACTGTTCTGTGTTCTGTTAATTCATCTCACAGAGTTACTGCTTTCCCATCAAGAAGCCTTTTGCTAAGTCTGTTCTTGTGGATTTCCAAAGTGATATTTAGAAACCCATTGAGGGCTATGGTGAAAAAGGAAATATCTTCCGTTAAAAACTGGAAAGAAGCTTTCTGAGAAACTACTTTGTGTTCTGTTAATTCATCTCACAGAGTTACAGCTTTCCCCTCAAGAAGCCTCTCGCTAAGACTGTTCTTGTGGAATATTCTAAGTGATATTTGGAAGATAATAGAGGGCTACGGTGAAAAAGGAAATATCTTCCATTAATAACTGGAAAGAAGCTTTCTGAGAAATTGCTTTGTGTTCTGTTAATTCATGTCACAGTGTTACTGTGTTCCTCTCAAGAAGCCTTTCGCTAAGACTCTTCTTGTGGAATTGGCAAAGTGATATTTTTAAGCCCATAGAGGTCTATAGTGAAAAAGGAAATATCTTCCGTTAAAAACTGGAAAGAAGCTTTCTGAGAAACTGCTTTGTGTTCTGTTAATTCATCTCACAGAGTCACTGCTTTCACCTCAAGAAGCCTTTCGCTAAGACTGTTCTTGTGGATTTTTCATAGTGATATTTTCAAGCCCATAGATTGCTAAGGTGAAAAAGAAAACATCCTAAGATAAAAACTGAAAAGAAGCATTCTGAGAAACTACGTTGTGTTCCGTTAATTCATCTCACAGAGTTACAGCTATCCCCTCAAGAAGCCTTTCGCGAAGACTCTTCTTGTGGAATTTGCAAAGTGATATTTGGAATCCCTTAGAGGGCTATGGTGAAAAAGGAAATATCTTCCTTTAAAAACTGGAAAGAAGCTTTCTGAGAAACTGATTTGTGTTCTGTTAATTCATCTCACAGATTTACTGCTTTCCCCACAAGTAGCCTGTCGCTAAGACTGTTCTTGTGGAATTTGCAAAGTGATAATTGGAAGCCCCTAGAGGGCTATGGTGAAAAAGGAAATATCTTCCGTTAAAAACTGGAAAGAAGCTTTCTGAGAAATTACTTTGTTTTCTGTTAATTCATCTCACAGAGTTACAGCTTGCCCCTCAAGAAGCCTTTCGCTAAGACTCTTCTTGTGGAATTTGCAAAGTGATATTTGCAAGCCCGTAGAGGGTTAAAGTGAAAAAGGAAATATTTTCCATTAAAAACTGGTAAGAAGCTTTCTGAGAAACTGCTTTGTGTTCCGTTAATTCATCTCAGAGAGTTACAGCTTTCCCCTCAAGAAGCCTTTCGCGAAGACTGTTCTTCTTGGATTTGCAAAGTGATATTTGGAAGTCCATAGAGGGCTACGGTCAAAAAGGAAATATCTTCCATTAAAAGCTGGAAAGAAACTTTCTGAGAAACTGCTTTGTGTTCTCTCAATTCATCTGACAGAGTTACAGCTTTCCCCTCAAGAAGTCTTTCGCTAAGTCTGTTTATGTGGAATTTGCAAAGTGATATTTGGAAGCCTATAGAGGGCTTTATTGAAAAAGGAAATATCTTCCGTTGAAAACTAGAAAGAAGCTTTCTGAGAAACTTATTCGTGTTCTGTTAATTCATCTCACAGAGTTACAGCTTTCCTTTCAAAAAGCCTTTCGCTAAGATAGTTCTTTTGGAATATGCAAAGTGATATTTGGAAGCACATAGTGGGCTATGGTGAACAAGGAAATATCTTCCGTTAAAAACTGGAAAGAAGATTTCTGAGAAACTGCTTTGTGTACTGTTAATTCTTTTCACATAGTTACAGTTTTCCCCTCAAGAAACCTTTCGCTAAGATTGTTCTTGTAGAATTTGCAAAGTGATATTTAGAAACCCATTGAGGGCTATGGTGAAAAAGGAAATATCTTCCGTTAAAAACTGGAAAGAAGCTTTCTGAGAAACTACTTTGTGTTCTGTTAATTCATCTCACAGAGTTACAGCTTTCCCCTCAAGAAGCCTCTCGCTAAGACTGTTCTTGTGGAATATTCTAAGTGATATTTGGAAGATAATAGAGGGCTACGGTGAAAAAGGAAATATCTTCCGTTAATAACTGGAAAGAAGCTTTCTGAGAAATTGCTTTGTGTTCTGTTAATTCATGTCACAGAGTTACTGTGTTCCTCTCAAGAAGCCTTTCGCTAAGACTCTTCTTGTGGAATTGGCAAAGTGATATTTTTAAGCCCATAGAGGTCTATAGTGAAAAAGGAAATATCTTCCGTTAAAAACTGGAAAGAAGCTTTCTGAGAAACTGCTTTGTGTTCTGTTAATTCATCTCACAGAGTCACTCCTTTCACCTCAAGAAGCCTTTCGCTTAGACTGTTCTTGTGGAAATTTAATAGTAATATTTGGAATTCCCTAAAGGGCTATGATTAAAAAGGAAATACCTTCCGTTAAAAACTGGAAAGAAGCTTTCTGAGAAACTGCTTTGTGTTCTGTTAATTCATCTCACAGAGTCACTGCTTTCACCTCAAGAAGCCTTTCGCTAAGACTGTTCTTGTGGATTTTTCATAGTGATATTTTCAAGCCCATAGATTGCTAAGGTGAAAAAGAAAACATCCTAAGATAAAAACTGAAAAGAAGCATTCTGAGAAACTACGTTGTGTTCTGTTAATTCATCTCACAGAGTTACAGCTATCCCCTCAAGAAGCCTTTCGCGAAGACTCTTCTTGTGGAATTTGCAAAGTGATATTTGGAATCCCTTAGAGGGCTATGGTGAAAAAGGAAATATCTTCCTTTAAAAACTGGAAAGAAGCTTTCTGTGAAACTGATTTGTGTTCTGTTAATTCATCTCACAGATTTACTGCTTTCCCCACAAGTAGCCTGTCGCTAAGACTGTTCTTGTGGAATTTGCAAAGTGATAATTGGAAGCCCTTAGAGGGCTATGGTGAAAAAGGAAATATCTTCCGTTAAAAACTGGAAAGAAGCTTTCTGAGAAATTGCTTTGTTTTCTGTTAATTCATCTCACAGAGTTACAGCTTGCCCCTCAAGAAGCCTTTCGCTAAGACTCTTCTTGTGGAATTTGCAAAGTGATATTTGCAAGCCCGTAGAGGGTTAAAGTGAAAAAGGAAATATTTTCCATTAAAAACCGGTAAGAAGGTTTCTGAGAAACTGCTTTGTGTTCCGTTAATTCATCTCAGAGAGTTACAGCTTTCCCCTCAAGAAGCCTTTCGCGAAGACTGTTCTTCTTGGATTTGCAAAGTGATATTTGGAAGTCCATAGAGGGCTACGGTCAAAAAGGAAATATCTTCCATTAAAAGCTGGAAAGAAACTTTCTGAGAAACTGCTTTGTGTTCTCTCAATTCATCTGACAGAGTTACAGCTTTCCCCTCAAGAAGTCTTTCGCTAAGTCTGTTTATGTGGAATTTGCAAAGTGATATTTGGAAGCCTATAGAGGGCTTTATTGAAAAAGGAAATATCTTCCGTTGAAAACTAGAAAGAAGCTTTCTGAGAAACTTATTCGTGTTCTGTTAATTCATCTCACAGAGTTACAGCTTTCCTTTCAAAAAGCCTTTCGCTAAGACAGTTCTTTTGGAATATGCAAAGTGATATTTGGAAGCACATAGTGGGCTATGGTGAACAAGGAAATATCTTCCGTTAAAAACTGGAAAGAAGATTTCTGAGAAACTGCTTTGTGTACTGTTAATTCTTTTCACATAGTTACAGTTTTCCCCTCAAGAAACCTTTCGCTAAGATTGTTCTTGTAGAATTTGCAAAGTGATATTTGGAAGCCCATAGAGGGCTATGGTGAAAAAGGATATATCTTCCGTTAAAAACTGGAAAGAAGCTTTCTGAGAAACTGCTTTGTGTTCTGTTAATTCTTCCCATAGACTTACAGCTTCCCCCTGAAGAACATTTGCGCTAAGACTCTTCTTATGGAATTTTCAAAGTGATATTTGGAAGCCCATAGAGGGCTATGGTGGAAAAGGAAATATCTTCCGTTAAAAACTGGAAAGAAGCTATCTGAGAAACTGCTCTGTGTTCTGTTAATTCATCTCACAGAGTTACAGCTTTCTCTTCAATAAGCCATTCGCTAAGACTCTTGTTGTGGAATTTTCAAAGTGATATTTTTAAGCCCATAGAGGGCTATGTTGGAAAAGGAAATATCTTCCGTTAAAAACTAGAAAGAAGCTTTCTGGGAAACTGCTTTGTGTTCTGTTAATTCATCTCACAGATTTACTGCGTTCCTCTCAAGAAGCCTTTCGCTAAGACTCTTCTTGTGGAATTTGTAAAGTGATATTTGGAAGCCCATAGAGGGTTATGGTGAAAACGGAAAATCTTCCCTTAAAAACTGGAAAGTAGCTTTCTCAGAAACTGCTTTGTATTCTGTTAATTCATCTCACAGTTACTGCTTTCCCCTCAAGAAGCCTTTCGCTAAGACTGTTCTTGTGGAATTGGCAAAGTGATATTTGGAAGCCCATAGTTGTCTATGGTGAAAAAGGAAATATCTTCCGTTAAAAAATGGAAAGAAGATTTCTGAGAAACTGCTTTGTTTTCTGTTAATTCATCTCACAGAGTCACCGCTTTCACCTCAAGAAGCCTTTCGCTTAGACTGTTCTTGTGGAATTTTCATAGTGATATTTTGAAGCCCATAGAGGGCTAAGGTGAGAAAGAAAATATCCTAAGATAAAAACTGAAAAGAAGCTTTCTGAGAAACTACTTTGTGTTTTGTTAATTCATCTCACAGTGTTACAGCTTTGCCCTGAACAAGCCTTTCGCGAAGATTCTTCTTGTGGAATTTGCAAAGTGATATTTGGAAGCCGATAGAGGGCTATGGTGAAAAAGGAAATATCTTCCGTTAAAAACTGGAAAGAAGCTTTCTGAGAAACTGCTCTGTGTTCTGTTAAATCATCTCACAGAGTTACTGCTTTCCCAGCAGGAAGCCATTTACTAAGATTCTTCTTGTGGATTTTTAAAAGTGATATTTGAAGCCCATAGAGCGCTATGATGAAAAACTGTTCTTGTGGAATTTGCAAAGTGATATTTGGAAGTCCATAGAGAGATATGGTAAAAAAGGATATATCTTCCGGTAAAAATTGGAGAGAAGCTTTCAGAGAAACTGCTTTGTGTTCTGTTAACTCATCTAACAGAGTTACAGCATTCCTTTCAAGATGCCTTTCGCAAAGTCTGTTCATGTGGAATTTGCAAAGTGATTTTTGGAAGCCCATAGAAGGCTATGGGGAAAAAGGAAATATCTTCCGTTAAAACTGGAAAGAAGCTTTCTGGGAAACTGCTTTGTACTCTATTAATTCATCACACAGAGTTACAGCTTTACGCTCAAGAAGCCTTTCGTGAAGTCTGTTCTTGTGGAATTTGCAAAGTGATATTTTAAGTCCATAGAGGGCTGTGGTTAAAAAGGAAATATCTTCCGTCAAAAACTGGAAAGAAGCTTTCTGAGAAACTGCTTTGTGTTCTGTTAATTCATCTCACAGAGTCACTGCTTTCACCTCAAGAAGTCTTTCGCTAAGACATTTCTTGTGGAATTTTCATAGTGATATTTTCAAGCCCATAGAGGGCTAAGGTGAAAAAGGAAATATCCTAAGATAAAAACTGAAAAGAAGCATTCTGAGAAACTACTTTGTGTTCTGTTAATTCATCTCACAGAGTTACAGCTTTCCCCTGAAGAAGCCTTTCGCGAAGACTCTTCTTGTGGAATTTGGAAAGTGATATTTGGAAGCCCGTAGACGGCTACGGTGAAAAATTAAATATCTTCCGTTAAAAACTCGAAAGAAGCTTTCTGAGAAACTGTTTTGTGTTCTGTTAATTCATCTCACAGATTTAGAGCATTCTCCTCAAGAATTCTTTCGCTAAGACTTTTCGTGGGGAATTTGCAAAGTGATATTTGGAAGCCCACAGAGGGCTAAGGTGAAAAAGGAAATATCTTCCGTTAAAAACTGAAAAGAAGATTTCTGAGAGACTGCTTTGTGTTCTGTTAATTCACCTCACAGACATACAGCTTTCCCCTCAAGAAGCCTTTCCCTAAGACTGTTCTTGTGGAATTTGCAAGGTGATATTTGGAAGACCATAGAGGGCTATGGTGAAAAAGGAAATAGCCTACGATAGAAACTGAAAAGAAGCTTTCTGAAAAACTGCTTTGTGTTCTGTTAAATCATCTCAAAGAGTTAGAGCTTTCCCCTTAAGAAGCCTTTCGCTAATACTGTTCTTGTGGAATTTGCAAAGTGATATTCGGAAGCCCATAGAGTGCTATAGTGAAAATGGAAATCTCCTAAGATAAAAACCGAAAAGAATCTTTATGAGAAACTGCTCTGTGTTCTGTTAGTTCATCTCATAGAGTTACAGCTTTCCGCTCAAGAAGCCGTTCACTAAGACTGTTCTTGTGGAATTTGCAAAGTGATATTTGGAAGCCCAGAGAGGGCTACGTTGAAAAAGGAAACATCTTCCGTTAAAAACTGGAAAGAACATTTCTGAGAAACTGCTTTGTGTTCTGTTAATTCATCTCATAGAGTTACAGCTTTCCCCTCAAGAAGCCGTTCACTAAGACTGTTCTTGTGAAATTTGCAAAGTGATATTTGGAAGCCCATAGAAGGCTATGGTGAAAAAGGAAATACCTTCAATTAGAAACTAGAAAGAAGCTTTCTGAGAAGCTGCTTTGTGTTCTGTTAATTCATCTCAGAGTGTTACAGCTTCCCCTCAGGAAGCCTGTCGCTAAGACTGTTCTTGTGGAACTTCCAAAGTGATATTTGGAAGCCCTTAGAGGGCTATGGTGAAAAAGCAATATCTTCCGTTAAAAACCGGAAAGAAGATTTCTGAGAAACTTCTTTGTGTTCTGTTAATTCATCTCACAGAGTTACAGCTTTCACCTCAAGAAGCCTTTCGCTAAGACTCTTCTTGTGGAATTTGC
This sequence comes from Chlorocebus sabaeus, assembly GCF_047675955.1. Classification (NCBI taxonomy): domain Eukaryota; kingdom Metazoa; phylum Chordata; class Mammalia; order Primates; family Cercopithecidae; genus Chlorocebus; species Chlorocebus sabaeus. The sequence continues at coordinate 384,481 of NW_027327681.1, read as the reverse complement.
AAAGTGATATTTGGAAGCTTATATAGGGCTACTGTAAAAAAGGAAATATGTTCCGTTAAAAACTGAAAAGAAGCTTTCTGAGAAACTGCCTTGTGTTCTGTTAGTTCATCTCACAGAGTTACAGCTTTACCCTCAAGAAACCGTTCACTAAGACTGCTCTTTTGAAATTTGCAAAGTGATATTGGAAGCCCGTAGAGGGCTATGGTGAAAAAGGAAATAACTTCAGTTTAAAACTGGAAAGAATCTTTCTGAGAAACTACTTTGTGTTCTCTTAATTCAACTCACAGAGTTACAGCTTTCCCTTCAATAAGCCTTTCGCTAAGACAGTTCTTGTGGAATTTGCAAAGTGATATTTGGAGCCCTTAGAAGGCGATGGTGAAAAAGGAAATATCCTAATATAAAAACTGAACAGAAGCTTTCTGAGAAACTGCTTTGTGTACTGTTAATTCATCTCACAGAGTTAATGCTTGTCCCTGCAGAAGCCTTTCACTAAGACTGTTCTTGTGGAATTTGCAAAGAGAAATTTCGAAGCCTATAGAGGGCTATGGTGAAAAAGGGATTATCTTCCCTTAAACACCGAAAAGAAGCTTTCTGAGAAACTGATTTGTGTTCTGTTAGTTCATCTCACAGAGTTTGAGCTTTCCCCTCAAGGAGCCGTTCACTAAGACTCTTCTTGTGCAATTTGCAAATTCATATTTGGTAACCCATAGAGGGCTATGGTGAAAAAGGAAATATCTCCCGTTAAAAAGGAGAAAGCAGCTTCTTAAGAAACTGGCGTGTTTTCTGTTAATACATCTCACCGAATTAGAGCTTTCCCTTCCAGAAGCCTTTCGCTAAGACTGTTCTTGTGGAATTTGCAAGGTGATATTTGGAAGACCATAGAGGGCTATGGTGAAAAAGGAAATAGCCTAAGATAGAAACTGAAAAGAAGCTTTCTGAAAAACTGCTTTGTGTTCTGTTGAATCATCTCAAAGAGTTAGAGCTTTCCCCTTAAGAAGCCTTTCGCTAATACTGTTCTTGTGGAATTTGCAAAGTGATATTCGGAAGCCCATAGAGTGCTATAGTGAAAATGGAAATCTCCTAAGATAAAAACCGAAAAGAAGCTTTCTGAGAAACTGCCTTGTGTTCTGTTAGTTCATCTCATAGAGTTACAGCTTTCCCCTCAAGAAGCCGTTCACTAAGACTGTTCTTGTGAAATTTGCAAAGTGATATTTGGAAGCCCATAGAAGGCTATGGTGAAAAAGGAAATACCTTCAATTAGAAACTAAAAAGAAGCCTTCTGAGAAGCTGCATTGTGTTCTGTTAATTCATCTCAGAGTGTTACAGCTTTCCCGTCAAGAAGCCTGTCGCTAAGACTGTTCTTGTGGAACTTCCAAAGTGATATTTGGAAGCCCTTTAGAGGGCTATGGTGAAAAAGCAATATCTTCCATTAAAAACCGGAAAGAAGATTTCTGAGAAACTTCTTTGTGTTCTGTTAATTCATCTCACAGAGTTACAGCTTTCACCTCAAGAAGCCTTTCGCTAAGACTCTTCTTGTGGAATTTGCAAAGTGATATTTGGAATCTTATATAGGTCTACTGTGAAAAAGGAAATATGTTCCGTTAAATACTGAAAAGAAGCTTTTTGAGAAACTGCTTTGTGTTCTGTTAATTCATCTCACAGAGTTACAGCGTATCCCTCCAGAAGCCTTTCGCTAAGACTGTTCTTGTGGAATTTGCAAAGTGTAATTTGGAAGCCAATGGAGGGCTATGGTGAAATAGGAAATATTTTCCGTTAAAAACCGGAAAGAAGCTTTCTGAGAAACTGTTTTGTGTTCTGTTTATTCATCTCACAACGTTACAGCTTTCCCCTCAAGAAGTCGTTAACTAAGATTGTTTTTGTGGAATTTGGAAAGTGATATTTGGAAGCCCATAGAGGGCTATGGTGAAAAAAGAAATATCTTCCGTTAAATACTGGAAAGAATCTTTCTGAGAAACTGCTTTGTGTTCTGTTAGTTCATGTCAGAGTGTTACAGCTTTCCCCTCCAGAAACCTTTCGCTAAGACTGTTGTTTTGTAATTTGCAAAGTGATATTTCGAAGCCCATTCAGGGCTATGGTGAAAAAGGAAATATCCTAAGATAAAAACTAAAAGAAGCTTTCATAGAAACTGCTTTGTGTTCTGCTAATTCATCTCACAGAGTTACAACTTTCCCTTCCAGAAGCCTTTCGCTAAGACTGTTCCTGTGGAATTTGCAAAGTGATATTTGGAAGCTCATAGAGGGCTATGATGAAAACGGAAATATCTTCAGTTAAAAACTGAAAAGAAGCTTTCTGAGAAACTGCCGTGTGTTTTGTTAATTATACATCTGACCGAGTTAGAGCTTTCCCCACAAGAAGCCTTCGCTAAGAATGTTCTTGTGGAATATTCAAAGTCATATTTGGAAGCCCATAGAGGGCTGTGGTGAAAACGGAAATACCTTCCGATATAAACTGGAAAGAAGCTTTCTGAGAAACTGCTTAGTGTTCTGTTAATTCATCTCACAGAGTTACAGCTTTCCCTTCCAGAAGCCTTTTGCTAAGACTGTTCCTGTGGAATTTGCAAAGTGATATTTGGAAGCCCTTAGAGGTCTATGGTGAAAAAGGAAATATCTTCAATTAAAAACTGAAAAGAAGCATTCTGAGAAACTGCTCTGTGCTCTGTTAAATCAGCTCAGAGAGTTACAGCTTTCCCTTCAAGAAGCCTCTCTCTAAGGCTGTTTTTGTGGAATTATCAAAGAGATATTTGGACGCTCGTAGAGGGCTATGGTGAAAAAGGCAATGTCTTCCGTTAAAAACTGGAAAGAAGTGTTCGGAGAAACTGCTTCGTGTTCTGTTAATTCATCGCACAGAGTTACAGCTTTCCCCTCAAGAAGCCTTTCGCTAAGACTGTTCTTGTGGAATTTGGAAAGTGATATTTGGAAGCCCATAGAGGCCTCACAGAGTTACAGCTTTCTCGCAAGAAGCCTTTCGCTAAGACTGTTCTTGTGGAATTAGCAAAGTGATATTTAGAAGCCCATAAAGGGCTATGGTCAAAAATGAAATATCTTCCATAAAAACTAGAAAGAATCTTTCTGAGAAACTGCTTTGTGTTCTGTTAATTCTTCCCACAGAGTTACAGCTTTCCCCTGAAGAAGATTTTCGCTCCGACTGTTCTTGTGGAATTTGAAAGTGATATTTGGAAGCCCATAGAGGACTATGGTGGAAAAGGAAATATCTTCCTTAAAAACTAGAAAGAAGCTTTCTGAGAAACTGCTTTGTGTTCTGTTAATTCATCTCACAGAGTTACTGCGTTCCTCTCAAGAAGCCTTGCGCTAAGAATCTTCTTGTGGAATTTGTAAAGTGATATTTGGAAGCCCATAGTGGGTTACAGTGAAAAAGGAAAATCTTCCCTTAAAAACTGGAAAGAAGCTTTCTGAGAAACTGGTTTGTGTTCAGTTAATTCATCATACAGTTACTGCTTTCCCCTAAGAAGCCTTTCGCTAAGACTCTTCTTGTGAAATTGGCAAAGTGATATTTCGAAGCCCATAGAGGTCTACGGTGAAAAAGGAAATATCTTCCGTTAAAAACTGGAAAGAAGCTTTCTGAGAAACTGCTTTGTGTTCTGTTAATTCATCTCACAGAGTCACTGCTTTCACCTCAAGAAGCCTTTCGCTAAGACATTTCTTGTGGAATTTTCATAGTGATATTTTCAAGCCTATAGAGGGCTAAGGTGAAAAAGGAAATATCCTAAGATAAAAACTGAAAAGAAGCATTCTGAGAAACTACTTTGTGTTCTGTTAATTCATCTCACAGAGTTACAGCTTTCCCCTGAAGAAGCCTTTCACGAAGACTCTTGTGGAATTTGCAAAGTGATATTTGGAAGCCCGTAGACGGCTATGGTGAAAAATTAAATATCTTCACTTAAAAACTCGAAAGAAGCTTTCTGAGAAACTGCTCTGTGTTCTGTTAATTCATCTCACAGAGTAACAGCTTTCCCCTGAAGAAGCCTTTCGCTAAGACTCTTCTTGTGGAATTTTCAAAGTGATATTTGGAAGCCCGTAGAGGGCTATGGTGAAAAAGGAAATATCTTCCGTTAAAAAATGGAAAGAAGCTTTCTGAGAAATTGCTTTGTGTTCTGTTAATTCATTTCACAGAGTTACTGCGTTCCTCTCAAGAAGCCTTTCGCTAAGAATCTTCTTGTGGAATTTGTAAAGTGATATTTGGAAGCCCATAGTGGGTTACGGTGAAAAAGGAAAATCTTCCCTTAAAAACTGGAAAGAAGCTTTCTGAGAAACTGGATTGTGTTCGGTTAATTCATCATACAGTTACTGCTTTCCCCTAAGAAGCCTTTCGCTAAGACTCTTCTTGTGGAATTGGCAAAGTGATATTTGGAAGCCCATAGAGGTCTACGGTGAAAAAGGAAATATCTTCCGTTAAAAACTGGAAAGAAGCTTTCTGAGAAACTGCTTTGTGTTCTGTTAAATCATCTCACAGAGTTACTGCTTTCCCAGCAGGAAGCCATTTTCTAAGATTCTTCTTGTGGATTTTTAAAAGTGATATTTGAAGCCCATAGAGCGCTATGATGAAAAACTGTTCTTGTGGAATTTGCAAAGTGATATTTGGAAGTCCATAGAGAGATATGGTAAAAAAGGATATATCTTCCGGTAAAAATTGGAGAGAAGCTTTCAGAGAAACTGCTTTGTGTTCTGTTAACTCATCTAACAGAGTTACAGCATTCCTTTCAAGAAGCCTTTCGCAAAGTCTGTTCATGTGGAATTTGCAAAGTGATTTTTGGAAGCCCATAGAAGGCTATGGGGAAAAAAGAAATATCTTCTGTTAAAACTGGAAAGAAGCTTTCTGGGAAACTGCTTTGTACTCTATTAATTCATCTCACAGAGTTACAGCTTTACGCTCAAGAAGCCTTTCGCGAAGTCTGTTCTTGTGGAATTCGCAAAGTGATATTTGGAAGTCCATAGAGGGCTGTGGTTAAAAAGGAAATATCTTCCGTTAAAAACTGGAAAAGAAGCTTTCTGAGAAACTGCTTTGTGTTCTGTTAATTCATCTCACAGAGTCACTGCTTTCACCTCAAGAAGCCTTTCGCTAAGACATTTCTTGTGGAATTTTCATAGTGATATTTTCAAGCCCATAGAGGGCTAAGGTGAAAAAGGAAATATCCTAAGATAAAAACTGAAAAGAAGCATTCTGAGAAACTACTTTGTGTTCTGTTAATTCATCTCACAGAGTTACAGCTTTCCCCTGAAGAAGCCTTTCGCGAAGACTCTTCTTGTGGAATTTGCAAAGTGATATTTGGAAGCCCGTAGACGGCTATGGTGAAAAATTAAATATCTTCCGTTAAAAACTCGAAAGAAGCTTTCTGAGAAACTGCTCTGTGTTCTGTTAATTCATCTCACAGAGTAACAGCTTTCCCCTGAAGAAGCCTTTTGCTAAGACTATTCTTGTGGAATTTTCAAAGTGATATTTGGAAGCCCGTAGAGGGCTATGGTGAAAAAGGAAATATCTTCCGTTAAAAAATGGAAAGAAGCTTTCTGAGAAATTGCTTTGTGTTCTGTTAATTCATTTCACAGAGTTACTGCGTTCCTCTCAAGAAGCCTTTCGCTAAGACTCTTCTTGTGGAATTTGTAAAGTGATATTTGGAAGCCCATAGAGGGCTATGGTGAAAAAGGAAAATCTTCCCTTAAATACTGGAAAGAAGCATTCTGAGAAACTGGTTTGTGTTCGGTTAATTCACCTCACAGTTACTGCTTTCCCCTCAAGAAGCCTTTCGCTAAGATTCTTCTTGTGGAATTGGCAAAGTGATATTAGGAAGCCCATAGAGGTCTGTGGTGAAAAAGGAAATATCTTCCGTTAAACCTGGAAAGAAGCTTTATGAGAAACTGCTTTGTGTTCTGTTAATTCATCTCACAGAGTCACTGCTTTCACCTCAAGAAGCTTTTCGCTAAGACTGTTCTTGTGGAATATTCATAGTGATATTTTCAAGCCCATAGAGGGCTAAGGTGAAAAAGGAAATATCCTAAGATAAAAACTGAAAAGAAGCATTCTGAGAAACTACTTTGTGTTCTGTTAATTCATCTCACAGAGTTACAGCTTTCCCCTGAAAAAGCCTTTCGCGAAGACTCTTCTTGAGGAATTTGCAAAGTGATATTTGGAAGCCCATAGAGGGCTACGGTGAAAAAGGAAATATCTTCCGTTAAAAACTGGAAAGAAGCTTTCTGAGGAATTGCTTTGTGTTCTGTTAATTCATCTCACAGAGTTACAGCTTGCCCCTCAAGAAGCTTTTCGCTGAGACTGTTCTTGTGGAATTGGCAAAGTGATATTTGGATGCCCATAGAGGGTTAAGGTGAAAAAGGAAATATTTTCCATTAAAAACTGGTAAGAAGCTTTCTGAGAAACTGCTCTGTGTTCTGTTAATTCATCTCAAAGAGTTACAGCTTTCCCCTCAAGAAGCCTTTCGCTAAGACTGTTCTTGTGGAATTTTCAAAGTGATATTTGGAAGTCCATAGAGGGCTACTGTGAGAAAGGAAATATCTTCCGTTAAAAACTGGAAAAAAGCTTTGTGAGAAACTGCTTTGTGTTCTGTTAATTCATCCCAGAGAGGTACAGCTTTCCCTTCAAGATGCGTTTCGCTACATCTATTTTTGTGGAATTTGAGCAGTGATATTTGGAAGCCCATAGAGGACTATGGTGAAAAAGGAAATATCTTCCGTTAAAAACTTTAAAGAAGCTTTCTGAGAAACCACTTTGAGTTCTGTTAATTCATCTCACCGAGTTACAGCTTTCACTTCGAAGAACCTTTCACTAAGACTCTTCTTGTGGAATTGGCATAGTGATATTTGGAACCCCATGGAGGTCTATGGTGAAAAAGGAAATATCTTCCGTTAAAACCTGGAAAGAAGCTTTCTGAGAAACTGTTCTGTGTTCTGTTAATTCATCTCACAGAGTTACTGCTTTCCCATCAAGAAGCCTTTTGCTAAGTCTGTTCTTGTGGATTTGCAAAGTGATATTTAGAAACCCATTGAGGGCTATGGTGAAAAAGGAAATATCTTCCGTTAAAACCTGGAAAGAAGCTTTCTGAGAAACTACTTTGTGTTCTGTTAATTGATCTCACAGAGTTACAGCTTTCCCCTCAAGAAACCTCTCGCTAAGACTGTTCTTGTGGAATATTCTAAGTGATATTTGGAAGATAATAGAGGGCTACGGTGAAAAAGGAAATATCTTCCGTTAATAACTGGAAAGAAGCTTTCTGAGAAATTGCTTTGTGTTCTGTTAATTCATGTCACAGAGTTACTGTGTTCCTCTCAAGAAGCCTTTCGCTAAGACTCTTCTTGTGGAATTGGCAAAGTGATATTTTTAAGCCCATAGAGGTCTATGATGAAAAAGGAAATATCTTCCGTTAAAAACTGGAAAGAAGCTTTCTGAGAAACTGCTTTGTGTTCTATTAATTCATCTCACAGAGTCACTCCTTTCACCTCAAGAAGCCTTTCGCTTAGACTGTTCTTGTGGAATTTTCATAGTGATATTTTCAAGAGCATAGAGGGCTAAGGTGAAAAAGGAAATATCCTAAGATAAAAACTGAAAAGAAGCACTGTGAGAAACTACTTTGTGTTCTGTTAATTCATCTTACAGAGTTACAGCTTCCCCCTGAAGAAGCCTTTCGCGAAGATTCTTCTTGTGGAATTTGCAAAGTGATATCTGGAAGCCCATAGAGGGCTATGGTGAAAAAGGAAATATCTTCCGTTAAAAACTGGAAAGAAGCTTTCTGAGAAACTGCTCTGTGTTCTGTTAATTCATCTCACAGAGTTACTGTTTTCCCAGTAAGAAGCCATTCTCTAAGATTCTTCTTGTGGATTTTGCAAAGTGATATTGGAAGCCCATAGAGCGCTATGGTGAAAAAGGAAATATCTTCCGTTAAAAACTGGAAAGAAGCTTTCTGAGAAACTGCTTTGTGTTCTGTTAATTCATCTCACAGAGTTACAGCTTTCCCCTCAAGAAGCCTTTCGCTAAGAGTGTTCTTGTGGAATTTGCAAAGGTATATTTAGAAGACCTTAGAAGGCTATGGTGAAAAAGGAAATATACTAAGATAAAAACTGAAAAGAAGCTTTCTGAGAAACTGCTTTGTGTTGTGTTAAATCATCTCAGAGAGGTACAACTTTCCCCTCAAGAAGTCTTTCTCTAAGACTGATCTTGTGAAAATTGCAAAGTGATGTTTGGAAGCTCATAGGGGCTATGGTGAAAAAGAAAATATACTAAGAGGAAAACCAAAAAGAAACTTTCTGAGAAACTGCTTAGTGTTCTGTTAGTTCTTCTCACAGAGTTACAGCTTTCCCCTCAGGAAGCCGTTCACTAAGACTGTTCTTTTGAAATTTGGAAAGTAATATTTGGAAGCCCATAGAGGGCTATGGTGAAAAAGAAAATATCTTCCATTAAAAACTGTAAAGAATCTTTCTGAGCAACTGCCTTGTGTTCTGTTAATTCATGTCACAGAGTTACAGCTTTCCACTCAAGAAGCCTTTCCCTACGACTGTTCTTGTGGAATTTTCAAAGTGATATTTGGAAGCCCATAGTGAGCTATGGTGAAAAAGGAAATATCTTCCTTAAAAAGCTGGAAAGAAGCTTTCTGAGAGACAGCTTTGTGTTCCATTAATTCGTCTCACAGAGTTACAGCTTTCCTCTCAAGAAGCCTTTCGCTAAGACTGTTCTTGTGGAATTTGCAAAGTGATATTTGGAAGCCCTTAAAGGGCCATGGTGAAAAAGGAAATATCTTCAGTTAAAAAGTGGAAAGGAGCTTTCTGAGAGACTGCTTTGTATTCTCTTAATTCATCTCACACAATTACAGCTTTCCCCTCAAGAAGCCTTTCGCAGAGACTGCTCTTGTGGAATTTGCAGAGTGATATTTGGAAGCCCATAGAGGACTATGGTGAAAAAGGAAATATCTTCCGTTAAAAACTGGAAAGAAGCTTTCTGAGAAACTGCGTTGTGTTCTGTTAATTCATCTCACAGAATTACATCTTTCCCCTCAAGAAGCCTTTGGCTAAGACTGTTCTTGTGGAATTTGCAAAGTGATATTTCAAAAACCGTAGAGGACTATGGTGAAAATGGAAGTATTCTAAGATAAAAACCGAAAAGAAGCTTTGTGAGAAACTGCTTTGTGTTCTGTTAATTCATCTCACAGTGTTACAAATTTCTCCTCAAGAAACTTATAGCTAAGTCTGATCTTGTGGAATTTGAAAAGTGATACTTGGAAGCCCTTAGGGGGCTATGGTTTAAAAGGAAGTATCTTCCGTTAAAATCTGGAAAGAAGATTTCTGAGAAACTACTTTGTGTTCTGTTATTTCATCTCAGAGACCTACAGCTTTCCCCTCAGGAAGCCTTTCGCTAAGACTGTTCTTGTGGAATTTGCATAGTGATATTTGGAATCCCATAGAGGGCTATGTTGAAAAAGGAAATATCTTCCGTTAAAAACTGGAAAGAATCTTTCTCAGAAACCCCTTTGTGTACTGTTAATTCATCTCACAGAGTTACAGCTTTCTCCTCAAGAAGCCTTTCACTAAGAATGTTCTCGTGGAATTTGCAAAGTGATATTTGGAATCCCTTAGGGGGCTATGGTGAAAAAGGAAATATCCTAAGATAAAAACTGAAAAGAAGCTTTCTGAGGAAATGCTTACTGTTCTTTTAATTCATCTCAGAGATCTACAGGTTACCGTTCAAGAAGCCTTTCGCAAACACTCTTGTTTTGTAATTGGCAAAGTGATATTTGGAAGCCCATAGGGAGCTATGGTGCAAATGGAAATATTCTAAGATAAAAACCGAAAAGAAATTTTCTTAGAAACTGCTTTGTCTTCTGTTAATTCATCTCACAGAGTTACAGCTTTCCCCCCAAGAAGCCTTTCGCTAAGACTGTTCTTGTGGAATTTGTAAAGTGATATTTGGAAGCCCATCGAGGGCTAAGGTGAATATGGAAATATCCTAAGATGAAAACCGAAAAGAAGCTTTCTGGGAAACTGTTTTGTGTTCTGTTACCTCATCTCACAGAGTTACAGCTTTCCCCTCAAGAAGCCGTTCACTAAGACAGTTTTTGTGAAATTTGGAAAGTGATATTTGGAAGCCCATAGAGTGCTATGGTGAAAAAGGAAATATCTTCAGTTAAAAACTGAAAGAAGCTTCCTGAGAAACTGTTTTGTGTTCTGTAAATTCATCTCACAGAGTTACAGCTTTCCCCTCAAGAAGCCTTTCGCTGAGGTTGTTCTTGTGGAATTTGCAACGTGATATTTGGAAGCCCATAGAGGGCTACGGTGAAAAAGGAAATATCTTCCTTTAAAAACTGGAAAGATGCTTTCTGAGAAACTGTTTTGTGTTCTGTTAATTCATCTCACAGAGTTAGAGCTTTCTCCTCAAGAATTCTTTCGCTAAGACTTTTCTTGGGGAATTTGCAAAGTGATATTTGGAAGCCCACAGAGGGCTAAGGTGAAAAAGGAAATATCTTCCGTTAAAAACTGAAAAGAAGATTTCTGAGAGGCTGCTTTGGGTTCTGTTAATTCATCTCACAGACTTACAGCTTTCCCCTCAAGAAGCCTTTCCCTAAGACTGTTCTTGTGGAATTTGCAACGTGATATTTGGAAGCCCATAGAGAGCTATGGTGAAAAAGGAAATATCCTAAAATAAAATCCCAAAGGAATCTTACTGAGAAACTGTTTTGTGTTCTGTTAATTCATCTCACAAAGTTACAGCTTTTCCTTTAAGAAACTTTTCTCTAAGACTGTTCTTGTGGAATTTACAAAGTGATATTTGGAAGCCCATAGAGGGCTATGGTGAAAAAGGATATATCTTCCGTTAAAAACTGGAAAGAAGCTTTCTGAGAAAGTATTTTGTGTTCTGTTAATTCATCTCACAGAATTACAGCTTTCTCCACAAGAAGCCTTTCGCTAAGACTGTTCTTGTGGAATTTGCACTGTGATATTTGAAAGCCCAAAGAGGTCTATGGTGAAAAAGGTAATATCTTCAGTTAAAAACTGGAAAGAAGTCTTCTGAGAAAACGCTTTGTGTTCTGTTAATTCATCTCACAGAGTTACAGCTTTCCCCTCATGAAACCTTTCGCTAAGACTTTTCTTGTGGAATGTGCAAAGTGATATTTGGAAGCCCTTGGAGAACTATGGTGAAAAAGGAAATATCCTAAGATAAAAACTGAAAAGAAGCTTTCTGAGGAACTGCTTTCTGTACTGTTAACTCATCTCAGAGATTTACAGCTTTCTGTTCAAGAAGCCTTTCGCAAAGACTGTTCTTTTGGAATTTGCAAAGTGATATTTGGAAGCCCATAGAGAGCTATGGTGAAAATGGAAATATCCTAAGATAAAAGCCGAAAAGAAGCTTTCTGAGAAACTGCTTTGTCTTCTGTTAATTCACCTCACAGAGTTACAGCTTTCCTCTCAAGAAGCCTTTCCCTAAGACTGTTCTTGTGGAATATGCAAAGTGATATTTGGAAGCCCATAGAGGTCTAAGCTGAAAATGGAATTATGCTAAGATAAAAACTGAAAAGAAGCTTTCTGGAAAATTGCTTTGTGTTCTGTTAGTTCATCTCACAGAGTTACAGCTTTCCCCTCAAGAAGCCGTTCACTAAGACAGTTTTTGTGAAATTTGCAAACTGATATTTGGAAGCCCATAGAGGGCTATGGTGAAGAAGGAAATATCCTAAGATAAAAACTGAAAAGTAGCTTTCTGTGAAACTGCTTTGTGTTCTGTTAATTCATCTCACAGAGTTACAGCTTTCCCCTCAAGAAGCCTTTCACTAAGCCTGTTCTTGTGGAATTTGCAAAGTGATATTTGGAATCCCATAGAGGGCTATGGTGAAAAAGGAAATATTTTACTTTAAAAACTGGAAAGAAGCTTTCTGAGAAACTGTTTTGTGTTCTGTTAATTCATCTCACAGAGTTACAGCTTTCTCCTCAAGAAGCCTTTCGGTAAGACCTTTCTTGTGGAATTTGCAAAGTGATATTTGGAAGCCCACAGAAGGCTAAGGAGAAAAAGGAAATATCTTCCGTTAAAAACTGGAAAGAAGATTTCTGAGAAACTGATTTGAGTTCTGTTAATTCACCTCACAGAGTTACAGCTTTCCCCTCAAGAAACCTTTCCCGAAGACTGTTCTTGTGGAATTTGAGAAGTGATATTTGGAAGCCCATAGAGAGCTATGGTGAAAAAGCAAATATCCTAAGATAAAAACCCAAAGGAATCTTTCTGAGAAACTTCTTTGTGTTCTGTTAATTCATTTCAGAGAATTACAGCTTTCCCCTCAAGAAGCCTTTCAATAACGCAGTTGTTGTGGAATTTGCAAAGTCTTCCTTGGAAACCCTTACAGGGCTATGGTGAAAATGGAAATATCCTAAGATAAAAACCGAAAAGAAGTGTTCTGAGAAACTGCTTTGTGTTCTGTTAGTTCATCTCACGGAGTTACACCTTTTCCCTCAAGAAGGCTTTCCCTAAGACTGTTCTTGTGGAATTTGCAAAGTGATATTGGAAGCCCTGAAGGGCTATGCTGAAAAAGGAAATATCTTCCGTTAAAAACTGGAAAGAAGATTTCTGAGAAACTGCTGTGGGTTCTGTTAATTCATCTCACAGAGTTACAGCTTTCCCTTCAAGAAGCCTTTCGCTAAGAGTGTTCTTGTGGAATTTGCAAAGTGATATTTGGAAGCCCATAGAGGACTATAGTGGAAAAGGAAATATCTTCCATTAAAAACTGAAAAGAAACTTTCTGAGAAACTGCTTTGTATTCTGTTAATTCATCTCATAGAGTTACAGCTTTCTCCCAACGAAGATTTTCGCAAAGGCTGTTCTTGTGGAATTTGCACAGTGATATTTGAAAGCCCATAGAGGGCTATCGTGAAAAAGAAAACATCTTCCATTAAAAACTGAAAAGAAGATTTCTGAGAAACTGTCTTGTGTCTGTTAATTCATCTTACAGATTTACATCTTTCTCCTCAAAAAGTCTTTCGCTAAGTCTGTTCTTGTGGAATTTCAAATGTGATATTTGGAAGCCCTTAGAGGGCTCTGGTGAAAAAGAAAATATCTTCCGTTAAAAACTTGAGAGAAGATTTCTGAGAATCTGTTTTGTGTTTTCTTAAATGATCTCATAGAGTTACAGCTTTCCCTCAAGAAGCCTTTCCCTAAGACTGTTCTTGTGGAATTTGCAAAGAGATATTTAGAATCCCATAGAGAACTGTGGCAAAAAAGAAAATATCTTCCGTTAAAAACTGAAAAGAAGATTTCTGAGAAACAGCTTTGTCTTTGTTAATTCATCTCACAGAGTTACAGCTTTCCCCTCAAGAAGCCTTTCCCCAAGACTGTTTTTGTGGAATTTGAAAGTGATTTTTGAAAGCCCATGGAGGTCTATGGTGAAAAAGGAAATATCCTAAGATAAAAACTGAAAAGAGGCTTTCTGAGAAACTGTTTTGTGTTCTGTTAATTCATCGCACAGAGTTTCAGCTTTCCCCTCAAGAAGACTTTCTCTAAGACTGTTCTTGTGGAATTTGCAAAGTGGTATTTGGAAGCCCATAGAGGGCTATGGTGAAAAAGGAAATATCATAAGAAAAAACTGGAAAGAAGCTTTCTGAGAAACAGTTTTGTGTCTGTTAATTCATCTTACAGATTTACAACTTTCTCCTCAAAAAGCCTTTCGCTAAGACTGTTCTTGTGGAACTTGAAATGTGGTATTTGGAAACCCATAGAGGGCTATAGTGAAAAAGGAAATATCTTCCGTTAAAAACTTGAAAGAAAAATTCTGAGAAACTGCTTTGTGTTTTGTTAATTGATCTCAGAGAGTTACAGCTTTCCCCTCAAGAAGTTTTTCCCTAAGACTGTTCTTGTGGAATGTGCAAAGTGATATTTGGAAGCCCATAGGGGGCTCCGGAGAAAAAGAAAATATCCTAAGATAAAAACCAAAAGGAAGCTTTCTGAGAAACTGCAATGTGTTCTCTTAATTCATCTCACAGAGTTATATCTTCCCCTCAGGAAGCTGTTCACTAAGACTGTTCTTGTGGAATTTGCAAAGTGATATTTGGAAGCCCATAGAGGGATATGGTGAAAAGAAAATATCTTCCGTTAAAAACTGGAAAGAAACTTTCTGATTAACTGCTTTGTTGTCTGTTAATTCGTCTAACAAAGCTACAGATTTCTCCTCAAGAAGCCTTTCGCTAAGACTGTTCTTGTGGAAGTTGCAAAGTGATCTTTGGAATCCCATAGAGGAATAGGGTGAAAAAGGAAATATCTTCCGTTAAAAACTGGAAAGCAGCTTTCTGAGAAACTGCTTTGTGGTCTGTTAATTCATCTCACAGAGCTACAGCTTTCCCCTCAAGAAGACTTTCGCTTAGACTGTTCTTGTGGAATTTGCAAAGTGACATTTGTAAGCCCATACAGGGCTATGCTGACAAAGGAAATATCCTAAGATAAAAACTGAAAAGAAGCTTTCTGAGAAGCTGCTTTGTGTTCTGTTAATTCATCTAACAGAGTTACAGCATTCCCCTCAAGAAGCCTTCCGCTAAGACTGTTCTTGTGGAATTTGCAAAGTAATATTTGGAAGCCTATAGAGGGCTATGGTGAAAATGGAAATATCCTAAGATAAAAACCGAAAAGAAGCTTTCTGAGAAACTGCTTTGTGTTCTGTTAGTTCATCTCCCAGAGTTACAGCTTTCCCCTCAAGAAGCCGTTCACTAGACAGTTCTTGTAAAACTTGCAAAGTGATTTTTGGAAGCCCATAGAGGGCTATGTTGAAAAAGGAAATATCTTCCTTTAAAAACTGGAAAGAAGCTTTCTGGAAACTGTTTTGTGTTCTGTTAATTCATCTCACAGAGTTACAGCTTTCTCCTCAAGAAAGCTTTCGCTAAGACTGTTCTTGTGGAATTTGCAAAGTGATATTAAGAAACACATAGAGGTCAATTGTGAAAAAGGAAATATTTTCCGTCAAGAAATGAAAACAAGATTTCTGAAAAACTGCCTTGGGTTCTTTTAATTCATCTCACAGAGTAACACCTTTCCCATCAATAAGCCTTTCCCTAAGACTTTTCTTGTGGAATTTGCAAAGTGATATTTGGAAGCCCATAGAGGGCTATGGTGAAAAAGGAAATATCCTAAGATAAAAACTGAAAAGAAGTTTTCTGAGAAACTGCTTAGTGTTCTGTTAATTCATCTCACAGAGTTACAGCTTTCCCCTCAAGAAGCCGTTCATTAAGACTGTTCTTGTGGAATTTGGAAATTGATAATTGGAAGCCCTTAGGGGGCTATGGTGAAAAAGAAAATATTCTGAGATAATAAATGAAAAGAAGCTTTCTGAGAAACTGCTTTTTATTCTGTTATTTCTTTTCACAGGGTTACAGCTTTCACCTCAAGAAGCCTTTCGCTAAGACTGTTCTTGTGGAATTTGCAAAGTGATATTTGGAAGCCCATAGAGGGCTATGGTGAAAAAGGAATTATCTTACGTTAAAAACTGGAAAGAAGCTTTCTGGAAACTGTTTTGTGTTCTGTTAATTAATCACACTGAGTTACAGCTTTCTTCTCAAGAAGCCTTTCGCTAAGACTCTTCTTGTGGAATTTACAAAGTGAAATTTGGAAGCCCATAGAGGACTAAGGTGAAAAAGGAAATATTTTCCGTTAAAAAATGAAAAGAAGATTTCTGAGAAACTGCTTTGAGTTATTTTAATTCATCTCACAGAGTTACACTTTTCCCGTCAAAAAGCCTTTCCCTCACACTGTTATTGTGGAATTTGAAAAGTGATATTTGGAATCCCATAGAGGGCTGTGGTGAAACAGGAAATATCCTCCGTAAAATCTGGAAAGAATCTTTCGGAGAAACTGTTTTGTGTTCTGTTAATTCATCTCACAGAGTTACAGCTTTCCTCTCAAGAAGTCTTTCATAAACGCTGTTCTTGTTAAATTTGCCAAGTGATATTTGGAAGCCCATAGAGGGCTATGGTGGAATAGGAAATATCTTCAGTTAAAAACTGAAAAGAAGCTTTCTGAGAAACTGCTTCTTGTTCTGTTAATTCATCTAAGAGAGTTACAGCTTTCTCCTCAAGAAGCCTTTCGCTAGGACTGGTCTTGTGGAATTTGCAAAGTGATATTTGGAAGCCCATAGAGTGCTATGGTGAAAAAGGAAATATCTTCAGTTAAAAACTGGAAAGAAGATTTCTGAGAAACTTTTTGTGTTCTCTTCTTTCATCTCACAGAGTTTCAGCTTTCTCCGCAAGAAGCCTTCCGCTAAGACTGTTCTTGTGGAATTTGCAAAGTGATATTTGAAAGCCTAAAGAGGTCTATGGTGAAAAAGGAAATATCTTCAGTTAAAAACTGGAAAGAAGTTTTCTGAGAAAATGCTTTGTGTTCTGTTAATTCATCTCAGAGATTTACAGATTTCCGTTAAAGAAGCCTTTCGCAAAGACTCTTCTTTTGTAAATGGCAAAGTGATATTTGGAAGCCCATAGGGAGCTATGGTGCAAATGGAAATATTCTAAGATAAAAACCGGAAAGAAATTTTCTGAGAAACTGCTTTGTCTTCTGTTAATTCATCTCACAGAGTTACAGCTTTCCCCTCAAGAAGCCGTTCACTAAGACAGTTTTTGTGAAATTTGCAAACTGATATTTGGAAGCCCATAGAGGGCCATGGTGAAAAAGGAAATATCTTCAGTTAAAAACTGAAAGAAGCTTCCTGAGAAACTGCTTTGTGTTCTGTAAATTCATCTCACAGAGCTACAGCTTTCCCCTCAAGAAGCCTTTCGCTGAGGTTGTTCTTGTGGAATTTGCAACGTGATATTTGGAAGCCCATAGAGGGCTACGGTGAAAAAGGAAATATCTTCCTTTAAAAACTGGAAAGAAGCTTTCTGAGAAACTGTTTTGTGTTCTGTTAATTCATCTCACAGATTTAGAGCTTTCTCCTCAAGAATTCTTTCGCTAAGACTTTTCGTGGGGAATGTGCAAAGTGATATTTGGAAGCCCACAGAGGGCTAAGGTGAAAAAGGAAATATCTTCCGTTAAAAACTGAAAAGAAGATTTCTGAGAGACTGCTTTGGGTTCTGTTAATTCATCTCACAGACTTACAGCTTTCCCCTCAAGAAGCCTTTCCCTAAGACTGTTCTTGTGGAATTTGCAAGGTGATATTTGGAAGACCATAGAGGGCTATGGTGAAATAGGAAATAGCCTAAGATAGAAACTGAAGAGAAGCTTTCTGAAAAACTGCTTTGTGTTCTGTTAAATCATCTCAAAGAGTTAGAGCTTTCCCCTTAAGAAGCCTTTCGCTAATACTGTTCTTGTGGAATTTGCAAAGTGATATTCGGAAGCCCATAGAGTGCTATAGTGAAAATGGAAATCTCCTAAGATAAAAACCGAAAAGAAGCTTTATGAGAAACTGCTCTGTGTTCTGTTAGTTCATCTCATAGAGTTACAGCTTTCCCCTCAAGAAGCCTTTCGCTAAGGCTGTTCTTGTGGAATTTTCAAAGTGATATTTAGAAGCCCATAGAGGGATATGGTGAAAAAGGAAATATCTTCCGTTAAAAACTGGAAAGAATCTTTCTGAGAAACTGCTTTGTGTTCTGTTAGTTCATGTCAGAATGTTACAGCTTTCCCCTCCAGAAACCTTTCGCTAAGACTGTTGTTTTGTAATTTGCAAAGTGATATTTCGAAGCCCATTCAGGGCTATGGTGAAAAAGGAAATATCCTAAGACAAAAACTAAAAGAAGCTTTCATAGAAACTGCTTTGTGTTCTGCTAATTCATCTCACAGAGTTACAACTTTCCCTTCCAGAAGCCTTTCGCTAAGACTGTTCCTGTGGAATTTGCAAAGTGATATTTGGAAGCTCATAGAGGGCTATGATGAAAACGGAAATATCTTCAGTTAAAAACTGAAAAGAAGCTTTCTGAGAAACTGCCGTGTGTTTTGTTAATTATACATCTGACCGAGTTAGAGCTTTCCCCACAAGAAGCCTTCGCTAAGAATGTTCTTGTGGAATATTCAAAGTCATATTTGGAAGCCCATAGAGGGCTGTGGTGAAAACGGAAATATCTTCCGATCTAAACTGGAAAGAAGCTTTCTGAGAAACTGCTTAGTGTTCTGTTAATTCATCTCACAGAGTTACAGCTTTCCCTTCCAGAAGCCTTTTGCTAAGACTGTTCCTGTGGAATTTGCAAAGTGATATTTGGAAGCCCTTAGAGGTCTATGGTGAAAAAGGAAATATCTTCAATTAAAAACTGGAAAGAAGCTTTCTGAGAGACTCCTTTGTATTCTGTTAATTCATTTCACAGAATTACAGCTTTCGCCTCAAGAAGTCTTTCGCTAAGAATCTTCTTGTGGAATATGCAAAGTGATATTTGGAAGCCCATAGAATGCTATGGTGAAAAAGGAAATATCTTCCTTTAAAAACCGAAAAGAAGATTTCTGAGAAACTGCTTTGTGTTCTGTTAATTCATCTCACAGAGTTACAGCTTTCACCTCAAAGAGGCTTTTGCTAAGACAGTTCTTGTGGAATTTGCAAAGTGATATTTTGATGCCCATTGAGGGCTATGGTGAAAGAGTAAATATCTTCAGCAAAATACTGGAAAGAAGCTGTCTGAGAAATTACTTTGTGTACTGTTAATTTATCTCACAGAGTAACTGCTTTCCCCTCAAGAAGCCTTTCACTAAGACTGTTCTTATGAAATTTGCAAAGTGATATTTGGAAACCCATAGAGGGCTATGGTGAAAAAGGAAATATCTTCCGTTAAAAACTGGAAAGAAGCTTTCTGAGAAACTGCTTTGTGTTCTGTTAATTCTTCTTACCGAGTTACAACTTTCGCCTCTAGAAGCCTTTTGCTAACACTGTTGGTGTAGAACTTGTAAAGTGATATTTGGAAGCCCATAGAGGGCTGTGGTGAAAAAGGAAATATCCTAAGGTAAAAACTGAAAAGAAGCATTCTGAGAAACTGCTCTGTGCTCTGTTAAATCAGCTCAGAGAGTTACAGCTTTCCCTTCAAGAAGCCTCTCTCTAAGGCTGTTTTTGTGGAATTATCAAAGAGATATTTGGACGCCCGTAGAGGGCTATGGTGAAAAAGGCAATGTCTTCCGTTAAAAACTGGAAAGAAGTGTTCGGAGAAACTGCTTCGTGTTCTGTTAATTCATCGCACAGAGTTACAGCTTTCCCCTCAAGAAGCCTTTCGCTAAGACTGTTCTTGTGGAATTTGCAAAGTGATATTTGGAAGCCCATAGAGGCCTCACAGAGTTACAGCTTTCTCGCAAGAAGCCTTTCGCTAAGACTGTTCTTGTGGAATTAGCAAAGTGATATTTAGAAGCCCATAAAGGGCTATGGTCAAAAATGAAATATCTTCCATAAAAACTAGAAAGAATCTTTCTGAGAAACTGCTTTGTGTTCTGTTAATTCTTCCCACAGAGTTACAGCTTTCCCCTGAAGAAGATTTTCGCTCCGACTGTTCTTGTGGAATTTGAAAGTGATATTTGGAAGCCCATAGAGGACTATGGTGGAAAAGGAAATATCTTCCTTAAAAACTAGAAAGAAGCTTTCTGAGAAACTGCTTTGTGTTCTGTTAATTCATCTCACAGAGTTACTGCGTTCCTCTCAAGAAGCCTTTCGCTAAGAATCTTCTTGTGGAATTTGTAAAGTGATATTTGGAAGCCCATAGTGGGTTACGGTGAAAAAGGAAAATCTTCCCTTAAAAACTGGAAAGAAGCTTTCTGAGAAACTGGATTGTGTTCGGTTAATTCATCACACAGTTACTGCTTTCCCCTAAGAAGCCTTTCGCTAAGACTCTTCTTGTGGAATTGGCAAAGTGATATTTCGAAGCCCATAGAGGTCTACGGTGAAAAAGGAAATATCTTCCGTTAAAAACTGGAAAGAAGCTTTCTGAGAAACTGCTTTGTGTTCTGTTAATTCATCTCACAGAGTCACTGCTTTCCCAGCAGGAAGCCATTTTCTAAGATTCTTCTTGTGGATTTTTAAAAGTAATATATGAAGCCCATAGAGCGCTATGATGAAAAACTGTTCTTGTGGAATTTGCAAAGTGATATTTGGAAGTCCATAGAGAGATATGGTAAAAAAGGATATATCTTCCGGTAAAAATTGGAGAGAAGCTTTTAGAGAAACTGTTTGTGTTCTGTTAACTCATCTAACAGAGTTACAGCATTCCTTTCAAGAAGCCTTTCGCAAAGTGTGTTCATGTGGAATTTGCAAAGTGATTTTTGGAAGCCCATAGAAGGCTATGGGGAAAAAGGAAATATCTTCCGTTAAAACTGGAAAGAAGCTTTCTGGGAAACTGCTTTGTACTCTATTAATTCATCTCACAGAGTTACAGCTTTACGCTCAAGAAGCCTTTCGCGAAGTCTGTTCTTGTGGAGTTCGCAAAGTGATATTTGGAAGTCCATAGAGGGCTGTGGTTAAAAAGGAAATATCTTCCGTTAAAAACTGGAAAGAAGCTTTCTGAGAAACTGCTTTGTGTTCTGTTAATTCATCTCACAGAGTCACTGCTTTCACCTCAAGAAGCCTTTCGCTAAGACATTTCTTGTGGAATTTTCATAGTGATATTTTCAAGCCTATAGAGGGCTAAGGTGAAAAAGGAAATATCCTAAGATAAAAACTGAAAAGAAGCATTCTGAGAAACTACTTTGTGTTCTGTTAATTCATCTCACAGAGTTACAGCTTTCCCCTGAAGAAGCCTTTCGCGAAGACTCTTCTTGTGGAATTTGCAAAGTGATATTTGGAAGCCCGTAGACGGCTACGGTGAAAAATTAAATATCTTCACTTAAAAACTCGAAAGAAGCTTTCTGAGAAACTGCTCTGTGTTCTGTTAATTCATCTCACAGAGTAACAGCTTTCCCCTGAAGAAGCCTTTCGCTAAGACTGTTCTTGTGGAATTTTCAAAGTGATATTTGGAAGCCCGTAGAGGGCTATGGTGAAAAAGGAAATATCTTCCGTTAAAAAATGGAAAGAAGCTTTCTGAGAAATTGCTTTGTGTTCTGTTAATTCATTTCACAGAGTTACTGCATTCCTCTCAAGAAGCCTTTCGCTAAGAATCTTCTTGTGGAATTTGTAAAGTGATATTTGGAAGCCCATAGTGGGTTACGGTGAAAAAGGAAAATCTTCCCTTAAAAACTGGAAAGAAGCTTTCTGAGAAACTGGATTGTGTTCGGTTAATTCATCATACAGTTACTGCTTTCCCCTAAGAAGCCTTTCGCTAAGACTCTTCTTGTGGAATTGGCAAAGTGATATTTCGAAGCCCATAGAGGTCTACGGTTGAAAAGGAAATATCTTCCGTTAAAAACTGGAAAGAAGCTTTCTGAGAAACTGCTTTGTGTTCTGTTAAATCATCTCACAGTGTTACTGCTTTCCCAGCAGGAAGCCATTTTCTAAGATTCTTCTTGTGGATTTTTAAAAGTGATATTTGAAGCCCATAGAGCGCTATGATGAAAAACTGTTCTTGTGGAATTTGCAAAGTGATATTTGGAAGTCCATAGAGAGATATGGTAAAAAAGGATATATCTTCCGGTAAAAATTGGAGAGAAGCTTTCAGAGAAACTGCTTTGTGTTCTGTTAACTCATCTAACAGAGTTACAGCATTCCTTTCAAGAAGCCTTTCGCAAAGTCTGTTCATGTGGAATTTGCAAAGTGATTTTTGGAAGCCCATAGAAGGCTATGGGGAAAAAGGAAATATCTTCTGTTAAAACTGGAAAGAAGCTTTCTGGGAAACTACTTTGTACTCTATTAATTCATCTCACAGAGTTACAGCTTTACGCTCAAGAAGCCTTTCGCGAAGTCTGTTCTTGAGGAATTTGCAAAGTGATATTTGGAAGTCCATAGAGGGCTGTGGTTAAAAAGGAAATATCTTCCGTTAAAAACTGGAAAGAAGCTTTCTGAGAAACTGCTTTGTGTTCTGTTAATTCATCTCACAGAGTCACTGCTTTCACCTCAAGAAGCCTTTCGCTAAGACATTTCTTGTGGAATTTTCATAGTGATATTTTCAAGCCCATAGAGGGCTAAGGTGAAAAAGGAAATATCCTAAGATAAAAACTGAAAAGAAGCATTCTGAGAAACTACTTTGTGTTCTGTTAATTCATCTCACAGAGTTACAGCTTTCCCCTGAAGAAGCCTTTCGCGAAGACTCTTCTTGTGGAATTTTCAAAGTGATATTTGGAAGCGCGTAGACGGCAATGGTGAAAAATTAAATATCTTCACTTAAAAACTCGAAAGAAGCTTTCTGAGAAACTGCTCTGTGTTCTGTTAATTCATCTCACAGAGTAACAGCTTTCCCCTGAAGAAGCCTTTCGCTAAGACTGTTCTTGTGGAATTTTCAAAGTGATATTTGGAAGCCCGTAGAGGGCTATGGTGAAAAAGGAAATATCTTCCGTTAAAAAATGGAAAGAAGCTTTCTGAGAAATTGCTTTGTGTTCTGTTAATTCATTTCACAGAGTTACTGCGTTCCTCTCAAGAAGCCTTTCGCTAAGACTCTTCTTGTGGAATTTGTAAAGTGATATTTGGAAGCCCATAGAGGGCTATGGTGAAAAAGGAAAATCTTCCCTTAAATACTGGAAAGAAGCATTCTGAGAAACTGGTTTGTGTTCGGTTAATTCTCCTCACTGTTACTGCTTTCCCCTCAAGAAGCCTTTCGCTAAGATTCTTCTTGTGGAATTGGCAAAGTGATATTAGGAAGCCCACAGAGGTCTGTGGTGAAAAAGGAAATATCTTCCGTTAAACCTGGAAAGAAGCTTTTTGAGAAACTGCTCTGTGTTCTGTTAATTCATCTCACAGAGTCACTGCTTTCACCTCAAGAAGCTTTTCGCTAAGACTGTTCTTGTGGAATATTCATAGTGATATTTTCAAGCCCATAGAGGGCTAAGGTGAAAAAGGAAATATCCTAAGATAAAAACTGAAAAGAAGCATTCTGAGAAACTACTTTGTGTTCTGTTAATTCATCTCACAGAGTTACAGCTTTCCCCTGAAAAAGCCTTTCGCGAAGACTCTTCTTGAGGAATTTGCAAAGTGATATTTGGAAGCCCATAGAGGGCTACGGTGAAAAAGGAAATATCTTCCGTTAAAAACTGGAAAGAAGCTTTCTGAGGAATTGCTTTGTCTTCTGTTAATTCATCTCACAGAGTTACAGCTTGCCCCTCAAGAAGCTTTTCGCTGAGACTGTTCTTGTGGAATTGGCAAAGTGATATTTGGAAGCCCATACAGGGTTAAGGTGAAAAAGGAAATATTTTCCATTAAAAACTGGTAAGAAGCTTTCTGAGAAACTGCTCTGTGTTCTGTTAATTCATCTCAAAGAGTTTCAGCTTTCCCCTCAAGAAGCCTTTCGCTAAGACTGTTCTTGTGGAATTTTCAAAGTGATATTTGGAAGTCCATAGAGGGCTACTGTGAGAAAGGAAATATCTTCCGTTAAAAACTGGAAAAAAGCTTTGTGAGAAACTGCTTTGTGTTCTGTTAATTCATCCCACAGAGGTACAGCTTTCCCTTCAAGATGCGTTTCGCTACATCTATTTTTGTGGAATTTGAGCAGTGATATTTGGAAGCCCATAGAGGACTATGGTGAAAAAGGAAGTATCTTCCGTTAAAAACTTTAAAGAAGCTTTCTGAGAAACTACTTTGTGTTCTGCTAATTCATCTCACCGAGTTACAGCTTTCACTTCGAAGTACCTTTCGCTAAGACTCTTCTTGTGGAATTGGCATAGTGATATTTGGAACCCCATAGAGGTCTATGGTGAAAAAGGAAATATCTTCCGTTAAAACCTGGAAAGAAGCTTTCTGAGAAACTGTTCTGTGTTCTGTTAATTCATCTCACAGAGTTACTGCTTTCCCATCAAGAAGCCTTTTGCTAAGTCTGTTCTTGTGGATTTGCAAAGTGATATTTAGAAACCCATTGAGGGCTATGGTGAAAAAGGAAATATCTTCCGTTAAAAACTGGAAAGAAGCTTTCTGAGAAACTACTTTGTGTTCTGTTAATTCATCTCACAGAGTTACAGCTTTCCCCTCAAGAAGCCTCTCGCTAAGACTGTTCTTGTGGAATATTCTAAGTGATATTTGGAAGATAATAGAGGGCTACGGTGAAAAAGGAAATATCTTCCGTTAATAACTGGAAAGAAGCTTTCTGAGAAATTGCTTTGTGTTCTGTTAATTCATGTCACAGAGTTACTGTGTTCCTCTCAAGAAGCCTTTCGCTAAGACTCTTCTTGTGGAATTGGCAAAGTGATATTTTTAAGCCCATAGAGGTCTATGTTGAAAAAGGAAATATCTTCCGTTAAAAACTGGAAAGAAGCTTTCTGAGAAACTGCTTTGTGTTCTGTTAATTCATCTCACAGAGTCACTCCTTTCACCTCAAGAAGCCTTTCGCTTAGACTGTTCTTGTGGAATTTTCATAGTGATATTTTCAAGAGCATAGAGGGCTAAGGTGAAAAAGGAAATATCCTAAGATAAAAACTGAAAAGAAGCACTGTGAGAAACTACTTTGTGTTCTGTTAATTCATCTTACAGAGTTACAGCTTCCCCCTGAAGAAGCCTTTCGCGAAGATTCTTCTTGTGGAATTTGCAAAGTGATATCTGGAAGCCCATAGAGGGCTATGGTGAAAAAGGAAATATCTTCCGTTAAAAACTGGAAAGAAGCTTTCTGAGAAACTGCTCTGTGTTCTGTTAATTCATCTCACAGAGTTACTGCTTTCCCAGCAAGAAGCCATTCTCTAAGATTCTTCTTGTGGATTTTGCAAAGTGATATTGGAAGCCCATAGAGCGCAATGGTGAAAAAGGAAATATCTTCCGTTAAAAACTGGAAAGAAGCTTTCTGAGAAACTGCTTTGTGTTCTGTTAATTCATCTCACAGAGTTACAGCTTTCCCCTCAAGAAGCCTTTCGCTAAGAGTGTTCTTGTGGAATTTGCAAAGGTATATTTGGAAGACCTTAGAAGGCTATGGTGAAAAAGGAAATATACTAAGATAAAAACTGAAAAGAAGCTTTCTTAGAAACTGCTTTGTGTTGTGTTAAATCATCTCAGAGAGGTACAACTTTCCCCTCAAGAAGTCTTTCTCTAAGACTGATCTTGTGAAAATTGCAAAGTGATGTTTGGAAGCTCATAGGGGCTATGGTGAAAAAGAAAATATACTAAGATGAAAACCGAAAAGAAACTTTCTGAGAAACTGCTTAGTGTTCTGTTAGTTCTTCTCACAGAGTTACAGCTTTCCCCTCAGGAAGCCGTTCACTAAGACTGTTCTTTTGAAATTTGGAAAGTAATATTTGGAAGCCCATAGAGGGCTATGGTGAAAAAGAAAATATCTTCCATTAAAAACTGTAAAGAATCTTTCTGAGAAACTGCCTTGTGTTCTGTTAATTCATGTCACAGAGTTACAGCTTTCCACTCAAGAAGCCTTTCCCTAAGACTGTTCTTGTGGAATTTTCAAAGTGATATTTGGAAGCCCATAGAGAGCTATGGTAAAAAAGGAAATATCTTCCTTAAAAAGCTGGAAAGAACCTTTCTGAGAGACACCTTTGTGTTCCATTAATACATCTCACAGAGTTACAGCTTTCCTCTCAAGAAGCCTTTCGCTAAGACTGTTCTTGTGGAATTTGCAAAGTGATATTTCAAAAACCGTAGAGGACTATGGTGAAAATGGAAATATTCTAAGATAAAAACCGAAAAGAAGCTTTGTGAGAAACTGCTTTGTGTTCTGTTAATTCATCTCACAGTGTTACAAATTTCTCCTCAAGAAACTTATAGCTAAGTCTGATCTTGTGGAATTTGAAAAGTGATACTTGGAAGCCCTTAGGGGGCTATGGTTTAAAAGGAAGTATCTTCCGTTAAAATCTGGAAAGAAGATTTCTGAGAAACTACTTTGTGTTCTGTTATTTCATCTCAGAGACCTACAGCTTTCCCCTCAGGAAGCCTTTCGCTAAGACTGTTCTTGTGGAATTTGCATAGTGATATTTGGAATCCCATAGAGGGCTATGTTTGAAAAGGAAATATCTTCCGTTTAAAACTGGAAAGAATCTTTCTCAGAAACCCCTTTGTGTTCTGTTAATTCATCTCACAGAGTTACAGCTTTCTCCTCAAGAAGCCTTTCACTAAGAATGTTCTCGTGGAATTTGCAAAGTGATATTTGGAATCCCTTAGGGGGCTATGGTGAAAAAGGAAATATCCTAAGATAAAAACTGAAAAGAAGCTTTCTGAGGAAATGCTTACTGTTCTTTTAATTCATCTCAGAGATCTACAGATTACCGTTCAAGAAGCCTTTCGCAAACACTCTTCTTTTGTAATTGGCAAAGTGATATTTGGAAGCCCATAGGGAGCTATGGTGCAAATGGAAATATTCTAAGATAAAAACCGAAAAGAAATTTTCTTAGAAACTGCTTTGTCTTCTGTTAATTCATCTCACAGAGTTACAGCTTTCCCCCCAAGAAGCCTTTCGCTAAGACTGTTCTTGTGGAATTTGTAAAGTGATATTTGGAAGCCCATCGAGGGCTAAGGTGAATATGGAAATATCCTAAGATGAAAACCGAAAAGAAGCTTTCTGGGAAACTGTTTTGTGTTCTGTTACTTCATCTCACAGAGTTACAGCTTTCCCCTCAAGAAGCCGTTCACTAAGACAGTTTTTGTGAAATTTGGAAAGTGATATTTGGAAGCCCATAGAGTGCTATGGTGAAAAAGGAAATATCTTCAGTTAAAAACTGAAAGAAGCTTCCTGAGAAACTGTTTTGTGTTCTGTAAATTCATCTCACAGAGTTACAGCTTTCCCCTCAAGAAGCCTTTCGCTGAGGTTGTTCTTGTGGAATTTGCAACGTGATATTTGGAAGCCCATAGAGGGCTACGGTGAAAAAGGAAATATCTTCCTTTAAAAACTGGAAAGATGCTTTCTGAGAAACTGTTTTGTGTTCTGTTAATTCATCGCACAGAGTTTCAGCTTTCCCCTCAAGAAGACTTTCTCTAAGACTGTTCTTGTGGAATTTGCAAAGTGATATTTGGAAGCCCATAGAGGGCTACGGTGAAAAAGGAAATATCATAAGATAAAAACTGGAAAGAAGCTTTCTGAGAAACAGTTTTGTGTCTGTTAATTCATCTTACAGATTTACAAATTTCTCCTCAAAAAGCCTTTCGCTAAGACTGTTCTTGTGGAACTTGAAATGTGGTATTTGGAAACCCATAGAGGGCTATAGTGAAAAAGGAAATATCTTCCGTTAAAAACTTGAAAGAAAAATTCTGAGAAACTGCTTTGTGTTTTGTTAATTGATCTCAGAGAGTTACAGCTTTCCACTCAAGAAGTCTTTCCCTAGGACTGTTCTTGTGGAATGTGAAAGGGATATTTGGAAGCCCATAGGGGGCTCTGGCGAAAAAGAAAATATACTAAGATAAAAACTGTAAGGAAGCTTTCTGAGAAACTGCACTGTGTTCTCTTAATTCATCTCGGTGAAAAGAAAATATCTTCCGTTAAAAACTGGAAAGAAACTTTCTGATTAACTGCTTTGTTGTCTGTTAATTCGCCTAACAAAGCTACAGCTTTCCCCTCAAGTGGTCTTTGGCTAAGACTGTTCTTGTGGAATTTGCAAAGAGATATTTGGAAACCCATATAGGGCTATCGTGAAAAAGGAAATCTCTTCCGTTAAAAACTGGAAAGAAGCTTTCTGAGAAACTGCTTTGTGTTCTGTTAATTCATCTCACAGACTTACAGCTTTCCCCTCAAGAAGGCTTTCGCTAAGACTCTTCTTTTGGAATTTACAAAGTGATATTTGGAAACCCTTAGAGGTCTATGGTGAAAAAGGAGATATATTCAGTAAAAAACTGGAAAGTAGCTTTCTGAGAAACTGCTTTGTGTTCTGTTAATTCATCTCACAGAGTTACAGCTTTCCCCTGAAGAAGTCTTTCGCTAAGACTGTTCTTGTGGAAATTGCAAAGTGACATTTGGAAGTCCCTAGAGGGCTATGGTGTAAAAGGAAATCTATTCCGTTAAAAACTGGAAAGAAGCTTTCTGAGAGACGGGTTTGTGTTCTCTTAATTCAACTCACAGAGTTACAGCTTTTCCCTCTAAAAGCCTTTCGATAAGACAGTTCTTGGGGAATTTGCAAAGTGATATTTGGAAGCCTATAGAGGGCTATCGTGAAAAAGGTAATATCTTAAGTTGAAAACTGGAAAGAAGCTCTTTGAGAAACTGCTTTGTGTTCTGTTAATTCATCTAACAGAGTTACAGCTTTCCCCTCAGGAAGCTTTTCGCTAAGATTGTTCTTGTGGAATTTGCAAAATGAGATTTGGAAGCCCATAGAGGGCATTGCTGAAAAAGGAAATCTCTTTCGTCAAAAACTGGAAAGAAGCTTTCTGCGAAACGGCTTTGTGTTCTGTTAATTCATCTCACAGAGTTACAGCTTTCCGCTCAAGAAGACTTTGGCTAAGAGTGTTCTTGTGGAATTTAAGAAGTGATATTTGGAAGCCCATAGAGAGCTGTGGTTAAAAAGGAAATATCCTAAGATAAAAACTGAAAAGAAGCTTTTTGAGAAACTCCTTTGTGTTCTGTTAATTCATCTCACAGAGTTACAGCTTTCCCCTCAAGAATCCTTACGCTAAGACTGTTCATGTGGAATTTGCAAAGTGATATTTGGAAGCCCATAGAGGCCTATGGTGAAAAAGGAAATATCTTCAGTTAAAAACTGGAAAGAAATTTTTTGAGAAACTGCTTTGTGATCTGTTAATTCACCTCGCAGAGTTACAGCTTTCCCCTCAAGAAGCCTTTAGCTAAGACTGTTCTTGTGGAATTTGCAAAGTGATAATTGTAAGCCCAAAGAGGGCTATGGTGAAAAAGGAAATTCCTTCCGTTAAAAATTGGAAAGAAGCTTTCTGAGAAACTGCTTTGTGTTCTGTTAAGTCATCTCACAGAGTTACCGCATTCCCCTCAAGAAGACTTTCGCTAAGACTGTTCTTGTGGAATTTGCAAAGTGGTATTTGGAAGGCCCTAGAGGGCTATGGTGAAAAAGGAAATATCTTCTGTTAAAAAGTGGAAAGAAGCTTTCTCAGAATCTGTTTTGCGTTCTGTTATTGCATCTCACAGAGTTAGAGCTTTCCCCTCAAGAAGCCTTTCGCTAAGACTGTTCTTGTGGAATATGCAAAGTGTTATTTGGAACCCATAGAGGGCTATCGTGAAAAAGGAAATATCTTCAGATAAAAAGTGGAAAGAACCTTTCTGAGAAACTGCTTTGTGTTCTGTTAATTCATCTCACAAAGTTACTGCTTTCCCCCAAGAAGCCTTTCGGTAAGACTGTTCTCGAGGAATTTGCGAAGTGATATTTGGAAGCCCAAAGAGGTCTACCATGAAAAAGAAAATATCTTCCGTTAAAAACTGGAAAAAAGCTTTCTGAGAAACTGCTTTGTGTTCTGTTAATTCATTTCACAGATTTACAGCCTTCCCCTCAAAAAGCCTTTCGACAAGACTGCTCCTGTGGAATTTTCAAAGTGATATTTGGAAGCCCTTAGAGGGCTATGGTGAAAAAGGAAATATCTTCCGTTAAAAACTGGAAAGAAGCTTTGTGAGAAACTACTTTGTGTTCTTTTAATTCATCTCACATAGTTACAGCTTTCCCCTCAAGAAGCCTTCCGCTAATACTGTACTTGTGCAATTTGCAAATTGGTATTTTGGAGCCGACAGAGGGCTACGGTGAAAAGGGAAATATCTTAAGATAAAAACCTGAAAGAAGCTTTCTGAGAAACTACTTTGTGTTCTGTAAATTTATCTCAAAGAGATACAGCTTTCCCCTCAAGAAGCCTTTCGCTAAGACTATTCTTGTGCTATTTTCATGGTGATATTTGGAAGCCAGAAGAGGGCTATGTTGAAATAGGAAATGTCTTCAGTTAAAAAGTGGAAATAAGCTTTCTGAGAAACTGCTTTGTGTTCTGTTAATTCATCTCACATAGTTACAGGTTTCCCCTCCAGAAGCCTTTCACTTAGACTGTTCTTGTGGAATTTGCAAAGTGATATTTGGAAGCCCATAGAGGGCTATGGTGAAAAAGGACATATCTTCCATTAAAAAGTGGAAAGAAATTTTCTGAGAAACTGCTTTGTGTTCTTTTAATTCGTCTCACAGAGTTAAAGCTTTCTTCTCAAATAGCCTTTCGGTAAGACTGTTCTTGTGGAATTTGCAAAGTGATATTTGGAAGCCCATAGAGGGCTATGGTGAAAAAGGACATATCTTCAGTTAAAAACTGGAAAGATTTCTGAGAAACTGGTTTGTGTTCTGTTAATTCATCTCACAGAGTTAAAACATTCCCCTCCAGAAGCCTTTCGCTAAGACTGTTCTTGTGGAATTTGCAGAATGATATTTGGAAGCCCAAAGAGAGCTATGGTGAAAAAGGAAATATCCTAAGATAAAAACTGAAAAGAAGCTTTCTGAGGAACTGCTTTGTGTTCTCTTAGTTCGTATCACAGAGTTACAGATTTTCCCTCAATAAGCGATTCGCTACGACTGTTCTTGTGCAATTTGCAAAGTGATATTTGGAAGCCCATTGAGGGCCATGATGAAAAAGGAAATATCTTCAGTGAAAAACTGGAAAGAAACTTTCTGAGAAACTGCTTTGTGTTCTGGTAATTCATCTCACAGAGTTACAGCTTTCTTCTCAAGAAGCTTTTTGGTAAGTCTGTTTTGTGGAATTTGCAAAGTGATATTTGGAAGCCCATAGTGGGCTATGGAGAAAACGGAAATATCTTCCGTTAAAAACTGGAAGGAAGATTTCTGAGACACTGCTTTGTGTTTTGTTAATTTTTCTAACAGAGTTACAGCATTCCCCTACAGAAGTCATTCGTTAAGAGTGTTTTTGGGGAATTTGCCAAGTGATATTTGGAAGCCCCTAGAGGGCTTCGGTGAAAAAGGAAATATCTTCAGTTAAAAACTGGAAAGAAGCTTTCTGAGAAACTGCTTCGTGTTCTGATAATTCATCTAACAGAATTACAACTTTCCCTTCAAGAAGCCTTTCGATAAGACTGTTCTTGTGGGATTTGCAAAGTGACATTTGGAAGCAAAAATAGGGCTACGGTGAAAAAGGAAAATTCTTCAGTTAAAAACTGGAAAGAAGCTTTCTGAGAAACTGCTTTGTGTTCTGTTAATTCAACTCTCTGAGTTACAGCTTTCCCCTCCAGAACGCTTTCCCTAAAACTGTTCTTGTGGAATTTGAAAAGTGATATTTCGAAGCCCATAGAGGGCTTTGGAGAAAAAGGAAATATCTTAAGATAATAACTGAAAAGAAGTTTTCTGAGAAACTGCTGTGTGGTCTGTTAATTCAACTCACAGAGTTACAGCTTTCCCCTCAAGAAGCCTTTCGCTAAGGCTCTTCTTGTGAAATTTGCAAAGTGATATTTGAAAGCCTGTAGAGGGCTCTGGTGAAAAACAAAATATCTTTCGTTAAAAACTGGAAAGAAGATTTCTGAGAAACTGACGTGTGTTCTATTAATTCATCTCACACAGTTACAGCTTTCCTCTCAAGAAGACCTTCGCTAAGACTGTTCTTGAGGGATTTGCAAAGTGATATTTGGAAGCCCACAGAGGGCTATGTTGAAAAAGGAAATATCTTAAGATAATAACTGAAAAGAAGTTTTCTGAGAAACTGCTGTGTGGTCTGTTAATTCAACTCACAGAGTTACAGCTTTCCCCTCAAAAGCCTTTCGCTAAGACTGTTCTTGTTTAATTTGCAAAGTGATATTTGGAAGCCCATAGAGGGCTATGGTGAAAATGCAAATATCCTAAGTTAAAAACCGAAAAGAAGCTATCTGAGAAAGCACTTTGTGTTCTGTTAGTTCATCTCAAGGAGTTACAACCTTCCCCTAAAGAAGCCGTTCTCTAAGACTGTTCTTGTGAAATTTGCAAAGTGATATTTGGAAGCCAATAGAGGGCTATGGTGAAAAAGGGAATATCTTCAGTTAAAAACTGGAAAGAAGCTTTCTGAGAAATTGCGTTGTGCTCTGTTAATTCATCTCACAGAGTTACAGCTTTCCCCTCAAAAAACGTTTTGCTAAGATTGTTCTTGTGGAATTTGCAAAGCGATATTTGGAAGCTCATAGAGGGCTACGGTTAAAAAGGAACTATCCTAAGATAAAAACTGAAAATAAGCTTTCCGAGAAACTGCTTTGTGTTCTATAAGTTCATCTCACAGAGTTACAGCTTTCTCCTCAGTAAGACTTTCGCTAAGACCGTTCTTGTGGAATCTGCAAAGTCATATTTGAAAGCCCAAAGAGCGCTAAGGTGAAAAACGAAATATCTTCCGTTAAAAACTGGAAAGAAGGTCTCTGAGAAACTGCTTTGTGTTCTGTTAATTCATCTCACAGAGTAACAGCTTTCCTCTCCAGAATCCTTTCTCTAATACTGTTACTGTTTAATTTGCTAAGTGATACTTGGAAGAGAGGAGAGGGCTATGGCGAAAAAGGAAATATCTTCAGTTAATAACTTGAAAGAAGCTTTCGGAGAAACTGCTGTATGTTCTGTTAATTCATCTCACAGAGTTACAGATTTCCACTCAAGAAGCCTTTCTTTGCGACAGTTCTTGTGGAATTTGAAAAGTGATATTTGGAAGCCCTTAGAGGGCTATGTTAAAAAAGGAAATATCTTCAGTTAAAAACTGGAAAGAAGCTTTCTGAGAAACTGCTTTGTGTTCTGTTAATTCATCTCACAGAGTTACAGCTTTGCCCACAAGAAGCCATTCGCTAAGACTGTTCTTGTGGAATTGGCAAAGTGATATATGGAAGCCCATAGAGGGCTATTTGAAAAAGGAAATATCTTCAGTTTAAAACTGGAAATAAGCTCTCTGAGAAACTTCCTTGTGTTCTCTTAATTCATTTCACAGAGTTACAGCTTTCCCCACAAGAAGCCTTTCGCTAAGACTGTTCTTGTGGAATTTACAAAGTGAAATTTGGAAGCCCTTAGAGGGCTATGGTGAAAAAGGAAATATCTTCCGTAAAAAAGCGAAAAGAAGCTTTCTGAGAAACTGCTTTGTGTTCTGTTATTTCATCTCACAGAGTTACAGCTTTCCCCTCAAGAAGCCGTTCACTAAGACTATTCTTGTGAAATTTTCAAAGTGATATTTGGAAACCCATAGAGGGCTATGGTGAAAAAGGAAATATCCTAAGATAAAAACTGAAAAGAATCTTTCTGAGAAACTGCTTTGTGTTCTGACAATTCATTTCACAGAGTGATAGCTTTCTCCTCAAGAAGCCATTCGCTAAGTCTGTTCTTGTGGAATTTGCCAAGTGATATTTGGAAGCCTATAGACGGCTATGGTGAAAAAGGAAATATCTTCAGTTAAAAACTGGAAAGAAGCTCTCTGAGAAACTACTTTTTGTTCTGCTAATTCATCTCACAGAGTTACAGCTTTCCCCTCAAGAAGCCTTTCGCTAAGACTGTTCTTGTGGAATTTGCAAAGTGATCTTTGGAAGCCCATTGAGGGCTATGGTGAAAAAGGAAATATTTTCAGATAAAAACTGGAAAGAAGGTTTCTGGAAACTGCTTTTGTTCTGTTAATTCATCTCACAGAGTTACAGATTTCCCCTAAAGAAGCCTTTCGCTAAGATTGTTCTTGTGGAATTTGCAAAGTGATATTTGGAAGCCCATAGATGGCTATGGTGAAAAAGTTAATATCTTAAGTTAAAAACTGGAAAGAAGCTTTCTGATCAACTGCTTTGTGCTCTGTTAATTCACCTCACAGAGACACAGCTTTCCCCTCAAGAAGCCTTTCGCTAAGACTGTTCTTGTGGAATTTGCAAAGGGATATTTGGAGGAGCAAAGAGGGCTATGGTGAAAAAGGAAATATCTTCAGTTAAAAACTGGAAAGAAGCTTTCTGAGAAACTGCTTTGTTTTCTGTTAATTCATCTCACAGAGTTACAGATTTACCCTCCAGAAGCCTTTCGCTAAGACAGTTCTTGTGCAATTTGAAAAGTGATATATGGAAGCCCATAGAGTGCTATGGTGAAAAAGGAAATATCTTCCGTTAAAAACTGGAAAGAAGCTTTCTGATTACAGCTTTCCCCTCAAAAGCCTTTTGCTCAGACTCTTCTTGTGGAATTTGCAAAGTGATATTTGGAAGCCCAAAGAGGGCTTTGGTGAATAAGGAAATATCTTCAGTTAAAAACTGGAAAGAAGCTTTGTGAGAAACTGCTTTGTTTTCTCTTAATTCATCTCACAGAGTTATAGCTTTCCCCTCAAGAAGCCTTTCGCAAAGAGTGTTCTTGTGGAATTTGCAAGGTCATATTTGGTAGACCAATGAGGGCTTTGGTGAAAAAGGAAATATCTTCCTTTAAAAACTGGAAAGCAGCTTTTTGAGAAACTGCTTTGTGTCCTCTTAATTCATATCACAGAGTTACAGCTTTCCCTTCAGGAAGCCTTTCGCTAAGACTGGTTTTGAGGAATTTCCAAAGTGATATGTGGAAGCCCATAGAGGGATATGGTGAAAAAGGAAACATCCTAAGATAAAAACTGAAAAGAAGCTTTCTGAGAAACTGCTTTGTGTTCTGTTAATTCGTCTCAGAGTGTTGCAGCTTTCCCCCCGAGAAACGTTTCGCTAACACTGTTCTTGTGGAATTTGCAAAGTGATATTTGGAAGCCCAGAGAGAGCTATGGTGAAAAAGTAAATACCTTCATTTAAGAAATGAAAAGAAGCTTTCCAAGAAACTACTTTGTGTTCTATTAATTCATCTCAAAGAGTTACAGCTTTCCCCTCAAGAAGCCTTTCTCTAAGACTGTTTTTGAGGAATTTCCAAAGTGATATGTGGAAGCCCATAGAGAGCTATGGTGAAAATGGAATTATCCTAAGATACTAACCGAAAAGAAGCTGTCTGAAAAATTGCTTTGTGTTCTGTTAGTTCATCTCACAGAGCTACAGCTTTCCCCTCAAGAAGCCGTTCACTAAGACTGTTTTGTGAAATTTGCGAAGTGATAATTGGAAACCCATAGAGGACTATGGTGAAAAAGGAAATATCTTCCGTTAAAAACTGGAAAGAAGCATTCTGAGAAAATGCCGTGTGTTCTGTTAATACGTCTCACTGAGTTACAGCTTTCCTCTCAAGAAGCCCTTCGCTAAGACTGTTCTTGTGGGATTTGAAATGTGATATTTCTAAGCCCATAGAGCACTTTTGTGAGAAAGGAAATATCTTCCGTTAAAAACTGGAAAGAAGGTTTGTAAGAAAATGCTTTGTGTTCTGTTAATTGAACTCACAGAGTTAGAGGTTTCCCCTCAAGAAGCCTTTCGCTAAGACTGTTCTTGTGGAATTTGAAAAGTGATATTTGGAAGCTCAAAAGGGCTATGGTGAAAAAGGAAATATCCTCAGTTAAAAACTGGAAAGAAGCTCTGTGAGAAACTGCTTTGTGTTCAGTTATTTCCTCTCACAGAGTTACAGCTTTCCCCTCAGGAAGCCGTTCACTAAGACTGTTCTTGTGGAATTGCAAAGTGATATTTTAGGCACATAGAGGGCAATGGTGAAAAAGGAAACATTCTAAGATAAAAACTGAAAAGAAGCTTTCTGAGAAACTGCTTTGTGTTCTGTTAATTCATCTCAAAGAGTTACAGCTTTTGCCTCAAGGATCCTTCCGCTAAGACTGTTTTTGTGGTATTTCTGAGGTGATATTTGGATGCCCATAATAGGCTATGGTGAAAATGGAAATATCCTAAGATAAAAATCGAAAAGAAGCTATATGAAAAGGTGCTTTGTGTTTTGTTTGTTCACTCAAAGAGTTACAGCTTTTCCCTCAAGAAGCCGTTCACTAAGACTGTTTTGTGAAATTTGCAAACTGACATTTGGAAGCCCATAGAGGGCTAAGGTGAAAAAGGAAATATCTTCCGTTAAAAACTGGAAAGAACCATTCTGAGAAAATGCGGTGTGTTCTGTTAGTACATATCACCGAGTTACAGCTTTCCTCTCAAGAGGCCTTTCGCTAAGACTGTGCTTGTGGGATTTCCAAAGTGATATTTGGAACCCCTAGAGGGCTATAGTGAAAAAGGAAATATCTTCAGTTAAATACTGGAAAGAAGCTTTCTGAGAGACTGCTTTGTGTTCTGTTAATTCATCTCACAGAGTTACAGCTTCCCCCTCAAGAAGCCTTTCGCTAAGACTGTTCTTGTGGAATTTGCAAAGTGATATTCGGAAGCCCATAGAGAGCTATTTTGAAAATGGAAATATCCTAAGATAAAAACCGAAAAGAAGCTGTCTGAGAAACTGCTTTGTGTTCTGCTAAATCATCTCACAGAGTTACATCTTATCCCTCAAGAAGACTTTCGCTAAGACTGTTCTTGTGGAATTTGCAAAGTGTAATTTGGAAGCCCATGAAGGGCTATGGTGAAATAGGAAATATTTACCATTAAAAATGGAAAGAAGCTTTCTGAGAAACTGTTTTGTGTTCTGTTTATTCATCTCACAATGTTACAGCTTTCCCCTCAAGAAGCCGTTAACTAAGACTGTTCATGTGGAATTTGCAAAGTGAAATTTGGAATCCCATAGAGGGCTATGGTGAAAAAGGAAATATCTTCAGTTAAAAACTGAAAAGATGCTTTCTGAGAAACTGCTTTATGTTGTGTTAATTCATCTCACAGACTTACATCTTTCTCCTCAAGAAGCGTTTCACTAAGACTGTTCTTGTGAAATTTGCAAAGTGATATTTGGAAACCCATAGAGGGCTACGGTGAAAAAGGAAATATCTTCAGTTAATAACTGCAATGAAAATTTCTGAGAAACTGCCCTGTGTTCTGTTAATTCATCTCACAGAGTTACAGTTTCCCCTCAAGAAGCCTTTCGCTAAGACTGTTCTTGTAAAATTTCCAAAGTAATAATTGGAAGCCCATAGTTTGCCATGGTGTAAAAGGAAATATCTTCAGTTGAAACTGGAAAGAAGCTTTCTGGGAAATTCCTTTGTGTTCTGTTAATTCATCTCACAGTGTTAAAGCTTCCCCCTCAAGTAGCTTTTCGCTAAGACTCTTCTTGTGGAATTTGCAAAGTGATATTTGGAAACCCCTAGAGGGCTATTGTGAAAAAAGAAATATCCTAAGATAAAAACTGAAAAGAAGCTTTCTGAGAAACTGATTTGTGTTCTGTTAATTCATTTCACAGAGTTACAGCTTTCCCCTAGAGAAGTCTTTCACTAAGACTGTTCTTGTGGAATTTGCAAAGTGATATTCGGAAGCCCATAGAGGGCTATGGTGAAAAAGGAAATATCTTCCGTTGAAAACTGGAAAGAAGCTTTTTGAGAAACTGCTGCAAGTTGTGTTAATTCATCTCACAGAGTTACAGCTTTCACCTAAAGAAGCCTTTCTCTAAGACTGTTCTTGTGGAATTTGCAAAGTGATATTTGGAAGCCCATAGAGGTCTATGGTGAAACAGGAAATATCTTTATTTACAAACTGGAAAGAAGCTTTCTGAGAAACTGTTTTGTGTTCCCTTAATTCATCTCAGAGAGTTACAGCTTCCCCCTCAAGAAGCCTTTCGCTAATACTCTTCTTGTGGAACTTGCAAAGTGATATTTGGAAGCACATAGAGGGCTATGGTGAAAAAGGAAATATCTTCAGTTAATTCTGAAAAGAAGCCTTCTGAGAAACTGCTTTGTGTTCTGTTAATTCATCTCACAGAGTTGCAGCTCTCCCCTCAAGAAGCCATTTGCTAAGACTGTTCTTGTGAAATTTCCAGAGTGATATTTGGTAGCCCATAGAGGGCTACGGTGAAAAAGGAAATATCCTAAAATAAAAAGTGAAAAGAAGCTTTCTGAGAAACTGCTTTGTGTTCTGTTAATTTTTCTCACAAAGTTACAGCTTTTCCATCAGGAAGCCTTTTGCTCAGCCTGTTCTTGTGGAATTTGCAAAGTGATATTTCGAGGCCCAAAGAGTGCTATGGTGAAAAAGGAAATATACTCAGTTTAAAACTGCAAAGAAGTTTTCTGAGAAACTCCTTTGTTTTCTGTGAATTCATCACAGAGTTACTGTTTTCCCTCAAGATCCATTCGCTAAGACCGTTTTTGTGGAATTTGCGAAATGATATTTGGAAGTGCATAGAGGGCTGTGGTGAAAAAGGAAATATCCTGAGATAAAAACGGAAAAGAAGATTTCTGAGAAAATGCCTTGTGATCTGTTAATTCATCTCACAGAGTTCCAGCATTCCCCTCAAGAAGCCTATCGCTCAGACTGTTCTTGTCGAATTTGCAAAGTGATATTGGGAAGCTCATAGAAGGCTATGGTGAAAAAGGAAATATCTTGAGTTGAAAACTGGAAAGAAGCTTTCTGAGAAACTGCTTTCTGTTATGTCAATTCATCTCACAGATTTGCAGCTTTACCCTCAAAAGCCGTAGACTAAGAGAGTTCTTGTAAAATTTGGAAAGTGATATTTGGAAGCCTATAGAGGGCGATGGTGAAAAAGAAAATATCTTCCGTTTAAAACTGAAAAGAAGCTTTCTGGGAAACTGCTTTGTGTTCTGGTAATTCATCGCAGAGAGTTACAGCTTCCCCCTCAAAAAGCCTTTCGCTAAGACTGTTCTTGTGGAATTTGCAAAGTGATATTTGGAAGCTCCAGAGGGCTATGTTGAAAATGAAATATCTTCCGTTAAAAACTGGATAGAAGCTTTCTGAGAAACTGCTTTGTGTAATGTTAATTCATTTCACAGAGTTACAGCTTTCCCCTCAAGAAGCCATTCGCTAAGACGGTTCTTGTGGAATTTGCAAAGTGATATTTGGAAGCCCATAGAGGGCTATGGTGAAAAACGAAATATCCTAAGATAAAAACTGAAAAGAAACTTTCTGAGAAACTGCTTTGTGTTCTGTTAATTCATCTCACAGAGTTACAACGTTCCCCTCAAGAAGCCTTTCGCTAAGACTGTTCTTGGGGAATTTGCAAACTGATATTTGGAAGACCATAGAGGGCTATGGTGAAAAAGGAAATATCCTAACATAAAAACTGAAAAGAAGCTTTCTGAGAAACTGCTTTGTGTTCTATTAATTCATTTCACAGTGTTACAGCTTTCCCCTTAAGAAGCCTTTCACTAAGACTATTCTTGTGGAATTTGCAAAGAGATTATTGGAAGCCCATTGAGGGCTATGGTAAAAAAGGAAATATCTTCCGTTAAAAACTGGATGGAAGCTTTCTGAGCAACTGCTTTGTGTTCTGTTAATTCATCTCACAGGGTTACAGCTTCCCCCTCAAGAACCCGTTGGCTAAGATTCTTCTTGTGGAATTTACAAAGTGATATTTGGAAGCCCATAGCGGGCTACGGTGAAAAAGGAAACATCTTCAGTTAAAGACTGGAAAGAAGCTTTCTGAAAACTGCTTTGTGTTCTGTTAGTTCATCTCACAGAGTTACAGCTTTCCCCTCAAGACGCCTTTCGCTAAGACTGTTCTTTTGGAATTTGCAAAGTGATATTTGGAAGCATATATTTGGCAGGGGTGAAAAAGGAGACATCTTCAGTTAAAACTGGAAAGAAGCTTTCTGAGAAACTGCTTTGTTTTGTGATAATCCATCTCACAGAGTTACAGTTATCCCCTCAAGAAGCCGTTCACTAAGACTGTTCTTGTCAAATTTGCTAAGTGATATTTGGAAGCCCAAAGAGGGCTATGGTGAAAACGGAAACACCTTGGGTTAAAAACTGGAAAGAAACTTTCTGAAAGACCTCTTTGTGTCCTGTTAATTCATCTCACTGAGTTACAGCTTTTCCCTCAAGAAGGCTTTCGCTAAGATTGTTCTTGTGGAATTTGCAAAGTGGTATTTGGAAGCCCATAGACGGCTACGGTGAAAAAGAAAATGTGTTCAATTAAAAACTGCAGAGAAGATTTCTGAGAAACTGCTTTGTGTTCTGTTAATTCATGTCACAGAGTTACAGTTTTACCCTGAAGAAGCCTTTCGGCTAAGACTGTTCTTGTGGAATTTGAAAAGTGATATTTGGAAGCCCATAGAGGGCTATGCTGAAAAAGGAAATATCCTATGATAAAAACTGAAAAGAAGCTTTCTGAGAAAGTGCTTTGTGTACTGATAATTCATCTCACAGAGTTACAGCTTTCCCCTCAAGAAGCGTTTTACTAAGACTCTTCTTGTGGAATTTGCAAAGTGATATTTGGAAGACAATAGAGGGCTATGGTGAAAAAGGAAATATCTTCAGTTAAAGACTGAAAGGAAGCTTTCTGAGAAACTGCTTTGTATTCTGTTAATTCATCTCACAGAGGTTCAGCTCTCCCCTCAAGAAGCCATTCGGTAAGACTGTTATTGTGGAATTTCCAAAGTGATATTTGGAAGCCCATAGAGGGCTATGGTGCAAAAGGAAATATCCTAAAATAAAAACTGAAAAGAATCATTCTAATAAACTGCTTTGTGTTCTGTTATTTCTTATCACAGAGTTACAGCTTTTCCCTTAAGAAGCCTTTGGCTAAGACTGTTCTTGTGTAATTTGCAAAGTGATATTTGGAAGCCCATAGAGGTCTATGGTGAAAAGGGAAATATCTTCCGTTAAAAACTTGAAAGAAGCTTTCTGAGAAACTGCTTTGTGTTCTGTTAATTCATCTCACAGAGTAACAGCTTTCTCCTCAAGAAGCCTTTCGCTAAGACTGTTCTTGTGGAATTTGCAAAGTGATATTTGCAAGCCCGTAGAGGGCTATGGTGAAAAAGGAAATACCTTCAGTTAAAAACTGGAAAGAAGCTTTCTGAGAAACTTCTTTGTGTTTTGTTAATTCATCTCACAGAGTTACAGCTTTCCCCTCGAGAAGTCTTTTAATAAGACTGTTCTTGTGAAATTTTCAAAGTGATATTTGGAAGCCCAGAGAGGGCTATGGTGAAAAAGGAAATACCTTCAGTTAAAAACTGAAAGGAATCTTTCTGAGAAACTGCTTTGTGAGGGCTTTGGTGAAACAGGAAATATCTTCCGTTAAAAACTGGAAAGAAGATTTCTGAGAAACTGCTTTGTGTTCTGTTAATTCATCTCACAGAGTTACAGCTTTCCCTCAAGAAGCCTTTCGCTAAGACTGTTCTTGTGGAATTTTCAAAATGATATTTGGAAGCCCATAGAGGGCTATGGTGAAAAAGGAAATATCTTCCCTTAAAAACCGAAAACAATCTTTCTCAGAAACTACTTTGTGTTCTGTTAGTTAATCTCACAGAGTTTCAGCTTTCCCTCAAGAAGCCGTTCACTAAGACTATTCTTGTGAAATATGCATATTAATATTTTGAACCCCTTAGAGGGCTATGGTGAAAAAGGAAATATTTTCCGTTAAAATCTTGAAAGAAGATTTCTGAGAAACTGCTGTATGTTCTGTTAACATATCTCACAGAGATACAGCTTTCCCCTTCAGAAGACTTTCGATAACACTGTTCTTGTGGAATTTGCAAAGTGATATTTGGGAGCCCATAGAGGGCTAAGGTGAAAATGGAAATATCCTAAGATAAAAACCGAAGAGAAGCTTTCTGAGAAACTGCTTTGTGTCCTGTTAATTCATCTCACAGAGTTACAGCTTTCCCCTCAAGAAGCCGTTCACTACGACTCTTCTTGTGAAATTTGCAAAGTTATATTTGGAAGACCATAGAGGTCTATGGTGGAAAAGGAAATATCTTCCGTTAAAAACTGGAAAGAAGATTTCCGAGAAGCTGCATTGTGTTCTGTTAATTTATCTCACACAGTCACAGCTTTCCCCTCAAGAAGCCTTTCGCAAATACTGTTCTTGTGGAATTTGCAACGTGATATTTGGAGGCCCATAGAGGGCTTCGGTGAAAAAGGAAATATCTTCACTTAAAAACGGGAAAGAACCTTTCTGAGAAACTGCGTTGTGTTCACTTAATTTATCTCACAGAGTTACAGCTTTCTCCACAAAAACCTTTCGATAAGACTGTTCTTCTGGAATTTGAAAAGTGATATTTTGAAGCCCATAGAGGGCTATGGTGAAAAAGGAAATGTCTTCCGTTAAAAACTGGAAAGGAGCCTTCTGACAAACTGCTTTGTGT
This sequence comes from Chlorocebus sabaeus, assembly GCF_047675955.1. Lineage (NCBI taxonomy): Eukaryota > Metazoa > Chordata > Mammalia > Primates > Cercopithecidae > Chlorocebus > Chlorocebus sabaeus. The sequence continues at coordinate 342,558 of NW_027327681.1, read as the reverse complement.
TCTATTAATTCATCTCACAGGGTTACAGCTTTCCCCTCAAGAAGCCTTTTGCTAAGACTGTTCTATTGGAATTGGCAAAGTGAGATTTCGAAGCCCATAGAGGGCTATGGTGAAAAAGGAAATATCTTCAGTTAAAAACTGGAAAGAAGCTTTCTGAGAAACTGCGTTGTATTCTGCTAATTCATCTAACAGAGTTACAGCTTTTCACTCAAGAAGACTTTCCATAAGACTGTTCTTGTGGAATTTGCAGTGATATTTGGAAGCCCATAGAAGGCTATGGTGAAAAAGGAAATATGTTCCCTTAAAAATTGGAAAGAAGCTTTCTGAGAAACTGCGTTTTGTTCTGTTAATTCATCTCACAGAGTTACATCCTTCGCCTCAAGAATCCGTTCGATAGGACTGTTCTTGTGGAATTTGCAAAGTGATATTTGGAAGCCCATAGTGGTCTATGGTGAAAAAGAAAGTATCTTCCGATAAAAATTGGAAAGAAGCTTTCTGAGAAACTGCTTTGTGTTCTGTTAATTGATCTCACAGACTTTCAGCTTTCTCCTCAAGAAGCATTTCACTAAGACTCTTCTTGGGGAATTTGGAAAGGGATATTTGGAAGCCCATAGAAGGCTATGGTAAAAAAAGGAAATATCTTCAATGAAAAACTGACAAGAAACACTCTGAGAAACTGCGTGTTGTTCTGGTAATTCATCTCACAGAGTTACATTTTTCCTCTCGAGAAGCCTTTCGATAAGACTGTTCTTGTGGAATTTGCAAAGTGATATTTGGAAGCCCAAAGAGGGCTATTTTGAAAAAGGAAATACCTTCCATGAAAAATTGGAAATAAGCTTTCTGAGAAACTGCTTTGTGTTCTGTTAAGTCATCTCCCAGAGTTACAGCATTCCCCTCAAGAAGACTTTCGCTTAGACTGTTCTCGTGGAATTTGCAAAGTGGTACTTGGAAGGCCATAGAGGGCTATGGTGAAAAAGGAAATATCCTCTGTTAAAAAGTGGAAAGAAGCTTTCTCAGAATCTGTTTTGTGTTCTGTTATTTCATCTCCCAGAGTTAGAGCTTTCCCCTCAAAAAGTCTTTCGCTAAGACTGTTCTTGTGGAATTTGCAAAGTGGTATTTGGAGCCCATACAGGGCTATGGTGAAAAAGAAAATATCTTCAGTTAAAAAGTGGAAAGAAGCTTTCTGAGAAACTGCTTTGTGTTCTGCTAATTCATCTCACATAGTTACAGCTTTCCCCTCAAGAATTCTTTCGCTAAGACTGTTCTTGTGCAATTTGCAAATTGATATTTGGGAGCCGATAGAGGACTACGGTGAAAAAGGAAATATCTTAAGTTAAAAACTGGAAAGAAGCATTCTGAGAAACTGCTTTGTGTTCTGTTAATTTATCTCAAAGAGATACAACTTTCCCCTCAAGAAGCCTTTCGCAAAGACTGTTCTTGTGCTATTTTCAAGGTGATATTTGGAAGCCAGAAGAGGGCTCTGGTGAAATAGGAAATATCTTCAGTTAAAAAGTAGAAATAAGCTTTCTACGAAACTGTTTGTGTTCTGTGAATTCATCTCACAAAGTTACAGATTTCCCCTCAAAAACCTTTCACTAAGATTGCTCTTGGGCAATTTGCAAAGTGAAATTTGGAAGCCCTTAGAGGGCTATGGTGAAAAAGGAAATATCTTCCGTTAAAAACCGAAAGGAAGCTCTCTGAGAAACTGCTTTGTGTTCTGGTAGTTCATCTCACAGAGTTACAGCTTTCGCCTGAAGAAGCCTTTCTGAAAGACTGTTCTTGTGGAATTTGCAAAGTGTTATTTGGAAGCCCATAGAGGGCTATGGTGAAAAAGGAAATATCTTCAGTTAAAAACTGAAAGAAACTTTCTGGAAAACTGCTTTGTGTTCTGGAAGTTCATCTCACAGGGTTACAGCTTTCCCCTCAAGAAGCCGTTCACTACGACTCTTCTTGTGAAATTGCAAAGTGATATTTGGAAGCCCTTAGAGGGCTATGGGGAAAAACGAAATATCTTCAGTTAAAAACTTAAAAGAAACTTTCTGAGAAACTGCTTTGTGTTCTGTTAATTCGTCTCAGAGAGTTACAGCTTACCCCTCAAGAAGACTTTCGCTAAGACCGTTCTTGTGGTATTTGCAAAGTGATATTTGGAAGTCCCTAGAGGGCTATGGTGAAAAAGGAAATATCTTCCGTTAAAAACTGGAAAGAAGCTTTCTGAGAAACTGCTTTGTGTTCTGTGAATTCATCTCACATAGTTACAACTTTCCCCTTAAGGAGCCTTTCGCTAAGACTGTTCTTGTGGAATTTGCAAAGTGATATTTGGAAGCCCATAGAGGGATATGGTGAAAAAGGAATATCTTCAGTTAAAAACTGGAAAGAACCTGTGAGAAACTGCCTTGTGTTCTGTTATTCATCTCACAGAGTTACAGTTTTCTCCTCAAGAATCCTTTCGTTAAGACTGTTCTTATGGTATTTGCAAAGTGATATTTGTAAGCCCATAGAGGGCTATGGTGAAAAAGGAAATATCTTCCCTTAAAAACTGTAAAGAAGCTTTCTTTGAAACTACTTTGTATTCTGTTAATTCATCTCACAGAGTTACAGATTTCCCCTCAAGCAGCGTTTCGCTAAGACTGCTCTTGGGGAATTTGCAAAGTGATATTTGGAAGCCCATAGAGTGCTATGGTGAAAAAGGAAATATCTTCCGTTAAAAACTGAAAAGAAACATTCTGAGAAACTGCTTTGTGTTCTGTTAATTCATCTCACAGAGTTACATCTTTCCCTTTAAGAAGCCTTTATCTAAGACTGTTCTTGTGGAATTTACAAAGTGATATTTGGAAGCCCATAGAGGGCTAGGGTGAAAAAGGAAATATCTTCCGGAAAAACTGGAAAGAAACTTTCTGAGAAACTGCTTTGTATTCTGTTAATGCATCTCACAGAGTTACAGGTTTCCCTTCAAGAAGCCTTTCGCTAAGGCTGTTCTTGTGGAATTTGGTAAATGATATTTGGAAGCCCTTAGAGCGCTTTGGTGAAAAAATAAATATCTGCAGTTAAATACTGGAAAGAATCTTTCTGAGAAACTACTTTGTGTTCTGTTAATTCATCTCACAGAGTTACTGCTTTCCCCTTAAGAAGCCTTTCGCTAAGACTGTTCTTGTGGAATTTGCAAAGTGATATTTGGAAGTCCCTAGATGGCTATGGAGAAAAAGGAAATATCTTCCGTTAAAAACTGGAAAGAAGCTTTCTGAGAAACTGCTTTGTGTTCTGTGAATTCTTCTCACAGAGTTACAGCTTTCTCCTGGAAAATCCTTTTACTAAGACTGTTCCTGGGGAGTTTTCCAAGTGATACTTGGAAACCCTTAGATGGCTATGGTGAAAAAGGAAATATCTTCAGTGAAAAACTGGAAAGAAGTTTTCTCAGAAACTGCTTTGTCTCCTCTTAAATCATCTCACAGTATTACAGCTGTCCATTCAAGAAGCGTTTCGCAAAGGCTGTCTTGTGGAATCTGGAAAGTGATATTTGTAAGCCCTTAGAGAGCTATGCTGAAAAAGGAAGAATCTTCAGAGATAAACTGGAATGAAGCTTTCTGAGAAACTGTTTTCTGTTCTCTTAATTCATCTCAGAGTTACTGCTTTCCCCTCAAGAAGTCTTTCGCTAAGACTGTTCTTGTGGATTTTGCAAAGTGATATTTTGAAGCCCAAAGCAGGCTATAGTGAAAAAGGAAATATCCTAATATAAAAACTGAAAGGAAGCATTCTGAGAAACGGCTTTGTGATTTGTTAATTCATGTCACAGGGTTACAGCTTTCCATTCAAGAAGCCTTTCGCAAAGGCTCTTCTTGTGGAATTTGCAAAGTGATATTTGGAAGCCCATAGACGGCTATGGTGAAAAAGGAAATATCTTCCGTTAAAAACTGGAAAGAAGCTTTCTGAGCAACTACTTTGTGTTCTGTTAATTCATCTCACAGAGTTACAGCTTTCCCCTCAAGAAGTCTTTCGTTAAGACTGTTCATGTGGAATATGGAAAGTGATATTTGGAAGGCCATAGAGGGCTATGGTGAAAAAGGAAATTTCTTCCGTTAAAAACTGGAAAGAAGCTTCCTGAGAAACTGCTTTGTGTTCTGTTAATTCATCTCACAGAGTTACAGCTTTCCCCTCAAGAAACCTTTCGCTAAGACTGTTCTTGTGGAATTTCCAAAGTGATATTTGGAAGTCCATAGAGGCCTAAGGTGAAAAAGGAAACATCTTCTGTTATAAACTGGAAAGAAGATTTCTGAGAAACTGCTTTATGTTCTGTTAATTCATCTCTCAGAGTTACAGCTTTCCCCTCAAGAAGCCTTTGTCTAAGACTGTTCTTGTGGAATTTGCAAAGTGATATTTGGAAGCCCATAGAGGGCTACGGTGAAAAACGAAATATCTTCAGTTAAAAACTGGAAAGAAGCTTTCTGAGAAACTGCTTTGTGTTCTGTTAATTCATCTCACAGAATTACAGCTTTCCCCCCAGAAGCCTTTCGCTAAGAGTGTTCTTGTGGAATTTGCAAAGCGATATTTGGAAGCCCCTAGAGGGCTATGGTGAAAAAGGAAATAGCCTAAGATAAAAACTGAAAAGAAGCTTTCTGAAAAACTGCTTTGCGTTCTGTCAATTCGACTCACAGAGTTACATCTTTCCCCTCAAGAAGCCGTTAACTAAGATTGTTCTTGTGGAATTTGCAAAGTGATATTTGGAAGCCCATACAAGGCTATGGTTAAAAAGGAAATATCTTCCGTTAAAAACTGGAAAGAAGCTTTCTGAAAAACTGCTTTGTGTTCTGTCAATTCGACTCACAGAGTTACAGCTTTCCCCTCAAGAAGCCTTTCGCTAAGGCTGTTGTTGTGGAATATGCAAAGTGATATTTGGGAGCCCATACAAGGCTATGGTTAAAAAGGAAATATCTTCCGTTAAAAACTGGAAAGAAGCTTTCTGAAAAACTGCTTTGTGTTCTGTTAATTCATCTCACAGAGTTGCAGTTTTCCCCTCTAGAAGTCTTTCGCTAAGACTGTTCTTGTTGGATGTGCAAAGTGATATTTGGAAGCCCATTGAGGGCTATGGTGAAAAAGGAAATCTCTTCAATTAAAAACTGGAAAGAAGTTTTTTGAGAAACTGCTTTGTGTTTTGTTAATTTATCACACAGAGTTACAGCTTTCCCCCCAAGAAGCCTTTCGCTAAGACTGTTCTTGTGGTATTTGCAAAGTGATATATGGAAGCCCATAGAGGGCTATGGTGAAAAAGAAATATCTTCAATTAAAAACTGGAAAGAAGTTTTCTGAGAGACTCCTTTGTATTTTGTTAATTCATTTCACAGAGTTACAGCTTTCGCCTCAAGAAGACTTTCGATAAGCCTGTTCTTGTGGAATTTGCAAAGTGATATTTGGAAGCCCATAGTGGGCTATGGTGAAAAAGGAAATATCTTCAGTTAAAAACTGGAAAGAAGATTTCTGAGAAACTGCTTTGTGTGTGTTAATTCATCTCAGAGAGTTACAACTTTCCCTCAAGAAGCCTTTCGCTAAGTCTATTCTTGTGGAATTTGCAAAGTGATATTTGGAAGACCCTAGAGGGCTATGGTGAAAAAGGAAATATCTTCCGTTAAAAACCGAAAAGAAGATTTCTGAGAAACTGCATTGTGTTCTGTTGGTTCATCTCACAGAGTTTCAGCTTTCCGCTCAAAAGGGAGTTCACTAAGACTGTTCCTGTGAAATTTGCATATTGATATTTAGAAACCCATAGAGGGTTGTGGTGAAAAAGGAAACATCTTCCGTAAAAAACTGGAAAGAAGCTTTAAGGGAAACTGCCGTGTGTTCTGTTAATACATCTCACCGAGTTACAGCTTTCCCCTCCAGAAGCCTTTCGCTAAGCCTGTTCTTCTGGAATTTGAAAAACGTTATTCGTAAGCCCATAGAGGGCTATGGTGAAAAAGAAAATATCCTAAGATAAAAACTGAAAAAGAAGCTTTCTGAGAAACTGCTTTGTGTTCTGTTAGTTCATTTCACAGGGTTACAGCTTTCCCCTCAAGAAGTCGTTCACTAAGACTGTTCTTGTAAAATTTCAAACTGATAATTGGAAGGCCATAGAGGGCTACGGTGAAAAAGGAAATATCCTAAGTTAAAAACTGGAAAGAAGTTTTCTGAGATACTGCCGTGTGTTCTGTTAATACATGTCACCGAGTTACAGCTTTTCCCACAAGAAGATTTTTGCTAAGTCTGTTCTTGTGGGATTTGCAAAGTGATATTTGGAAGCCCATAGAGGGCTATGGTGAAAAAGGAAATATCTTCAGGTAAAAACTGGAAAGAAGCTTTCTGAGAAACTGCTTTGTGTTCTGTTAATTCATCTCACAGAGTTACAGCTTTCCTATAAGAAGCCTTTCGCTAAGACTCTTCTTGTGGAATTTGCAAAGTGATATTTGGAAGCCCATAGAAGGCTACGGTGAAAAAAGAAATAACTTTCGTTAAAAACTGAAAAGAAGCTTTCTGAGAAACTGCTTTGTGTTCTGTTAATTCATCTCACAGAGTTACAGCTTTCCCCACAAAAACCTTTCGATAAGACTGTTCTTCTGGAATTTGAAAAGTGATATTTGGAAGCCCATAGAGGGCTATGGTGAAAAAGGAAATGTCTTCCGTTAAAAACTGGAAAGGAGCCTTCCGACAAACTGCTTTGTGTTCTGTTAATTCATCTCACAGGGTTACAGCTTTCCCCTCAGGAAGCCTTTTGCTAAGACAGTTCTATTGGAATTGGCAAAGTGAGATTTCGAAGCCCATGAAAAGCTATCTTGAAAAAGGAAATAGTCTAAGATAAAAACTGAAAAGAAGCTTTCTGAGAAACTGCTTTGTGTTCTGTTAATTCATCTCACAGAGTTACAGCTTTTCCCTCTAGAAACGTATTTCTAAGACTGTTCTTGTGGAATTTGCAAGGTGATATTTGGAAGCCCATAGAAGGCTATTGTGAAAAAGGAAATATCTTCCGTTAAAAACTGGAAAGAAGATTTCTGAGAAACTGCTTTGCATTCTGTTAATTCATCTCACAGAGTTACACCTTTCCCTCAAGAAGCCTTTCGCTAAGACTGTTCTTGTGGAATTTGCAAAATGATATTTGGAAGCCCATAGAGGGCTATGGTGAAAAAGGAAATATCTTCCCTTAAAAACCGAAAACAATCTTTCTCAGAAACTGCTTTGTGTTCTGTTAGTTAATATCACAGAGTTTCAGCTTTCCTCAAGAAGCCGTTCACTAAGACTATTCTTGTGAAATATGCATATTAATATTTTGAACCCCTTAGAGGGCTATGTTGAAAAAGGAAATATCTTCCGTTAATATCTTGAAAGAAGCTTTCTGAGAAACTGCCGTATGTTCTGTTAACATATCTCACAGAGATACAGCTTTCCCCTACAGAAGACTTTCGATAACACTGTTCTTGTGGAATTTGCAAAGTGATATTTGGAAGCCCATAGAGGGCTATGGTGAAAATGGAAATATCCTAAGATAAAAACCGAAGAGAAGCTTTCTGAGAAACTGCTTTGTGCTCTGTTAATTCATCTCATAGAGTTACAGCTTTCTCCTCAAGAAGCCGTTCACTAAGACTGTTCTTGTGGAATTTGAAAAATGAAATTTGGAATCCCTTAGAGGGCTATGGTGGAAAAGGAAATATCTTCAGTTAAAAACCGAAAGGAAGCTCTCTGAGAAATTGCTTTGTGTTCTGGTAGTTCATCTCACAGAGTTACAGCTTTCGCCTGAAGAAGCCTTTCGGTAAGACTCTTCTTGTGGAATTTGCAAAGTGATATTTGGAAGCCCATAGAGGGCTGTGGTGAAAAAGGAAATATCTTCAGATAAAAACGGGAAAGAAGCTTTTTGAGAAATTGGTTTGTATTCTGTTAATTCATCTCGAAGAGTTACAGCTTTCCCCTCAAGAAGCCTTTCGCTTAGACTGTTCTTGTGGAATTTGCACAGTGATATTTGGAAGCCCATAGAGGACTATGGTGAAAAAAGAAATAAATTCCGTTAAAAAGTGGAAAGAAGCTTTCTGAGCAACTGCTTTGCGTTCTGTTAATTCACCTCACAGAGTTACAGCTTTCCCCTCAAGAAGCCTTTTGCTAAGACGCTTCTTATGGAATTTCCAAAGTGATACTTGGAATCCTCTAGAGGACTACGGTGAAAAAGGAAATATCATCCGTTAAAAACTGGAAAGAAGCTTTCTGAGAAACTTCTTTGTGTTCTGCTAATTCATCTCACAGAGTTTCAGCCTTCACCTCCAGAAGTCTTTGGCTAAGATTGTTCTTGTGGAATTTGCAAAGTGATATTTGGAAGCCCGTAGAGGGCTATGGTGAAAATAGAAATATCCTAAGATAAAAACCGAAGAGAAGCTTTCTGAGAAACTGCTTTGTGTTCTGTTAATTCAGCTCACAGAGTTACAGCTTTCCCCTCAAGAAGCCGTTCACTAAGACTGTTCTTGTGGAATTTGAAAAATGAAATTTGGAATCCCATAGAGGGCTATGGTGGAAAAGGAAATATCTTCAGTTAAAAACCGTAAAGGAGCTTTCTGAGAAACTGCTTTGTGTTCTGTTAGTTCATCTCACAGAGTTATAGCTTTCCCCTGCAGAAGCCTTTCGCTAAGACTGTTCTTGTGGAATTTGCAAAGTGATATTTGGAATCTAGTAGGGGGCTATGGTGATAAAAAAAATATCTTCCGTTAAAAACTGGAAAGAAGCTTTCTGAGAAAATGTCGTGTGTTCTGTTAATACACCTCACCGAGTTACAACTTTCCCCTAAAGAAGCCTTTCGCTAAGATTGTTCTTGTGGGATTTCAAAGTGATATTTGGAAGCTTATGGAGGAGTACAGTGAAAAAAGAAATTACTTCAGTTAAAAACTGAAAAGAAGCTTTCTGAGAACCTGCTTTGTGTTCTGTTAATTCATCTAACATAGTTACAGCTTTCCCCTCCAGAAGCCTTTCCCGAAGACTGTTCTTGTGGAATTTGCAAGGTGATATATGGAAGCCCATAGAGGGCTATGGTCAAAAAGGAAATATCTTTCGTTAAAAACTGGAACAAGCTTTCTGAGAAACTGCTTTGTGTTCTGTTAATTCATCTCACAGAGTTACAGCTTTCCCCTCAAGAAGCTTTCGCTAAGGCTGTTGTTGTGTAATTTGCAAAGTGATATTTGTAAGCCCATAGAGGGCTACGGTGTAAAAGGAAATATCTTCCGTTAAAAACTGAAAAGAAGCTTTCTGAGAAACTGCTTTGTGTTCTGTTAATTCATCTCAAAGAGTTACAGGTTTTCCCTCATGAAGCCTTTCGATTAGACTGTTCTTGTGGAATTTGCAAAGTGATATTTGGATGCCCATACAGGGATATGGTGAAAATGGAAATATCCTAAGATAAAATCGAAAAGAAGCTTTCTGCGAAACTGCTTTGTGTTCTGTTAGTTCATTTCACAGAGTTTCAGTTTTGCCGTCAAGGTGCCCCACTAAGACTATTGTTGTGAAATTTGCAAATTGATATTTGCAAAGCCATAGAGGGCTACGGTGAAAAGGAAAATATCTTCCGTTAAAAACGGGATAGAAGCTTTCAGAGGAACTGCCGTGTGTTCTGTTAATACATCCACCGAGTTACAGCTTTCCCCTCAAGAAGCCGTTCGCTAAGGCTGTTCTAGTGGAACTTGCAAAGTGATATTTTGAAGCCCATAGAAGGCTATGGTGAAAAAGGAAATATCTTCCGTTAAAAACTGGAAAGAAGCTTTCTGAGAAACTGCCGTGTGTTCTGTTAATACAATTCACCGATTACAGCTTTCCCCTCAAGAAGCCTTTCGCTATGACTGTTCTTGTGCGATTTGCAATGTGATATTTGGAAGCCCATAGAGGGCTATGGTGAAAAAGGAAATATTTTCAGATAAAAACTGGAAAGAAGCTGTATGAGAAACTGCCTTGTGTTCTGTTAATTTACCTTACAGAGTTACAGCTTTCCCGTCCAGAAGCCTTTCCCTAAGACTGTTCTTGTGGAATTTCCAAAGAGATATTTGGTAAAAGGCGAAAGATTTATAGGATCTTAAGAGAAACCAGAGTATTGCAAAGTGATATTTGGAAGCCCATAGAGGGCTGTGTTGAAAAAAGAAACATCTTCAGTTAAAAACTCGAAAGAAGCTTTCTGAGAAACTGCCGTGTGCTGGTGTAATACATCTCACCGAGTTACAGCTGTCCCCTCAAGAAGCCTTTCACTACGACTGTTCTTGTGGAATTTGCAATGTGATATTTGTAAGCCCATACAGGGCTATGGTGAAAAAGGAAATATCCTAAGATAAAAACAGAAAAAGAAGCTTTCTGAGAAACTGCTTTGTGTTCTGTTAGTTCATTTCACAGGGTTAAATCTTTCCCCTCAAGAAGCCTTTCGCTAAGACGGTTCTTGTGGAATTTGCAAAGTGATATTTGGAAGCCCATAGAGGGGTATGGTGAAGAAGGAAATATCTTCAATTAAAATCTGGAAAGAAGCTTTCTGAGAGACTCCTTTGTATTTGTTAATTCATTTCACAGAGTTACAGCTTTTCACACAAGAAGATTTTCGCTAAGTCTGTCCTTGTGGGATTTGCAAAGTGATATTTGGAAGCCCAAAGAGGGCTATGGTGAAAAAGGAAATATCTTCAGGTAAAAACTGGAAAGAAGCTTTCTGAGAAACTGCTTTGTGTTCTGTTAATTCACCTCACAGAGTTACAGCTTTCCTTCAAGAAGCCTTTCGCTAAGACTCTTCTTGTGGAATTTGCAAAGTGATATTTTGAAGCCCACAGAGGGCTATGGTGAAAAAGGAAATAGCCTAAGATAAAAACTGAAAACAAGCTTTTTGAGATGCTGCTTTGTGTTCTGTTAATTCATCTCACAGTGTTCCAGCTTTCCCCTCAAGAAGCCTTTCTCTAAGACTGTTCTTCTCGAATTTGCAAAGAGATATTTGGAAGCCCTTAGAGGGCTATGGTGAAAAAGGATATACCTTCAGTTAAAAACTGGAAATAAGCTTCCTGAGAAACTGCTTTGTGTTCTGTTAATTCATCTCACAGAGTTATAGCTTTCCCCTCCAGAAGTCTTTGGCTAAGATTGTTCTTGTGGAATTTGCAAAGTGATATTTCGAAGCCCTTAGAGGGCTATAGTGAAAAAGGAAATACCCTAAGATAAAAACTGAAAAGAAGCTTTCTGAGCAACTGCTTTGTTTTCTGTTAAATCAACTCACAGAGTTACAGCTTTCCCCTCAAGAAGCCTGTCGCTAAGGCTGTTTTTGTGGAATTTGCAAAGTGATATTTGGAAGCCCATAGATGGCTATGGTGAAAATGAAAATAACCAAAGATAAAAATCGAAAAGAAGCTTTCTGAGAAACTGCCTTGTGTTCTGTTAGTTCATCTCACAGAGTAACAGCTTTCTCCTCAAGAAGCCTTTCGCTAAGACTGTTCTTGTGGAATTTGCAAAGTGATATTGGAAGCCCGTAGAGGGCTACGGTGACAAAGGAAATAGCTTCAGTTTAAAACTGGAAAGAATCTTTCTGAGAAACTACTTTGTGTTCTCTTAATTCAACTCACAGTGTTACAGCTTTCCCTTCAAGAAGCCTTTCGCTAAGACTGTTCTTGTGGAATTTGCAAAGTGATATTTGGAGCCCTTAGAAGGCTGTGGTGAAAAAGAAAATATCGTAATATAAAAACTGAACAGAAGCTTTCTGAGAAACTGCTTTGTGTATTGTTAATTCATCTCACAGAGTTACAGCTTGTCCCTGCAGAACCCTTTCGCTAAGACTGTTCTTGTGGAATTTGCAAAGAGAAATTTCGAAGCCCATAGAGGGCTATGGTGAAAAAGGGAATATCTTCCGTTAAAACCTGAAAAGAAGCTTTCTGAGAAACTGCTTTGTGTTCTGTTAATTCATCTCACAGAGTTACAGCTTCCCCCCAAGAAGCCGTTCACTAAGACTCTTCTTGTGCAATTTGCAAATTCATATTTGGTTACCCACAGAGGGCTATGGTGAAAAAGGATACATCTCCTGTTAAAAAGGGGAAAGAAGCTTTCTGAGAAACTGTCATGTTTTCTGTTAATACATCTCACCGAATTAGAGCTTTCCCCTCCAGAAGCCTTTCGCTAAGACTGTTCTTGTGGAATTTACAAGGTGATATTTGGAAGACCATAGAGGTCTATGGTGAAAAAGGAAATAGCCTAAGATAGAAACTGAAAATAAGCTTTCTGAAAAACTGCTTTGTGTTCTGTTGAATCATCTCAAAGTGTTAGAGCTTTCCCCTTAAGAAGCCGTTCGCTAAGACTGTTCTTGTGGAATTTGCAAAGTGATATTCGGAAGCCCATAGAGTGCTATAGTGAAAATGGAAATATCCTAAGATAAAAGTCGAAAAGAAGCTTTCTGAGAAACTGCCTTGTGTTCTGTTAGTTCATCTCATAGAGTTACAGCTTTACCCTCAAGAAGCCATTTACTAAGACTGTTCTTGTGAAATTTGCAAAGTGATACTTGGCAGCCCATAGAGGGCTATGGTGAAAAAGAAAATACATTCAATTAAAAACTGAAAAGAAGCTTTCTGAGAAACTGCTTTGTGTTCTGTTAATTCAACTCACAGAGTTACAGCTTTCCCCTCAACAAGCCTTTCGCTAAGGTTGTTTTTGTGGAAATTGCAAAGTGATATTTGGAAGCCCCTAGAGGGCAATGGTGAAAATTGAAATACCCTAACCTAAAAAAAGAAAAGAATATTTCTGAGAAACCGCTTTTCGTTTTGTTAGTTCATCTCACAGAGTTACAGCTTTCCACTCAAGAAGCCGTTCACTAAGACTGTTCTTGTGAAATTTGCAAAGTGATATTTGGAAGCCCGTAGAGGACTATGGTGGAAAAGGAAATATCTTCCGTTAAAAACTGGAAAGAAGATTTCCGAGAAACTGCATTGTGTTCTGTTAATTTATCTCGCACAGTCACAGCTTTCCCCTCAAGAAGCCTTTCGCAACGACTGTTCTTGAGGAATTTGCAAAGTGATATTTGGAGGCCCATAGAGGGCTACGGTGAAAAAGTAAATATATTCCGTTAAAAACTGGAAAGAAGATGTCTGAGAAACTGCTTTGTGCTCTGTTAATTCATCTCATAGAGTTACAGCTTTCTCCTCAAGAAGCCGTTCACTAAGACTGTTCTTGTGGAATTTGAAAAATGAAATTTGGAATCCCTTAGAGGGCTATGGTGGAAAAGGAAATATCTTCAGTTAAAAACCGAAAGGAAGCTCTCTGAGAAATTGCTTTGTGTTCTGGTAGTTCATCTCACAGAGTTACAGCTTTCGCCTGAAGAAGCCTTTCGGTAAGACTCTTCTTGTGGAATTTGCAAAGTGATATTTGGAAGCCCATAGAGGGCTGTGGTGAAAAAGGAAATATCTTCAGATAAAAACGGGAAAGAAGCTTTTTGAGAAATTGGTTTGTGTTCTGTTAATTCATCTCGAAGAGTTACAGCTTTCCCCTCAAGAAGCCTTTCGCTTAGACTGTTCTTGTGGAATTTGCACAGTGATATTTGGAAGCCCATAGAGGACTATGGTGAAAAAAGAAATAAATTCCGTTAAAAAGTGGAAAGAAGCTTTCTGAGCAACTGCTTTGCGTTCTGTTAATTCACCTCACAGAGTTACAGCTTTCCCCTCAAGAAGCCTTTTGCTAAGACGCTTCTTATGGAATTTCCAAAGTGATACTTGGAATCCTCTAGAGGACTACGGTGAAAAAGGAAATATCATCCGTTAAAAACTGGAAAGAAGCTTTCTGAGAAACTTCTTTGTGTTCTGCTAATTCATCTCACAGAGTTTCAGCCTTCACCTCCAGAAGTCTTTGGCTAAGATTGTTCTTGTGGAATTTGCAAAGTGATATTTGGAAGCCCGTAGAGGGCTATGGTGAAAATAGAAATATCCTAAGATAAAAACCGAAGAGAAGCTTTCTGAGAAACTGCTTTGTGTTCTGTTAATTCAGCTCACAGAGTTACAGCTTTCCCCTCAAGAAGCCGTTCACTAAGACTGTTCTTGTGGAATTTGAAAAATGAAATTTGGAATCCCATAGAGGGCTATGGTGGAAAAGGAAATATCTTCAGTTAAAAACCGTAAAGGAGCTTTCTGAGAAACTGCTTTGTGTTCTGTTAGTTCATCTCACAGAGTTATAGCTTTCCCCTGCAGAAGCCTTTCGCTAAGACTGTTCTTGTGGAATTTGCAAAGTGATATTTGGAATCTAGTAGGGGGCTATGGTGATAAAAAAAATATCTTCCGTTAAAAACTGGAAAGAAGCTTTCTGAGAAAATGTCGTGTGTTCTGTTAATACACCTCACCGAGTTACAACTTTCCCCTAAAGAAGCCTTTCGCTAAGATTGTTCTTGTGGGATTTCAAAGTGATATTTGGAAGCTTATGGAGGAGTACAGTGAAAAAAGAAATTACTTCAGTTAAAAACTGAAAAGAAGCTTTCTGAGAACCTGCTTTGTGTTCTGTTAATTCATCTAACATAGTTACAGCTTTCCCCTCCAGAAGCCTTTCCCGAAGACTGTTCTTGTGGAATTTGCAAGGTGATATATGGAAGCCCATAGAGGGCTATGGTCAAAAAGGAAATATCTTTCGTTAAAAACTGGAACAAGCTTTCTGAGAAACTGCTTTGTGTTCTGTTAATTCATCTCACAGAGTTACAGCTTTCCCCTCAAGAAGCTTTCGCTAAGGCTGTTGTTGTGTAATTTGCAAAGTGATATTTGTAAGCCCATAGAGGGCTACGGTGTAAAAGGAAATATCTTCCGTTAAAAACTGAAAAGAAGCTTTCTGAGAAACTGCTTTGTGTTCTGTTAATTCATCTCAAAGAGTTACAGGTTTTCCCTCATGAAGCCTTTCGATTAGACTGTTCTTGTGGAATTTGCAAAGTGATATTTGGATGCCCATACAGGGATATGGTGAAAATGGAAATATCCTAAGATAAAATCGAAAAGAAGCTTTCTGCGAAACTGCTTTGTGTTCTGTTAGTTCATTTCACAGAGTTTCAGTTTTGCCGTCAAGGTGCCCCACTAAGACTATTGTTGTGAAATTTGCAAATTGATATTTGCAAAGCCATAGAGGGCTACGGTGAAAAGGAAAATATCTTCCGTTAAAAACGGGATAGAAGCTTTCAGAGGAACTGCCGTGTGTTCTGTTAATACATCCACCGAGTTACAGCTTTCCCCTCAAGAAGCCGTTCGCTAAGGCTGTTCTAGTGGAACTTGCAAAGTGATATTTTGAAGCCCATAGAAGGCTATGGTGAAAAAGGAAATATCTTCCGTTAAAAACTGGAAAGAAGCTTTCTGAGAAACTGCCGTGTGTTCTGTTAATACAATTCACCGATTACAGCTTTCCCCTCAAGAAGCCTTTCGCTATGACTGTTCTTGTGCGATTTGCAATGTGATATTTGGAAGCCCATAGAGGGCTATGGTGAAAAAGGAAATATTTTCAGATAAAAACTGGAAAGAAGCTGTATGAGAAACTGCCTTGTGTTCTGTTAATTTACCTTACAGAGTTACAGCTTTCCCGTCCAGAAGCCTTTCCCTAAGACTGTTCTTGTGGAATTTCCAAAGAGATATTTGGTAAAAGGCGAAAGATTTATAGGATCTTAAGAGAAACCAGAGTATTGCAAAGTGATATTTGGAAGCCCATAGAGGGCTGTGTTGAAAAAAGAAACATCTTCAGTTAAAAACTCGAAAGAAGCTTTCTGAGAAACTGCCGTGTGCTGGTGTAATACATCTCACCGAGTTACAGCTGTCCCCTCAAGAAGCCTTTCACTACGACTGTTCTTGTGGAATTTGCAATGTGATATTTGTAAGCCCATACAGGGCTATGGTGAAAAAGGAAATATCCTAAGATAAAAACAGAAAAAGAAGCTTTCTGAGAAACTGCTTTGTGTTCTGTTAGTTCATTTCACAGGGTTAAATCTTTCCCCTCAAGAAGCCTTTCGCTAAGACGGTTCTTGTGGAATTTGCAAAGTGATATTTGGAAGCCCATAGAGGGGTATGGTGAAGAAGGAAATATCTTCAATTAAAATCTGGAAAGAAGCTTTCTGAGAGACTCCTTTGTATTTGTTAATTCATTTCACAGAGTTACAGCTTTTCACACAAGAAGATTTTCGCTAAGTCTGTCCTTGTGGGATTTGCAAAGTGATATTTGGAAGCCCAAAGAGGGCTATGGTGAAAAAGGAAATATCTTCAGGTAAAAACTGGAAAGAAGCTTTCTGAGAAACTGCTTTGTGTTCTGTTAATTCACCTCACAGAGTTACAGCTTTCCTTCAAGAAGCCTTTCGCTAAGACTCTTCTTGTGGAATTTGCAAAGTGATATTTTGAAGCCCACAGAGGGCTATGGTGAAAAAGGAAATAGCCTAAGATAAAAACTGAAAACAAGCTTTTTGAGATGCTGCTTTGTGTTCTGTTAATTCATCTCACAGTGTTCCAGCTTTCCCCTCAAGAAGCCTTTCTCTAAGACTGTTCTTCTCGAATTTGCAAAGAGATATTTGGAAGCCCTTAGAGGGCTATGGTGAAAAAGGATATACCTTCAGTTAAAAACTGGAAATAAGCTTCCTGAGAAACTGCTTTGTGTTCTGTTAATTCATCTCACAGAGTTATAGCTTTCCCCTCCAGAAGTCTTTGGCTAAGATTGTTCTTGTGGAATTTGCAAAGTGATATTTCGAAGCCCTTAGAGGGCTATAGTGAAAAAGGAAATACCCTAAGATAAAAACTGAAAAGAAGCTTTCTGAGCAACTGCTTTGTTTTCTGTTAAATCAACTCACAGAGTTACAGCTTTCCCCTCAAGAAGCCTGTCGCTAAGGCTGTTTTTGTGGAATTTGCAAAGTGATATTTGGAAGCCCATAGATGGCTATGGTGAAAATGAAAATAACCAAAGATAAAAATCGAAAAGAAGCTTTCTGAGAAACTGCCTTGTGTTCTGTTAGTTCATCTCACAGAGTAACAGCTTTCTCCTCAAGAAGCCTTTCGCTAAGACTGTTCTTGTGGAATTTGCAAAGTGATATTGGAAGCCCGTAGAGGGCTACGGTGACAAAGGAAATAGCTTCAGTTTAAAACTGGAAAGAATCTTTCTGAGAAACTACTTTGTGTTCTCTTAATTCAACTCACAGTGTTACAGCTTTCCCTTCAAGAAGCCTTTCGCTAAGACTGTTCTTGTGGAATTTGCAAAGTGATATTTGGAGCCCTTAGAAGGCTGTGGTGAAAAAGAAAATATCGTAATATAAAAACTGAACAGAAGCTTTCTGAGAAACTGCTTTGTGTATTGTTAATTCATCTCACAGAGTTACAGCTTGTCCCTGCAGAACCCTTTCGCTAAGACTGTTCTTGTGGAATTTGCAAAGAGAAATTTCGAAGCCCATAGAGGGCTATGGTGAAAAAGGGAATATCTTCCGTTAAAACCTGAAAAGAAGCTTTCTGAGAAACTGCTTTGTGTTCTGTTAATTCATCTCACAGAGTTACAGCTTCCCCCCAAGAAGCCGTTCACTAAGACTCTTCTTGTGCAATTTGCAAATTCATATTTGGTTACCCACAGAGGGCTATGGTGAAAAAGGATACATCTCCTGTTAAAAAGGGGAAAGAAGCTTTCTGAGAAACTGTCATGTTTTCTGTTAATACATCTCACCGAATTAGAGCTTTCCCCTCCAGAAGCCTTTCGCTAAGACTGTTCTTGTGGAATTTACAAGGTGATATTTGGAAGACCATAGAGGTCTATGGTGAAAAAGGAAATAGCCTAAGATAGAAACTGAAAATAAGCTTTCTGAAAAACTGCTTTGTGTTCTGTTGAATCATCTCAAAGTGTTAGAGCTTTCCCCTTAAGAAGCCGTTCGCTAAGACTGTTCTTGTGGAATTTGCAAAGTGATATTCGGAAGCCCATAGAGTGCTATAGTGAAAATGGAAATATCCTAAGATAAAAGTCGAAAAGAAGCTTTCTGAGAAACTGCCTTGTGTTCTGTTAGTTCATCTCATAGAGTTACAGCTTTACCCTCAAGAAGCCATTTACTAAGACTGTTCTTGTGAAATTTGCAAAGTGATACTTGGCAGCCCATAGAGGGCTATGGTGAAAAAGAAAATACATTCAATTAAAAACTGAAAAGAAGCTTTCTGAGAAACTGCTTTGTGTTCTGTTAATTCAACTCACAGAGTTACAGCTTTCCCCTCAACAAGCCTTTCGCTAAGGTTGTTTTTGTGGAAATTGCAAAGTGATATTTGGAAGCCCCTAGAGGGCAATGGTGAAAATTGAAATACCCTAACCTAAAAAAAGAAAAGAATATTTCTGAGAAACCGCTTTTCGTTTTGTTAGTTCATCTCACAGAGTTACAGCTTTCCACTCAAGAAGCCGTTCACTAAGACTGTTCTTGTGAAATTTGCAAAGTGATATTTGGAAGCCCGTAGAGGACTATGGTGGAAAAGGAAATATCTTCCGTTAAAAACTGGAAAGAAGATTTCCGAGAAACTGCATTGTGTTCTGTTAATTTATCTCGCACAGTCACAGCTTTCCCCTCAAGAAGCCTTTCGCAACGACTGTTCTTGAGGAATTTGCAAAGTGATATTTGGAGGCCCATAGAGGGCTACGGTGAAAAAGTAAATATATTCCGTTAAAAACTGGAAAGAAGATGTCTGAGAAACTGCTTTGTGCTCTGTTAATTCATCTCATAGAGTTACAGCTTTCTCCTCAAGAAGCCGTTCACTAAGACTGTTCTTGTGGAATTTGAAAAATGAAATTTGGAATGCCTTAGAGGGCTATGGTGGAAAAGGAAATATCTTCAGTTAAAAACCGAAAGGAAGCTCTCTGAGAAATTGCTTTGTGTTCTGGTAGTTCATCTCACAGAGTTACAGCTTTCGCCTGAAGAAGCCTTTCGGTAAGACTCTTCTTGTGGAATTTGCAAAGTGATATTTGGAAGCCCATAGAGGGCTGTGGTGAAAAAGGAAATATCTTCAGATAAAAACGGGAAAGAAGCTTTTTGAGAAATTGGTTTGTGTTCTGTTAATTCATCTCGAAGAGTTACAGCTTTCCCCTCAAGAAGCCTTTCGCTTAGACTGTTCTTGTGGAATTTGCACAGTGATATTTGGAAGCCCATAGAGGACTATGGTGAAAAAAGAAATAAATTCCGTTAAAAAGTGGAAAGAAGCTTTCTGAGCAACTGCTTTGCGTTCTGTTAATTCACCTCACAGAGTTACAGCTTTCCCCTCAAGAAGCCTTTTGCTAAGACGCTTCTTATGGAATTTCCAAAGTGATACTTGGAATCCTCTAGAGGACTACGGTGAAAAAGGAAATATCATCCGTTAAAAACTGGAAAGAAGCTTTCTGAGAAACTTCTTTGTGTTCTGCTAATTCATCTCACAGAGTTTCAGCCTTCACCTCCAGAAGTCTTTGGCTAAGATTGTTCTTGTGGAATTTGCAAAGTGATATTTGGAAGCCCGTAGAGGGCTATGGTGAAAATAGAAATATCCTAAGATAAAAACCGAAGAGAAGCTTTCTGAGAAACTGCTTTGTGTTCTGTTAATTCAGCTCACAGAGTTACAGCTTTCCCCTCAAGAAGCCGTTCACTAAGACTGTTCTTGTGGAATTTGAAAAATGAAATTTGGAATCCCATAGAGGGCTATGGTGGAAAAGGAAATATCTTCAGTTAAAAACCGTAAAGGAGCTTTCTGAGAAACTGCTTTGTGTTCTGTTAGTTCATCTCACAGAGTTATAGCTTTCCCCTGCAGAAGCCTTTCACTAAGACTGTTCTTGTGGAATTTGCAAAGTGATATTTGGAATCTAGTAGGGGGCTATGGTGATAAAAAAAATATCTTCCGTTAAAAACTGGAAAGAAGCTTTCTGAGAAAAAGTCGTGTGTTCTGTTAATACACCCCACCGAGTTACAACTTTCCCCTAAAGAAGCCTTTCGCTAAGATTGTTCTTGTGGGATTTCAAAGTGATATTTGGAAGCTTATGGAGGAGTACAGTGAAAAAAGAAATTACTTCAGTTAAAAACTGAAAAGAAGCTTTCTGAGAACCTGCTTTGTGTTCTGTTAATTCATCTAACATAGTTACAGCTTTCCCCTCCAGAAGCCTTTCCCGAAGACTGTTCTTGTGGAATTTGCAAGGTGATATATGGAAGCCCATAGAGGGCTATGGTGAAAAAGGAAATATCTTTCGTTAAAAACTGGAACAAGCTTTCTGAGAAACTGCTTTGTGTTCTGTTAATTCATCTCACAGAGTTACAGCTTTCCCCTCAAGAAGCTTTCGCTAAGGCTGTTGTTGTGTAATTTGCAAAGTGATATTTGTAAGCCCATAGAGGGCTACGGTGTAAAAGGAAATATCTTCCGTTAAAAACTGAAAAGAAGCTTTCTGAGAAACTGCTTTGTGTTCTGTTAATTCATCTCAAAGAGTTACAGGTTTTCCCTCATGAAGCCTTTCGATTAGACTGTTCTTGTGGAATTTGCAAAGTGGTATTTGGATGCCCATACAGGGATATGGTGAAAATGGAAATATCCTAAGATAAAATCGAAAAGAAGCTTTCTGCGAAACTGCTTTGTGTTCTGTTAGTTCATTTCACAGAGTTTCAGTTTTGCCGTCAAGGTGCCCCACTAAGACTATTGTTGTGAAATTTGCAAATTGATATTTGCAAAGCCATAGAGGGCTACGGTGAAAAGGAAAATATCTTCCGTTAAAAACGGGATAGAAGCTTTCAGAGGAACTGCCGTGTGTTCTGTTAATACATCCACCGAGTTACAGCTTTCCCCTCAAGAAGCCGTTCGCTAAGGCTGTTCTAGTGGAACTTGCAAAGTGATATTTTGAAGCCCATAGAAGGCTATGGTGAAAAAGGAAATATCTTCCGTTAAAAACTGGAAAGAAGCTTTCTGAGAAACTGCCGTGTGTTCTGTTAATACAATTCACCGATTACAGCTTTCCCCTCAAGAAGCCTTTCGCTATGACTGTTCTTGTGCGATTTGCAATGTGATATTTGGAAGCCCATAGAGGGCTATGGTGAAAAAGGAAATATTTTCAGATAAAAACTGGAAAGAAGCTGTATGAGAAACTGCCTTGTGTTCTGTTAATTTACCTTACAGAGTTACAGCTTTCCCGTCCAGAAGCCTTTCCCTAAGACTGTTCTTGTGGAATTTCCAAAGAGATATTTGGTAAAAGGCGAAAGATTTATAGGATCTTAAGAGAAACCAGAGTATTGCAAAGTGATATTTGGAAGCCCATAGAGGGCTGTGTTGAAAAAAGAAACATCTTCAGTTAAAAACTCGAAAGAAGCTTTCTGAGAAACTGCCGTGTGCTGGTGTAATACATCTCACCGAGTTACAGCTGTCCCCTCAAGAAGCCTTTCACTACGACTGTTCTTGTGGAATTTGCAATGTGATATTTGTAAGCCCATACAGGGCTATGGTGAAAAAGGAAATATCCTAAGATAAAAACAGAAAAAGAAGCTTTCTGAGAAACTGCTTTGTGTTCTGTTAGTTCATTTCACAGGGTTAAATCTTTCCCCTCAAGAAGCCTTTTGCTAAGACGGTTCTTGTGGAATTTGCAAAGTGATATTTGGAAGCCCATAGAGGGGTATGGTGAAGAAGGAAATATCTTCAATTAAAATCTGGAAAGAAGCTTTCTGAGAGACTCCTTTGTATTTGTTAATTCATTTCACAGAGTTACAGCTTTTCACACAAGAAGATTTTCGCTAAGTCTGTCCTTGTGGGATTTGCAAAGTGATATTTGGAAGCCCAAAGAGGGCTATGGTGAAAAAGGAAATATCTTCAGGTAAAAACTGGAAAGAAGCTTTCTGAGAAACTGCTTTGTGTTCTGTTAATTCACCTCACAGAGTTACAGCTTTCCTTCAAGAAGCCTTTCGCTAAGACTCTTCTTGTGGAATTTGCAAAGTGATATTTTGAAGCCCACAGAGGGCTATGGTGAAAAAGGAAATAGCCTAAGATAAAAACTGAAAACAAGCTTTTTGAGATGCTGCTTTGTGTTCTGTTAATTCATCTCACAGTGTTCCAGCTTTCCCCTCAAGAAGCCTTTCTCTAAGACTGTTCTTCTCGAATTTGCAAAGAGATATTTGGAAGCCCTTAGAGGGCTATGGTGAAAAAGGATATACCTTCAGTTAAAAACTGGAAATAAGCTTCCTGAGAAACTGCTTTGTGTTCTGTTAATTCATCTCACAGAGTTATAGCTTTCCCCTCCAGAAGTCTTTGGCTAAGATTGTTCTTGTGGAATTTGCAAAGTGATATTTCGAAGCCCTTAGAGGGCTATAGTGAAAAAGGAAATACCCTAAGATAAAAACTGAAAAGAAGCTTTCTGAGCAACTGCTTTGTTTTCTGTTAAATCAACTCACAGAGTTACAGCTTTCCCCTCAAGAAGCCTGTCGCTAAGGCTGTTTTTGTGGAATTTGCAAAGTGATATTTGGAAGCCCATAGATGGCTATGGTGAAAATGAAAATAACCAAAGATAAAAATCGAAAAGAAGCTTTCTGAGAAACTGCCTTGTGTTCTGTTAGTTCATCTCACAGAGTAACAGCTTTCTCCTCAAGAAGCCTTTCGCTAAGACTGTTCTTGTGGAATTTGCAAAGTGATATTGGAAGCCCGTAGAGGGCTACGGTGACAAAGGAAATAGCTTCAGTTTAAAACTGGAAAGAATCTTTCTGAGAAACTACTTTGTGTTCTCTTAATTCAACTCACAGTGTTACAGCTTTCCCTTCAAGAAGCCTTTCGCTAAGACTGTTCTTGTGGAATTTGCAAAGTGATATTTGGAGCCCTTAGAAGGCTGTGGTGAAAAAGAAAATATCGTAATATAAAAACTGAACAGAAGCTTTCTGAGAAACTGCTTTGTGTATTGTTAATTCATCTCACAGAGTTACAGCTTGTCCCTGCAGAACCCTTTCGCTAAGACTGTTCTTGTGGAATTTGCAAAGAGAAATTTCGAAGCCCATAGAGGGCTATGGTGAAAAAGGGAATATCTTCCGTTAAAACCTGAAAAGAAGCTTTCTGAGAAACTGCTTTGTGTTCTGTTAATTCATCTCACAGAGTTACAGCTTCCCCCCAAGAAGCCGTTCACTAAGACTCTTCTTGTGCAATTTGCAAATTCATATTTGGTTACCCACAGAGGGCTATGGTGAAAAAGGATACATCTCCTGTTAAAAAGGGGAAAGAAGCTTTCTGAGAAACTGTCATGTTTTCTGTTAATACATCTCACCGAATTAGAGCTTTCCCCTCCAGAAGCCTTTCGCTAAGACTGTTCTTGTGGAATTTACAAGGTGATATTTGGAAGACCATAGAGGTCTATGGTGAAAAAGGAAATAGCCTAAGATAGAAACTGAAAATAAGCTTTCTGAAAAACTGCTTTGTGTTCTGTTGAATCATCTCAAAGTGTTAGAGCTTTCCCCTTAAGAAGCCGTTCGCTAAGACTGTTCTTGTGGAATTTGCAAAGTGATATTCGGAAGCCCATAGAGTGCTATAGTGAAAATGGAAATATCCTAAGATAAAAGTCGAAAAGAAGCTTTCTGAGAAACTGCCTTGTGTTCTGTTAGTTCATCTCATAGAGTTACAGCTTTACCCTCAAGAAGCCATTTACTAAGACTGTTCTTGTGAAATTTGCAAAGTGATACTTGGCAGCCCATAGAGGGCTATGGTGAAAAAGAAAATACATTCAATTAAAAACTGAAAAGAAGCTTTCTGAGAAACTGCTTTGTGTTCTGTTAATTCAACTCACAGAGTTACAGCTTTCCCCTCAACAAGCCTTTCGCTAAGGTTGTTTTTGTGGAAATTGCAAAGTGATATTTGGAAGCCCCTAGAGGGCAATGGTGAAAATTGAAATACCCTAACCTAAAAAAAGAAAAGAATATTTCTGAGAAACCGCTTTTCGTTTTGTTAGTTCATCTCACAGAGTTACAGCTTTCCACTCAAGAAGCCGTTCACTAAGACTGTTCTTGTGAAATTTGCAAAGTGATATTTGGAAGCCCGTAGAGGACTATGGTGGAAAAGGAAATATCTTCCGTTAAAAACTGGAAAGAAGATTTCCGAGAAACTGCATTGTGTTCTGTTAATTTATCTCGCACAGTCACAGCTTTCCCCTCAAGAAGCCTTTCGCAACGACTGTTCTTGAGGAATTTGCAAAGTGATATTTGGAGGCCCATAGAGGGCTACGGTGAAAAAGTAAATATATTCCGTTAAAAACTGGAAAGAAGATGTCTGAGAAACTGCTTTGTGCTCTGTTAATTCATCTCATAGAGTTACAGCTTTCTCCTCAAGAAGCCGTTCACTAAGACTGTTCTTGTGGAATTTGAAAAATGAAATTTGGAATCCCTTAGAGGGCTATGGTGGAAAAGGAAATATCTTCAGTTAAAAACCGAAAGGAAGCTCTCTGAGAAATTGCTTTGTGTTCTGGTAGTTCATCTCACAGAGTTACAGCTTTCGCCTGAAGAAGCCTTTCGGTAAGACTCTTCTTGTGGAATTTGCAAAGTGATATTTGGAAGCCCATAGAGGGCTGTGGTGAAAAAGGAAATATCTTCAGATAAAAACGGGAAAGAAGCTTTTTGAGAAATTGGTTTGTGTTCTGTTAATTCATCTCGAAGAGTTACAGCTTTCCCCTCAAGAAGCCTTTCGCTTAGACTGTTCTTGTGGAATTTGCACAGTGATATTTGGAAGCCCATAGAGGACTATGGTGAAAAAAGAAATAAATTCCGTTAAAAAGTGGAAAGAAGCTTTCTGAGCAACTGCTTTGCGTTCTGTTAATTCACCTCACAGAGTTACAGCTTTCCCCTCAAGAAGCCTTTTGCTAAGACGCTTCTTATGGAATTTCCAAAGTGATACTTGGAATCCTCTAGAGGACTACGGTGAAAAAGGAAATATCATCCGTTAAAAACTGGAAAGAAGCTTTCTGAGAAACTTCTTTGTGTTCTGCTAATTCATCTCACAGAGTTTCAGCCTTCACCTCCAGAAGTCTTTGGCTAAGATTGTTCTTGTGGAATTTGCAAAGTGATATTTGGAAGCCCGTAGAGGGCTATGGTGAAAATAGAAATATCCTAAGATAAAAACCGAAGAGAAGCTTTCTGAGAAACTGCTTTGTGTTCTGTTAATTCAGCTCACAGAGTTACAGCTTTCCCCTCAAGAAGCCGTTCACTAAGACTGTTCTTGTGGAATTTGAAAAATGAAATTTGGAATCCCATAGAGGGCTATGGTGGAAAAGGAAATATCTTCAGTTAAAAACCGTAAAGGAGCTTTCTGAGAAACTGCTTTGTGTTCTGTTAGTTCATCTCACAGAGTTATAGCTTTCCCCTGCAGAAGCCTTTCGCTAAGACTGTTCTTGTGGAATTTGCAAAGTGATATTTGGAATCTAGTAGGGGGCTATGGTGATAAAAAAAATATCTTCCGTTAAAAACTGGAAAGAAGCTTTCTGAGAAAATGTCGTGTGTTCTGTTAATACACCTCACCGAGTTACAACTTTCCCCTAAAGAAGCCTTTCGCTAAGATTGTTCTTGTGGGATTTCAAAGTGATATTTGGAAGCTTATGGAGGAGTACAGTGAAAAAAGAAATTACTTCAGTTAAAAACTGAAAAGAAGCTTTCTGAGAACCTGCTTTGTGTTCTGTTAATTCATCTAACATAGTTACAGCTTTCCCCTCCAGAAGCCTTTCCCGAAGACTGTTCTTGTGGAATTTGCAAGGTGATATATGGAAGCCCATAGAGGGCTATGGTGAAAAAGGAAATATCTTTCGTTAAAAACTGGAACAAGCTTTCTGAGAAACTGCTTTGTGTTCTGTTAATTCATCTCACAGAGTTACAGCTTTCCCCTCAAGAAGCTTTCGCTAAGGCTGTTGTTGTGTAATTTGCAAAGTGATATTTGTAAGCCCATAGAGGGCTACGGTGTAAAAGGAAATATCTTCCGTTAAAAACTGAAAAGAAGCTTTCTGAGAAACTGCTTTGTGTTCTGTTAATTCATCTCAAAGAGTTACAGGTTTTCCCTCATGAAGCCTTTCGATTAGACTGTTCTTGTGGAATTTGCAAAGTGATATTTGGATGCCCATACAGGGATATGGTGAAAATGGAAATATCCTAAGATAAAATCGAAAAGAAGCTTTCTGCGAAACTGCTTTGTGTTCTGTTAGTTCATTTCACAGAGTTTCAGTTTTGCCGTCAAGGTGCCCCACTAAGACTATTGTTGTGAAATTTGCAAATTGATATTTGCAAAGCCATAGAGGGCTACGGTGAAAAGGAAAATATCTTCCGTTAAAAACGGGATAGAAGCTTTCAGAGGAACTGCCGTGTGTTCTGTTAATACATCCACCGAGTTACAGCTTTCCCCTCAAGAAGCCGTTCGCTAAGGCTGTTCTAGTGGAACTTGCAAAGTGATATTTTGAAGCCCATAGAAGGCTATGGTGAAAAAGGAAATATCTTCCGTTAAAAACTGGAAAGAAGCTTTCTGAGAAACTGCCGTGTGTTCTGTTAATACAATTCACCGATTACAGCTTTCCCCTCAAGAAGCCTTTCGCTATGACTGTTCTTGTGCGATTTGCAATGTGATATTTGGAAGCCCATAGAGGGCTATGGTGAAAAAGGAAATATTTTCAGATAAAAACTGGAAAGAAGCTGTATGAGAAACTGCCTTGTGTTCTGTTAATTTACCTTACAGAGTTACAGCTTTCCCGTCCAGAAGCCTTTCCCTAAGACTGTTCTTGTGGAATTTCCAAAGAGATATTTGGTAAAAGGCGAAAGATTTATAGGATCTTAAGAGAAACCAGAGTATTGCAAAGTGATATTTGGAAGCCCATAGAGGGCTGTGTTGAAAAAAGAAACATCTTCAGTTAAAAACTCGAAAGAAGCTTTCTGAGAAACTGCCGTGTGCTGGTGTAATACATCTCACCGAGTTACAGCTGTCCCCTCAAGAAGCCTTTCACTACGACTGTTCTTGTGGAATTTGCAATGTGATATTTGTAAGCCCATACAGGGCTATGGTGAAAAAGGAAATATCCTAAGATAAAAACAGAAAAAGAAGCTTTCTGAGAAACTGCTTTGTGTTCTGTTAGTTCATTTCACAGGGTTAAATCTTTCCCCTCAAGAAGCCTTTCGCTAAGACGGTTCTTGTGGAATTTGCAAAGTGATATTTGGAAGCCCATAGAGGGGTATGGTGAAGAAGGAAATATCTTCAATTAAAATCTGGAAAGAAGCTTTCTGAGAGACTCCTTTGTATTTGTTAATTCATTTCACAGAGTTACAGCTTTTCACACAAGAAGATTTTCGCTAAGTCTGTCCTTGTGGGATTTGCAAAGTGATATTTGGAAGCCCAAAGAGGGCTATGGTGAAAAAGGAAATATCTTCAGGTAAAAACTGGAAAGAAGCTTTCTGAGAAACTGCTTTGTGTTCTGTTAATTCACCTCACAGAGTTACAGCTTTCCTTCAAGAAGCCTTTCGCTAAGACTCTTCTTGTGGAATTTGCAAAGTGATATTTTGAAGCCCACAGAGGGCTATGGTGAAAAAGGAAATAGCCTAAGATAAAAACTGAAAACAAGCTTTTTGAGATGCTGCTTTGTGTTCTGTTAATTCATCTCACAGTGTTCCAGCTTTCCCCTCAAGAAGCCTTTCTCTAAGACTGTTCTTCTCGAATTTGCAAAGAGATATTTGGAAGCCCTTAGAGGGCTATGGTGAAAAAGGATATACCTTCAGTTAAAAACTGGAAATAAGCTTCCTGAGAAACTGCTTTGTGTTCTGTTAATTCATCTCACAGAGTTATAGCTTTCCCCTCCAGAAGTCTTTGGCTAAGATTGTTCTTGTGGAATTTGCAAAGTGATATTTCGAAGCCCTTAGAGGGCTATAGTGAAAAAGGAAATACCCTAAGATAAAAACTGAAAAGAAGCTTTCTGAGCAACTGCTTTGTTTTCTGTTAAATCAACTCACAGAGTTACAGCTTTCCCCTCAAGAAGCCTGTCGCTAAGGCTGTTTTTGTGGAATTTGCAAAGTGATATTTGGAAGCCCATAGATGGCTATGGTGAAAATGAAAATAACCAAAGATAAAAATCGAAAAGAAGCTTTCTGAGAAACTGCCTTGTGTTCTGTTAGTTCATCTCACAGAGTAACAGCTTTCTCCTCAAGAAGCCTTTCGCTAAGACTGTTCTTGTGGAATTTGCAAAGTGATATTGGAAGCCCGTAGAGGGCTACGGTGACAAAGGAAATAGCTTCAGTTTAAAACTGGAAAGAATCTTTCTGAGAAACTACTTTGTGTTCTCTTAATTCAACTCACAGTGTTACAGCTTTCCCTTCAAGAAGCCTTTCGCTAAGACTGTTCTTGTGGAATTTGCAAAGTGATATTTGGAGCCCTTAGAAGGCTGTGGTGAAAAAGAAAATATCGTAATATAAAAACTGAACAGAAGCTTTCTGAGAAACTGCTTTGTGTATTGTTAATTCATCTCACAGAGTTACAGCTTGTCCCTGCAGAACCCTTTCGCTAAGACTGTTCTTGTGGAATTTGCAAAGAGAAATTTCGAAGCCCATAGAGGGCTATGGTGAAAAAGGGAATATCTTCCGTTAAAACCTGAAAAGAAGCTTTCTGAGAAACTGCTTTGTGTTCTGTTAATTCATCTCACAGAGTTACAGCTTCCCCCCAAGAAGCCGTTCACTAAGACTCTTCTTGTGCAATTTGCAAATTCATATTTGGTTACCCACAGAGGGCTATGGTGAAAAAGGATACATCTCCTGTTAAAAAGGGGAAAGAAGCTTTCTGAGAAACTGTCATGTTTTCTGTTAATACATCTCACCGAATTAGAGCTTTCCCCTCCAGAAGCCTTTCGCTAAGACTGTTCTTGTGGAATTTACAAGGTGATATTTGGAAGACCATAGAGGTCTATGGTGAAAAAGGAAATAGCCTAAGATAGAAACTGAAAATAAGCTTTCTGAAAAACTGCTTTGTGTTCTGTTGAATCATCTCAAAGTGTTAGAGCTTTCCCCTTAAGAAGCCGTTCGCTAAGACTGTTCTTGTGGAATTTGCAAAGTGATATTCGGAAGCCCATAGAGTGCTATAGTGAAAATGGAAATATCCTAAGATAAAAGTCGAAAAGAAGCTTTCTGAGAAACTGCCTTGTGTTCTGTTAGTTCATCTCATAGAGTTACAGCTTTACCCTCAAGAAGCCATTTACTAAGACTGTTCTTGTGAAATTTGCAAAGTGATACTTGGCAGCCCATAGAGGGCTATGGTGAAAAAGAAAATACATTCAATTAAAAACTGAAAAGAAGCTTTCTGAGAAACTGCTTTGTGTTCTGTTAATTCAACTCACAGAGTTACAGCTTTCCCCTCAACAAGCCTTTCGCTAAGGTTGTTTTTGTGGAAATTGCAAAGTGATATTTGGAAGCCCCTAGAGGGCAATGGTGAAAATTGAAATACCCTAACCTAAAAAAAGAAAAGAATATTTCTGAGAAACCGCTTTTCGTTTTGTTAGTTCATCTCACAGAGTTACAGCTTTCCACTCAAGAAGCCGTTCACTAAGACTGTTCTTGTGAAATTTGCAAAGTGATATTTGGAAGCCCGTAGAGGACTATGGTGGAAAAGGAAATATCTTCCGTTAAAAACTGGAAAGAAGATTTCCGAGAAACTGCATTGTGTTCTGTTAATTTATCTCGCACAGTCACAGCTTTCCCCTCAAGAAGCCTTTCGCAACGACTGTTCTTGAGGAATTTGCAAAGTGATATTTGGAGGCCCATAGAGGGCTACGGTGAAAAAGTAAATATATTCCGTTAAAAACTGGAAAGAAGATGTCTGAGAAACTGCTTTGTGCTCTGTTAATTCATCTCATAGAGTTACAGCTTTCTCCTCAAGAAGCCGTTCACTAAGACTGTTCTTGTGGAATTTGAAAAATGAAATTTGGAATGCCTTAGAGGGCTATGGTGGAAAAGGAAATATCTTCAGTTAAAAACCGAAAGGAAGCTCTCTGAGAAATTGCTTTGTGTTCTGGTAGTTCATCTCACAGAGTTACAGCTTTCGCCTGAAGAAGCCTTTCGGTAAGACTCTTCTTGTGGAATTTGCAAAGTGATATTTGGAAGCCCATAGAGGGCTGTGGTGAAAAAGGAAATATCTTCAGATAAAAACGGGAAAGAAGCTTTTTGAGAAATTAGTTTGTGTTCTGTTAATTCATCTCGAAGAGTTACAGCTTTCCCCTCAAGAAGCCTTTCGCTTAGACTGTTCTTGTGGAATTTGCACAGTGATATTTGGAAGCCCATAGAGGACTATGGTGAAAAAAGAAATAAATTCCGTTAAAAAGTGGAAAGAAGCTTTCTGAGCAACTGCTTTGCGTTCTGTTAATTCACCTCACAGAGTTACAGCTTTCCCCTCAAGAAGCCTTTTGCTAAGACGCTTCTTATGGAATTTCCAAAGTGATACTTGGAATCCTCTAGAGGACTACGGTGAAAAAGGAAATATCATCCGTTAAAAACTGGAAAGAAGCTTTCTGAGAAACTTCTTTGTGTTCTGCTAATTCATCTCACAGAGTTTCAGCCTTCACCTCCAGAAGTCTTTGGCTAAGATTGTTCTTGTGGAATTTGCAAAGTGATATTTGGAAGCCCGTAGAGGGCTATGGTGAAAATAGAAATATCCTAAGATAAAAACCGAAGAGAAGCTTTCTGAGAAACTGCTTTGTGTTCTGTTAATTCAGCTCACAGAGTTACAGCTTTCCCCTCAAGAAGCCGTTCACTAAGACTGTTCTTGTGGAATTTGAAAAATGAAATTTGGAATCCCATAGAGGGCTATGGTGGAAAAGGAAATATCTTCAGTTAAAAACCGTAAAGGAGCTTTCTGAGAAACTGCTTTGTGTTCTGTTAGTTCATCTCACAGAGTTATAGCTTTCCCCTGCAGAAGCCTTTCGCTAAGACTGTTCTTGTGGAATTTGCAAAGTGATATTTGGAATCTAGTAGGGGGCTATGGTGATAAAAAAAATATCTTCCGTTAAAAACTGGAAAGAAGCTTTCTGAGAAAAAGTCGTGTGTTCTGTTAATACACCCCACCGAGTTACAACTTTCCCCTAAAGAAGCCTTTCGCTAAGATTGTTCTTGTGGGATTTCAAAGTGATATTTGGAAGCTTATGGAGGAGTACAGTGAAAAAAGAAATTACTTCAGTTAAAAACTGAAAAGAAGCTTTCTGAGAACCTGCTTTGTGTTCTGTTAATTCATCTAACATAGTTACAGCTTTCCCCTCCAGAAGCCTTTCCCGAAGACTGTTCTTGTGGAATTTGCAAGGTGATATATGGAAGCCCATAGAGGGCTATGGTGAAAAAGGAAATATCTTTCGTTAAAAACTGGAACAAGCTTTCTGAGAAACTGCTTTGTGTTCTGTTAATTCATCTCACAGAGTTACAGCTTTCCCCTCAAGAAGCTTTCGCTAAGGCTGTTGTTGTGTAATTTGCAAAGTGATATTTGTAAGCCCATAGAGGGCTACGGTGTAAAAGGAAATATCTTCCGTTAAAAACTGAAAAGAAGCTTTCTGAGAAACTGCTTTGTGTTCTGTTAATTCATCTCAAAGAGTTACAGGTTTTCCCTCATGAAGCCTTTCGATTAGACTGTTCTTGTGGAATTTGCAAAGTGGTATTTGGATGCCCATACAGGGATATGGTGAAAATGGAAATATCCTAAGATAAAATCGAAAAGAAGCTTTCTGCGAAACTGCTTTGTGTTCTGTTAGTTCATTTCACAGAGTTTCAGTTTTGCCGTCAAGGTGCCCCACTAAGACTATTGTTGTGAAATTTGCAAATTGATATTTGCAAAGCCACAGAGGGCTACGGTGAAAAGGAAAATATCTTCCGTTAAAAACGGGATAGAAGCTTTCAGAGGAACTGCCGTGTGTTCTGTTAATACATCCACCGAGTTACAGCTTTCCCCTCAAGAAGCCGTTCGCTAAGGCTGTTCTAGTGGAACTTGCAAAGTGATATTTTGAAGCCCATAGAAGGCTATGGTGAAAAAGGAAATATCTTCCGTTAAAAACTGGAAAGAAGCTTTCTGAGAAACTGCCGTGTGTTCTGTTAATACAATTCACCGATTACAGCTTTCCCCTCAAGAAGCCTTTCGCTATGACTGTTCTTGTGCGATTTGCAATGTGATATTTGGAAGCCCATAGAGGGCTATGGTGAAAAAGGAAATATTTTCAGATAAAAACTGGAAAGAAGCTGTATGAGAAACTGCCTTGTGTTCTGTTAATTTACCTTACAGAGTTACAGCTTTCCCGTCCAGAAGCCTTTCCCTAAGACTGTTCTTGTGGAATTTCCAAAGAGATATTTGGTAAAAGGCGAAAGATTTATAGGATCTTAAGAGAAACCAGAGTATTGCAAAGTGATATTTGGAAGCCCATAGAGGGCTGTGTTGAAAAAAGAAACATCTTCAGTTAAAAACTCGAAAGAAGCTTTCTGAGAAACTGCCGTGTGCTGGTGTAATACATCTCACCGAGTTACAGCTGTCCCCTCAAGAAGCCTTTCACTACGACTGTTCTTGTGGAATTTGCAATGTGATATTTGTAAGCCCATACAGGGCTATGGTGAAAAAGGAAATATCCTAAGATAAAAACAGAAAAAGAAGCTTTCTGAGAAACTGCTTTGTGTTCTGTTAGTTCATTTCACAGGGTTAAATCTTTCCCCTCAAGAAGCCTTTCGCTAAGACGGTTCTTGTGGAATTTGCAAAGTGATATTTGGAAGCCCATAGAGGGGTATGGTGAAGAAGGAAATATCTTCAATTAAAATCTGGAAAGAAGCTTTCTGAGAGACTCCTTTGTATTTGTTAATTCATTTCACAGAGTTACAGCTTTTCACACAAGAAGATTTTCGCTAAGTCTGTTCTTGTGGGATTTGCAAAGTGATATTTGGAAGCCCAAAGAGGGCTATGGTGAAAAAGGAAATATCTTCAGGTAAAAACTGGAAAGAAGCTTTCTGAGAAACTGCTTTGTGTTCTGTTAATTCACCTCACAGAGTTACAGCTTTCCTTCAAGAAGCCTTTCGCTAAGACTCTTCTTGTGGAATTTGCAAAGTGATATTTTGAAGCCCACAGAGGGCTATGGTGAAAAAGGAAATAGCCTAAGATAAAAACTGAAAACAAGCTTTTTGAGATGCTGCTTTGTGTTCTGTTAATTCATCTCACAGTGTTCCAGCTTTCCCCTCAAGAAGCCTTTCTCTAAGACTGTTCTTCTCGAATTTGCAAAGAGATATTTGGAAGCCCTTAGAGGGCTATGGTGAAAAAGGATATACCTTCAGTTAAAAACTGGAAATAAGCTTCCTGAGAAACTGCTTTGTGTTCTGTTAATTCATCTCACAGAGTTATAGCTTTCCCCTCCAGAAGTCTTTGGCTAAGATTGTTCTTGTGGAATTTGCAAAGTGATATTTCGAAGCCCTTAGAGGGCTATAGTGAAAAAGGAAATACCCTAAGATAAAAACTGAAAAGAAGCTTTCTGAGCAACTGCTTTGTTTTCTGTTAAATCAACTCACAGAGTTACAGCTTTCCCCTCAAGAAGCCTGTCGCTAAGGCTGTTTTTGTGGAATTTGCAAAGTGATATTTGGAAGCCCATAGATGGCTATGGTGAAAATGAAAATAACCAAAGATAAAAATCGAAAAGAAGCTTTCTGAGAAACTGCCTTGTGTTCTGTTAGTTCATCTCACAGAGTAACAGCTTTCTCCTCAAGAAGCCTTTCGCTAAGACTGTTCTTGTGGAATTTGCAAAGTGATATTGGAAGCCCGTAGAGGGCTACGGTGACAAAGGAAATAGCTTCAGTTTAAAACTGGAAAGAATCTTTCTGAGAAACTACTTTGTGTTCTCTTAATTCAACTCACAGTGTTACAGCTTTCCCTTCAAGAAGCCTTTCGCTAAGACTGTTCTTGTGGAATTTGCAAAGTGATATTTGGAGCCCTTAGAAGGCTGTGGTGAAAAAGAAAATATCGTAATATAAAAACTGAACAGAAGCTTTCTGAGAAACTGCTTTGTGTATTGTTAATTCATCTCACAGAGTTACAGCTTGTCCCTGCAGAACCCTTTCGCTAAGACTGTTCTTGTGGAATTTGCAAAGAGAAATTTCGAAGCCCATAGAGGGCTATGGTGAAAAAGGGAATATCTTCCGTTAAAACCTGAAAAGAAGCTTTCTGAGAAACTGCTTTGTGTTCTGTTAATTCATCTCACAGAGTTACAGCTTCCCCCCAAGAAGCCGTTCACTAAGACTCTTCTTGTGCAATTTGCAAATTCATATTTGGTTACCCACAGAGGGCTATGGTGAAAAAGGATACATCTCCTGTTAAAAAGGGGAAAGAAGCTTTCTGAGAAACTGTCATGTTTTCTGTTAATACATCTCACCGAATTAGAGCTTTCCCCTCCAGAAGCCTTTCGCTAAGACTGTTCTTGTGGAATTTACAAGGTGATATTTGGAAGACCATAGAGGTCTATGGTGAAAAAGGAAATAGCCTAAGATAGAAACTGAAAATAAGCTTTCTGAAAAACTGCTTTGTGTTCTGTTGAATCATCTCAAAGTGTTAGAGCTTTCCCCTTAAGAAGCCGTTCGCTAAGACTGTTCTTGTGGAATTTGCAAAGTGATATTCGGAAGCCCATAGAGTGCTATAGTGAAAATGGAAATATCCTAAGATAAAAGTCGAAAAGAAGCTTTCTGAGAAACTGCCTTGTGTTCTGTTAGTTCATCTCATAGAGTTACAGCTTTACCCTCAAGAAGCCATTTACTAAGACTGTTCTTGTGAAATTTGCAAAGTGATACTTGGCAGCCCATAGAGGGCTATGGTGAAAAAGAAAATACATTCAATTAAAAACTGAAAAGAAGCTTTCTGAGAAACTGCTTTGTGTTCTGTTAATTCAACTCACAGAGTTACAGCTTTCCCCTCAACAAGCCTTTCGCTAAGGTTGTTTTTGTGGAAATTGCAAAGTGATATTTGGAAGCCCCTAGAGGGCAATGGTGAAAATTGAAATACCCTAACCTAAAAAAAGAAAAGAATATTTCTGAGAAACCGCTTTTCGTTTTGTTAGTTCATCTCACAGAGTTACAGCTTTCCACTCAAGAAGCCGTTCACTAAGACTGTTCTTGTGAAATTTGCAAAGTGATATTTGGAAGCCCGTAGAGGACTATGGTGGAAAAGGAAATATCTTCCGTTAAAAACTGGAAAGAAGATTTCCGAGAAACTGCATTGTGTTCTGTTAATTTATCTCGCACAGTCACAGCTTTCCCCTCAAGAAGCCTTTCGCAACGACTGTTCTTGAGGAATTTGCAAAGTGATATTTGGAGGCCCATAGAGGGCTACGGTGAAAAAGTAAATATATTCCGTTAAAAACTGGAAAGAAGATGTCTGAGAAACTGCTTTGTGCTCTGTTAATTCATCTCATAGAGTTACAGCTTTCTCCTCAAGAAGCCGTTCACTAAGACTGTTCTTGTGGAATTTGAAAAATGAAATTTGGAATCCCTTAGAGGGCTATGGTGGAAAAGGAAATATCTTCAGTTAAAAACCGAAAGGAAGCTCT
Source organism: Chlorocebus sabaeus (assembly GCF_047675955.1). Classification (NCBI taxonomy): domain Eukaryota; kingdom Metazoa; phylum Chordata; class Mammalia; order Primates; family Cercopithecidae; genus Chlorocebus; species Chlorocebus sabaeus. The sequence continues at coordinate 307,095 of NW_027327681.1, read as the reverse complement.
CTGAGAAATTGCTTTGTGTTCTGGTAGTTCATCTCACAGAGTTACAGCTTTCGCCTGAAGAAGCCTTTCGGTAAGACTCTTCTTGTGGAATTTGCAAAGTGATATTTGGAAGCCCATAGAGGGCTGTGGTGAAAAAGGAAATATCTTCAGATAAAAACGGGAAAGAAGCTTTTTGAGAAATTGGTTTGTGTTCTGTTAATTCATCTCGAAGAGTTACAGCTTTCCCCTCAAGAAGCCTTTCGCTTAGACTGTTCTTGTGGAATTTGCACAGTGATATTTGGAAGCCCATAGAGGACTATGGTGAAAAAAGAAATAAATTCCGTTAAAAAGTGGAAAGAAGCTTTCTGAGCAACTGCTTTGCGTTCTGTTAATTCACCTCACAGAGTTACAGCTTTCCCCTCAAGAAGCCTTTTGCTAAGACGCTTCTTATGGAATTTCCAAAGTGATACTTGGAATCCTCTAGAGGACTACGGTGAAAAAGGAAATATCATCCGTTAAAAACTGGAAAGAAGCTTTCTGAGAAACTTCTTTGTGTTCTGCTAATTCATCTCACAGAGTTTCAGCCTTCACCTCCAGAAGTCTTTGGCTAAGATTGTTCTTGTGGAATTTGCAAAGTGATATTTGGAAGCCCGTAGAGGGCTATGGTGAAAATAGAAATATCCTAAGATAAAAACCGAAGAGAAGCTTTCTGAGAAACTGCTTTGTGTTCTGTTAATTCAGCTCACAGAGTTACAGCTTTCCCCTCAAGAAGCCGTTCACTAAGACTGTTCTTGTGGAATTTGAAAAATGAAATTTGGAATCCCATAGAGGGCTATGGTGGAAAAGGAAATATCTTCAGTTAAAAACCGTAAAGGAGCTTTCTGAGAAACTGCTTTGTGTTCTGTTAGTTCATCTCACAGAGTTATAGCTTTCCCCTGCAGAAGCCTTTCGCTAAGACTGTTCTTGTGGAATTTGCAAAGTGATATTTGGAATCTAGTAGGGGGCTATGGTGATAAAAAAAATATCTTCCGTTAAAAACTGGAAAGAAGCTTTCTGAGAAAATGTCGTGTGTTCTGTTAATACACCCCACCGAGTTACAACTTTCCCCTAAAGAAGCCTTTCGCTAAGATTGTTCTTGTGGGATTTCAAAGTGATATTTGGAAGCTTATGGAGGAGTACAGTGAAAAAAGAAATTACTTCAGTTAAAAACTGAAAAGAAGCTTTCTGAGAACCTGCTTTGTGTTCTGTTAATTCATCTAACATAGTTACAGCTTTCCCCTCCAGAAGCCTTTCCCGAAGACTGTTCTTGTGGAATTTGCAAGGTGATATATGGAAGCCCATAGAGGGCTATGGTGAAAAAGGAAATATCTTTCGTTAAAAACTGGAACAAGCTTTCTGAGAAACTGCTTTGTGTTCTGTTAATTCATCTCACAGAGTTACAGCTTTCCCCTCAAGAAGCTTTCGCTAAGGCTGTTGTTGTGTAATTTGCAAAGTGATATTTGTAAGCCCATAGAGGGCTACGGTGTAAAAGGAAATATCTTCCGTTAAAAACTGAAAAGAAGCTTTCTGAGAAACTGCTTTGTGTTCTGTTAATTCATCTCAAAGAGTTACAGGTTTTCCCTCATGAAGCCTTTCGATTAGACTGTTCTTGTGGAATTTGCAAAGTGGTATTTGGATGCCCATACAGGGATATGGTGAAAATGGAAATATCCTAAGATAAAATCGAAAAGAAGCTTTCTGCGAAACTGCTTTGTGTTCTGTTAGTTCATTTCACAGAGTTTCAGTTTTGCCGTCAAGGTGCCCCACTAAGACTATTGTTGTGAAATTTGCAAATTGATATTTGCAAAGCCACAGAGGGCTACGGTGAAAAGGAAAATATCTTCCGTTAAAAACGGGATAGAAGCTTTCAGAGGAACTGCCGTGTGTTCTGTTAATACATCCACCGAGTTACAGCTTTCCCCTCAAGAAGCCGTTCGCTAAGGCTGTTCTAGTGGAACTTGCAAAGTGATATTTTGAAGCCCATAGAAGGCTATGGTGAAAAAGGAAATATCTTCCGTTAAAAACTGGAAAGAAGCTTTCTGAGAAACTGCCGTGTGTTCTGTTAATACAATTCACCGATTACAGCTTTCCCCTCAAGAAGCCTTTCGCTATGACTGTTCTTGTGCGATTTGCAATGTGATATTTGGAAGCCCATAGAGGGCTATGGTGAAAAAGGAAATATTTTCAGATAAAAACTGGAAAGAAGCTGTATGAGAAACTGCCTTGTGTTCTGTTAATTTACCTTACAGAGTTACAGCTTTCCCGTCCAGAAGCCTTTCCCTAAGACTGTTCTTGTGGAATTTCCAAAGAGATATTTGGTAAAAGGCGAAAGATTTATAGGATCTTAAGAGAAACCAGAGTATTGCAAAGTGATATTTGGAAGCCCATAGAGGGCTGTGTTGAAAAAAGAAACATCTTCAGTTAAAAACTCGAAAGAAGCTTTCTGAGAAACTGCCGTGTGCTGGTGTAATACATCTCACCGAGTTACAGCTGTCCCCTCAAGAAGCCTTTCACTACGACTGTTCTTGTGGAATTTGCAATGTGATATTTGTAAGCCCATACAGGGCTATGGTGAAAAAGGAAATATCCTAAGATAAAAACAGAAAAAGAAGCTTTCTGAGAAACTGCTTTGTGTTCTGTTAGTTCATTTCACAGGGTTAAATCTTTCCCCTCAAGAAGCCTTTCGCTAAGACGGTTCTTGTGGAATTTGCAAAGTGATATTTGGAAGCCCATAGAGGGGTATGGTGAAGAAGGAAATATCTTCAATTAAAATCTGGAAAGAAGCTTTCTGAGAGACTCCTTTGTATTTGTTAATTCATTTCACAGAGTTACAGCTTTTCACACAAGAAGATTTTCGCTAAGTCTGTTCTTGTGGGATTTGCAAAGTGATATTTGGAAGCCCAAAGAGGGCTATGGTGAAAAAGGAAATATCTTCAGGTAAAAACTGGAAAGAAGCTTTCTGAGAAACTGCTTTGTGTTCTGTTAATTCACCTCACAGAGTTACAGCTTTCCTTCAAGAAGCCTTTCGCTAAGACTCTTCTTGTGGAATTTGCAAAGTGATATTTTGAAGCCCACAGAGGGCTATGGTGAAAAAGGAAATAGCCTAAGATAAAAACTGAAAACAAGCTTTTTGAGATGCTGCTTTGTGTTCTGTTAATTCATCTCACAGTGTTCCAGCTTTCCCCTCAAGAAGCCTTTCTCTAAGACTGTTCTTCTCGAATTTGCAAAGAGATATTTGGAAGCCCTTAGAGGGCTATGGTGAAAAAGGATATACCTTCAGTTAAAAACTGGAAATAAGCTTCCTGAGAAACTGCTTTGTGTTCTGTTAATTCATCTCACAGAGTTATAGCTTTCCCCTCCAGAAGTCTTTGGCTAAGATTGTTCTTGTGGAATTTGCAAAGTGATATTTCGAAGCCCTTAGAGGGCTATAGTGAAAAAGGAAATACCCTAAGATAAAAACTGAAAAGAAGCTTTCTGAGCAACTGCTTTGTTTTCTGTTAAATCAACTCACAGAGTTACAGCTTTCCCCTCAAGAAGCCTGTCGCTAAGGCTGTTTTTGTGGAATTTGCAAAGTGATATTTGGAAGCCCATAGATGGCTATGGTGAAAATGAAAATAACCAAAGATAAAAATCGAAAAGAAGCTTTCTGAGAAACTGCCTTGTGTTCTGTTAGTTCATCTCACAGAGTAACAGCTTTCTCCTCAAGAAGCCTTTCGCTAAGACTGTTCTTGTGGAATTTGCAAAGTGATATTGGAAGCCCGTAGAGGGCTACGGTGACAAAGGAAATAGCTTCAGTTTAAAACTGGAAAGAATCTTTCTGAGAAACTACTTTGTGTTCTCTTAATTCAACTCACAGTGTTACAGCTTTCCCTTCAAGAAGCCTTTCGCTAAGACTGTTCTTGTGGAATTTGCAAAGTGATATTTGGAGCCCTTAGAAGGCTGTGGTGAAAAAGAAAATATCGTAATATAAAAACTGAACAGAAGCTTTCTGAGAAACTGCTTTGTGTATTGTTAATTCATCTCACAGAGTTACAGCTTGTCCCTGCAGAACCCTTTCGCTAAGACTGTTCTTGTGGAATTTGCAAAGAGAAATTTCGAAGCCCATAGAGGGCTATGGTGAAAAAGGGAATATCTTCCGTTAAAACCTGAAAAGAAGCTTTCTGAGAAACTGCTTTGTGTTCTGTTAATTCATCTCACAGAGTTACAGCTTCCCCCCAAGAAGCCGTTCACTAAGACTCTTCTTGTGCAATTTGCAAATTCATATTTGGTTACCCACAGAGGGCTATGGTGAAAAAGGATACATCTCCTGTTAAAAAGGGGAAAGAAGCTTTCTGAGAAACTGTCATGTTTTCTGTTAATACATCTCACCGAATTAGAGCTTTCCCCTCCAGAAGCCTTTCGCTAAGACTGTTCTTGTGGAATTTACAAGGTGATATTTGGAAGACCATAGAGGTCTATGGTGAAAAAGGAAATAGCCTAAGATAGAAACTGAAAATAAGCTTTCTGAAAAACTGCTTTGTGTTCTGTTGAATCATCTCAAAGTGTTAGAGCTTTCCCCTTAAGAAGCCGTTCGCTAAGACTGTTCTTGTGGAATTTGCAAAGTGATATTCGGAAGCCCATAGAGTGCTATAGTGAAAATGGAAATATCCTAAGATAAAAGTCGAAAAGAAGCTTTCTGAGAAACTGCCTTGTGTTCTGTTAGTTCATCTCATAGAGTTACAGCTTTACCCTCAAGAAGCCATTTACTAAGACTGTTCTTGTGAAATTTGCAAAGTGATACTTGGCAGCCCATAGAGGGCTATGGTGAAAAAGAAAATACATTCAATTAAAAACTGAAAAGAAGCTTTCTGAGAAACTGCTTTGTGTTCTGTTAATTCAACTCACAGAGTTACAGCTTTCCCCTCAACAAGCCTTTCGCTAAGGTTGTTTTTGTGGAAATTGCAAAGTGATATTTGGAAGCCCCTAGAGGGCAATGGTGAAAATTGAAATACCCTAACCTAAAAAAAGAAAAGAATATTTCTGAGAAACCGCTTTTCGTTTTGTTAGTTCATCTCACAGAGTTACAGCTTTCCACTCAAGAAGCCGTTCACTAAGACTGTTCTTGTGAAATTTGCAAAGTGATATTTGGAAGCCCGTAGAGGACTATGGTGGAAAAGGAAATATCTTCCGTTAAAAACTGGAAAGAAGATTTCCGAGAAACTGCATTGTGTTCTGTTAATTTATCTCGCACAGTCACAGCTTTCCCCTCAAGAAGCCTTTCGCAACGACTGTTCTTGAGGAATTTGCAAAGTGATATTTGGAGGCCCATAGAGGGCTACGGTGAAAAAGTAAATATATTCCGTTAAAAACTGGAAAGAAGATGTCTGAGAAACTGCTTTGTGCTCTGTTAATTCATCTCATAGAGTTACAGCTTTCTCCTCAAGAAGCCGTTCACTAAGACTGTTCTTGTGGAATTTGAAAAATGAAATTTGGAATCCCTTAGAGGGCTATGGTGGAAAAGGAAATATCTTCAGTTAAAAACCGAAAGGAAGCTCTCTGAGAAATTGCTTTGTGTTCTGGTAGTTCATCTCACAGAGTTACAGCTTTCGCCTGAAGAAGCCTTTCGGTAAGACTCTTCTTGTGGAATTTGCAAAGTGATATTTGGAAGCCCATAGAGGGCTGTGGTGAAAAAGGAAATATCTTCAGATAAAAACGGGAAAGAAGCTTTTTGAGAAATTGGTTTGTGTTCTGTTAATTCATCTCGAAGAGTTACAGCTTTCCCCTCAAGAAGCCTTTCGCTTAGACTGTTCTTGTGGAATTTGCACAGTGATATTTGGAAGCCCATAGAGGACTATGGTGAAAAAAGAAATAAATTCCGTTAAAAAGTGGAAAGAAGCTTTCTGAGCAACTGCTTTGCGTTCTGTTAATTCACCTCACAGAGTTACAGCTTTCCCCTCAAGAAGCCTTTTGCTAAGACGCTTCTTATGGAATTTCCAAAGTGATACTTGGAATCCTCTAGAGGACTACGGTGAAAAAGGAAATATCATCCGTTAAAAACTGGAAAGAAGCTTTCTGAGAAACTTCTTTGTGTTCTGCTAATTCATCTCACAGAGTTTCAGCCTTCACCTCCAGAAGTCTTTGGCTAAGATTGTTCTTGTGGAATTTGCAAAGTGATATTTGGAAGCCCGTAGAGGGCTATGGTGAAAATAGAAATATCCTAAGATAAAAACCGAAGAGAAGCTTTCTGAGAAACTGCTTTGTGTTCTGTTAATTCAGCTCACAGAGTTACAGCTTTCCCCTCAAGAAGCCGTTCACTAAGACTGTTCTTGTGGAATTTGAAAAATGAAATTTGGAATCCCATAGAGGGCTATGGTGGAAAAGGAAATATCTTCAGTTAAAAACCGTAAAGGAGCTTTCTGAGAAACTGCTTTGTGTTCTGTTAGTTCATCTCACAGAGTTATAGCTTTCCCCTGCAGAAGCCTTTCGCTAAGACTGTTCTTGTGGAATTTGCAAAGTGATATTTGGAATCTAGTAGGGGGCTATGGTGATAAAAAAAATATCTTCCGTTAAAAACTGGAAAGAAGCTTTCTGAGAAAATGTCGTGTGTTCTGTTAATACACCTCACCGAGTTACAACTTTCCCCTAAAGAAGCCTTTCGCTAAGATTGTTCTTGTGGGATTTCAAAGTGATATTTGGAAGCTTATGGAGGAGTACAGTGAAAAAAGAAATTACTTCAGTTAAAAACTGAAAAGAAGCTTTCTGAGAACCTGCTTTGTGTTCTGTTAATTCAACTAGCATAGTTACAGCTTTCCCCTCCAGAAGCCTTTCCCGAAGACTGTTCTTGTGGAATTTGCAAGGTGATATATGGAAGCCCATAGAGGGCTATGGTGAAAAAGGAAATATCTTTCGTTAAAAACTGGAACAAGCTTTCTGAGAAACTGCTTTGTGTTCTGTTAATTCATCTCACAGAGTTACAGCTTTCCCCTCAAGAAGCTTTCGCTAAGGCTGTTGTTGTGTAATTTGCAAAGTGATATTTGTAAGCCCATAGAGGGCTACGGTGTAAAAGGAAATATCTTCCGTTAAAAACTGAAAAGAAGCTTTCTGAGAAACTGCTTTGTGTTCTGTTAATTCATCTCAAAGAGTTACAGGTTTTCCCTCATGAAGCCTTTCGATTAGACTGTTCTTGTGGAATTTGCAAAGTGATATTTGGATGCCCATACAGGGATATGGTGAAAATGGAAATATCCTAAGATAAAATCGAAAAGAAGCTTTCTGCGAAACTGCTTTGTGTTCTGTTAGTTCATTTCACAGAGTTTCAGTTTTGCCGTCAAGGTGCCCCACTAAGACTATTGTTGTGAAATTTGCAAATTGATATTTGCAAAGCCACAGAGGGCTACGGTGAAAAGGAAAATATCTTCCGTTAAAAACGGGATAGAAGCTTTCAGAGGAACTGCCGTGTGTTCTGTTAATACATCCACCGAGTTACAGCTTTCCCCTCAAGAAGCCGTTCGCTAAGGCTGTTCTAGTGGAACTTGCAAAGTGATATTTTGAAGCCCATAGAAGGCTATGGTGAAAAAGGAAATATCTTCCGTTAAAAACTGGAAAGAAGCTTTCTGAGAAACTGCCGTGTGTTCTGTTAATACAATTCACCGATTACAGCTTTCCCCTCAAGAAGCCTTTCGCTATGACTGTTCTTGTGCGATTTGCAATGTGATATTTGGAAGCCCATAGAGGGCTATGGTGAAAAAGGAAATATTTTCAGATAAAAACTGGAAAGAAGCTGTATGAGAAACTGCCTTGTGTTCTGTTAATTTACCTTACAGAGTTACAGCTTTCCCGTCCAGAAGCCTTTCCCTAAGACTGTTCTTGTGGAATTTCCAAAGAGATATTTGGTAAAAGGCGAAAGATTTATAGGATCTTAAGAGAAACCAGAGTATTGCAAAGTGATATTTGGAAGCCCATAGAGGGCTGTGTTGAAAAAAGAAACATCTTCAGTTAAAAACTCGAAAGAAGCTTTCTGAGAAACTGCCGTGTGCTGGTGTAATACATCTCACCGAGTTACAGCTGTCCCCTCAAGAAGCCTTTCACTACGACTGTTCTTGTGGAATTTGCAATGTGATATTTGTAAGCCCATACAGGGCTATGGTGAAAAAGGAAATATCCTAAGATAAAAACAGAAAAAGAAGCTTTCTGAGAAACTGCTTTGTGTTCTGTTAGTTCATTTCACAGGGTTAAATCTTTCCCCTCAAGAAGCCTTTCGCTAAGACGGTTCTTGTGGAATTTGCAAAGTGATATTTGGAAGCCCATAGAGGGGTATGGTGAAGAAGGAAATATCTTCAATTAAAATCTGGAAAGAAGCTTTCTGAGAGACTCCTTTGTATTTGTTAATTCATTTCACAGAGTTACAGCTTTTCACACAAGAAGATTTTCGCTAAGTCTGTTCTTGTGGGATTTGCAAAGTGATATTTGGAAGCCCAAAGAGGGCTATGGTGAAAAAGGAAATATCTTCAGGTAAAAACTGGAAAGAAGCTTTCTGAGAAACTGCTTTGTGTTCTGTTAATTCACCTCACAGAGTTACAGCTTTCCTTCAAGAAGCCTTTCGCTAAGACTCTTCTTGTGGAATTTGCAAAGTGATATTTTGAAGCCCACAGAGGGCTATGGTGAAAAAGGAAATAGCCTAAGATAAAAACTGAAAACAAGCTTTTTGAGATGCTGCTTTGTGTTCTGTTAATTCATCTCACAGTGTTCCAGCTTTCCCCTCAAGAAGCCTTTCTCTAAGACTGTTCTTCTCGAATTTGCAAAGAGATATTTGGAAGCCCTTAGAGGGCTATGGTGAAAAAGGATATACCTTCAGTTAAAAACTGGAAATAAGCTTCCTGAGAAACTGCTTTGTGTTCTGTTAATTCATCTCACAGAGTTATAGCTTTCCCCTCCAGAAGTCTTTGGCTAAGATTGTTCTTGTGGAATTTGCAAAGTGATATTTCGAAGCCCTTAGAGGGCTATAGTGAAAAAGGAAATACCCTAAGATAAAAACTGAAAAGAAGCTTTCTGAGCAACTGCTTTGTTTTCTGTTAAATCAACTCACAGAGTTACAGCTTTCCCCTCAAGAAGCCTGTCGCTAAGGCTGTTTTTGTGGAATTTGCAAAGTGATATTTGGAAGCCCATAGATGGCTATGGTGAAAATGAAAATAACCAAAGATAAAAATCGAAAAGAAGCTTTCTGAGAAACTGCCTTGTGTTCTGTTAGTTCATCTCACAGAGTAACAGCTTTCTCCTCAAGAAGCCTTTCGCTAAGACTGTTCTTGTGGAATTTGCAAAGTGATATTGGAAGCCCGTAGAGGGCTACGGTGACAAAGGAAATAGCTTCAGTTTAAAACTGGAAAGAATCTTTCTGAGAAACTACTTTGTGTTCTCTTAATTCAACTCACAGTGTTACAGCTTTCCCTTCAAGAAGCCTTTCGCTAAGACTGTTCTTGTGGAATTTGCAAAGTGATATTTGGAGCCCTTAGAAGGCTGTGGTGAAAAAGAAAATATCGTAATATAAAAACTGAACAGAAGCTTTCTGAGAAACTGCTTTGTGTATTGTTAATTCATCTCACAGAGTTACAGCTTGTCCCTGCAGAACCTTTTCGCTAAGACTGTTCTTGTGGAATTTGCAAAGAGAAATTTCGAAGCCCATAGAGGGCTATGGTGAAAAAGGGAATATCTTCCGTTAAAACCTGAAAAGAAGCTTTCTGAGAAACTGCTTTGTGTTCTGTTAATTCATCTCACAGAGTTACAGCTTCCCCCCAAGAAGCCGTTCACTAAGACTCTTCTTGTGCAATTTGCAAATTCATATTTGGTTACCCACAGAGGGCTATGGTGAAAAAGGATACATCTCCTGTTAAAAAGGGGAAAGAAGCTTTCTGAGAAACTGTCATGTTTTCTGTTAATACATCTCACCGAATTAGAGCTTTCCCCTCCAGAAGCCTTTCGCTAAGACTGTTCTTGTGGAATTTACAAGGTGATATTTGGAAGACCATAGAGGTCTATGGTGAAAAAGGAAATAGCCTAAGATAGAAACTGAAAATAAGCTTTCTGAAAAACTGCTTTGTGTTCTGTTGAATCATCTCAAAGTGTTAGAGCTTTCCCCTTAAGAAGCCGTTCGCTAAGACTGTTCTTGTGGAATTTGCAAAGTGATATTCGGAAGCCCATAGAGTGCTATAGTGAAAATGGAAATATCCTAAGATAAAAGTCGAAAAGAAGCTTTCTGAGAAACTGCCTTGTGTTCTGTTAGTTCATCTCATAGAGTTACAGCTTTACCCTCAAGAAGCCATTTACTAAGACTGTTCTTGTGAAATTTGCAAAGTGATACTTGGCAGCCCATAGAGGGCTATGGTGAAAAAGAAAATACATTCAATTAAAAACTGAAAAGAAGCTTTCTGAGAAACTGCTTTGTGTTCTGTTAATTCAACTCACAGAGTTACAGCTTTCCCCTCAACAAGCCTTTCGCTAAGGTTGTTTTTGTGGAAATTGCAAAGTGATATTTGGAAGCCCCTAGAGGGCAATGGTGAAAATTGAAATACCCTAACCTAAAAAAAGAAAAGAATATTTCTGAGAAACCGCTTTTCGTTTTGTTAGTTCATCTCACAGAGTTACAGCTTTCCACTCAAGAAGCCGTTCACTAAGACTGTTCTTGTGAAATTTGCAAAGTGATATTTGGAAGCCCGTAGAGGACTATGGTGGAAAAGGAAATATCTTCCGTTAAAAACTGGAAAGAAGATTTCCGAGAAACTGCATTGTGTTCTGTTAATTTATCTCGCACAGTCACAGCTTTCCCCTCAAGAAGCCTTTCGCAACGACTGTTCTTGAGGAATTTGCAAAGTGATATTTGGAGGCCCATAGAGGGCTACGGTGAAAAAGTAAATATATTCCGTTAAAAACTGGAAAGAAGATGTCTGAGAAACTGCTTTGTGCTCTGTTAATTCATCTCATAGAGTTACAGCTTTCTCCTCAAGAAGCCGTTCACTAAGACTGTTCTTGTGGAATTTGAAAAATGAAATTTGGAATCCCTTAGAGGGCTATGGTGGAAAAGGAAATATCTTCAGTTAAAAACCGAAAGGAAGCTCTCTGAGAAATTGCTTTGTGTTCTGGTAGTTCATCTCACAGAGTTACAGCTTTCGCCTGAAGAAGCCTTTCGGTAAGACTCTTCTTGTGGAATTTGCAAAGTGATATTTGGAAGCCCATAGAGGGCTGTGGTGAAAAAGGAAATATCTTCAGATAAAAACGGGAAAGAAGCTTTTTGAGAAATTGGTTTGTGTTCTGTTAATTCATCTCGAAGAGTTACAGCTTTCCCCTCAAGAAGCCTTTCGCTTAGACTGTTCTTGTGGAATTTGCACAGTGATATTTGGAAGCCCATAGAGGACTATGGTGAAAAAAGAAATAAATTCCGTTAAAAAGTGGAAAGAAGCTTTCTGAGCAACTGCTTTGCGTTCTGTTAATTCACCTCACAGAGTTACAGCTTTCCCCTCAAGAAGCCTTTTGCTAAGACGCTTCTTATGGAATTTCCAAAGTGATACTTGGAATCCTCTAGAGGACTACGGTGAAAAAGGAAATATCATCCGTTAAAAACTGGAAAGAAGCTTTCTGAGAAACTTCTTTGTGTTCTGCTAATTCATCTCACAGAGTTTCAGCCTTCACCTCCAGAAGTCTTTGGCTAAGATTGTTCTTGTGGAATTTGCAAAGTGATATTTGGAAGCCCGTAGAGGGCTATGGTGAAAATAGAAATATCCTAAGATAAAAACCGAAGAGAAGCTTTCTGAGAAACTGCTTTGTGTTCTGTTAATTCAGCTCACAGAGTTACAGCTTTCCCCTCAAGAAGCCGTTCACTAAGACTGTTCTTGTGGAATTTGAAAAATGAAATTTGGAATCCCATAGAGGGCTATGGTGGAAAAGGAAATATCTTCAGTTAAAAACCGTAAAGGAGCTTTCTGAGAAACTGCTTTGTGTTCTGTTAGTTCATCTCACAGAGTTATAGCTTTCCCCTGCAGAAGCCTTTCGCTAAGACTGTTCTTGTGGAATTTGCAAAGTGATATTTGGAATCTAGTAGGGGGCTATGGTGATAAAAAAAATATCTTCCGTTAAAAACTGGAAAGAAGCTTTCTGAGAAAATGTCGTGTGTTCTGTTAATACACCTCACCGAGTTACAACTTTCCCCTAAAGAAGCCTTTCGCTAAGATTGTTCTTGTGGGATTTCAAAGTGATATTTGGAAGCTTATGGAGGAGTACAGTGAAAAAAGAAATTACTTCAGTTAAAAACTGAAAAGAAGCTTTCTGAGAACCTGCTTTGTGTTCTGTTAATTCAACTAGCATAGTTACAGCTTTCCCCTCCAGAAGCCTTTCCCGAAGACTGTTCTTGTGGAATTTGCAAGGTGATATATGGAAGCCCATAGAGGGCTATGGTGAAAAAGGAAATATCTTTCGTTAAAAACTGGAACAAGCTTTCTGAGAAACTGCTTTGTGTTCTGTTAATTCATCTCACAGAGTTACAGCTTTCCCCTCAAGAAGCTTTCGCTAAGGCTGTTGTTGTGTAATTTGCAAAGTGATATTTGTAAGCCCATAGAGGGCTACGGTGTAAAAGGAAATATCTTCCGTTAAAAACTGAAAAGAAGCTTTCTGAGAAACTGCTTTGTGTTCTGTTAATTCATCTCAAAGAGTTACAGGTTTTCCCTCATGAAGCCTTTCGATTAGACTGTTCTTGTGGAATTTGCAAAGTGATATTTGGATGCCCATACAGGGATATGGTGAAAATGGAAATATCCTAAGATAAAATCGAAAAGAAGCTTTCTGCGAAACTGCTTTGTGTTCTGTTAGTTCATTTCACAGAGTTTCAGTTTTGCCGTCAAGGTGCCCCACTAAGACTATTGTTGTGAAATTTGCAAATTGATATTTGCAAAGCCATAGAGGGCTACGGTGAAAAGGAAAATATCTTCCGTTAAAAACGGGATAGAAGCTTTCAGAGGAACTGCCGTGTGTTCTGTTAATACATCCACCGAGTTACAGCTTTCCCCTCAAGAAGCCGTTCGCTAAGGCTGTTCTAGTGGAACTTGCAAAGTGATATTTTGAAGCCCATAGAAGGCTATGGTGAAAAAGGAAATATCTTCCGTTAAAAACTGGAAAGAAGCTTTCTGAGAAACTGCCGTGTGTTCTGTTAATACAATTCACCGATTACAGCTTTCCCCTCAAGAAGCCTTTCGCTATGACTGTTCTTGTGCGATTTGCAATGTGATATTTGGAAGCCCATAGAGGGCTATGGTGAAAAAGGAAATATTTTCAGATAAAAACTGGAAAGAAGCTGTATGAGAAACTGCCTTGTGTTCTGTTAATTTACCTTACAGAGTTACAGCTTTCCCGTCCAGAAGCCTTTCCCTAAGACTGTTCTTGTGGAATTTCCAAAGAGATATTTGGTAAAAGGCGAAAGATTTATAGGATCTTAAGAGAAACCAGAGTATTGCAAAGTGATATTTGGAAGCCCATAGAGGGCTGTGTTGAAAAAAGAAACATCTTCAGTTAAAAACTCGAAAGAAGCTTTCTGAGAAACTGCCGTGTGCTGGTGTAATACATCTCACCGAGTTACAGCTGTCCCCTCAAGAAGCCTTTCACTACGACTGTTCTTGTGGAATTTGCAATGTGATATTTGTAAGCCCATACAGGGCTATGGTGAAAAAGGAAATATCCTAAGATAAAAACAGAAAAAGAAGCTTTCTGAGAAACTGCTTTGTGTTCTGTTAGTTCATTTCACAGGGTTAAATCTTTCCCCTCAAGAAGCCTTTCGCTAAGACGGTTCTTGTGGAATTTGCAAAGTGATATTTGGAAGCCCATAGAGGGGTATGGTGAAGAAGGAAATATCTTCAATTAAAATCTGGAAAGAAGCTTTCTGAGAGACTCCTTTGTATTTGTTAATTCATTTCACAGAGTTACAGCTTTTCACACAAGAAGATTTTCGCTAAGTCTGTCCTTGTGGGATTTGCAAAGTGATATTTGGAAGCCCAAAGAGGGCTATGGTGAAAAAGGAAATATCTTCAGGTAAAAACTGGAAAGAAGCTTTCTGAGAAACTGCTTTGTGTTCTGTTAATTCACCTCACAGAGTTACAGCTTTCCTTCAAGAAGCCTTTCGCTAAGACTCTTCTTGTGGAATTTGCAAAGTGATATTTTGAAGCCCACAGAGGGCTATGGTGAAAAAGGAAATAGCCTAAGATAAAAACTGAAAACAAGCTTTTTGAGATGCTGCTTTGTGTTCTGTTAATTCATCTCACAGTGTTCCAGCTTTCCCCTCAAGAAGCCTTTCTCTAAGACTGTTCTTCTCGAATTTGCAAAGAGATATTTGGAAGCCCTTAGAGGGCTATGGTGAAAAAGGGTATACCTTCAGTTAAAAACTGGAAATAAGCTTCCTGAGAAACTGCTTTGTGTTCTGTTAATTCATCTCACAGAGTTATAGCTTTCCCCTCCAGAAGTCTTTGGCTAAGATTGTTCTTGTGGAATTTGCAAAGTGATATTTCGAAGCCCTTAGAGGGCTATAGTGAAAAAGGAAATACCCTAAGATAAAAACTGAAAAGAAGCTTTCTGAGCAACTGCTTTGTTTTCTGTTAAATCAACTCACAGAGTTACAGCTTTCCCCTCAAGAAGCCTGTCGCTAAGGCTGTTTTTGTGGAATTTGCAAAGTGATATTTGGAAGCCCATAGATGGCTATGGTGAAAATGAAAATAACCAAAGATAAAAATCGAAAAGAAGCTTTCTGAGAAACTGCCTTGTGTTCTGTTAGTTCATCTCACAGAGTAACAGCTTTCTCCTCAAGAAGCCTTTCGCTAAGACTGTTCTTGTGGAATTTGCAAAGTGATATTGGAAGCCCGTAGAGGGCTACGGTGACAAAGGAAATAGCTTCAGTTTAAAACTGGAAAGAATCTTTCTGAGAAACTACTTTGTGTTCTCTTAATTCAACTCACAGTGTTACAGCTTTCCCTTCAAGAAGCCTTTCGCTAAGACTGTTCTTGTGGAATTTGCAAAGTGATATTTGGAGCCCTTAGAAGGCTGTGGTGAAAAAGAAAATATCGTAATATAAAAACTGAACAGAAGCTTTCTGAGAAACTGCTTTGTGTATTGTTAATTCATCTCACAGAGTTACAGCTTGTCCCTGCAGAACCTTTTCGCTAAGACTGTTCTTGTGGAATTTGCAAAGAGAAATTTCGAAGCCCATAGAGGGCTATGGTGAAAAAGGGAATATCTTCCGTTAAAACCTGAAAAGAAGCTTTCTGAGAAACTGCTTTGTGTTCTGTTAATTCATCTCACAGAGTTACAGCTTCCCCCCAAGAAGCCGTTCACTAAGACTCTTCTTGTGCAATTTGCAAATTCATATTTGGTTACCCACAGAGGGCTATGGTGAAAAAGGATACATCTCCTGTTAAAAAGGGGAAAGAAGCTTTCTGAGAAACTGTCATGTTTTCTGTTAATACATCTCACCGAATTAGAGCTTTCCCCTCCAGAAGCCTTTCGCTAAGACTGTTCTTGTGGAATTTACAAGGTGATATTTGGAAGACCATAGAGGTCTATGGTGAAAAAGGAAATAGCCTAAGATAGAAACTGAAAATAAGCTTTCTGAAAAACTGCTTTGTGTTCTGTTGAATCATCTCAAAGTGTTAGAGCTTTCCCCTTAAGAAGCCGTTCGCTAAGACTGTTCTTGTGGAATTTGCAAAGTGATATTCGGAAGCCCATAGAGTGCTATAGTGAAAATGGAAATATCCTAAGATAAAAGTCGAAAAGAAGCTTTCTGAGAAACTGCCTTGTGTTCTGTTAGTTCATCTCATAGAGTTACAGCTTTACCCTCAAGAAGCCATTTACTAAGACTGTTCTTGTGAAATTTGCAAAGTGATACTTGGCAGCCCATAGAGGGCTATGGTGAAAAAGAAAATACATTCAATTAAAAACTGAAAAGAAGCTTTCTGAGAAACTGCTTTGTGTTCTGTTAATTCAACTCACAGAGTTACAGCTTTCCCCTCAACAAGCCTTTCGCTAAGGTTGTTTTTGTGGAAATTGCAAAGTGATATTTGGAAGCCCCTAGAGGGCAATGGTGAAAATTGAAATACCCTAACCTAAAAAAAGAAAAGAATATTTCTGAGAAACCGCTTTTCGTTTTGTTAGTTCATCTCACAGAGTTACAGCTTTCCACTCAAGAAGCCGTTCACTAAGACTGTTCTTGTGAAATTTGCAAAGTGATATTTGGAAGCCCGTAGAGGACTATGGTGGAAAAGGAAATATCTTCCGTTAAAAACTGGAAAGAAGATTTCCGAGAAACTGCATTGTGTTCTGTTAATTTATCTCGCACAGTCACAGCTTTCCCCTCAAGAAGCCTTTCGCAACGACTGTTCTTGAGGAATTTGCAAAGTGATATTTGGAGGCCCATAGAGGGCTACGGTGAAAAAGTAAATATATTCCGTTAAAAACTGGAAAGAAGATGTCTGAGAAACTGCTTTGTGCTCTGTTAATTCATCTCATAGAGTTACAGCTTTCTCCTCAAGAAGCCGTTCACTAAGACTGTTCTTGTGGAATTTGAAAAATGAAATTTGGAATCCCTTAGAGGGCTATGGTGGAAAAGGAAATATCTTCAGTTAAAAACCGAAAGGAAGCTCTCTGAGAAATTGCTTTGTGTTCTGGTAGTTCATCTCACAGAGTTACAGCTTTCGCCTGAAGAAGCCTTTCGGTAAGACTCTTCTTGTGGAATTTGCAAAGTGATATTTGGAAGCCCATAGAGGGCTGTGGTGAAAAAGGAAATATCTTCAGATAAAAACGGGAAAGAAGCTTTTTGAGAAATTGGTTTGTGTTCTGTTAATTCATCTCGAAGAGTTACAGCTTTCCCCTCAAGAAGCCTTTCGCTTAGACTGTTCTTGTGGAATTTGCACAGTGATATTTGGAAGCCCATAGAGGACTATGGTGAAAAAAGAAATAAATTCCGTTAAAAAGTGGAAAGAAGCTTTCTGAGCAACTGCTTTGCGTTCTGTTAATTCACCTCACAGAGTTACAGCTTTCCCCTCAAGAAGCCTTTTGCTAAGACGCTTCTTATGGAATTTCCAAAGTGATACTTGGAATCCTCTAGAGGACTACGGTGAAAAAGGAAATATCATCCGTTAAAAACTGGAAAGAAGCTTTCTGAGAAACTTCTTTGTGTTCTGCTAATTCATCTCACAGAGTTTCAGCCTTCACCTCCAGAAGTCTTTGGCTAAGATTGTTCTTGTGGAATTTGCAAAGTGATATTTGGAAGCCCGTAGAGGGCTATGGTGAAAATAGAAATATCCTAAGATAAAAACCGAAGAGAAGCTTTCTGAGAAACTGCTTTGTGTTCTGTTAATTCAGCTCACAGAGTTACAGCTTTCCCCTCAAGAAGCCGTTCACTAAGACTGTTCTTGTGGAATTTGAAAAATGAAATTTGGAATCCCATAGAGGGCTATGGTGGAAAAGGAAATATCTTCAGTTAAAAACCGTAAAGGAGCTTTCTGAGAAACTGCTTTGTGCTCTGTTAGTTCATCTCACAGAGTTATAGCTTTCCCCTGCAGAAGCCTTTCGCTAAGACTGTTCTTGTGGAATTTGCAAAGTGATATTTGGAATCTAGTAGGGGGCTATGGTGATAAAAAAAATATCTTCCGTTAAAAACTGGAAAGAAGCTTTCTGAGAAAATGTCGTGTGTTCTGTTAATACACCTCACCGAGTTACAACTTTCCCCTAAAGAAGCCTTTCGCTAAGATTGTTCTTGTGGGATTTCAAAGTGATATTTGGAAGCTTATGGAGGAGTACAGTGAAAAAAGAAATTACTTCAGTTAAAAACTGAAAAGAAGCTTTCTGAGAACCTGCTTTGTGTTCTGTTAATTCATCTAACATAGTTACAGCTTTCCCCTCCAGAAGCCTTTCCCGAAGACTGTTCTTGTGGAATTTGCAAGGTGATATATGGAAGCCCATAGAGGGCTATGGTGAAAAAGGAAATATCTTTCGTTAAAAACTGGAACAAGCTTTCTGAGAAACTGCTTTGTGTTCTGTTAATTCATCTCACAGAGTTACAGCTTTCCCCTCAGGAAGCTTTCGCTAAGGCTGTTGTTGTGGAATTTGCAAAGTGATATTTGTAAGCCCATAGAGGGCTACGGTGTAAAAGGAAATATCTTCCGTTAAAAACTGAAAAGAAGCTTTCTGAGAAACTGCTTTGTGTTCTGTTAATTCATCTCAAAGAGTTACAGGTTTTCCCTCATGAAGCCTTTCGATTAGACTGTTCTTGTGGAATTTGCAAAGTGATATTTGGATGCCCATACAGGGATATGGTGAAAATGGAAATATCCTAAGATAAAATCGAAAAGAAGCTTTCTGCGAAACTGCTTTGTGTTCTGTTAGTTCATTTCACAGAGTTTCAGTTTTGCCGTCAAGGTGCCCCACTAAGACTATTGTTGTGAAATTTGCAAATTGATATTTGCAAAGCCATAGAGGGCTACGGTGAAAAGGAAAATATCTTCCGTTAAAAACGGGATAGAAGCTTTCAGAGGAACTGCCGTGTGTTCTGTTAATACATCCACCGAGTTACAGCTTTCCCCTCAAGAAGCCGTTCGCTAAGGCTGTTCTAGTGGAACTTGCAAAGTGATATTTTGAAGCCCATAGAAGGCTATGGTGAAAAAGGAAATATCTTCCGTTAAAAACTGGAAAGAAGCTTTCTGAGAAACTGCCGTGTGTTCTGTTAATACAATTCACCGATTACAGCTTTCCCCTCAAGAAGCCTTTCGCTATGACTGTTCTTGTGCGATTTGCAATGTGATATTTGGAAGCCCATAGAGGGCTATGGTGAAAAAGGAAATATTTTCAGATAAAAACTGGAAAGAAGCTGTATGAGAAACTGCCTTGTGTTCTGTTAATTTACCTTACAGAGTTACAGCTTTCCCGTCCAGAAGCCTTTCCCTAAGACTGTTCTTGTGGAATTTCCAAAGAGATATTTGGTAAAAGGCGAAAGATTTATAGGATCTTAAGAGAAACCAGAGTATTGCAAAGTGATATTTGGAAGCCCATAGAGGGCTGTGTTGAAAAAAGAAACATCTTCAGTTAAAAACTCGAAAGAAGCTTTCTGAGAAACTGCCGTGTGCTGGTGTAATACATCTCACCGAGTTACAGCTGTCCCCTCAAGAAGCCTTTCACTACGACTGTTCTTGTGGAATTTGCAATGTGATATTTGTAAGCCCATACAGGGCTATGGTGAAAAAGGAAATATCCTAAGATAAAAACAGAAAAAGAAGCTTTCTGAGAAACTGCTTTGTGTTCTGTTAGTTCATTTCACAGGGTTAAATCTTTCCCCTCAAGAAGCCTTTCGCTAAGACGGTTCTTGTGGAATTTGCAAAGTGATATTTGGAAGCCCATAGAGGGGTATGGTGAAGAAGGAAATATCTTCAATTAAAATCTGGAAAGAAGCTTTCTGAGAGACTCCTTTGTATTTGTTAATTCATTTCACAGAGTTACAGCTTTTCACACAAGAAGATTTTCGCTAAGTCTGTCCTTGTGGGATTTGCAAAGTGATATTTGGAAGCCCAAAGAGGGCTATGGTGAAAAAGGAAATATCTTCAGGTAAAAACTGGAAAGAAGCTTTCTGAGAAACTGCTTTGTGTTCTGTTAATTCACCTCACAGAGTTACAGCTTTCCTTCAAGAAGCCTTTCGCTAAGACTCTTCTTGTGGAATTTGCAAAGTGATATTTTGAAGCCCACAGAGGGCTATGGTGAAAAAGGAAATAGCCTAAGATAAAAACTGAAAACAAGCTTTTTGAGATGCTGCTTTGTGTTCTGTTAATTCATCTCACAGTGTTCCAGCTTTCCCCTCAAGAAGCCTTTCTCTAAGACTGTTCTTCTCGAATTTGCAAAGAGATATTTGGAAGCCCTTAGAGGGCTATGGTGAAAAAGGATATACCTTCAGTTAAAAACTGGAAATAAGCTTCCTGAGAAACTGCTTTGTGTTCTGTTAATTCATCTCACAGAGTTATAGCTTTCCCCTCCAGAAGTCTTTGGCTAAGATTGTTCTTGTGGAATTTGCAAAGTGATATTTCAAAGCCCTTAGAGGGCTATAGTGAAAAAGGAAATACCCTAAGATAAAAACTGAAAAGAAGCTTTCTGAGCAACTGCTTTGTTTTCTGTTAAATCAACTCACAGAGTTACAGCTTTCCCCTCAAGAAGCCTGTCGCTAAGGCTGTTTTTGTGGAATTTGCAAAGTGATATTTGGAAGCCCATAGATGGCTATGGTGAAAATGAAAATAACCAAAGATAAAAATCGAAAAGAAGCTTTCTGAGAAACTGCCTTGTGTTCTGTTAGTTCATCTCACAGAGTAACAGCTTTCTCCTCAAGAAGCCTTTCGCTAAGACTGTTCTTGTGGAATTTGCAAAGTGATATTGGAAGCCCGTAGAGGGCTACGGTGACAAAGGAAATAGCTTCAGTTTAAAACTGGAAAGAATCTTTCTGAGAAACTACTTTGTGTTCTCTTAATTCAACTCACAGTGTTACAGCTTTCCCTTCAAGAAGCCTTTCGCTAAGACTGTTCTTGTGGAATTTGCAAAGTGATATTTGGAGCCCTTAGAAGGCTGTGGTGAAAAAGAAAATATCGTAATATAAAAACTGAACAGAAGCTTTCTGAGAAACTGCTTTGTGTATTGTTAATTCATCTCACAGAGTTACAGCTTGTCCCTGCAGAACCCTTTCGCTAAGACTGTTCTTGTGGAATTTGCAAAGAGAAATTTCGAAGCCCATAGAGGGCTATGGTGAAAAAGGGAATATCTTCCGTTAAAACCTGAAAAGAAGCTTTCTGAGAAACTGCTTTGTGTTCTGTTAATTCATCTCACAGAGTTACAGCTTCCCCCCAAGAAGCCGTTCACTAAGACTCTTCTTGTGCAATTTGCAAATTCATATTTGGTTACCCACAGAGGGCTATGGTGAAAAAGGATACATCTCCTGTTAAAAAGGGGAAAGAAGCTTTCTGAGAAACTGTCATGTTTTCTGTTAATACATCTCACCGAATTAGAGCTTTCCCCTCCAGAAGCCTTTCGCTAAGACTGTTCTTGTGGAATTTACAAGGTGATATTTGGAAGACCATAGAGGTCTATGGTGAAAAAGGAAATAGCCTAAGATAGAAACTGAAAATAAGCTTTCTGAAAAACTGCTTTGTGTTCTGTTGAATCATCTCAAAGTGTTAGAGCTTTCCCCTTAAGAAGCCGTTCGCTAAGACTGTTCTTGTGGAATTTGCAAAGTGATATTCGGAAGCCCATAGAGTGCTATAGTGAAAATGGAAATATCCTAAGATAAAAGTCGAAAAGAAGCTTTCTGAGAAACTGCCTTGTGTTCTGTTAGTTCATCTCATAGAGTTACAGCTTTACCCTCAAGAAGCCATTTACTAAGACTGTTCTTGTGAAATTTGCAAAGTGATACTTGGCAGCCCATAGAGGGCTATGGTGAAAAAGAAAATACATTCAATTAAAAACTGAAAAGAAGCTTTCTGAGAAACTGCTTTGTGTTCTGTTAATTCAACTCACAGAGTTACAGCTTTCCCCTCAACAAGCCTTTCGCTAAGGTTGTTTTTGTGGAAATTGCAAAGTGATATTTGGAAGCCCCTAGAGGGCAATGGTGAAAATTGAAATACCCTAACCTAAAAAAAGAAAAGAATATTTCTGAGAAACCGCTTTTCGTTTTGTTAGTTCATCTCACAGAGTTACAGCTTTCCACTCAAGAAGCCGTTCACTAAGACTGTTCTTGTGAAATTTGCAAAGTGATATTTGGAAGCCCGTAGAGGACTATGGTGGAAAAGGAAATATCTTCCGTTAAAAACTGGAAAGAAGATTTCCGAGAAACTGCATTGTGTTCTGTTAATTTATCTCGCACAGTCACAGCTTTCCCCTCAAGAAGCCTTTCGCAACGACTGTTCTTGAGGAATTTGCAAAGTGATATTTGGAGGCCCATAGAGGGCTACGGTGAAAAAGTAAATATATTCCGTTAAAAACTGGAAAGAAGATGTCTGAGAAACTGCTTTGTGCTCTGTTAATTCATCTCATAGAGTTACAGCTTTCTCCTCAAGAAGCCGTTCACTAAGACTGTTCTTGTGGAATTTGAAAAATGAAATTTGGAATCCCTTAGAGGGCTATGGTGGAAAAGGAAATATCTTCAGTTAAAAACCGAAAGGAAGCTCTCTGAGAAATTGCTTTGTGTTCTGGTAGTTCATCTCACAGAGTTACAGCTTTCGCCTGAAGAAGCCTTTCGGTAAGACTCTTCTTGTGGAATTTGCAAAGTGATATTTGGAAGCCCATAGAGGGCTGTGGTGAAAAAGGAAATATCTTCAGATAAAAACGGGAAAGAAGCTTTTTGAGAAATTGGTTTGTGTTCTGTTAATTCATCTCGAAGAGTTACAGCTTTCCCCTCAAGAAGCCTTTCGCTTAGACTGTTCTTGTGGAATTTGCACAGTGATATTTGGAAGCCCATAGAGGACTATGGTGAAAAAAGAAATAAATTCCGTTAAAAAGTGGAAAGAAGCTTTCTGAGCAACTGCTTTGCGTTCTGTTAATTCACCTCACAGAGTTACAGCTTTCCCCTCAAGAAGCCTTTTGCTAAGACGCTTCTTATGGAATTTCCAAAGTGATACTTGGAATCCTCTAGAGGACTACGGTGAAAAAGGAAATATCATCCGTTAAAAACTGGAAAGAAGCTTTCTGAGAAACTTCTTTGTGTTCTGCTAATTCATCTCACAGAGTTTCAGCCTTCACCTCCAGAAGTCTTTGGCTAAGATTGTTCTTGTGGAATTTGCAAAGTGATATTTGGAAGCCCGTAGAGGGCTATGGTGAAAATAGAAATATCCTAAGATAAAAACCGAAGAGAAGCTTTCTGAGAAACTGCTTTGTGTTCTGTTAATTCAGCTCACAGAGTTACAGCTTTCCCCTCAAGAAGCCGTTCACTAAGACTGTTCTTGTGGAATTTGAAAAATGAAATTTGGAATCCCATAGAGGGCTATGGTGGAAAAGGAAATATCTTCAGTTAAAAACCGTAAAGGAGCTTTCTGAGAAACTGCTTTGTGTTCTGTTAGTTCATCTCACAGAGTTATAGCTTTCCCCTGCAGAAGCCTTTCGCTAAGACTGTTCTTGTGGAATTTGCAAAGTGATATTTGGAATCTAGTAGGGGGCTATGGTGATAAAAAAAAATATCTTCCGTTAAAAACTGGAAAGAAGCTTTCTGAGAAAATGTCGTGTGTTCTGTTAATACACCTCACCGAGTTACAACTTTCCCCTAAAGAAGCTTTTCGCTAAGATTGTTCTTGTGGGATTTCAAAGTGATATTTGGAAGCTTATGGAGGAGTACAGTGAAAAAAGAAATTACTTCAGTTAAAAACTGAAAAGAAGCTTTCTGAGAACCTGCTTTGTGTTCTGTTAATTCATCTAACATAGTTACAGCTTTCCCCTCCAGAAGCCTTTCCCGAAGACTGTTCTTGTGGAATTTGCAAGGTGATATATGGAAGCCCATAGAGGGCTATGGTGAAAAAGGAAATATCTTTCGTTAAAAACTGGAACAAGCTTTCTGAGAAACTGCTTTGTGTTCTGTTAATTCATCTCACAGAGTTACAGCTTTCCCCTTAAGAAGCTTTCGCTAAGGCTGTTCTTGTGGAATTTGCAAAGTGATATTTGTAAGCCCATAGAGGGCTACGGTGTAAAAGGAAATATCTTCCGTTAAAAACTGAAAAGAAGCTTTCTGAGAAACTGCTTTGTGTTCTGTTAATTCATCTCAAAGAGTTACAGGTTTTCCCTCATGAAGCCTTTCGATTAGACTGTTCTTGTGGAATTTGCAAAGTGATATTTGGATGCCCATACAGGGATATGGTGAAAATGGAAATATCCTAAGATAAAATCGAAAAGAAGCTTTCTGCGAAACTGCTTTGTGTTCTGTTAGTTCATTTCACAGAGTTTCAGTTTTGCCGTCAAGGTGCCCCACTAAGACTATTGTTGTGAAATTTGCAAATTGATATTTGCAAAGCCATAGAGGGCTACGGTGAAAAGGAAAATATCTTCCGTTAAAAACGGGATAGAAGCTTTCAGAGGAACTGCCGTGTGTTCTGTTAATACATCCACCGAGTTACAGCTTTCCCCTCAAGAAGCCGTTCGCTAAGGCTGTTCTAGTGGAACTTGCAAAGTGATATTTTGAAGCCCATAGAAGGCTATGGTGAAAAAGGAAATATCTTCCGTTAAAAACTGGAAAGAAGCTTTCTGAGAAACTGCCGTGTGTTCTGTTAATACAATTCACCGATTACAGCTTTCCCCTCAAGAAGCCTTTCGCTATGACTGTTCTTGTGCGATTTGCAATGTGATATTTGGAAGCCCATAGAGGGCTATGGTGAAAAAGGAAATATTTTCAGATAAAAACTGGAAAGAAGCTGTATGAGAAACTGCCTTGTGTTCTGTTAATTTACCTTACAGAGTTACAGCTTTCCCGTCCAGAAGCCTTTCCCTAAGACTGTTCTTGTGGAATTTCCAAAGAGATATTTGGTAAAAGGCGAAAGATTTATAGGATCTTAAGAGAAACCAGAGTATTGCAAAGTGATATTTGGAAGCCCATAGAGGGCTGTGTTGAAAAAAGAAACATCTTCAGTTAAAAACTCGAAAGAAGCTTTCTGAGAAACTGCCGTGTGCTGGTGTAATACATCTCACCGAGTTACAGCTGTCCCCTCAAGAAGCCTTTCACTACGACTGTTCTTGTGGAATTTGCAATGTGATATTTGTAAGCCCATACAGGGCTATGGTGAAAAAGGAAATATCCTAAGATAAAAACAGAAAAAGAAGCTTTCTGAGAAACTGCTTTGTGTTCTGTTAGTTCATTTCACAGGGTTAAATCTTTCCCCTCAAGAAGCCTTTCGCTAAGACGGTTCTTGTGGAATTTGCAAAGTGATATTTGGAAGCCCATAGAGGGGTATGGTGAAGAAGGAAATATCTTCAATTAAAATCTGGAAAGAAGCTTTCTGAGAGACTCCTTTGTATTTGTTAATTCATTTCACAGAGTTACAGCTTTTCACACAAGAAGATTTTCGCTAAGTCTGTCCTTGTGGGATTTGCAAAGTGATATTTGGAAGCCCAAAGAGGGCTATGGTGAAAAAGGAAATATCTTCAGGTAAAAACTGGAAAGAAGCTTTCTGAGAAACTGCTTTGTGTTCTGTTAATTCACCTCACAGAGTTACAGCTTTCCTTCAAGAAGCCTTTCGCTAAGACTCTTCTTGTGGAATTTGCAAAGTGATATTTTGAAGCCCACAGAGGGCTATGGTGAAAAAGGAAATAGCCTAAGATAAAAACTGAAAACAAGCTTTTTGAGATGCTGCTTTGTGTTCTGTTAATTCATCTCACAGTGTTCCAGCTTTCCCCTCAAGAAGCCTTTCTCTAAGACTGTTCTTCTCGAATTTGCAAAGAGATATTTGGAAGCCCTTAGAGGGCTATGGTGAAAAAGGATATACCTTCAGTTAAAAACTGGAAATAAGCTTCCTGAGAAACTGCTTTGTGTTCTGTTAATTCATCTCACAGAGTTATAGCTTTCCCCTCCAGAAGTCTTTGGCTAAGATTGTTCTTGTGGAATTTGCAAAGTGATATTTCGAAGCCCTTAGAGGGCTATAGTGAAAAAGGAAATACCCTAAGATAAAAACTGAAAAGAAGCTTTCTGAGCAACTGCTTTGTTTTCTGTTAAATCAACTCACAGAGTTACAGCTTTCCCCTCAAGAAGCCTGTCGCTAAGGCTGTTTTTGTGGAATTTGCAAAGTGATATTTGGAAGCCCATAGATGGCTATGGTGAAAATGAAAATAACCAAAGATAAAAATCGAAAAGAAGCTTTCTGAGAAACTGCCTTGTGTTCTGTTAGTTCATCTCACAGAGTAACAGCTTTCTCCTCAAGAAGCCTTTCGCTAAGACTGTTCTTGTGGAATTTGCAAAGTGATATTGGAAGCCCGTAGAGGGCTACGGTGACAAAGGAAATAGCTTCAGTTTAAAACTGGAAAGAATCTTTCTGAGAAACTACTTTGTGTTCTCTTAATTCAACTCACAGTGTTACAGCTTTCCCTTCAAGAAGCCTTTCGCTAAGACTGTTCTTGTGGAATTTGCAAAGTGATATTTGGAGCCCTTAGAAGGCTGTGGTGAAAAAGAAAATATCGTAATATAAAAACTGAACAGAAGCTTTCTGAGAAACTGCTTTGTGTATTGTTAATTCATCTCACAGAGTTACAGCTTGTCCCTGCAGAACCCTTTCGCTAAGACTGTTCTTGTGGAATTTGCAAAGAGAAATTTCGAAGCCCATAGAGGGCTATGGTGAAAAAGGGAATATCTTCCGTTAAAACCTGAAAAGAAGCTTTCTGAGAAACTGCTTTGTGTTCTGTTAATTCATCTCACAGAGTTACAGCTTCCCCCCAAGAAGCCGTTCACTAAGACTCTTCTTGTGCAATTTGCAAATTCATATTTGGTTACCCACAGAGGGCTATGGTGAAAAAGGATACATCTCCTGTTAAAAAGGGGAAAGAAGCTTTCTGAGAAACTGTCATGTTTTCTGTTAATACATCTCACCGAATTAGAGCTTTCCCCTCCAGAAGCCTTTCGCTAAGACTGTTCTTGTGGAATTTACAAGGTGATATTTGGAAGACCATAGAGGTCTATGGTGAAAAAGGAAATAGCCTAAGATAGAAACTGAAAATAAGCTTTCTGAAAAACTGCTTTGTGTTCTGTTGAATCATCTCAAAGTGTTAGAGCTTTCCCCTTAAGAAGCCGTTCGCTAAGACTGTTCTTGTGGAATTTGCAAAGTGATATTCGGAAGCCCATAGAGTGCTATAGTGAAAATGGAAATATCCTAAGATAAAAGTCGAAAAGAAGCTTTCTGAGAAACTGCCTTGTGTTCTGTTAGTTCATCTCATAGAGTTACAGCTTTACCCTCAAGAAGCCATTTACTAAGACTGTTCTTGTGAAATTTGCAAAGTGATACTTGGCAGCCCATAGAGGGCTATGGTGAAAAAGAAAATACATTCAATTAAAAACTGAAAAGAAGCTTTCTGAGAAACTGCTTTGTGTTCTGTTAATTCAACTCACAGAGTTACAGCTTTCCCCTCAACAAGCCTTTCGCTAAGGTTGTTTTTGTGGAAATTGCAAAGTGATATTTGGAAGCCCCTAGAGGGCAATGGTGAAAATTGAAATACCCTAACCTAAAAAAAGAAAAGAATATTTCTGAGAAACCGCTTTTCGTTTTGTTAGTTCATCTCACAGAGTTACAGCTTTCCACTCAAGAAGCCGTTCACTAAGACTGTTCTTGTGAAATTTGCAAAGTGATATTTGGAAGCCCGTAGAGGACTATGGTGGAAAAGGAAATATCTTCCGTTAAAAACTGGAAAGAAGATTTCCGAGAAACTGCATTGTGTTCTGTTAATTTATCTCGCACAGTCACAGCTTTCCCCTCAAGAAGCCTTTCGCAACGACTGTTCTTGAGGAATTTGCAAAGTGATATTTGGAGGCCCATAGAGGGCTACGGTGAAAAAGTAAATATATTCCGTTAAAAACTGGAAAGAAGATGTCTGAGAAACTGCTTTGTGCTCTGTTAATTCATCTCATAGAGTTACAGCTTTCTCCTCAAGAAGCCGTTCACTAAGACTGTTCTTGTGGAATTTGAAAAATGAAATTTGGAATCCCTTAGAGGGCTATGGTGGAAAAGGAAATATCTTCAGTTAAAAACCGAAAGGAAGCTCTCTGAGAAATTGCTTTGTGTTCTGGTAGTTCATCTCACAGAGTTACAGCTTTCGCCTGAAGAAGCCTTTCGGTAAGACTCTTCTTGTGGAATTTGCAAAGTGATATTTGGAAGCCCATAGAGGGCTGTGGTGAAAAAGGAAATATCTTCAGATAAAAACGGGAAAGAAGCTTTTTGAGAAATTGGTTTGTGTTCTGTTAATTCATCTCGAAGAGTTACAGCTTTCCCCTCAAGAAGCCTTTCGCTTAGACTGTTCTTGTGGAATTTGCACAGTGATATTTGGAAGCCCATAGAGGACTATGGTGAAAAAAGAAATAAATTCCGTTAAAAAGTGGAAAGAAGCTTTCTGAGCAACTGCTTTGCGTTCTGTTAATTCACCTCACAGAGTTACAGCTTTCCCCTCAAGAAGCCTTTTGCTAAGACGCTTCTTATGGAATTTCCAAAGTGATACTTGGAATCCTCTAGAGGACTACGGTGAAAAAGGAAATATCATCCGTTAAAAACTGGAAAGAAGCTTTCTGAGAAACTTCTTTGTGTTCTGCTAATTCATCTCACAGAGTTTCAGCCTTCACCTCCAGAAGTCTTTGGCTAAGATTGTTCTTGTGGAATTTGCAAAGTGATATTTGGAAGCCCGTAGAGGGCTATGGTGAAAATAGAAATATCCTAAGATAAAAACCGAAGAGAAGCTTTCTGAGAAACTGCTTTGTGTTCTGTTAATTCAGCTCACAGAGTTACAGCTTTCCCCTCAAGAAGCCGTTCACTAAGACTGTTCTTGTGGAATTTGAAAAATGAAATTTGGAATCCCATAGAGGGCTATGGTGGAAAAGGAAATATCTTCAGTTAAAAACCGTAAAGGAGCTTTCTGAGAAACTGCTTTGTGTTCTGTTAGTTCATCTCACAGAGTTATAGCTTTCCCCTGCAGAAGCCTTTCGCTAAGACTGTTCTTGTGGAATTTGCAAAGTGATATTTGGAATCTAGTAGGGGGCTATGGTGATAAAAAAAATATCTTCCGTTAAAAACTGGAAAGAAGCTTTCTGAGAAAATGTCGTGTGTTCTGTTAATACACCTCACCGAGTTACAACTTTCCCCTAAAGAAGCCTTTCGCTAAGATTGTTCTTGTGGGATTTCAAAGTGATATTTGGAAGCTTATGGAGGAGTACAGTGAAAAAAGAAATTACTTCAGTTAAAAACTGAAAAGAAGCTTTCTGAGAACCTGCTTTGTGTTCTGTTAATTCATCTAACATAGTTACAGCTTTCCCCTCCAGAAGCCTTTCCCGAAGACTGTTCTTGTGGAATTTGCAAGGTGATATATGGAAGCCCATAGAGGGCTATGGTGAAAAAGGAAATATCTTTCGTTAAAAACTGGAACAAGCTTTCTGAGAAACTGCTTTGTGTTCTGTTAATTCATCTCACAGAGTTACAGCTTTCCCCTCAAGAAGCTTTCGCTAAGGCTGTTGTTGTGTAATTTGCAAAGTGATATTTGTAAGCCCATAGAGGGCTACGGTGTAAAAGGAAATATCTTCCGTTAAAAACTGAAAAGAAGCTTTCTGAGAAACTGCTTTGTGTTCTGTTAATTCATCTCAAAGAGTTACAGGTTTTCCCTCATGAAGCCTTTCGATTAGACTGTTCTTGTGGAATTTGCAAAGTGATATTTGGATGCCCATACAGGGATATGGTGAAAATGGAAATATCCTAAGATAAAATCGAAAAGAAGCTTTCTGCGAAACTGCTTTGTGTTCTGTTAGTTCATTTCACAGAGTTTCAGTTTTGCCGTCAAGGTGCCCCACTAAGACTATTGTTGTGAAATTTGCAAATTGATATTTGCAAAGCCATAGAGGGCTACGGTGAAAAGGAAAATATCTTCCGTTAAAAACGGGATAGAAGCTTTCAGAGGAACTGCCGTGTGTTCTGTTAATACATCCACCGAGTTACAGCTTTCCCCTCAAGAAGCCGTTCGCTAAGGCTGTTCTAGTGGAACTTGCAAAGTGATATTTTGAAGCCCATAGAAGGCTATGGTGAAAAAGGAAATATCTTCCGTTAAAAACTGGAAAGAAGCTTTCTGAGAAACTGCCGTGTGTTCTGTTAATACAATTCACCGATTACAGCTTTCCCCTCAAGAAGCCTTTCGCTATGACTGTTCTTGTGCGATTTGCAATGTGATATTTGGAAGCCCATAGAGGGCTATGGTGAAAAAGGAAATATTTTCAGATAAAAACTGGAAAGAAGCTGTATGAGAAACTGCCTTGTGTTCTGTTAATTTACCTTACAGAGTTACAGCTTTCCCGTCCAGAAGCCTTTCCCTAAGACTGTTCTTGTGGAATTTCCAAAGAGATATTTGGTAAAAGGCGAAAGATTTATAGGATCTTAAGAGAAACCAGAGTATTGCAAAGTGATATTTGGAAGCCCATAGAGGGCTGTGTTGAAAAAAGAAACATCTTCAGTTAAAAACTCGAAAGAAGCTTTCTGAGAAACTGCCGTGTGCTGGTGTAATACATCTCACCGAGTTACAGCTGTCCCCTCAAGAAGCCTTTCACTACGACTGTTCTTGTGGAATTTGCAATGTGATATTTGTAAGCCCATACAGGGCTATGGTGAAAAAGGAAATATCCTAAGATAAAAACAGAAAAAGAAGCTTTCTGAGAAACTGCTTTGTGTTCTGTTAGTTCATTTCACAGGGTTAAATCTTTCCCCTCAAGAAGCCTTTCGCTAAGACGGTTCTTGTGGAATTTGCAAAGTGATATTTGGAAGCCCATAGAGGGGTATGGTGAAGAAGGAAATATCTTCAATTAAAATCTGGAAAGAAGCTTTCTGAGAGACTCCTTTGTATTTGTTAATTCATTTCACAGAGTTACAGCTTTTCACACAAGAAGATTTTCGCTAAGTCTGTTCTTGTGGGATTTGCAAAGTGATATTTGGAAGCCCAAAGAGGGCTATGGTGAAAAAGGAAATATCTTCAGGTAAAAACTGGAAAGAAGCTTTCTGAGAAACTGCTTTGTGTTCTGTTAATTCACCTCACAGAGTTACAGCTTTCCTTCAAGAAGCCTTTCGCTAAGACTCTTCTTGTGGAATTTGCAAAGTGATATTTTGAAGCCCACAGAGGGCTATGGTGAAAAAGGAAATAGCCTAAGATAAAAACTGAAAACAAGCTTTTTGAGATGCTGCTTTGTGTTCTGTTAATTCATCTCACAGTGTTCCAGCTTTCCCCTCAAGAAGCCTTTCTCTAAGACTGTTCTTCTCGAATTTGCAAAGAGATATTTGGAAGCCCTTAGAGGGCTATGGTGAAAAAGGATATACCTTCAGTTAAAAACTGGAAATAAGCTTCCTGAGAAACTGCTTTGTGTTCTGTTAATTCATCTCACAGAGTTATAGCTTTCCCCTCCAGAAGTCTTTGGCTAAGATTGTTCTTGTGGAATTTGCAAAGTGATATTTCGAAGCCCTTAGAGGGCTATAGTGAAAAAGGAAATACCCTAAGATAAAGACTGAAAAGAAGCTTTCTGAGCAACTGCTTTGTTTTCTGTTAAATCAACTCACAGAGTTACAGCTTTCCCCTCAAGAAGCCTGTCGCTAAGGCTGTTTTTGTGGAATTTGCAAAGTGATATTTGGAAGCCCATAGATGGCTATGGTGAAAATGAAAATAACCAAAGATAAAAATCGAAAAGAAGCTTTCTGAGAAACTGCCTTGTGTTCTGTTAGTTCATCTCACAGAGTAACAGCTTTCTCCTCAAGAAGCCTTTCGCTAAGACTGTTCTTGTGGAATTTGCAAAGTGATATTGGAAGCCCGTAGAGGGCTACGGTGACAAAGGAAATAGCTTCAGTTTAAAACTGGAAAGAATCTTTCTGAGAAACTACTTTGTGTTCTCTTAATTCAACTCACAGTGTTACAGCTTTCCCTTCAAGAAGCCTTTCGCTAAGACTGTTCTTGTGGAATTTGCAAAGTGATATTTGGAGCCCTTAGAAGGCTGTGGTGAAAAAGAAAATATCGTAATATAAAAACTGAACAGAAGCTTTCTGAGAAACTGCTTTGTGTATTGTTAATTCATCTCACAGAGTTACAGCTTGTCCCTGCAGAACCCTTTCGCTAAGACTGTTCTTGTGGAATTTGCAAAGAGAAATTTCGAAGCCCATAGAGGGCTATGGTGAAAAAGGGAATATCTTCCGTTAAAACCTGAAAAGAAGCTTTCTGAGAAACTGCTTTGTGTTCTGTTAATTCATCTCACAGAGTTACAGCTTCCCCCCAAGAAGCCGTTCACTAAGACTCTTCTTGTGCAATTTGCAAATTCATATTTGGTTACCCACAGAGGGCTATGGTGAAAAAGGATACATCTCCTGTTAAAAAGGGGAAAGAAGCTTTCTGAGAAACTGTCATGTTTTCTGTTAATACATCTCACCGAATTAGAGCTTTCCCCTCCAGAAGCCTTTCGCTAAGACTGTTCTTGTGGAATTTACAAGGTGATATTTGGAAGACCATAGAGGTCTATGGTGAAAAAGGAAATAGCCTAAGATAGAAACTGAAAATAAGCTTTCTGAAAAACTGCTTTGTGTTCTGTTGAATCATCTCAAAGTGTTAGAGCTTTCCCCTTAAGAAGCCGTTCGCTAAGACTGTTCTTGTGGAATTTGCAAAGTGATATTCGGAAGCCCATAGAGTGCTATAGTGAAAATGGAAATATCCTAAGATAAAAGTCGAAAAGAAGCTTTCTGAGAAACTGCCTTGTGTTCTGTTAGTTCATCTCATAGAGTTACAGCTTTACCCTCAAGAAGCCATTTACTAAGACTGTTCTTGTGAAATTTGCAAAGTGATACTTGGCAGCCCATAGAGGGCTATGGTGAAAAAGAAAATACATTCAATTAAAAACTGAAAGGAATCTTTCTGAGAAACTACTTTGTGTTCTCTTAATTCAACTCACAGTGTTACAGCTTTCCCTTCAAGAAGCCTTTCGCTAAGACTGTTCTTGTGGAATTTGCAAAGTGATATTTGGAGCCCTTAGAAGGCTGTGGTGAAAAAGAAAATATCGTAATATAAAAACTGAACAGAAGCTTTCTGAGAAACTGCTTTGTGTATTGTTAATTCATCTCACAGAGTTACAGCTTGTCCCTGCAGAACCCTTTCGCTAAGACTGTTCTTGTGGAATTTGCAAAGAGAAATTTCGAAGCCCATAGAGGGCTATGGTGAAAAAGGGAATATCTTCCGTTAAAACCTGAAAAGAAGCTTTCTGAGAAACTGCTTTGTGTTCTGTTAATTCATCTCACAGAGTTACAGCTTCCCCCCAAGAAGCCGTTCACTAAGACTCTTCTTGTGCAATTTGCAAATTCATATTTGGTTACCCACAGAGGGCTATGGTGAAAAAGGATACATCTCCTGTTAAAAAGGGGAAAGAAGCTTTCTGAGAAACTGTCATGTTTTCTGTTAATACATCTCACCGAATTAGAGCTTTCCCCTCCAGAAGCCTTTCGCTAAGACTGTTCTTGTGGAATTTACAAGGTGATATTTGGAAGACCATAGAGGTCTATGGTGAAAAAGGAAATAGCCTAAGATAGAAACTGAAAATAAGCTTTCTGAAAAACTGCTTTGTGTTCTGTTGAATCATCTCAAAGTGTTAGAGCTTTCCCCTTAAGAAGCCGTTCGCTAAGACTGTTCTTGTGGAATTTGCAAAGTGATATTCGGAAGCCCATAGAGTGCTATAGTGAAAATGGAAATATCCTAAGATAAAAGTCGAAAAGAAGCTTTCTGAGAAACTGCCTTGTGTTCTGTTAGTTCATCTCATAGAGTTACAGCTTTACCCTCAAGAAGCCATTTACTAAGACTGTTCTTGTGAAATTTGCAAAGTGATACTTGGCAGCCCATAGAGGGCTATGGTGAAAAAGAAAATACATTCAATTAAAAACTGAAAAGAAGCTTTCTGAGAAACTGCTTTGTGTTCTGTTAATTCAACTCACAGAGTTACAGCTTTCCCCTCAACAAGCCTTTCGCTAAGGTTGTTTTTGTGGAAATTGCAAAGTGATATTTGGAAGCCCCTAGAGGGCAATGGTGAAAATTGAAATACCCTAACCTAAAAAAAGAAAAGAATATTTCTGAGAAACCGCTTTTCGTTTTGTTAGTTCATCTCACAGAGTTACAGCTTTCCACTCAAGAAGCCGTTCACTAAGACTGTTCTTGTGAAATTTGCAAAGTGATATTTGGAAGCCCGTAGAGGACTATGGTGGAAAAGGAAATATCTTCCGTTAAAAACTGGAAAGAAGATTTCCGAGAAACTGCATTGTGTTCTGTTAATTTATCTCGCACAGTCACAGCTTTCCCCTCAAGAAGCCTTTCGCAACGACTGTTCTTGAGGAATTTGCAAAGTGATATTTGGAGGCCCATAGAGGGCTACGGTGAAAAAGTAAATATATTCCGTTAAAAACTGGAAAGAAGATGTCTGAGAAACTGCTTTGTGCTCTGTTAATTCATCTCATAGAGTTACAGCTTTCTCCTCAAGAAGCCGTTCACTAAGACTGTTCTTGTGGAATTTGAAAAATGAAATTTGGAATCCCTTAGAGGGCTATGGTGGAAAAGGAAATATCTTCAGTTAAAAACCGAAAGGAAGCTCTCTGAGAAATTGCTTTGTGTTCTGGTAGTTCATCTCACAGAGTTACAGCTTTCGCCTGAAGAAGCCTTTCGGTAAGACTCTTCTTGTGGAATTTGCAAAGTGATATTTGGAAGCCCATAGAGGGCTGTGGTGAAAAAGGAAATATCTTCAGATAAAAACGGGAAAGAAGCTTTTTGAGAAATTGGTTTGTGTTCTGTTAATTCATCTCGAAGAGTTACAGCTTTCCCCTCAAGAAGCCTTTCGCTTAGACTGTTCTTGTGGAATTTGCACAGTGATATTTGGAAGCCCATAGAGGACTATGGTGAAAAAAGAAATAAATTCCGTTAAAAAGTGGAAAGAAGCTTTCTGAGCAACTGCTTTGCGTTCTGTTAATTCACCTCACAGAGTTACAGCTTTCCCCTCAAGAAGCCTTTTGCTAAGACGCTTCTTATGGAATTTCCAAAGTGATACTTGGAATCCTCTAGAGGACTACGGTGAAAAAGGAAATATCATCCGTTAAAAACTGGAAAGAAGCTTTCTGAGAAACTTCTTTGTGTTCTGCTAATTCATCTCACAGAGTTTCAGCCTTCACCTCCAGAAGTCTTTGGCTAAGATTGTTCTTGTGGAATTTGCAAAGTGATATTTGGAAGCCCGTAGAGGGCTATGGTGAAAATAGAAATATCCTAAGATAAAAACCGAAGAGAAGCTTTCTGAGAAACTGCTTTGTGTTCTGTTAATTCAGCTCACAGAGTTACAGCTTTCCCCTCAAGAAGCCGTTCACTAAGACTGTTCTTGTGGAATTTGAAAAATGAAATTTGGAATCCCATAGAGGGCTATGGTGGAAAAGGAAATATCTTCAGTTAAAAACCGTAAAGGAGCTTTCTGAGAAACTGCTTTGTGTTCTGTTAGTTCATCTCACAGAGTTATAGCTTTCCCCTGCAGAAGCCTTTCGCTAAGACTGTTCTTGTGGAATTTGCAAAGTGATATTTGGAATCTAGTAGGGGGCTATGGTGATAAAAAAAATATCTTCCGTTAAAAACTGGAAAGAAGCTTTCTGAGAAAATGTCGTGTGTTCTGTTAATACACCTCACCGAGTTACAACTTTCCCCTAAAGAAGCCTTTCGCTAAGATTGTTCTTGTGGGATTTCAAAGTGATATTTGGAAGCTTATGGAGGAGTACAGTGAAAAAAGAAATTACTTCAGTTAAAAACTGAAAAGAAGCTTTCTGAGAACCTGCTTTGTGTTCTGTTAATTCAACTAACATAGTTACAGCTTTCCCCTCCAGAAGCCTTTCCCGAAGACTGTTCTTGTGGAATTTGCAAGGTGATATATGGAAGCCCATAGAGGGCTATGGTGAAAAAGGAAATATCTTTCGTTAAAAACTGGAACAAGCTTTCTGAGAAACTGCTTTGTGTTCTGTTAATTCATCTCACAGAGTTACAGCTTTCCCCTCAGGAAGCTTTCGCTAAGGCTGTTGTTGTGTAATTTGCAAAGTGATATTTGTAAGCCCATAGAGGGCTACGGTGTAAAAGGAAATATCTTCCGTTAAAAACTGAAAAGAAGCTTTCTGAGAAACTGCTTTGTGTTCTGTTAATTCATCTCAAAGAGTTACAGGTTTTCCCTCATGAAGCCTTTCGATTAGACTGTTCTTGTGGAATTTGCAAAGTGATATTTGGATGCCCATACAGGGATATGGTGAAAATGGAAATATCCTAAGATAAAATCGAAAAGAAGCTTTCTGCGAAACTGCTTTGTGTTCTGTTAGTTCATTTCACAGAGTTTCAGTTTTGCCGTCAAGGTGCCCCACTAAGACTATTGTTGTGAAATTTGCAAATTGATATTTGCAAAGCCATAGAGGGCTACGGTGAAAAGGAAAATATCTTCCGTTAAAAACGGGATAGAAGCTTTCAGAGGAACTGCCGTGTGTTCTGTTAATACATCCACCGAGTTACAGCTTTCCCCTCAAGAAGCCGTTCGCTAAGGCTGTTCTAGTGGAACTTGCAAAGTGATATTTTGAAGCCCATAGAAGGCTATGGTGAAAAAGGAAATATCTTCCGTTAAAAACTGGAAAGAAGCTTTCTGAGAAACTGCCGTGTGTTCTGTTAATACAATTCACCGATTACAGCTTTCCCCTCAAGAAGCCTTTCGCTATGACTGTTCTTGTGCGATTTGCAATGTGATATTTGGAAGCCCATAGAGGGCTATGGTGAAAAAGGAAATATTTTCAGATAAAAACTGGAAAGAAGCTGTATGAGAAACTGCCTTGTGTTCTGTTAATTTACCTTACAGAGTTACAGCTTTCCCGTCCAGAAGCCTTTCCCTAAGACTGTTCTTGTGGAATTTCCAAAGAGATATTTGGTAAAAGGCGAAAGATTTATAGGATCTTAAGAGAAACCAGAGTATTGCAAAGTGATATTTGGAAGCCCATAGAGGGCTGTGTTGAAAAAAGAAACATCTTCAGTTAAAAACTCGAAAGAAGCTTTCTGAGAAACTGCCGTGTGCTGGTGTAATACATCTCACCGAGTTACAGCTGTCCCCTCAAGAAGCCTTTCACTACGACTGTTCTTGTGGAATTTGCAATGTGATATTTGTAAGCCCATACAGGGCTATGGTGAAAAAGGAAATATCCTAAGATAAAAACAGAAAAAGAAGCTTTCTGAGAAACTGCTTTGTGTTCTGTTAGTTCATTTCACAGGGTTAAATCTTTCCCCTCAAGAAGCCTTTCGCTAAGACGGTTCTTGTGGAATTTGCAAAGTGATATTTGGAAGCCCATAGAGGGGTATGGTGAAGAAGGAAATATCTTCAATTAAAATCTGGAAAGAAGCTTTCTGAGAGACTCCTTTGTATTTGTTAATTCATTTCACAGAGTTACAGCTTTTCACACAAGAAGATTTTCGCTAAGTCTGTTCTTGTGGGATTTGCAAAGTGATATTTGGAAGCCCAAAGAGGGCTATGGTGAAAAAGGAAATATCTTCAGGTAAAAACTGGAAAGAAGCTTTCTGAGAAACTGCTTTGTGTTCTGTTAATTCACCTCACAGAGTTACAGCTTTCCTTCAAGAAGCCTTTCGCTAAGACTCTTCTTGTGGAATTTGCAAAGTGATATTTTGAAGCCCACAGAGGGCTATGGTGAAAAAGGAAATAGCCTAAGATAAAAACTGAAAACAAGCTTTTTGAGATGCTGCTTTGTGTTCTGTTAATTCATCTCACAGTGTTCCAGCTTTCCCCTCAAGAAGCCTTTCTCTAAGACTGTTCTTCTCGAATTTGCAAAGAGATATTTGGAAGCCCTTAGAGGGCTATGGTGAAAAAGGATATACCTTCAGTTAAAAACTGGAAATAAGCTTCCTGAGAAACTGCTTTGTGTTCTGTTAATTCATCTCACAGAGTTATAGCTTTCCCCTCCAGAAGTCTTTGGCTAAGATTGTTCTTGTGGAATTTGCAAAGTGATATTTCGAAGCCCTTAGAGGGCTATAGTGAAAAAGGAAATACCCTAAGATAAAGACTGAAAAGAAGCTTTCTGAGCAACTGCTTTGTTTTCTGTTAAATCAACTCACAGAGTTACAGCTTTCCCCTCAAGAAGCCTGTCGCTAAGGCTGTTTTTGTGGAATTTGCAAAGTGATATTTGGAAGCCCATAGATGGCTATGGTGAAAATGAAAATAACCAAAGATAAAAATCGAAAAGAAGCTTTCTGAGAAACTGCCTTGTGTTCTGTTAGTTCATCTCACAGAGTAACAGCTTTCTCCTCAAGAAGCCTTTCGCTAAGACTGTTCTTGTGGAATTTGCAAAGTGATATTGGAAGCCCGTAGAGGGCTACGGTGACAAAGGAAATAGCTTCAGTTTAAAACTGGAAAGAATCTTTCTGAGAAACTACTTTGTGTTCTCTTAATTCAACTCACAGTGTTACAGCTTTCCCTTCAAGAAGCCTTTCGCTAAGACTGTTCTTGTGGAATTTGCAAAGTGATATTTGGCGCCCTTAGAAGGCTGTGGTGAAAAAGAAAATATCGTAATATAAAAACTGAACAGAAGCTTTCTGAGAAACTGCTTTGTGTATTGTTAATTCATCTCACAGAGTTACAGCTTGTCCCTGCAGAACCCTTTCGCTAAGACTGTTCTTGTGGAATTTGCAAAGAGAAATTTCGAAGCCCATAGAGGGCTATGGTGAAAAAGGGAATATCTTCCGTTAAAACCTGAAAAGAAGCTTTCTGAGAAACTGCTTTGTGTTCTGTTAATTCATCTCACAGAGTTACAGCTTCCCCCCAATAAGCCGTTCACTAAGACTCTTCTTGTGCAATTTGCAAATTCATATTTGGTTACCCACAGAGGGCTATGGTGAAAAAGGATACATCTCCTGTTAAAAAGGGGAAAGAAGCTTTCTGAGAAACTGTCATGTTTTCTGTTAATACATCTCACCGAATTAGAGCTTTCCCCTCCAGAAGCCTTTCGCTAAGACTGTTCTTGTGGAATTTACAAGGTGATATTTGGAAGACCATAGAGGTCTATGGTGAAAAAGGAAATAGCCTAAGATAGAAACTGAAAATAAGCTTTCTGAAAAACTGCTTTGTGTTCTGTTGAATCATCTCAAAGTGTTAGAGCTTTCCCCTTAAGAAGCCGTTCGCTAAGACTGTTCTTGTGGAATTTGCAAAGTGATATTCGGAAGCCCATAGAGTGCTATAGTGAAAATGGAAATATCCTAAGATAAAAGTCGAAAAGAAGCTTTCTGAGAAACTGCCTTGTGTTCTGTTAGTTCATCTCATAGAGTTACAGCTTTACCCTCAAGAAGCCATTTACTAAGACTGTTCTTGTGAAATTTGCAAAGTGATACTTGGCAGCCCATAGAGGGCTATGGTGAAAAAGAAAATACATTCAATTAAAAACTGAAAGGAATCTTTCTGAGAAACTACTTTGTGTTCTCTTAATTCAACTCACAGTGTTACAGCTTTCCCTTCAAGAAGCCTTTCGCTAAGACTGTTCTTGTGGAATTTGCAAAGTGATATTTGGAGCCCTTAGAAGGCTGTGGTGAAAAAGAAAATATCGTAATATAAAAACTGAACAGAAGCTTTCTGAGAAACTGCTTTGTGTATTGTTAATTCATCTCACAGAGTTACAGCTTGTCCCTGCAGAACCCTTTCGCTAAGACTGTTCTTGTGGAATTTGCAAAGAGAAATTTCGAAGCCCATAGAGGGCTATGGTGAAAAAGGGAATATCTTCCGTTAAAACCTGAAAAGAAGCTTTCTGAGAAACTGCTTTGTGTTCTGTTAATTCATCTCACAGAGTTACAGCTTCCCCCCAAGAAGCCGTTCACTAAGACTCTTCTTGTGCAATTTGCAAATTCATATTTGGTTACCCACAGAGGGCTATGGTGAAAAAGGATACATCTCCTGTTAAAAAGGGGAAAGAAGCTTTCTGAGAAACTGTCATGTTTTCTGTTAATACATCTCACCGAATTAGAGCTTTCCCCTCCAGAAGCCTTTCGCTAAGACTGTTCTTGTGGAATTTACAAGGTGATATTTGGAAGACCATAGAGGTCTATGGTGAAAAAGGAAATAGCCTAAGATAGAAACTGAAAATAAGCTTTCTGAAAAACTGCTTTGTGTTCTGTTGAATCATCTCAAAGTGTTAGAGCTTTCCCCTTAAGAAGCCGTTCGCTAAGACTGTTCTTGTGGAATTTGCAAAGTGATATTCGGAAGCCCATAGAGTGCTATAGTGAAAATGGAAATATCCTAAGATAAAAGTCGAAAAGAAGCTTTCTGAGAAACTGCCTTGTGTTCTGTTAGTTCATCTCATAGAGTTACAGCTTTACCCTCAAGAAGCCATTTACTAAGACTGTTCTTGTGAAATTTGCAAAGTGATACTTGGCAGCCCATAGAGGGCTATGGTGAAAAAGAAAATACATTCAATTAAAAACTGAAAAGAAGCTTTCTGAGAAACTGCTTTGTGTTCTGTTAATTCAACTCACAGAGTTACAGCTTTCCCCTCAACAAGCCTTTCGCTAAGGTTGTTTTTGTGGAAATTGCAAAGTGATATTTGGAAGCCCCTAGAGGGCAATGGTGAAAATTGAAATATCCTAACCTAAAAAAAGAAAAGAATATTTCTGAGAAACCGCTTTTCGTTTTGTTAGTTCATCTCACAGAGTTACAGCTTTCCACTCAAGAAGCCGTTCACTAAGACTGTTCTTGTGAAATTTGCAAAGTGATATTTGGAAGCCCGTAGAGGACTATGGTGGAAAAGGAAATATCTTCCGTTAAAAACTGGAAAGAAGATTTCCGAGAAACTGCATTGTGTTCTGTTAATTTATCTCGCACAGTCACAGCTTTCCCCTCAAGAAGCCTTTCGCAACGACTGTTCTTGAGGAATTTGCAAAGTGATATTTGGAGGCCCATAGAGGGCTACGGTGAAAAAGTAAATATATTCCGTTAAAAACTGGAAAGAAGATGTCTGAGAAACTGCTTTGTGCTCTGTTAATTCATCTCATAGAGTTACAGCTTTCTCCTCAAGAAGCCGTTCACTAAGACTGTTCTTGTGGAATTTGAAAAATGAAATTTGGAATCCCTTAGAGGGCTATGGTGGAAAAGGAAATATCTTCAGTTAAAAACCGAAAGGAAGCTCTCTGAGAAATTGCTTTGTGTTCTGGTAGTTCATCTCACAGAGTTACAGCTTTCGCCTGAAGAAGCCTTTCGGTAAGACTCTTCTTGTGGAATTTGCAAAGTGATATTTGGAAGCCCATAGAGGGCTGTGGTGAAAAAGGAAATATCTTCAGATAAAAACGGGAAAGAAGCTTTTTGAGAAATTGGTTTGTGTTCTGTTAATTCATCTCGAAGAGTTACAGCTTTCCCCTCAAGAAGCCTTTCGCTTAGACTGTTCTTGTGGAATTTGCACAGTGATATTTGGAAGCCCATAGAGGACTATGGTGAAAAA
The DNA here is from genome assembly GCF_047675955.1 of Chlorocebus sabaeus. NCBI lineage: Eukaryota > Metazoa > Chordata > Mammalia > Primates > Cercopithecidae > Chlorocebus > Chlorocebus sabaeus. The sequence goes on along the minus strand of NW_027327681.1, from coordinate 265,855 downwards.
AGAAATAAATTCCGTTAAAAAGTGGAAAGAAGCTTTCTGAGCAACTGCTTTGCGTTCTGTTAATTCACCTCACAGAGTTACAGCTTTCCCCTCAAGAAGCCTTTTGCTAAGACGCTTCTTATGGAATTTCCAAAGTGATACTTGGAATCCTCTAGAGGACTACGGTGAAAAAGGAAATATCATCCGTTAAAAACTGGAAAGAAGCTTTCTGAGAAACTTCTTTGTGTTCTGCTAATTCATCTCACAGAGTTTCAGCCTTCACCTCCAGAAGTCTTTGGCTAAGATTGTTCTTGTGGAATTTGCAAAGTGATATTTGGAAGCCCGTAGAGGGCTATGGTGAAAATAGAAATATCCTAAGATAAAAACCGAAGAGAAGCTTTCTGAGAAACTGCTTTGTGTTCTGTTAATTCAGCTCACAGAGTTACAGCTTTCCCCTCAAGAAGCCGTTCACTAAGACTGTTCTTGTGGAATTTGAAAAATGAAATTTGGAATCCCATAGAGGGCTATGGTGGAAAAGGAAATATCTTCAGTTAAAAACCGTAAAGGAGCTTTCTGAGAAACTGCTTTGTGTTCTGTTAGTTCATCTCACAGAGTTATAGCTTTCCCCTGCAGAAGCCTTTCGCTAAGACTGTTCTTGTGGAATTTGCAAAGTGATATTTGGAATCTAGTAGGGGGCTATGGTGATAAAAAAAATATCTTCCGTTAAAAACTGGAAAGAAGCTTTCTGAGAAAATGTCGTGTGTTCTGTTAATACACCTCACCGAGTTACAACTTTCCCCTAAAGAAGCCTTTCGCTAAGATTGTTCTTGTGGGATTTCAAAGTGATATTTGGAAGCTTATGGAGGAGTACAGTGAAAAAAGAAATTACTTCAGTTAAAAACTGAAAAGAAGCTTTCTGAGAACCTGCTTTGTGTTCTGTTAATTCAACTAACATAGTTACAGCTTTCCCCTCCAGAAGCCTTTCCCGAAGACTGTTCTTGTGGAATTTGCAAGGTGATATATGGAAGCCCATAGAGGGCTATGGTGAAAAAGGAAATATCTTTCGTTAAAAACTGGAACAAGCTTTCTGAGAAACTGCTTTGTGTTCTGTTAATTCATCTCACAGAGTTACAGCTTTCCCCTCAAGAAGCTTTCGCTAAGGCTGTTGTTGTGTAATTTGCAAAGTGATATTTGTAAGCCCATAGAGGGCTACGGTGTAAAAGGAAATATCTTCCGTTAAAAACTGAAAAGAAGCTTTCTGAGAAACTGCTTTGTGTTCTGTTAATTCATCTCAAAGAGTTACAGGTTTTCCCTCATGAAGCCTTTCGATTAGACTGTTCTTGTGGAATTTGCAAAGTGATATTTGGATGCCCATACAGGGATATGGTGAAAATGGAAATATCCTAAGATAAAATCGAAAAGAAGCTTTCTGCGAAACTGCTTTGTGTTCTGTTAGTTCATTTCACAGAGTTTCAGTTTTGCCGTCAAGGTGCCCCACTAAGACTATTGTTGTGAAATTTGCAAATTGATATTTGCAAAGCCATAGAGGGCTACGGTGAAAAGGAAAATATCTTCCGTTAAAAACGGGATAGAAGCTTTCAGAGGAACTGCCGTGTGTTCTGTTAATACATCCACCGAGTTACAGCTTTCCCCTCAAGAAGCCGTTCGCTAAGGCTGTTCTAGTGGAACTTGCAAAGTGATATTTTGAAGCCCATAGAAGGCTATGGTGAAAAAGGAAATATCTTCCGTTAAAAACTGGAAAGAAGCTTTCTGAGAAACTGCCGTGTGTTCTGTTAATACAATTCACCGATTACAGCTTTCCCCTCAAGAAGCCTTTCGCTATGACTGTTCTTGTGCGATTTGCAATGTGATATTTGGAAGCCCATAGAGGGCTATGGTGAAAAAGGAAATATTTTCAGATAAAAACTGGAAAGAAGCTGTATGAGAAACTGCCTTGTGTTCTGTTAATTTACCTTACAGAGTTACAGCTTTCCCGTCCAGAAGCCTTTCCCTAAGACTGTTCTTGTGGAATTTCCAAAGAGATATTTGGTAAAAGGCGAAAGATTTATAGGATCTTAAGAGAAACCAGAGTATTGCAAAGTGATATTTGGAAGCCCATAGAGGGCTGTGTTGAAAAAAGAAACATCTTCAGTTAAAAACTCGAAAGAAGCTTTCTGAGAAACTGCCGTGTGCTGGTGTAATACATCTCACCGAGTTACAGCTGTCCCCTCAAGAAGCCTTTCACTACGACTGTTCTTGTGGAATTTGCAATGTGATATTTGTAAGCCCATACAGGGCTATGGTGAAAAAGGAAATATCCTAAGATAAAAACAGAAAAAGAAGCTTTCTGAGAAACTGCTTTGTGTTCTGTTAGTTCATTTCACAGGGTTAAATCTTTCCCCTCAAGAAGCCTTTCGCTAAGACGGTTCTTGTGGAATTTGCAAAGTGATATTTGGAAGCCCATAGAGGGGTATGGTGAAGAAGGAAATATCTTCAATTAAAATCTGGAAAGAAGCTTTCTGAGAGACTCCTTTGTATTTGTTAATTCATTTCACAGAGTTACAGCTTTTCACACAAGAAGATTTTCGCTAAGTCTGTCCTTGTGGGATTTGCAAAGTGATATTTGGAAGCCCAAAGAGGGCTATGGTGAAAAAGGAAATATCTTCAGGTAAAAACTGGAAAGAAGCTTTCTGAGAAACTGCTTTGTGTTCTGTTAATTCACCTCACAGAGTTACAGCTTTCCTTCAAGAAGCCTTTCGCTAAGACTCTTCTTGTGGAATTTGCAAAGTGATATTTTGAAGCCCACAGAGGGCTATGGTGAAAAAGGAAATAGCCTAAGATAAAAACTGAAAACAAGCTTTTTGAGATGCTGCTTTGTGTTCTGTTAATTCATCTCACAGTGTTCCAGCTTTCCCCTCAAGAAGCCTTTCTCTAAGACTGTTCTTCTCGAATTTGCAAAGAGATATTTGGAAGCCCTTAGAGGGCTATGGTGAAAAAGGATATACCTTCAGTTAAAAACTGGAAATAAGCTTCCTGAGAAACTGCTTTGTGTTCTGTTAATTCATCTCACAGAGTTATAGCTTTCCCCTCCAGAAGTCTTTGGCTAAGATTGTTCTTGTGGAATTTGCAAAGTGATATTTCGAAGCCCTTAGAGGGCTATAGTGAAAAAGGAAATACCCTAAGATAAAAACTGAAAAGAAGCTTTCTGAGCAACTGCTTTGTTTTCTGTTAAATCAACTCACAGAGTTACAGCTTTCCCCTCAAGAAGCCTGTCGCTAAGGCTGTTTTTGTGGAATTTGCAAAGTGATATTTGGAAGCCCATAGATGGCTATGGTGAAAATGAAAATAACCAAAGATAAAAATCGAAAAGAAGCTTTCTGAGAAACTGCCTTGTGTTCTGTTAGTTCATCTCACAGAGTAACAGCTTTCTCCTCAAGAAGCCTTTCGCTAAGACTGTTCTTGTGGAATTTGCAAAGTGATATTGGAAGCCCGTAGAGGGCTACGGTGACAAAGGAAATAGCTTCAGTTTAAAACTGGAAAGAATCTTTCTGAGAAACTACTTTGTGTTCTCTTAATTCAACTCACAGTGTTACAGCTTTCCCTTCAAGAAGCCTTTCGCTAAGACTGTTCTTGTGGAATTTGCAAAGTGATATTTGGAGCCCTTAGAAGGCTGTGGTGAAAAAGAAAATATCGTAATATAAAAACTGAACAGAAGCTTTCTGAGAAACTGCTTTGTGTATTGTTAATTCATCTCACAGAGTTACAGCTTGTCCCTGCAGAACCCTTTCGCTAAGACTGTTCTTGTGGAATTTGCAAAGAGAAATTTCGAAGCCCATAGAGGGCTATGGTGAAAAAGGGAATATCTTCCGTTAAAACCTGAAAAGAAGCTTTCTGAGAAACTGCTTTGTGTTCTGTTAATTCATCTCACAGAGTTACAGCTTCCCCCCAAGAAGCCGTTCACTAAGACTCTTCTTGTGCAATTTGCAAATTCATATTTGGTTACCCACAGAGGGCTATGGTGAAAAAGGATACATCTCCTGTTAAAAAGGGGAAAGAAGCTTTCTGAGAAACTGTCATGTTTTCTGTTAATACATCTCACCGAATTAGAGCTTTCCCCTCCAGAAGCCTTTCGCTAAGACTGTTCTTGTGGAATTTACAAGGTGATATTTGGAAGACCATAGAGGTCTATGGTGAAAAAGGAAATAGCCTAAGATAGAAACTGAAAATAAGCTTTCTGAAAAACTGCTTTGTGTTCTGTTGAATCATCTCAAAGTGTTAGAGCTTTCCCCTTAAGAAGCCGTTCGCTAAGACTGTTCTTGTGGAATTTGCAAAGTGATATTCGGAAGCCCATAGAGTGCTATAGTGAAAATGGAAATATCCTAAGATAAAAGTCGAAAAGAAGCTTTCTGAGAAACTGCCTTGTGTTCTGTTAGTTCATCTCATAGAGTTACAGCTTTACCCTCAAGAAGCCATTTACTAAGACTGTTCTTGTGAAATTTGCAAAGTGATACTTGGCAGCCCATAGAGGGCTATGGTGAAAAAGAAAATACATTCAATTAAAAACTGAAAAGAAGCTTTCTGAGAAACTGCTTTGTGTTCTGTTAATTCAACTCACAGAGTTACAGCTTTCCCCTCAACAAGCCTTTCGCTAAGGTTGTTTTTGTGGAAATTGCAAAGTGATATTTGGAAGCCCCTAGAGGGCAATGGTGAAAATTGAAATACCCTAACCTAAAAAAAGAAAAGAATATTTCTGAGAAACCGCTTTTCGTTTTGTTAGTTCATCTCACAGAGTTACAGCTTTCCACTCAAGAAGCCGTTCACTAAGACTGTTCTTGTGAAATTTGCAAAGTGATATTTGGAAGCCCGTAGAGGACTATGGTGGAAAAGGAAATATCTTCCGTTAAAAACTGGAAAGAAGATTTCCGAGAAACTGCATTGTGTTCTGTTAATTTATCTCGCACAGTCACAGCTTTCCCCTCAAGAAGCCTTTCGCAACGACTGTTCTTGAGGAATTTGCAAAGTGATATTTGGAGGCCCATAGAGGGCTACGGTGAAAAAGTAAATATATTCCGTTAAAAACTGGAAAGAAGATGTCTGAGAAACTGCTTTGTGCTCTGTTAATTCATCTCATAGAGTTACAGCTTTCTCCTCAAGAAGCCGTTCACTAAGACTGTTCTTGTGGAATTTGAAAAATGAAATTTGGAATCCCTTAGAGGGCTATGGTGGAAAAGGAAATATCTTCAGTTAAAAACCGAAAGGAAGCTCTCTGAGAAATTGCTTTGTGTTCTGGTAGTTCATCTCACAGAGTTACAGCTTTCGCCTGAAGAAGCCTTTCGGTAAGACTCTTCTTGTGGAATTTGCAAAGTGATATTTGGAAGCCCATAGAGGGCTGTGGTGAAAAAGGAAATATCTTCAGATAAAAACGGGAAAGAAGCTTTTTGAGAAATTGGTTTGTGTTCTGTTAATTCATCTCGAAGAGTTACAGCTTTCCCCTCAAGAAGCCTTTCGCTTAGACTGTTCTTGTGGAATTTGCACAGTGATATTTGGAAGCCCATAGAGGACTATGGTGAAAAAAGAAATAAATTCCGTTAAAAAGTGGAAAGAAGCTTTCTGAGCAACTGCTTTGCGTTCTGTTAATTCACCTCACAGAGTTACAGCTTTCCCCTCAAGAAGCCTTTTGCTAAGACGCTTCTTATGGAATTTCCAAAGTGATACTTGGAATCCTCTAGAGGACTACGGTGAAAAAGGAAATATCATCCGTTAAAAACTGGAAAGAAGCTTTCTGAGAAACTTCTTTGTGTTCTGCTAATTCATCTCACAGAGTTTCAGCCTTCACCTCCAGAAGTCTTTGGCTAAGATTGTTCTTGTGGAATTTGCAAAGTGATATTTGGAAGCCCGTAGAGGGCTATGGTGAAAATAGAAATATCCTAAGATAAAAACCGAAGAGAAGCTTTCTGAGAAACTGCTTTGTGTTCTGTTAATTCAGCTCACAGAGTTACAGCTTTCCCCTCAAGAAGCCGTTCACTAAGACTGTTCTTGTGGAATTTGAAAAATGAAATTTGGAATCCCATAGAGGGCTATGGTGGAAAAGGAAATATCTTCAGTTAAAAACCGTAAAGGAGCTTTCTGAGAAACTGCTTTGTGTTCTGTTAGTTCATCTCACAGAGTTATAGCTTTCCCCTGCAGAAGCCTTTCGCTAAGACTGTTCTTGTGGAATTTGCAAAGTGATATTTGGAATCTAGTAGGGGGCTATGGTGATAAAAAAAATATCTTCCGTTAAAAACTGGAAAGAAGCTTTCTGAGAAAATGTCGTGTGTTCTGTTAATACACCTCACCGAGTTACAACTTTCCCCTAAAGAAGCCTTTCGCTAAGATTGTTCTTGTGGGATTTCAAAGTGATATTTGGAAGCTTATGGAGGAGTACAGTGAAAAAAGAAATTACTTCAGTTAAAAACTGAAAAGAAGCTTTCTGAGAACCTGCTTTGTGTTCTGTTAATTCAACTAACATAGTTACAGCTTTCCCCTCCAGAAGCCTTTCCCGAAGACTGTTCTTGTGGAATTTGCAAGGTGATATATGGAAGCCCATAGAGGGCTATGGTGAAAAAGGAAATATCTTTCGTTAAAAACTGGAACAAGCTTTCTGAGAAACTGCTTTGTGTTCTGTTAATTCATCTCACAGAGTTACAGCTTTCCCCTCAGGAAGCTTTCGCTAAGGCTGTTGTTGTGTAATTTGCAAAGTGATATTTGTAAGCCCATAGAGGGCTACGGTGTAAAAGGAAATATCTTCCGTTAAAAACTGAAAAGAAGCTTTCTGAGAAACTGCTTTGTGTTCTGTTAATTCATCTCAAAGAGTTACAGGTTTTCCCTCATGAAGCCTTTCGATTAGACTGTTCTTGTGGAATTTGCAAAGTGATATTTGGATGCCCATACAGGGATATGGTGAAAATGGAAATATCCTAAGATAAAATCGAAAAGAAGCTTTCTGCGAAACTGCTTTGTGTTCTGTTAGTTCATTTCACAGAGTTTCAGTTTTGCCGTCAAGGTGCCCCACTAAGACTATTGTTGTGAAATTTGCAAATTGATATTTGCAAAGCCATAGAGGGCTACGGTGAAAAGGAAAATATCTTCCGTTAAAAACGGGATAGAAGCTTTCAGAGGAACTGCCGTGTGTTCTGTTAATACATCCACCGAGTTACAGCTTTCCCCTCAAGAAGCCATTCGCTAAGGCTGTTCTAGTGGAACTTGCAAAGTGATATTTTGAAGCCCATAGAAGGCTATGGTGAAAAAGGAAATATCTTCCGTTAAAAACTGGAAAGAAGCTTTCTGAGAAACTGCCGTGTGTTCTGTTAATACAATTCACCGATTACAGCTTTCCCCTCAAGAAGCCTTTCGCTATGACTGTTCTTGTGCGATTTGCAATGTGATATTTGGAAGCCCATAGAGGGCTATGGTGAAAAAGGAAATATTTTCAGATAAAAACTGGAAAGAAGCTGTATGAGAAACTGCCTTGTGTTCTGTTAATTTACCTTACAGAGTTACAGCTTTCCCGTCCAGAAGCCTTTCCCTAAGACTGTTCTTGTGGAATTTCCAAAGAGATATTTGGTAAAAGGCGAAAGATTTATAGGATCTTAAGAGAAACCAGAGTATTGCAAAGTGATATTTGGAAGCCCATAGAGGGCTGTGTTGAAAAAAGAAACATCTTCAGTTAAAAACTCGAAAGAAGCTTTCTGAGAAACTGCCGTGTGCTGGTGTAATACATCTCACCGAGTTACAGCTGTCCCCTCAAGAAGCCTTTCACTACGACTGTTCTTGTGGAATTTGCAATGTGATATTTGTAAGCCCATACAGGGCTATGGTGAAAAAGGAAATATCCTAAGATAAAAACAGAAAAAGAAGCTTTCTGAGAAACTGCTTTGTGTTCTGTTAGTTCATTTCACAGGGTTAAATCTTTCCCCTCAAGAAGCCTTTCGCTAAGACGGTTCTTGTGGAATTTGCAAAGTGATATTTGGAAGCCCATAGAGGGGTATGGTGAAGAAGGAAATATCTTCAATTAAAATCTGGAAAGAAGCTTTCTGAGAGACTCCTTTGTATTTGTTAATTCATTTCACAGAGTTACAGCTTTTCACACAAGAAGATTTTCGCTAAGTCTGTTCTTGTGGGATTTGCAAAGTGATATTTGGAAGCCCAAAGAGGGCTATGGTGAAAAAGGAAATATCTTCAGGTAAAAACTGGAAAGAAGCTTTCTGAGAAACTGCTTTGTGTTCTGTTAATTCACCTCACAGAGTTACAGCTTTCCTTCAAGAAGCCTTTCGCTAAGACTCTTCTTGTGGAATTTGCAAAGTGATATTTTGAAGCCCACAGAGGGCTATGGTGAAAAAGGAAATAGCCTAAGATAAAAACTGAAAACAAGCTTTTTGAGATGCTGCTTTGTGTTCTGTTAATTCATCTCACAGTGTTCCAGCTTTCCCCTCAAGAAGCCTTTCTCTAAGACTGTTCTTCTCGAATTTGCAAAGAGATATTTGGAAGCCCTTAGAGGGCTATGGTGAAAAAGGATATACCTTCAGTTAAAAACTGGAAATAAGCTTCCTGAGAAACTGCTTTGTGTTCTGTTAATTCATCTCACAGAGTTATAGCTTTCCCCTCCAGAAGTCTTTGGCTAAGATTGTTCTTGTGGAATTTGCAAAGTGATATTTCGAAGCCCTTAGAGGGCTATAGTGAAAAAGGAAATACCCTAAGATAAAAACTGAAAAGAAGCTTTCTGAGCAACTGCTTTGTTTTCTGTTAAATCAACTCACAGAGTTACAGCTTTCCCCTCAAGAAGCCTGTCGCTAAGGCTGTTTTTGTGGAATTTGCAAAGTGATATTTGGAAGCCCATAGATGGCTATGGTGAAAATGAAAATAACCAAAGATAAAAATCGAAAAGAAGCTTTCTGAGAAACTGCCTTGTGTTCTGTTAGTTCATCTCACAGAGTAACAGCTTTCTCCTCAAGAAGCCTTTCGCTAAGACTGTTCTTGTGGAATTTGCAAAGTGATATTGGAAGCCCGTAGAGGGCTACGGTGACAAAGGAAATAGCTTCAGTTTAAAACTGGAAAGAATCTTTCTGAGAAACTACTTTGTGTTCTCTTAATTCAACTCACAGTGTTACAGCTTTCCCTTCAAGAAGCCTTTCGCTAAGACTGTTCTTGTGGAATTTGCAAAGTGATATTTGGAGCCCTTAGAAGGCTGTGGTGAAAAAGAAAATATCGTAATATAAAAACTGAACAGAAGCTTTCTGAGAAACTGCTTTGTGTATTGTTAATTCATCTCACAGAGTTACAGCTTGTCCCTGCAGAACCCTTTCGCTAAGACTGTTCTTGTGGAATTTGCAAAGAGAAATTTCGAAGCCCATAGAGGGCTATGGTGAAAAAGGGAATATCTTCCGTTAAAACCTGAAAAGAAGCTTTCTGAGAAACTGCTTTGTGTTCTGTTAATTCATCTCACAGAGTTACAGCTTCCCCCCAAGAAGCCGTTCACTAAGACTCTTCTTGTGCAATTTGCAAATTCATATTTGGTTACCCACAGAGGGCTATGGTGAAAAAGGATACATCTCCTGTTAAAAAGGGGAAAGAAGCTTTCTGAGAAACTGTCATGTTTTCTGTTAATACATCTCACCGAATTAGAGCTTTCCCCTCCAGAAGCCTTTCGCTAAGACTGTTCTTGTGGAATTTACAAGGTGATATTTGGAAGACCATAGAGGTCTATGGTGAAAAAGGAAATAGCCTAAGATAGAAACTGAAAATAAGCTTTCTGAAAAACTGCTTTGTGTTCTGTTGAATCATCTCAAAGTGTTAGAGCTTTCCCCTTAAGAAGCCGTTCGCTAAGACTGTTCTTGTGGAATTTGCAAAGTGATATTCGGAAGCCCATAGAGTGCTATAGTGAAAATGGAAATATCCTAAGATAAAAGTCGAAAAGAAGCTTTCTGAGAAACTGCCTTGTGTTCTGTTAGTTCATCTCATAGAGTTACAGCTTTACCCTCAAGAAGCCATTTACTAAGACTGTTCTTGTGAAATTTGCAAAGTGATACTTGGCAGCCCATAGAGGGCTATGGTGAAAAAGAAAATACATTCAATTAAAAACTGAAAGGAATCTTTCTGAGAAACTACTTTGTGTTCTCTTAATTCAACTCACAGTGTTACAGCTTTCCCTTCAAGAAGCCTTTCGCTAAGACTGTTCTTGTGGAATTTGCAAAGTGATATTTGGAGCCCTTAGAAGGCTGTGGTGAAAAAGAAAATATCGTAATATAAAAACTGAACAGAAGCTTTCTGAGAAACTGCTTTGTGTATTGTTAATTCATCTCACAGAGTTACAGCTTGTCCCTGCAGAACCCTTTCGCTAAGACTGTTCTTGTGGAATTTGCAAAGAGAAATTTCGAAGCCCATAGAGGGCTATGGTGAAAAAGGGAATATCTTCCGTTAAAACCTGAAAAGAAGCTTTCTGAGAAACTGCTTTGTGTTCTGTTAATTCATCTCACAGAGTTACAGCTTCCCCCCAAGAAGCCGTTCACTAAGACTCTTCTTGTGCAATTTGCAAATTCATATTTGGTTACCCACAGAGGGCTATGGTGAAAAAGGATACATCTCCTGTTAAAAAGGGGAAAGAAGCTTTCTGAGAAACTGTCATGTTTTCTGTTAATACATCTCACCGAATTAGAGCTTTCCCCTCCAGAAGCCTTTCGCTAAGACTGTTCTTGTGGAATTTACAAGGTGATATTTGGAAGACCATAGAGGTCTATGGTGAAAAAGGAAATAGCCTAAGATAGAAACTGAAAATAAGCTTTCTGAAAAACTGCTTTGTGTTCTGTTGAATCATCTCAAAGTGTTAGAGCTTTCCCCTTAAGAAGCCGTTCGCTAAGACTGTTCTTGTGGAATTTGCAAAGTGATATTCGGAAGCCCATAGAGTGCTATAGTGAAAATGGAAATATCCTAAGATAAAAGTCGAAAAGAAGCTTTCTGAGAAACTGCCTTGTGTTCTGTTAGTTCATCTCATAGAGTTACAGCTTTACCCTCAAGAAGCCATTTACTAAGACTGTTCTTGTGAAATTTGCAAAGTGATACTTGGCAGCCCATAGAGGGCTATGGTGAAAAAGAAAATACATTCAATTAAAAACTGAAAAGAAGCTTTCTGAGAAACTGCTTTGTGTTCTGTCAATTCAACTCACAGAGTTACAGCTTTCCCCTCAACAAGCCTTTCGCTAAGGTTGTTTTTGTGGAAATTGCAAAGTGATATTTGGAAGCCCCTAGAGGGCAATGGTGAAAATTGAAATACCCTAACCTAAAAAAAGAAAAGAATATTTCTGAGAAACCGCTTTTCGTTTTGTTAGTTCATCTCACAGAGTTACAGCTTTCCACTCAAGAAGCCGTTCACTAAGACTGTTCTTGTGAAATTTGCAAAGTGATATTTGGAAGCCCGTAGAGGACTATGGTGGAAAAGGAAATATCTTCCGTTAAAAACTGGAAAGAAGATTTCCGAGAAACTGCATTGTGTTCTGTTAATTTATCTCGCACAGTCACAGCTTTCCCCTCAAGAAGCCTTTCGCAACGACTGTTCTTGAGGAATTTGCAAAGTGATATTTGGAGGCCCATAGAGGGCTACGGTGAAAAAGTAAATATATTCCGTTAAAAACTGGAAAGAAGATGTCTGAGAAACTGCTTTGTGCTCTGTTAATTCATCTCATAGAGTTACAGCTTTCTCCTCAAGAAGCCGTTCACTAAGACTGTTCTTGTGGAATTTGAAAAATGAAATTTGGAATCCCTTAGAGGGCTATGGTGGAAAAGGAAATATCTTCAGTTAAAAACCGAAAGGAAGCTCTCTGAGAAATTGCTTTGTGTTCTGGTAGTTCATCTCACAGAGTTACAGCTTTCGCCTGAAGAAGCCTTTCGGTAAGACTCTTCTTGTGGAATTTGCAAAGTGATATTTGGAAGCCCATAGAGGGCTGTGGTGAAAAAGGAAATATCTTCAGATAAAAACGGGAAAGAAGCTTTTTGAGAAATTGGTTTGTGTTCTGTTAATTCATCTCGAAGAGTTACAGCTTTCCCCTCAAGAAGCCTTTCGCTTAGACTGTTCTTGTGGAATTTGCACAGTGATATTTGGAAGCCCATAGAGGACTATGGTGAAAAAAGAAATAAATTCCGTTAAAAAGTGGAAAGAAGCTTTCTGAGCAACTGCTTTGCGTTCTGTTAATTCACCTCACAGAGTTACAGCTTTCCCCTCAAGAAGCCTTTTGCTAAGACGCTTCTTATGGAATTTCCAAAGTGATACTTGGAATCCTCTAGAGGACTACGGTGAAAAAGGAAATATCATCCGTTAAAAACTGGAAAGAAGCTTTCTGAGAAACTTCTTTGTGTTCTGCTAATTCATCTCACAGAGTTTCAGCCTTCACCTCCAGAAGTCTTTGGCTAAGATTGTTCTTGTGGAATTTGCAAAGTGATATTTGGAAGCCCGTAGAGGGCTATGGTGAAAATAGAAATATCCTAAGATAAAAACCGAAGAGAAGCTTTCTGAGAAACTGCTTTGTGTTCTGTTAATTCAGCTCACAGAGTTACAGCTTTCCCCTCAAGAAGCCGTTCACTAAGACTGTTCTTGTGGAATTTGAAAAATGAAATTTGGAATCCCATAGAGGGCTATGGTGGAAAAGGAAATATCTTCAGTTAAAAACCGTAAAGGAGCTTTCTGAGAAACTGCTTTGTGTTCTGTTAGTTCATCTCACAGAGTTATAGCTTTCCCCTGCAGAAGCCTTTCGCTAAGACTGTTCTTGTGGAATTTGCAAAGTGATATTTGGAATCTAGTAGGGGGCTATGGTGATAAAAAAAATATCTTCCGTTAAAAACTGGAAAGAAGCTTTCTGAGAAAATGTCGTGTGTTCTGTTAATACACCTCACCGAGTTACAACTTTCCCCTAAAGAAGCTTTTCGCTAAGATTGTTCTTGTGGGATTTCAAAGTGATATTTGGAAGCTTATGGAGGAGTACAGTGAAAAAAGAAATTACTTCAGTTAAAAACTGAAAAGAAGCTTTCTGAGAACCTGCTTTGTGTTCTGTTAATTCATCTAACATAGTTACAGCTTTCCCCTCCAGAAGCCTTTCCCGAAGACTGTTCTTGTGGAATTTGCAAGGTGATATATGGAAGCCCATAGAGGGCTATGGTGAAAAAGGAAATATCTTTCGTTAAAAACTGGAACAAGCTTTCTGAGAAACTGCTTTGTGTTCTGTTAATTCATCTCACAGAGTTACAGCTTTCCCCTCAAGAAGCTTTCGCTAAGGCTGTTGTTGTGTAATTTGCAAAGTGATATTTGTAAGCCCATAGAGGGCTACGGTGTAAAAGGAAATATCTTCCGTTAAAAACTGAAAAGAAGCTTTCTGAGAAACTGCTTTGTGTTCTGTTAATTCATCTCAAAGAGTTACAGGTTTTCCCTCATGAAGCCTTTCGATTAGACTGTTCTTGTGGAATTTGCAAAGTGATATTTGGATGCCCATACAGGGATATGGTGAAAATGGAAATATCCTAAGATAAAATCGAAAAGAAGCTTTCTGCGAAACTGCTTTGTGTTCTGTTAGTTCATTTCACAGAGTTTCAGTTTTGCCGTCAAGGTGCCCCACTAAGACTATTGTTGTGAAATTTGCAAATTGATATTTGCAAAGCCATAGAGGGCTACGGTGAAAAGGAAAATATCTTCCGTTAAAAACGGGATAGAAGCTTTCAGAGGAACTGCCGTGTGTTCTGTTAATACATCCACCGAGTTACAGCTTTCCCCTCAAGAAGCCGTTCGCTAAGGCTGTTCTAGTGGAACTTGCAAAGTGATATTTTGAAGCCCATAGAAGGCTATGGTGAAAAAGGAAATATCTTCCGTTAAAAACTGGAAAGAAGCTTTCTGAGAAACTGCCGTGTGTTCTGTTAATACAATTCACCGATTACAGCTTTCCCCTCAAGAAGCCTTTCGCTATGACTGTTCTTGTGCGATTTGCAATGTGATATTTGGAAGCCCATAGAGGGCTATGGTGAAAAAGGAAATATTTTCAGATAAAAACTGGAAAGAAGCTGTATGAGAAACTGCCTTGTGTTCTGTTAATTTACCTTACAGAGTTACAGCTTTCCCGTCCAGAAGCCTTTCCCTAAGACTGTTCTTGTGGAATTTCCAAAGAGATATTTGGTAAAAGGCGAAAGATTTATAGGATCTTAAGAGAAACCAGAGTATTGCAAAGTGATATTTGGAAGCCCATAGAGGGCTGTGTTGAAAAAAGAAACATCTTCAGTTAAAAACTCGAAAGAAGCTTTCTGAGAAACTGCCGTGTGCTGGTGTAATACATCTCACCGAGTTACAGCTGTCCCCTCAAGAAGCCTTTCACTACGACTGTTCTTGTGGAATTTGCAATGTGATATTTGTAAGCCCATACAGGGCTATGGTGAAAAAGGAAATATCCTAAGATAAAAACAGAAAAAGAAGCTTTCTGAGAAACTGCTTTGTGTTCTGTTAGTTCATTTCACAGGGTTAAATCTTTCCCCTCAAGAAGCCTTTCGCTAAGACGGTTCTTGTGGAATTTGCAAAGTGATATTTGGAAGCCCATAGAGGGGTATGGTGAAGAAGGAAATATCTTCAATTAAAATCTGGAAAGAAGCTTTCTGAGAGACTCCTTTGTATTTGTTAATTCATTTCACAGAGTTACAGCTTTTCACACAAGAAGATTTTCGCTAAGTCTGTCCTTGTGGGATTTGCAAAGTGATATTTGGAAGCCCAAAGAGGGCTATGGTGAAAAAGGAAATATCTTCAGGTAAAAACTGGAAAGAAGCTTTCTGAGAAACTGCTTTGTGTTCTGTTAATTCACCTCACAGAGTTACAGCTTTCCTTCAAGAAGCCTTTCGCTGAGACTCTTCTTGTGGAATTTGCAAAGTGATATTTTGAAGCCCACAGAGGGCTATGGTGAAAAAGGAAATAGCCTAAGATAAAAACTGAAAACAAGCTTTTTGAGATGCTGCTTTGTGTTCTGTTAATTCATCTCACAGTGTTCCAGCTTTCCCCTCAAGAAGCCTTTCTCTAAGACTGTTCTTCTCGAATTTGCAAAGAGATATTTGGAAGCCCTTAGAGGGCTATGGTGAAAAAGGATATACCTTCAGTTAAAAACTGGAAATAAGCTTCCTGAGAAACTGCTTTGTGTTCTGTTAATTCATCTCACAGAGTTATAGCTTTCCCCTCCAGAAGTCCTTGGCTAAGATTGTTCTTGTGGAATTTGCAAAGTGATATTTCGAAGCCCTTAGAGGGCTATAGTGAAAAAGGAAATACCCTAAGATAAAAACTGAAAAGAAGCTTTCTGAGCAACTGCTTTGTTTTCTGTTAAATCAACTCACAGAGTTACAGCTTTCCCCTCAAGAAGCCTGTCGCTAAGGCTGTTTTTGTGGAATTTGCAAAGTGATATTTGGAAGCCCATAGATGGCTATGGTGAAAATGAAAATAACCAAAGATAAAAATCGAAAAGAAGCTTTCTGAGAAACTGCCTTGTGTTCTGTTAGTTCATCTCACAGAGTAACAGCTTTCTCCTCAAGAAGCCTTTCGCTAAGACTGTTCTTGTGGAATTTGCAAAGTGATATTGGAAGCCCGTAGAGGGCTACGGTGACAAAGGAAATAGCTTCAGTTTAAAACTGGAAAGAATCTTTCTGAGAAACTACTTTGTGTTCTCTTAATTCAACTCACAGTGTTACAGCTTTCCCTTCAAGAAGCCTTTCGCTAAGACTGTTCTTGTGGAATTTGCAAAGTGATATTTGGAGCCCTTAGAAGGCTGTGGTGAAAAAGAAAATATCGTAATATAAAAACTGAACAGAAGCTTTCTGAGAAACTGCTTTGTGTATTGTTAATTCATCTCACAGAGTTACAGCTTGTCCCTGCAGAACCCTTTCGCTAAGACTGTTCTTGTGGAATTTGCAAAGAGAAATTTCGAAGCCCATAGAGGGCTATGGTGAAAAAGGGAATATCTTCCGTTAAAACCTGAAAAGAAGCTTTCTGAGAAACTGCTTTGTGTTCTGTTAATTCATCTCACAGAGTTACAGCTTCCCCCCAAGAAGCCGTTCACTAAGACTCTTCTTGTGCAATTTGCAAATTCATATTTGGTTACCCACAGAGGGCTATGGTGAAAAAGGATACATCTCCTGTTAAAAAGGGGAAAGAAGCTTTCTGAGAAACTGTCATGTTTTCTGTTAATACATCTCACCGAATTAGAGCTTTCCCCTCCAGAAGCCTTTCGCTAAGACTGTTCTTGTGGAATTTACAAGGTGATATTTGGAAGACCATAGAGGTCTATGGTGAAAAAGGAAATAGCCTAAGATAGAAACTGAAAATAAGCTTTCTGAAAAACTGCTTTGTGTTCTGTTGAATCATCTCAAAGTGTTAGAGCTTTCCCCTTAAGAAGCCGTTCGCTAAGACTGTTCTTGTGGAATTTGCAAAGTGATATTCGGAAGCCCATAGAGTGCTATAGTGAAAATGGAAATATCCTAAGATAAAAGTCGAAAAGAAGCTTTCTGAGAAACTGCCTTGTGTTCTGTTAGTTCATCTCATAGAGTTACAGCTTTACCCTCAAGAAGCCATTTACTAAGACTGTTCTTGTGAAATTTGCAAAGTGATACTTGGCAGCCCATAGAGGGCTATGGTGAAAAAGAAAATACATTCAATTAAAAACTGAAAAGAAGCTTTCTGAGAAACTGCTTTGTGTTCTGTTAATTCAACTCACAGAGTTACAGCTTTCCCCTCAACAAGCCTTTCGCTAAGGTTGTTTTTGTGGAAATTGCAAAGTGATATTTGGAAGCCCCTAGAGGGCAATGGTGAAAATTGAAATACCCTAACCTAAAAAAAGAAAAGAATATTTCTGAGAAACCGCTTTTCGTTTTGTTAGTTCATCTCACAGAGTTACAGCTTTCCACTCAAGAAGCCGTTCACTAAGACTGTTCTTGTGAAATTTGCAAAGTGATATTTGGAAGCCCGTAGAGGACTATGGTGGAAAAGGAAATATCTTCCGTTAAAAACTGGAAAGAAGATTTCCGAGAAACTGCATTGTGTTCTGTTAATTTATCTCGCACAGTCACAGCTTTCCCCTCAAGAAGCCTTTCGCAACGACTGTTCTTGAGGAATTTGCAAAGTGATATTTGGAGGCCCATAGAGGGCTACGGTGAAAAAGTAAATATATTCCGTTAAAAACTGGAAAGAAGATGTCTGAGAAACTGCTTTGTGCTCTGTTAATTCATCTCATAGAGTTACAGCTTTCTCCTCAAGAAGCCGTTCACTAAGACTGTTCTTGTGGAATTTGAAAAATGAAATTTGGAATGCCTTAGAGGGCTATGGTGGAAAAGGAAATATCTTCAGTTAAAAACCGAAAGGAAGCTCTCTGAGAAATTGCTTTGTGTTCTGGTAGTTCATCTCACAGAGTTACAGCTTTCGCCTGAAGAAGCCTTTCGGTAAGACTCTTCTTGTGGAATTTGCAAAGTGATATTTGGAAGCCCATAGAGGGCTGTGGTGAAAAAGGAAATATCTTCAGATAAAAACGGGAAAGAAGCTTTTTGAGAAATTGGTTTGTGTTCTGTTAATTCATCTCGAAGAGTTACAGCTTTCCCCTCAAGAAGCCTTTCGCTTAGACTGTTCTTGTGGAATTTGCACAGTGATATTTGGAAGCCCATAGAGGACTATGGTGAAAAAAGAAATAAATTCCGTTAAAAAGTGGAAAGAAGCTTTCTGAGCAACTGCTTTGCGTTCTGTTAATTCACCTCACAGAGTTACAGCTTTCCCCTCAAGAAGCCTTTTGCTAAGACGCTTCTTATGGAATTTCCAAAGTGATACTTGGAATCCTCTAGAGGACTACGGTGAAAAAGGAAATATCATCCGTTAAAAACTGGAAAGAAGCTTTCTGAGAAACTTCTTTGTGTTCTGCTAATTCATCTCACAGAGTTTCAGCCTTCACCTCCAGAAGTCTTTGGCTAAGATTGTTCTTGTGGAATTTGCAAAGTGATATTTGGAAGCCCGTAGAGGGCTATGGTGAAAATAGAAATATCCTAAGATAAAAACCGAAGAGAAGCTTTCTGAGAAACTGCTTTGTGTTCTGTTAATTCAGCTCACAGAGTTACAGCTTTCCCCTCAAGAAGCCGTTCACTAAGACTGTTCTTGTGGAATTTGAAAAATGAAATTTGGAATCCCATAGAGGGCTATGGTGGAAAAGGAAATATCTTCAGTTAAAAACCGTAAAGGAGCTTTCTGAGAAACTGCTTTGTGTTCTGTTAGTTCATCTCACAGAGTTATAGCTTTCCCCTGCAGAAGCCTTTCGCTAAGACTGTTCTTGTGGAATTTGCAAAGTGATATTTGGAATCTAGTAGGGGTCTATGGTGATAAAAAATTATCTTCCGTTAAAAACTGGAAAGAAGCTTTCTGAGAAAATGTCGTGTGTTCTGTTAATACACCTCACCGAGTTACAACTTTCCCCTAAAGAAGCCTTTCGCTAAGATTGTTCTTGTGGGATTTCAAAGTGATATTTGGAAGCTTATGGAGGAGTACAGTGAAAAAAGAAATTACTTCAGTTAAAAACTGAAAAGAAGCTTTCTGAGAACCTGCTTTGTGTTCTGTTAATTCATCTAACATAGTTACAGCTTTCCCCTCCAGAAGCCTTTCCCGAAGACTGTTCTTGTGGAATTTGCAAGGTGATATATGGAAGCCCATAGAGGGCTATGGTGAAAAAGGAAATATCTTTCGTTAAAAACTGGAACAAGCTTTCTGAGAAACTGCTTTGTGTTCTGTTAATTCATCTCACAGAGTTACAGCTTTCCCCTCAAGAAGCTTTCGCTAAGGCTGTTGTTGTGTAATTTGCAAAGTGATATTTGTAAGCCCATAGAGGGCTACGGTGTAAAAGGAAATATCTTCCGTTAAAAACTGAAAAGAAGCTTTCTGAGAAACTGCTTTGTGTTCTGTTAATTCATCTCAAAGAGTTACAGGTTTTCCCTCATGAAGCCTTTCGATTAGACTGTTCTTGTGGAATTTGCAAAGTGATATTTGGATGCCCATACAGGGATATGGTGAAAATGGAAATATCCTAAGATAAAATCGAAAAGAAGCTTTCTGCGAAACTGCTTTGTGTTCTGTTAGTTCATTTCACAGAGTTTCAGTTTTGCCGTCAAGGTGCCCCACTAAGACTATTGTTGTGAAATTTGCAAATTGATATTTGCAAAGCCATAGAGGGCTACGGTGAAAAGGAAAATATCTTCCGTTAAAAACGGGATAGAAGCTTTCAGAGGAACTGCCGTGTGTTCTGTTAATACATCCACCGAGTTACAGCTTTCCCCTCAAGAAGCCGTTCGCTAAGGCTGTTCTAGTGGAACTTGCAAAGTGATATTTTGAAGCCCATAGAAGGCTATGGTGAAAAAGGAAATATCTTCCGTTAAAAACTGGAAAGAAGCTTTCTGAGAAACTGCCGTGTGTTCTGTTAATACAATTCACCGATTACAGCTTTCCCCTCAAGAAGCCTTTCGCTATGACTGTTCTTGTGCGATTTGCAATGTGATATTTGGAAGCCCATAGAGGGCTATGGTGAAAAAGGAAATATTTTCAGATAAAAACTGGAAAGAAGCTGTATGAGAAACTGCCTTGTGTTCTGTTAATTTACCTTACAGAGTTACAGCTTTCCCGTCCAGAAGCCTTTCCCTAAGACTGTTCTTGTGGAATTTCCAAAGAGATATTTGGTAAAAGGCGAAAGATTTATAGGATCTTAAGAGAAACCAGAGTATTGCAAAGTGATATTTGGAAGCCCATAGAGGGCTGTGTTGAAAAAAGAAACATCTTCAGTTAAAAACTCGAAAGAAGCTTTCTGAGAAACTGCCGTGTGCTGGTGTAATACATCTCACCGAGTTACAGCTGTCCCCTCAAGAAGCCTTTCACTACGACTGTTCTTGTGGAATTTGCAATGTGATATTTGTAAGCCCATACAGGGCTATGGTGAAAAAGGAAATATCCTAAGATAAAAACAGAAAAAGAAGCTTTCTGAGAAACTGCTTTGTGTTCTGTTAGTTCATTTCACAGGGTTAAATCTTTCCCCTCAAGAAGCCTTTCGCTAAGACGGTTCTTGTGGAATTTGCAAAGTGATATTTGGAAGCCCATAGAGGGGTATGGTGAAGAAGGAAATATCTTCAATTAAAATCTGGAAAGAAGCTTTCTGAGAGACTCCTTTGTATTTGTTAATTCATTTCACAGAGTTACAGCTTTTCACACAAGAAGATTTTCGCTAAGTCTGTTCTTGTGGGATTTGCAAAGTGATATTTGGAAGCCCAAAGAGGGCTATGGTGAAAAAGGAAATATCTTCAGGTAAAAACTGGAAAGAAGCTTTCTGAGAAACTGCTTTGTGTTCTGTTAATTCACCTCACAGAGTTACAGCTTTCCTTCAAGAAGCCTTTCGCTAAGACTCTTCTTGTGGAATTTGCAAAGTGATATTTTGAAGCCCACAGAGGGCTATGGTGAAAAAGGAAATAGCCTAAGATAAAAACTGAAAACAAGCTTTTTGAGATGCTGCTTTGTGTTCTGTTAATTCATCTCACAGTGTTCCAGCTTTCCCCTCAAGAAGCCTTTCTCTAAGACTGTTCTTCTCGAATTTGCAAAGAGATATTTGGAAGCCCTTAGAGGGCTATGGTGAAAAAGGATATACCTTCAGTTAAAAACTGGAAATAAGCTTCCTGAGAAACTGCTTTGTGTTCTGTTAATTCATCTCACAGAGTTATAGCTTTCCCCTCCAGAAGTCTTTGGCTAAGATTGTTCTTGTGGAATTTGCAAAGTGATATTTCGAAGCCCTTAGAGGGCTATAGTGAAAAAGGAAATACCCTAAGATAAAAACTGAAAAGAAGCTTTCTGAGCAACTGCTTTGTTTTCTGTTAAATCAACTCACAGAGTTACAGCTTTCCCCTCAAGAAGCCTGTCGCTAAGGCTGTTTTTGTGGAATTTGCAAAGTGATATTTGGAAGCCCATAGATGGCTATGGTGAAAATGAAAATAACCAAAGATAAAAATCGAAAAGAAGCTTTCTGAGAAACTGCCTTGTGTTCTGTTAGTTCATCTCACAGAGTAACAGCTTTCTCCTCAAGAAGCCTTTCGCTAAGACTGTTCTTGTGGAATTTGCAAAGTGATATTGGAAGCCCGTAGAGGGCTACGGTGACAAAGGAAATAGCTTCAGTTTAAAACTGGAAAGAATCTTTCTGAGAAACTACTTTGTGTTCTCTTAATTCAACTCACAGTGTTACAGCTTTCCCTTCAAGAAGCCTTTCGCTAAGACTGTTCTTGTGGAATTTGCAAAGTGATATTTGGAGCCCTTAGAAGGCTGTGGTGAAAAAGAAAATATCGTAATATAAAAACTGAACAGAAGCTTTCTGAGAAACTGCTTTGTGTATTGTTAATTCATCTCACAGAGTTACAGCTTGTCCCTGCAGAACCCTTTCGCTAAGACTGTTCTTGTGGAATTTGCAAAGAGAAATTTCGAAGCCCATAGAGGGCTATGGTGAAAAAGGGAATATCTTCCGTTAAAACCTGAAAAGAAGCTTTCTGAGAAACTGCTTTGTGTTCTGTTAATTCATCTCACAGAGTTACAGCTTCCCCCCAAGAAGCCGTTCACTAAGACTCTTCTTGTGCAATTTGCAAATTCATATTTGGTTACCCACAGAGGGCTATGGTGAAAAAGGATACATCTCCTGTTAAAAAGGGGAAAGAAGCTTTCTGAGAAACTGTCATGTTTTCTGTTAATACATCTCACCGAATTAGAGCTTTCCCCTCCAGAAGCCTTTCGCTAAGACTGTTCTTGTGGAATTTACAAGGTGATATTTGGAAGACCATAGAGGTCTATGGTGAAAAAGGAAATAGCCTAAGATAGAAACTGAAAATAAGCTTTCTGAAAAACTGCTTTGTGTTCTGTTGAATCATCTCAAAGTGTTAGAGCTTTCCCCTTAAGAAGCCGTTCGCTAAGACTGTTCTTGTGGAATTTGCAAAGTGATATTCGGAAGCCCATAGAGTGCTATAGTGAAAATGGAAATATCCTAAGATAAAAGTCGAAAAGAAGCTTTCTGAGAAACTGCCTTGTGTTCTGTTAGTTCATCTCATAGAGTTACAGCTTTACCCTCAAGAAGCCATTTACTAAGACTGTTCTTGTGAAATTTGCAAAGTGATACTTGGCAGCCCATAGAGGGCTATGGTGAAAAAGAAAATACATTCAATTAAAAACTGAAAAGAAGCTTTCTGAGAAACTGCTTTGTGTTCTGTTAATTCAACTCACAGAGTTACAGCTTTCCCCTCAACAAGCCTTTCGCTAAGGTTGTTTTTGTGGAAATTGCAAAGTGATATTTGGAAGCCCCTAGAGGGCAATGGTGAAAATTGAAATACCCTAACCTAAAAAAAGAAAAGAATATTTCTGAGAAACCGCTTTTCGTTTTGTTAGTTCATCTCACAGAGTTACAGCTTTCCACTCAAGAAGCCGTTCACTAAGACTGTTCTTGTGAAATTTGCAAAGTGATATTTGGAAGCCCGTAGAGGACTATGGTGGAAAAGGAAATATCTTCCGTTAAAAACTGGAAAGAAGATTTCCGAGAAACTGCATTGTGTTCTGTTAATTTATCTCGCACAGTCACAGCTTTCCCCTCAAGAAGCCTTTCTCAACGACTGTTCTTGAGGAATTTGCAAAGTGATATTTGGAGGCCCATAGAGGGCTACGGTGAAAAAGTAAATATATTCCGTTAAAAACTGGAAAGAAGATGTCTGAGAAACTGCTTTGTGCTCTGTTAATTCATCTCATAGAGTTACAGCTTTCTCCTCAAGAAGCCGTTCACTAAGACTGTTCTTGTGGAATTTGAAAAATGAAATTTGGAATGCCTTAGAGGGCTATGGTGGAAAAGGAAATATCTTCAGTTAAAAACCGAAAGGAAGCTCTCTGAGAAATTGCTTTGTGTTCTGGTAGTTCATCTCACAGAGTTACAGCTTTCGCCTGAAGAAGCCTTTCGGTAAGACTCTTCTTGTGGAATTTGCAAAGTGATATTTGGAAGCCCATAGAGGGCTGTGGTGAAAAAGGAAATATCTTCAGATAAAAACGGGAAAGAAGCTTTTTGAGAAATTGGTTTGTGTTCTGTTAATTCATCTCGAAGAGTTACAGCTTTCCCCTCAAGAAGCCTTTCGCTTAGACTGTTCTTGTGGAATTTGCACAGTGATATTTGGAAGCCCATAGAGGACTATGGTGAAAAAAGAAATAAATTCTGTTAAAAAGTGGAAAGAAGCTTTCTGAGCAACTGCTTTGCGTTCTGTTAATTCACCTCACAGAGTTACAGCTTTCCCCTCAAGAAGCCTTTTGCTAAGACGCTTCTTATGGAATTTCCAAAGTGATACTTGGAATCCTCTAGAGGACTACGGTGAAAAAGGAAATATCATCCGTTAAAAACTGGAAAGAAGCTTTCTGAGAAACTTCTTTGTGTTCTGCTAATTCATCTCACAGAGTTTCAGCCTTCACCTCCAGAAGTCTTTGGCTAAGATTGTTCTTGTGGAATTTGCAAAGTGATATTTGGAAGCCCGTAGAGGGCTATGGTGAAAATAGAAATATCCTAAGATAAAAACCGAAGAGAAGCTTTCTGAGAAACTGCTTTGTGTTCTGTTAATTCAGCTCACAGAGTTACAGCTTTCCCCTCAAGAAGCCGTTCACTAAGACTGTTCTTGTGGAATTTGAAAAATGAAATTTGGAATCCCATAGAGGGCTATGGTGGAAAAGGAAATATCTTCAGTTAAAAACCGTAAAGGAGCTTTCTGAGAAACTGCTTTGTGTTCTGTTAGTTCATCTCACAGAGTTATAGCTTTCCCCTGCAGAAGCCTTTCGCTAAGACTGTTCTTGTGGAATTTGCAAAGTGATATTTGGAATCTAGTAGGGGGCTATGGTGATAAAAAAAATATCTTCCGTTAAAAACTGGAAAGAAGCTTTCTGAGAAAATGTCGTGTGTTCTGTTAATACACCTCACCGAGTTACAACTTTCCCCTAAAGAAGCTTTTCGCTAAGATTGTTCTTGTGGGATTTCAAAGTGATATTTGGAAGCTTATGGAGGAGTACAGTGAAAAAAGAAATTACTTCAGTTAAAAACTGAAAAGAAGCTTTCTGAGAACCTGCTTTGTGTTCTGTTAATTCATCTAACATAGTTACAGCTTTCCCCTCCAGAAGCCTTTCCCGAAGACTGTTCTTGTGGAATTTGCAAGGTGATATATGGAAGCCCATAGAGGGCTATGGTGAAAAAGGAAATATCTTTCGTTAAAAACTGGAACAAGCTTTCTGAGAAACTGCTTTGTGTTCTGTTAATTCATCTCACAGAGTTACAGCTTTCCCCTCAAGAAGCTTTCGCTAAGGCTGTTGTTGTGTAATTTGCAAAGTGATATTTGTAAGCCCATAGAGGGCTACGGTGTAAAAGGAAATATCTTCCGTTAAAAACTGAAAAGAAGCTTTCTGAGAAACTGCTTTGTGTTCTGTTAATTCATCTCAAAGAGTTACAGGTTTTCCCTCATGAAGCCTTTCGATTAGACTGTTCTTGTGGAATTTGCAAAGTGATATTTGGATGCCCATACAGGGATATGGTGAAAATGGAAATATCCTAAGATAAAATCGAAAAGAAGCTTTCTGCGAAACTGCTTTGTGTTCTGTTAGTTCATTTCACAGAGTTTCAGTTTTGCCGTCAAGGTGCCCCACTAAGACTATTGTTGTGAAATTTGCAAATTGATATTTGCAAAGCCATAGAGGGCTACGGTGAAAAGGAAAATATCTTCCGTTAAAAACGGGATAGAAGCTTTCAGAGGAACTGCCGTGTGTTCTGTTAATACATCCACCGAGTTACAGCTTTCCCCTCAAGAAGCCGTTCGCTAAGGCTGTTCTAGTGGAACTTGCAAAGTGATATTTTGAAGCCCATAGAAGGCTATGGTGAAAAAGGAAATATCTTCCGTTAAAAACTGGAAAGAAGCTTTCTGAGAAACTGCCGTGTGTTCTGTTAATACAATTCACCGATTACAGCTTTCCCCTCAAGAAGCCTTTCGCTATGACTGTTCTTGTGCGATTTGCAATGTGATATTTGGAAGCCCATAGAGGGCTATGGTGAAAAAGGAAATATTTTCAGATAAAAACTGGAAAGAAGCTGTATGAGAAACTGCCTTGTGTTCTGTTAATTTACCTTACAGAGTTACAGCTTTCCCGTCCAGAAGCCTTTCCCTAAGACTGTTCTTGTGGAATTTCCAAAGAGATATTTGGTAAAAGGCGAAAGATTTATAGGATCTTAAGAGAAACCAGAGTATTGCAAAGTGATATTTGGAAGCCCATAGAGGGCTGTGTTGAAAAAAGAAACATCTTCAGTTAAAAACTCGAAAGAAGCTTTCTGAGAAACTGCCGTGTGCTGGTGTAATACATCTCACCGAGTTACAGCTGTCCCCTCAAGAAGCCTTTCACTACGACTGTTCTTGTGGAATTTGCAATGTGATATTTGTAAGCCCATACAGGGCTATGGTGAAAAAGGAAATATCCTAAGATAAAAACAGAAAAAGAAGCTTTCTGAGAAACTGCTTTGTGTTCTGTTAGTTCATTTCACAGGGTTAAATCTTTCCCCTCAAGAAGCCTTTCGCTAAGACGGTTCTTGTGGAATTTGCAAAGTGATATTTGGAAGCCCATAGAGGGGTATGGTGAAGAAGGAAATATCTTCAATTAAAATCTGGAAAGAAGCTTTCTGAGAGACTCCTTTGTATTTGTTAATTCATTTCACAGAGTTACAGCTTTTCACACAAGAAGATTTTCGCTAAGTCTGTTCTTGTGGGATTTGCAAAGTGATATTTGGAAGCCCAAAGAGGGCTATGGTGAAAAAGGAAATATCTTCAGGTAAAAACTGGAAAGAAGCTTTCTGAGAAACTGCTTTGTGTTCTGTTAATTCACCTCACAGAGTTACAGCTTTCCTTCAAGAAGCCTTTCGCTAAGACTCTTCTTGTGGAATTTGCAAAGTGATATTTTGAAGCCCACAGAGGGCTATGGTGAAAAAGGAAATAGCCTAAGATAAAAACTGAAAACAAGCTTTTTGAGATGCTGCTTTGTGTTCTGTTAATTCATCTCACAGTGTTCCAGCTTTCCCCTCAAGAAGCCTTTCTCTAAGACTGTTCTTCTCGAATTTGCAAAGAGATATTTGGAAGCCCTTAGAGGGCTATGGTGAAAAAGGATATACCTTCAGTTAAAAACTGGAAATAAGCTTCCTGAGAAACTGCTTTGTGTTCTGTTAATTCATCTCACAGAGTTATAGCTTTCCCCTCCAGAAGTCTTTGGCTAAGATTGTTCTTGTGGAATTTGCAAAGTGATATTTCGAAGCCCTTAGAGGGCTATAGTGAAAAAGGAAATACCCTAAGATAAAAACTGAAAAGAAGCTTTCTGAGCAACTGCTTTGTTTTCTGTTAAATCAACTCACAGAGTTACAGCTTTCCCCTCAAGAAGCCTGTCGCTAAGGCTGTTTTTGTGGAATTTGCAAAGTGATATTTGGAAGCCCATAGATGGCTATGGTGAAAATGAAAATAACCAAAGATAAAAATCGAAAAGAAGCTTTCTGAGAAACTGCCTTGTGTTCTGTTAGTTCATCTCACAGAGTAACAGCTTTCTCCTCAAGAAGCCTTTCGCTAAGACTGTTCTTGTGGAATTTGCAAAGTGATATTGGAAGCCCGTAGAGGGCTACGGTGACAAAGGAAATAGCTTCAGTTTAAAACTGGAAAGAATCTTTCTGAGAAACTACTTTGTGTTCTCTTAATTCAACTCACAGTGTTACAGCTTTCCCTTCAAGAAGCCTTTCGCTAAGACTGTTCTTGTGGAATTTGCAAAGTGATATTTGGAGCCCTTAGAAGGCTGTGGTGAAAAAGAAAATATCGTAATATAAAAACTGAACAGAAGCTTTCTGAGAAACTGCTTTGTGTATTGTTAATTCATCTCACAGAGTTACAGCTTGTCCCTGCAGAACCCTTTCGCTAAGACTGTTCTTGTGGAATTTGCAAAGAGAAATTTCGAAGCCCATAGAGGGCTATGGTGAAAAAGGGAATATCTTCCGTTAAAACCTGAAAAGAAGCTTTCTGAGAAACTGCTTTGTGTTCTGTTAATTCATCTCACAGAGTTACAGCTTCCCCCCAAGAAGCCGTTCACTAAGACTCTTCTTGTGCAATTTGCAAATTCATATTTGGTTACCCACAGAGGGCTATGGTGAAAAAGGATACATCTCCTGTTAAAAAGGGGAAAGAAGCTTTCTGAGAAACTGTCATGTTTTCTGTTAATACATCTCACCGAATTAGAGCTTTCCCCTCCAGAAGCCTTTCGCTAAGACTGTTCTTGTGGAATTTACAAGGTGATATTTGGAAGACCATAGAGGTCTATGGTGAAAAAGGAAATAGCCTAAGATAGAAACTGAAAATAAGCTTTCTGAAAAACTGCTTTGTGTTCTGTTGAATCATCTCAAAGTGTTAGAGCTTTCCCCTTAAGAAGCCGTTCGCTAAGACTGTTCTTGTGGAATTTGCAAAGTGATATTCGGAAGCCCATAGAGTGCTATAGTGAAAATGGAAATATCCTAAGATAAAAGTCGAAAAGAAGCTTTCTGAGAAACTGCCTTGTGTTCTGTTAGTTCATCTCATAGAGTTACAGCTTTACCCTCAAGAAGCCATTTACTAAGACTGTTCTTGTGAAATTTGCAAAGTGATACTTGGCAGCCCATAGAGGGCTATGGTGAAAAAGAAAATACATTCAATTAAAAACTGAAAAGAAGCTTTCTGAGAAACTGCTTTGTGTTCTGTTAATTCAACTCACAGAGTTACAGCTTTCCCCTCAACAAGCCTTTCGCTAAGGTTGTTTTTGTGGAAATTGCAAAGTGATATTTGGAAGCCCCTAGAGGGCAATGGTGAAAATTGAAATACCCTAACCTAAAAAAAGAAAAGAATATTTCTGAGAAACCGCTTTTCGTTTTGTTAGTTCATCTCACAGAGTTACAGCTTTCCACTCAAGAAGCCGTTCACTAAGACTGTTCTTGTGAAATTTGCAAAGTGATATTTGGAAGCCCGTAGAGGACTATGGTGGAAAAGGAAATATCTTCCGTTAAAAACTGGAAAGAAGATTTCCGAGAAACTGCATTGTGTTCTGTTAATTTATCTCGCACAGTCACAGCTTTCCCCTCAAGAAGCCTTTCGCAACGACTGTTCTTGAGGAATTTGCAAAGTGATATTTGGAGGCCCATAGAGGGCTACGGTGAAAAAGTAAATATATTCCGTTAAAAACTGGAAAGAAGATGTCTGAGAAACTGCTTTGTGCTCTGTTAATTCATCTCATAGAGTTACAGCTTTCTCCTCAAGAAGCCGTTCACTAAGACTGTTCTTGTGGAATTTGAAAAATGAAATTTGGAATGCCTTAGAGGGCTATGGTGGAAAAGGAAATATCTTCAGTTAAAAACCGAAAGGAAGCTCTCTGAGAAATTGCTTTGTGTTCTGGTAGTTCATCTCACAGAGTTACAGCTTTCGCCTGAAGAAGCCTTTCGGTAAGACTCTTCTTGTGGAATTTGCAAAGTGATATTTGGAAGCCCATAGAGGGCTGTGGTGAAAAAGGAAATATCTTCAGATAAAAACGGGAAAGAAGCTTTTTGAGAAATTGGTTTGTGTTCTGTTAATTCATCTCGAAGAGTTACAGCTTTCCCCTCAAGAAGCCTTTCGCTTAGACTGTTCTTGTGGAATTTGCACAGTGATATTTGGAAGCCCATAGAGGACTATGGTGAAAAAAGAAATAAATTCCGTTAAAAAGTGGAAAGAAGCTTTCTGAGCAACTGCTTTGCGTTCTGTTAATTCACCTCACAGAGTTACAGCTTTCCCCTCAAGAAGCCTTTTGCTAAGACGCTTCTTATGGAATTTCCAAAGTGATACTTGGAATCCTCTAGAGGACTACGGTGAAAAAGGAAATATCATCCGTTAAAAACTGGAAAGAAGCTTTCTGAGAAACTTCTTTGTGTTCTGCTAATTCATCTCACAGAGTTTCAGCCTTCACCTCCAGAAGTCTTTGGCTAAGATTGTTCTTGTGGAATTTGCAAAGTGATATTTGGAAGCCCGTAGAGGGCTATGGTGAAAATAGAAATATCCTAAGATAAAAACCGAAGAGAAGCTTTCTGAGAAACTGCTTTGTGTTCTGTTAATTCAGCTCACAGAGTTACAGCTTTCCCCTCAAGAAGCCGTTCACTAAGACTGTTCTTGTGGAATTTGAAAAATGAAATTTGGAATCCCATAGAGGGCTATGGTGGAAAAGGAAATATCTTCAGTTAAAAACCGTAAAGGAGCTTTCTGAGAAACTGCTTTGTGTTCTGTTAGTTCATCTCACAGAGTTATAGCTTTCCCCTGCAGAAGCCTTTCGCTAAGACTGTTCTTGTGGAATTTGCAAAGTGATATTTGGAATCTAGTAGGGGGCTATGGTGATAAAAAAAATATCTTCCGTTAAAAACTGGAAAGAAGCTTTCTGAGAAAATGTCGTGTGTTCTGTTAATACACCTCACCGAGTTACAACTTTCCCCTAAAGAAGCTTTTCGCTAAGATTGTTCTTGTGGGATTTCAAAGTGATATTTGGAAGCTTATGGAGGAGTACAGTGAAAAAAGAAATTACTTCAGTTAAAAACTGAAAAGAAGCTTTCTGAGAACCTGCTTTGTGTTCTGTTAATTCATCTAACATAGTTACAGCTTTCCCCTCCAGAAGCCTTTCCCGAAGACTGTTCTTGTGGAATTTGCAAGGTGATATATGGAAGCCCATAGAGGGCTATGGTGAAAAAGGAAATATCTTTCGTTAAAAACTGGAACAAGCTTTCTGAGAAACTGCTTTGTGTTCTGTTAATTCATCTCACAGAGTTACAGCTTTCCCCTCAAGAAGCTTTCGCTAAGGCTGTTGTTGTGTAATTTGCAAAGTGATATTTGTAAGCCCATAGAGGGCTACGGTGTAAAAGGAAATATCTTCCGTTAAAAACTGAAAAGAAGCTTTCTGCGAAACTGCTTTGTGTTCTGTTAGTTCATTTCACAGAGTTTCAGTTTTGCCGTCAAGGTGCCCCACTAAGACTATTGTTGTGAAATTTGCAAATTGATATTTGCAAAGCCATAGAGGGCTACGGTGAAAAGGAAAATATCTTCCGTTAAAAACGGGATAGAAGCTTTCAGAGGAACTGCCGTGTGTTCTGTTAATACATCCACCGAGTTACAGCTTTCCCCTCAAGAAGCCGTTCGCTAAGGCTGTTCTAGTGGAACTTGCAAAGTGATATTTTGAAGCCCATAGAAGGCTATGGTGAAAAAGGAAATATCTTCCGTTAAAAACTGGAAAGAAGCTTTCTGAGAAACTGCCGTGTGTTCTGTTAATACAATTCACCGATTACAGCTTTCCCCTCAAGAAGCCTTTCGCTATGACTGTTCTTGTGCGATTTGCAATGTGATATTTGGAAGCCCATAGAGGGCTATGGTGAAAAAGGAAATATTTTCAGATAAAAACTGGAAAGAAGCTGTATGAGAAACTGCCTTGTGTTCTGTTAATTTACCTTACAGAGTTACAGCTTTCCCGTCCAGAAGCCTTTCCCTAAGACTGTTCTTGTGGAATTTCCAAAGAGATATTTGGTAAAAGGCGAAAGATTTATAGGATCTTAAGAGAAACCAGAGTATTGCAAAGTGATATTTGGAAGCCCATAGAGGGCTGTGTTGAAAAAAGAAACATCTTCAGTTAAAAACTCGAAAGAAGCTTTCTGAGAAACTGCCGTGTGCTGGTGTAATACATCTCACCGAGTTACAGCTGTCCCCTCAAGAAGCCTTTCACTACGACTGTTCTTGTGGAATTTGCAATGTGATATTTGTAAGCCCATACAGGGCTATGGTGAAAAAGGAAATATCCTAAGATAAAAACAGAAAAAGAAGCTTTCTGAGAAACTGCTTTGTGTTCTGTTAGTTCATTTCACAGGGTTAAATCTTTCCCCTCAAGAAGCCTTTCGCTAAGACGGTTCTTGTGGAATTTGCAAAGTGATATTTGGAAGCCCATAGAGGGGTATGGTGAAGAAGGAAATATCTTCAATTAAAATCTGGAAAGAAGCTTTCTGAGAGACTCCTTTGTATTTGTTAATTCATTTCACAGAGTTACAGCTTTTCACACAAGAAGATTTTCGCTAAGTCTGTCCTTGTGGGATTTGCAAAGTGATATTTGGAAGCCCAAAGAGGGCTATGGTGAAAAAGGAAATATCTTCAGGTAAAAACTGGAAAGAAGCTTTCTGAGAAACTGCTTTGTGTTCTGTTAATTCACCTCACAGAGTTACAGCTTTCCTTCAAGAAGCCTTTCGCTAAGACTCTTCTTGTGGAATTTGCAAAGTGATATTTTGAAGCCCACAGAGGGCTATGGTGAAAAAGGAAATAGCCTAAGATAAAAACTGAAAACAAGCTTTTTGAGATGCTGCTTTGTGTTCTGTTAATTCATCTCACAGTGTTCCAGCTTTCCCCTCAAGAAGCCTTTCTCTAAGACTGTTCTTCTCGAATTTGCAAAGAGATATTTGGAAGCCCTTAGAGGGCTATGGTGAAAAAGGATATACCTTCAGTTAAAAACTGGAAATAAGCTTCCTGAGAAACTGCTTTGTGTTCTGTTAATTCATCTCACAGAGTTATAGCTTTCCCCTCCAGAAGTCTTTGGCTAAGATTGTTCTTGTGGAATTTGCAAAGTGATATTTCGAAGCCCTTAGAGGGCTATAGTGAAAAAGGAAATACCCTAAGATAAAGACTGAAAAGAAGCTTTCTGAGCAACTGCTTTGTTTTCTGTTAAATCAACTCACAGAGTTACAGCTTTCCCCTCAAGAAGCCTGTCGCTAAGGCTGTTTTTGTGGAATTTGCAAAGTGATATTTGGAAGCCCATAGATGGCTATGGTGAAAATGAAAATAACCAAAGATAAAAATCGAAAAGAAGCTTTCTGAGAAACTGCCTTGTGTTCTGTTAGTTCATCTCACAGAGTAACAGCTTTCTCCTCAAGAAGCCTTTCGCTAAGACTGTTCTTGTGGAATTTGCAAAGTGATATTGGAAGCCCGTAGAGGGCTACGGTGACAAAGGAAATAGCTTCAGTTTAAAACTGGAAAGAATCTTTCTGAGAAACTACTTTGTGTTCTCTTAATTCAACTCACAGTGTTACAGCTTTCCCTTCAAGAAGCCTTTCGCTAAGACTGTTCTTGTGGAATTTGCAAAGTGATATTTGGAGCCCTTAGAAGGCTGTGGTGAAAAAGAAAATATCGTAATATAAAAACTGAACAGAAGCTTTCTGAGAAACTGCTTTGTGTATTGTTAATTCATCTCACAGAGTTACAGCTTGTCCCTGCAGAACCCTTTCGCTAAGACTGTTCTTGTGGAATTTGCAAAGAGAAATTTCGAAGCCCATAGAGGGCTATGGTGAAAAAGGGAATATCTTCCGTTAAAACCTGAAAAGAAGCTTTCTGAGAAACTGCTTTGTGTTCTGTTAATTCATCTCACAGAGTTACAGCTTCCCCCCAAGAAGCCGTTCACTAAGACTCTTCTTGTGCAATTTGCAAATTCATATTTGGTTACCCACAGAGGGCTATGGTGAAAAAGGATACATCTCCTGTTAAAAAGGGGAAAGAAGCTTTCTGAGAAACTGTCATGTTTTCTGTTAATACATCTCACCGAATTAGAGCTTTCCCCTCCAGAAGCCTTTCGCTAAGACTGTTCTTGTGGAATTTACAAGGTGATATTTGGAAGACCATAGAGGTCTATGGTGAAAAAGGAAATAGCCTAAGATAGAAACTGAAAATAAGCTTTCTGAAAAACTGCTTTGTGTTCTGTTGAATCATCTCAAAGTGTTAGAGCTTTTCCCTTAAGAAGCCGTTCGCTAAGACTGTTCTTGTGGAATTTGCAAAGTGATATTCGGAAGCCCATAGAGTGCTATAGTGAAAATGGAAATATCCTAAGATAAAAGTCGAAAAGAAGCTTTCTGAGAAACTGCCTTGTGTTCTGTTAGTTCATCTCATAGAGTTACAGCTTTACCCTCAAGAAGCCATTTACTAAGACTGTTCTTGTGAAATTTGCAAAGTGATACTTGGCAGCCCATAGAGGGCTATGGTGAAAAAGAAAATACATTCAATTAAAAACTGAAAGGAATCTTTCTGAGAAACTACTTTGTGTTCTCTTAATTCAACTCACAGTGTTACAGCTTTCCCTTCAAGAAGCCTTTCGCTAAGACTGTTCTTGTGGAATTTGCAAAGTGATATTTGGAGCCCTTAGAAGGCTGTGGTGAAAAAGAAAATATCGTAATATAAAAACTGAACAGAAGCTTTCTGAGAAACTGCTTTGTGTATTGTTAATTCATCTCACAGAGTTACAGCT
This sequence comes from Chlorocebus sabaeus, assembly GCF_047675955.1. Lineage (NCBI taxonomy): Eukaryota > Metazoa > Chordata > Mammalia > Primates > Cercopithecidae > Chlorocebus > Chlorocebus sabaeus. The sequence continues at coordinate 232,455 of NW_027327681.1, read as the reverse complement.
TGTCCCTGCAGAACCCTTTCGCTAAGACTGTTCTTGTGGAATTTGCAAAGAGAAATTTCGAAGCCCATAGAGGGCTATGGTGAAAAAGGGAATATCTTCCGTTAAAACCTGAAAAGAAGCTTTCTGAGAAACTGCTTTGTGTTCTGTTAATTCATCTCACAGAGTTACAGCTTCCCCCCAAGAAGCCGTTCACTAAGACTCTTCTTGTGCAATTTGCAAATTCATATTTGGTTACCCACAGAGGGCTATGGTGAAAAAGGATACATCTCCTGTTAAAAAGGGGAAAGAAGCTTTCTGAGAAACTGTCATGTTTTCTGTTAATACATCTCACCGAATTAGAGCTTTCCCCTCCAGAAGCCTTTCGCTAAGACTGTTCTTGTGGAATTTACAAGGTGATATTTGGAAGACCATAGAGGTCTATGGTGAAAAAGGAAATAGCCTAAGATAGAAACTGAAAATAAGCTTTCTGAAAAACTGCTTTGTGTTCTGTTGAATCATCTCAAAGTGTTAGAGCTTTCCCCTTAAGAAGCCGTTCGCTAAGACTGTTCTTGTGGAATTTGCAAAGTGATATTCGGAAGCCCATAGAGTGCTATAGTGAAAATGGAAATATCCTAAGATAAAAGTCGAAAAGAAGCTTTCTGAGAAACTGCCTTGTGTTCTGTTAGTTCATCTCATAGAGTTACAGCTTTACCCTCAAGAAGCCATTTACTAAGACTGTTCTTGTGAAATTTGCAAAGTGATACTTGGCAGCCCATAGAGGGCTATGGTGAAAAAGAAAATACATTCAATTAAAAACTGAAAAGAAGCTTTCTGAGAAACTGCTTTGTGTTCTGTTAATTCAACTCACAGAGTTACAGCTTTCCCCTCAACAAGCCTTTCGCTAAGGTTGTTTTTGTGGAAATTGCAAAGTGATATTTGGAAGCCCCTAGAGGGCAATGGTGAAAATTGAAATACCCTAACCTAAAAAAAGAAAAGAATATTTCTGAGAAACCGCTTTTCGTTTTGTTAGTTCATCTCACAGAGTTACAGCTTTCCACTCAAGAAGCCGTTCACTAAGACTGTTCTTGTGAAATTTGCAAAGTGATATTTGGAAGCCCGTAGAGGACTATGGTGGAAAAGGAAATATCTTCCGTTAAAAACTGGAAAGAAGATTTCCGAGAAACTGCATTGTGTTCTGTTAATTTATCTCGCACAGTCACAGCTTTCCCCTCAAGAAGCCTTTCGCAACGACTGTTCTTGAGGAATTTGCAAAGTGATATTTGGAGGCCCATAGAGGGCTACGGTGAAAAAGTAAATATATTCCGTTAAAAACTGGAAAGAAGATGTCTGAGAAACTGCTTTGTGCTCTGTTAATTCATCTCATAGAGTTACAGCTTTCTCCTCAAGAAGCCGTTCACTAAGACTGTTCTTGTGGAATTTGAAAAATGAAATTTGGAATCCCTCAGAGGGCTATGGTGGAAAAGGAAATATCTTCAGTTAAAAACCGAAAGGAAGCTCTCTGAGAAATTGCTTTGTGTTCTGGTAGTTCATCTCACAGAGTTACAGCTTTCGCCTGAAGAAGCCTTTCGGTAAGACTCTTCTTGTGGAATTTGCAAAGTGATATTTGGAAGCCCATAGAGGGCTGTGGTGAAAAAGGAAATATCTTCAGATAAAAACGGGAAAGAAGCTTTTTGAGAAATTGGTTTGTGTTCTGTTAATTCATCTCGAAGAGTTACAGCTTTCCCCTCAAGAAGCCTTTCGCTTAGACTGTTCTTGTGGAATTTGCACAGTGATATTTGGAAGCCCGTAGAGGACTATGGTGAAAAAAGAAATAAATTCCGTTAAAAAGTGGAAAGAAGCTTTCTGAGCAACTGCTTTGCGTTCTGTTAATTCACCTCACAGAGTTACAGCTTTCCCCTCAAGAAGCCTTTTGCTAAGACGCTTCTTATGGAATTTCCAAAGTGATACTTGGAATCCTCTAGAGGACTACGGTGAAAAAGGAAATATCATCCGTTAAAAACTGGAAAGAAGCTTTCTGAGAAACTTCTTTGTGTTCTGCTAATTCATCTCACAGAGTTTCAGCCTTCACCTCCAGAAGTCTTTGGCTAAGATTGTTCTTGTGGAATTTGCAAAGTGATATTTGGAAGCCCGTAGAGGGCTATGGTGAAAATAGAAATATCCTAAGATAAAAACCGAAGAGAAGCTTTCTGAGAAACTGCTTTGTGTTCTGTTAATTCAGCTCACAGAGTTACAGCTTTCCCCTCAAGAAGCCGTTCACTAAGACTGTTCTTGTGGAATTTGAAAAATGAAATTTGGAATCCCATAGAGGGCTATGGTGGAAAAGGAAATATCTTCAGTTAAAAACCGTAAAGGAGCTTTCTGAGAAACTGCTTTGTGTTCTGTTAGTTCATCTCACAGAGTTATAGCTTTCCCCTGCAGAAGCCTTTCGCTAAGACTGTTCTTGTGGAATTTGCAAAGTGATATTTGGAATCTAGTAGGGGGCTATGGTGATAAAAAAAATATCTTCCGTTAAAAACTGGAAAGAAGCTTTCTGAGAAAATGTCGTGTGTTCTGTTAATACACCTCACCGAGTTACAACTTTCCCCTAAAGAAGCCTTTCGCTAAGATTGTTCTTGTGGGATTTCAAAGTGATATTTGGAAGCTTATGGAGGAGTACAGTGAAAAAAGAAATTACTTCAGTTAAAAACTGAAAAGAAGCTTTCTGAGAACCTGCTTTGTGTTCTGTTAATTCATCTAACATAGTTACAGCTTTCCCCTCCAGAAGCCTTTCCCGAAGACTGTTCTTGTGGAATTTGCAAGGTGATATATGGAAGCCCATAGAGGGCTATGGTGAAAAAGGAAATATCTTTCGTTAAAAACTGGAACAAGCTTTCTGAGAAACTGCTTTGTGTTCTGTTAATTCATCTCACAGAGTTACAGCTTTCCCCTCAAGAAGCTTTCGCTAAGGCTGTTGTTGTGTAATTTGCAAAGTGATATTTGTAAGCCCATAGAGGGCTACGGTGTAAAAGGAAATATCTTCCGTTAAAAACTGAAAAGAAGCTTTCTGAGAAACTGCTTTGTGTTCTGTTAATTCATCTCAAAGAGTTACAGGTTTTCCCTCATGAAGCCTTTCGATTAGACTGTTCTTGTGGAATTTGCAAAGTGATATTTGGATGCCCATACAGGGATATGGTGAAAATGGAAATATCCTAAGATAAAATCGAAAAGAAGCTTTCTGCGAAACTGCTTTGTGTTCTGTTAGTTCATTTCACAGAGTTTCAGTTTTGCCGTCAAGGTGCCCCACTAAGACTATTGTTGTGAAATTTGCAAATTGATATTTGCAAAGCCATAGAGGGCTACGGTGAAAAGGAAAATATCTTCCGTTAAAAACGGGATAGAAGCTTTCAGAGGAACTGCCGTGTGTTCTGTTAATACATCCACCGAGTTACAGCTTTCCCCTCAAGAAGCCGTTCGCTAAGGCTGTTCTAGTGGAACTTGCAAAGTGATATTTTGAAGCCCATAGAAGGCTATGGTGAAAAAGGAAATATCTTCCGTTAAAAACTGGAAAGAAGCTTTCTGAGAAACTGCCGTGTGTTCTGTTAATACAATTCACCGATTACAGCTTTCCCCTCAAGAAGCCTTTCGCTATGACTGTTCTTGTGCGATTTGCAATGTGATATTTGGAAGCCCATAGAGGGCTATGGTGAAAAAGGAAATATTTTCAGATAAAAACTGGAAAGAAGCTGTATGAGAAACTGCCTTGTGTTCTGTTAATTTACCTTACAGAGTTACAGCTTTCCCGTCCAGAAGCCTTTCCCTAAGACTGTTCTTGTGGAATTTCCAAAGAGATATTTGGTAAAAGGCGAAAGATTTATAGGATCTTAAGAGAAACCAGAGTATTGCAAAGTGATATTTGGAAGCCCATAGAGGGCTGTGTTGAAAAAAGAAACATCTTCAGTTAAAAACTCGAAAGAAGCTTTCTGAGAAACTGCCGTGTGCTGGTGTAATACATCTCACCGAGTTACAGCTGTCCCCTCAAGAAGCCTTTCACTACGACTGTTCTTGTGGAATTTGCAATGTGATATTTGTAAGCCCATACAGGGCTATGGTGAAAAAGGAAATATCCTAAGATAAAAACAGAAAAAGAAGCTTTCTGAGAAACTGCTTTGTGTTCTGTTAGTTCATTTCACAGGGTTAAATCTTTCCCCTCAAGAAGCCTTTCGCTAAGACGGTTCTTGTGGAATTTGCAAAGTGATATTTGGAAGCCCATAGAGGGGTATGGTGAAGAAGGAAATATCTTCAATTAAAATCTGGAAAGAAGCTTTCTGAGAGACTCCTTTGTATTTGTTAATTCATTTCACAGAGTTACAGCTTTTCACACAAGAAGATTTTCGCTAAGTCTGTCCTTGTGGGATTTGCAAAGTGATATTTGGAAGCCCAAAGAGGGCTATGGTGAAAAAGGAAATATCTTCAGGTAAAAACTGGAAAGAAGCTTTCTGAGAAACTGCTTTGTGTTCTGTTAATTCACCTCACAGAGTTACAGCTTTCCTTCAAGAAGCCTTTCGCTAAGACTCTTCTTGTGGAATTTGCAAAGTGATATTTTGAAGCCCACAGAGGGCTATGGTGAAAAAGGAAATAGCCTAAGATAAAAACTGAAAACAAGCTTTTTGAGATGCTGCTTTGTGTTCTGTTAATTCATCTCACAGTGTTCCAGCTTTCCCCTCAAGAAGCCTTTCTCTAAGACTGTTCTTCTCGAATTTGCAAAGAGATATTTGGAAGCCCTTAGAGGGCTATGGTGAAAAAGGATATACCTTCAGTTAAAAACTGGAAATAAGCTTCCTGAGAAACTGCTTTGTGTTCTGTTAATTCATCTCACAGAGTTATAGCTTTCCCCTCCAGAAGTCTTTGGCTAAGATTGTTCTTGTGGAATTTGCAAAGTGATATTTCGAAGCCCTTAGAGGGCTATAGTGAAAAAGGAAATACCCTAAGATAAAAACTGAAAAGAAGCTTTCTGAGCAACTGCTTTGTTTTCTGTTAAATCAACTCACAGAGTTACAGCTTTCCCCTCAAGAAGCCTGTCGCTAAGGCTGTTTTTGTGGAATTTGCAAAGTGATATTTGGAAGCCCATAGATGGCTATGGTGAAAATGAAAATAACCAAAGATAAAAATCGAAAAGAAGCTTTCTGAGAAACTGCCTTGTGTTCTGTTAGTTCATCTCACAGAGTAACAGCTTTCTCCTCAAGAAGCCTTTCGCTAAGACTGTTCTTGTGGAATTTGCAAAGTGATATTGGAAGCCCGTAGAGGGCTACGGTGACAAAGGAAATAGCTTCAGTTTAAAACTGGAAAGAATCTTTCTGAGAAACTACTTTGTGTTCTCTTAATTCAACTCACAGTGTTACAGCTTTCCCTTCAAGAAGCCTTTCGCTAAGACTGTTCTTGTGGAATTTGCAAAGTGATATTTGGAGCCCTTAGAAGGCTGTGGTGAAAAAGAAAATATCGTAATATAAAAACTGAACAGAAGCTTTCTGAGAAACTGCTTTGTGTATTGTTAATTCATCTCACAGAGTTACAGCTTGTCCCTGCAGAACCCTTTCGCTAAGACTGTTCTTGTGGAATTTGCAAAGAGAAATTTCGAAGCCCATAGAGGGCTATGGTGAAAAAGGGAATATCTTCCGTTAAAACCTGAAAAGAAGCTTTCTGAGAAACTGCTTTGTGTTCTGTTAATTCATCTCACAGAGTTACAGCTTCCCCCCAAGAAGCCGTTCACTAAGACTCTTCTTGTGCAATTTGCAAATTCATATTTGGTTACCCACAGAGGGCTATGGTGAAAAAGGATACATCTCCTGTTAAAAAGGGGAAAGAAGCTTTCTGAGAAACTGTCATGTTTTCTGTTAATACATCTCACCGAATTAGAGCTTTCCCCTCCAGAAGCCTTTCGCTAAGACTGTTCTTGTGGAATTTACAAGGTGATATTTGGAAGACCATAGAGGTCTATGGTGAAAAAGGAAATAGCCTAAGATAGAAACTGAAAATAAGCTTTCTGAAAAACTGCTTTGTGTTCTGTTGAATCATCTCAAAGTGTTAGAGCTTTCCCCTTAAGAAGCCGTTCGCTAAGACTGTTCTTGTGGAATTTGCAAAGTGATATTCGGAAGCCCATAGAGTGCTATAGTGAAAATGGAAATATCCTAAGATAAAAGTCGAAAAGAAGCTTTCTGAGAAACTGCCTTGTGTTCTGTTAGTTCATCTCATAGAGTTACAGCTTTACCCTCAAGAAGCCATTTACTAAGACTGTTCTTGTGAAATTTGCAAAGTGATACTTGGCAGCCCATAGAGGGCTATGGTGAAAAAGAAAATACATTCAATTAAAAACTGAAAAGAAGCTTTCTGAGAAACTGCTTTGTGTTCTGTTAATTCAACTCACAGAGTTACAGCTTTCCCCTCAACAAGCCTTTCGCTAAGGTTGTTTTTGTGGAAATTGCAAAGTGATATTTGGAAGCCCCTAGAGGGCAATGGTGAAAATTGAAATACCCTAACCTAAAAAAAGAAAAGAATATTTCTGAGAAACCGCTTTTCGTTTTGTTAGTTCATCTCACAGAGTTACAGCTTTCCACTCAAGAAGCCGTTCACTAAGACTGTTCTTGTGAAATTTGCAAAGTGATATTTGGAAGCCCGTAGAGGACTATGGTGGAAAAGGAAATATCTTCCGTTAAAAACTGGAAAGAAGATTTCCGAGAAACTGCATTGTGTTCTGTTAATTTATCTCGCACAGTCACAGCTTTCCCCTCAAGAAGCCTTTCGCAACGACTGTTCTTGAGGAATTTGCAAAGTGATATTTGGAGGCCCATAGAGGGCTACGGTGAAAAAGTAAATATATTCCGTTAAAAACTGGAAAGAAGATGTCTGAGAAACTGCTTTGTGCTCTGTTAATTCATCTCATAGAGTTACAGCTTTCTCCTCAAGAAGCCGTTCACTAAGACTGTTCTTGTGGAATTTGAAAAATGAAATTTGGAATGCCTTAGAGGGCTATGGTGGAAAAGGAAATATCTTCAGTTAAAAACCGAAAGGAAGCTCTCTGAGAAATTGCTTTGTGTTCTGGTAGTTCATCTCACAGAGTTACAGCTTTCGCCTGAAGAAGCCTTTCGGTAAGACTCTTCTTGTGGAATTTGCAAAGTGATATTTGGAAGCCCATAGAGGGCTGTGGTGAAAAAGGAAATATCTTCAGATAAAAACGGGAAAGAAGCTTTTTGAGAAATTGGTTTGTGTTCTGTTAATTCATCTCGAAGAGTTACAGCTTTCCCCTCAAGAAGCCTTTCGCTTAGACTGTTCTTGTGGAATTTGCACAGTGATATTTGGAAGCCCGTAGAGGACTATGGTGAAAAAAGAAATAAATTCCGTTAAAAAGTGGAAAGAAGCTTTCTGAGCAACTGCTTTGCGTTCTGTTAATTCACCTCACAGAGTTACAGCTTTCCCCTCAAGAAGCCTTTTGCTAAGACGCTTCTTATGGAATTTCCAAAGTGATACTTGGAATCCTCTAGAGGACTACGGTGAAAAAGGAAATATCATCCGTTAAAAACTGGAAAGAAGCTTTCTGAGAAACTTCTTTGTGTTCTGCTAATTCATCTCACAGAGTTTCAGCCTTCACCTCCAGAAGTCTTTGGCTAAGATTGTTCTTGTGGAATTTGCAAAGTGATATTTGGAAGCCCGTAGAGGGCTATGGTGAAAATAGAAATATCCTAAGATAAAAACCGAAGAGAAGCTTTCTGAGAAACTGCTTTGTGTTCTGTTAATTCAGCTCACAGAGTTACAGCTTTCCCCTCAAGAAGCCGTTCACTAAGACTGTTCTTGTGGAATTTGAAAAATGAAATTTGGAATCCCATAGAGGGCTATGGTGGAAAAGGAAATATCTTCAGTTAAAAACCGTAAAGGAGCTTTCTGAGAAACTGCTTTGTGTTCTGTTAGTTCATCTCACAGAGTTATAGCTTTCCCCTGCAGAAGCCTTTCACTAAGACTGTTCTTGTGGAATTTGCAAAGTGATATTTGGAATCTAGTAGGGGGCTATGGTGATAAAAAAAATATCTTCCGTTAAAAACTGGAAAGAAGCTTTCTGAGAAAATGTCGTGTGTTCTGTTAATACACCTCACCGAGTTACAACTTTCCCCTAAAGAAGCTTTTCGCTAAGATTGTTCTTGTGGGATTTCAAAGTGATATTTGGAAGCTTATGGAGGAGTACAGTGAAAAAAGAAATTACTTCAGTTAAAAACTGAAAAGAAGCTTTCTGAGAACCTGCTTTGTGTTCTGTTAATTCATCTAACATAGTTACAGCTTTCCCCTCCAGAAGCCTTTCCCGAAGACTGTTCTTGTGGAATTTGCAAGGTGATATATGGAAGCCCATAGAGGGCTATGGTGAAAAAGGAAATATCTTTCGTTAAAAACTGGAACAAGCTTTCTGAGAAACTGCTTTGTGTTCTGTTAATTCATCTCACAGAGTTACAGCTTTCCCCTCAAGAAGCTTTCGCTAAGGCTGTTGTTGTGTAATTTGCAAAGTGATATTTGTAAGCCCATAGAGGGCTACGGTGTAAAAGGAAATATCTTCCGTTAAAAACTGAAAAGAAGCTTTCTGCGAAACTGCTTTGTGTTCTGTTAGTTCATTTCACAGAGTTTCAGTTTTGCCGTCAAGGTGCCCCACTAAGACTATTGTTGTGAAATTTGCAAATTGATATTTGCAAAGCCATAGAGGGCTACGGTGAAAAGGAAAATATCTTCCGTTAAAAACGGGATAGAAGCTTTCAGAGGAACTGCCGTGTGTTCTGTTAATACATCCACCGAGTTACAGCTTTCCCCTCAAGAAGCCGTTCGCTAAGGCTGTTCTAGTGGAACTTGCAAAGTGATATTTTGAAGCCCATAGAAGGCTATGGTGAAAAAGGAAATATCTTCCGTTAAAAACTGGAAAGAAGCTTTCTGAGAAACTGCCGTGTGTTCTGTTAATACAATTCACCGATTACAGCTTTCCCCTCAAGAAGCCTTTCGCTATGACTGTTCTTGTGCGATTTGCAATGTGATATTTGGAAGCCCATAGAGGGCTATGGTGAAAAAGGAAATATTTTCAGATAAAAACTGGAAAGAAGCTGTATGAGAAACTGCCTTGTGTTCTGTTAATTTACCTTACAGAGTTACAGCTTTCCCGTCCAGAAGCCTTTCCCTAAGACTGTTCTTGTGGAATTTCCAAAGAGATATTTGGTAAAAGGCGAAAGATTTATAGGATCTTAAGAGAAACCAGAGTATTGCAAAGTGATATTTGGAAGCCCATAGAGGGCTGTGTTGAAAAAAGAAACATCTTCAGTTAAAAACTCGAAAGAAGCTTTCTGAGAAACTGCCGTGTGCTGGTGTAATACATCTCACCGAGTTACAGCTGTCCCCTCAAGAAGCCTTTCACTACGACTGTTCTTGTGGAATTTGCAATGTGATATTTGTAAGCCCATACAGGGCTATGGTGAAAAAGGAAATATCCTAAGATAAAAACAGAAAAAGAAGCTTTCTGAGAAACTGCTTTGTGTTCTGTTAGTTCATTTCACAGGGTTAAATCTTTCCCCTCAAGAAGCCTTTCGCTAAGACGGTTCTTGTGGAATTTGCAAAGTGATATTTGGAAGCCCATAGAGGGGTATGGTGAAGAAGGAAATATCTTCAATTAAAATCTGGAAAGAAGCTTTCTGAGAGACTCCTTTGTATTTGTTAATTCATTTCACAGAGTTACAGCTTTTCACACAAGAAGATTTTCGCTAAGTCTGTCCTTGTGGGATTTGCAAAGTGATATTTGGAAGCCCAAAGAGGGCTATGGTGAAAAAGGAAATATCTTCAGGTAAAAACTGGAAAGAAGCTTTCTGAGAAACTGCTTTGTGTTCTGTTAATTCACCTCACAGAGTTACAGCTTTCCTTCAAGAAGCCTTTCGCTAAGACTCTTCTTGTGGAATTTGCAAAGTGATATTTTGAAGCCCACAGAGGGCTATGGTGAAAAAGGAAATAGCCTAAGATAAAAACTGAAAACAAGCTTTTTGAGATGCTGCTTTGTGTTCTGTTAATTCATCTCACAGTGTTCCAGCTTTCCCCTCAAGAAGCCTTTCTCTAAGACTGTTCTTCTCGAATTTGCAAAGAGATATTTGGAAGCCCTTAGAGGGCTATGGTGAAAAAGGATATACCTTCAGTTAAAAACTGGAAATAAGCTTCCTGAGAAACTGCTTTGTGTTCTGTTAATTCATCTCACAGAGTTATAGCTTTCCCCTCCAGAAGTCTTTGGCTAAGATTGTTCTTGTGGAATTTGCAAAGTGATATTTCGAAGCCCTTAGAGGGCTATAGTGAAAAAGGAAATACCCTAAGATAAAAACTGAAAAGAAGCTTTCTGAGCAACTGCTTTGTTTTCTGTTAAATCAACTCACAGAGTTACAGCTTTCCCCTCAAGAAGCCTGTCGCTAAGGCTGTTTTTGTGGAATTTGCAAAGTGATATTTGGAAGCCCATAGATGGCTATGGTGAAAATGAAAATAACCAAAGATAAAAATCGAAAAGAAGCTTTCTGAGAAACTGCCTTGTGTTCTGTTAGTTCATCTCACAGAGTAACAGCTTTCTCCTCAAGAAGCCTTTCGCTAAGACTGTTCTTGTGGAATTTGCAAAGTGATATTGGAAGCCCGTAGAGGGCTACGGTGACAAAGGAAATAGCTTCAGTTTAAAACTGGAAAGAATCTTTCTGAGAAACTACTTTGTGTTCTCTTAATTCAACTCACAGTGTTACAGCTTTCCCTTCAAGAAGCCTTTCGCTAAGACTGTTCTTGTGGAATTTGCAAAGTGATATTTGGAGCCCTTAGAAGGCTGTGGTGAAAAAGAAAATATCGTAATATAAAAACTGAACAGAAGCTTTCTGAGAAACTGCTTTGTGTATTGTTAATTCATCTCACAGAGTTACAGCTTGTCCCTGCAGAACCCTTTCGCTAAGACTGTTCTTGTGGAATTTGCAAAGAGAAATTTCGAAGCCCATAGAGGGCTATGGTGAAAAAGGGAATATCTTCCGTTAAAACCTGAAAAGAAGCTTTCTGAGAAACTGCTTTGTGTTCTGTTAATTCATCTCACAGAGTTACAGCTTCCCCCCAAGAAGCCGTTCACTAAGACTCTTCTTGTGCAATTTGCAAATTCATATTTGGTTACCCACAGAGGGCTATGGTGAAAAAGGATACATCTCCTGTTAAAAAGGGGAAAGAAGCTTTCTGAGAAACTGTCATGTTTTCTGTTAATACATCTCACCGAATTAGAGCTTTCCCCTCCAGAAGCCTTTCGCTAAGACTGTTCTTGTGGAATTTACAAGGTGATATTTGGAAGACCATAGAGGTCTATGGTGAAAAAGGAAATAGCCTAAGATAGAAACTGAAAATAAGCTTTCTGAAAAACTGCTTTGTGTTCTGTTGAATCATCTCAAAGTGTTAGAGCTTTCCCCTTAAGAAGCCGTTCGCTAAGACTGTTCTTGTGGAATTTGCAAAGTGATATTCGGAAGCCCATAGAGTGCTATAGTGAAAATGGAAATATCCTAAGATAAAAGTCGAAAAGAAGCTTTCTGAGAAACTGCCTTGTGTTCTGTTAGTTCATCTCATAGAGTTACAGCTTTACCCTCAAGAAGCCATTTACTAAGACTGTTCTTGTGAAATTTGCAAAGTGATACTTGGCAGCCCATAGAGGGCTATGGTGAAAAAGAAAATACATTCAATTAAAAACTGAAAAGAAGCTTTCTGAGAAACTGCTTTGTGTTCTGTTAATTCAACTCACAGAGTTACAGCTTTCCCCTCAACAAGCCTTTCGCTAAGGTTGTTTTTGTGGAAATTGCAAAGTGATATTTGGAAGCCCCTAGAGGGCAATGGTGAAAATTGAAATACCCTAACCTAAAAAAAGAAAAGAATATTTCTGAGAAACCGCTTTTCGTTTTGTTAGTTCATCTCACAGAGTTACAGCTTTCCACTCAAGAAGCCGTTCACTAAGACTGTTCTTGTGAAATTTGCAAAGTGATATTTGGAAGCCCGTAGAGGACTATGGTGGAAAAGGAAATATCTTCCGTTAAAAACTGGAAAGAAGATTTCCGAGAAACTGCATTGTGTTCTGTTAATTTATCTCGCACAGTCACAGCTTTCCCCTCAAGAAGCCTTTCGCAACGACTGTTCTTGAGGAATTTGCAAAGTGATATTTGGAGGCCCATAGAGGGCTACGGTGAAAAAGTAAATATATTCCGTTAAAAACTGGAAAGAAGATGTCTGAGAAACTGCTTTGTGCTCTGTTAATTCATCTCATAGAGTTACAGCTTTCTCCTCAAGAAGCCGTTCACTAAGACTGTTCTTGTGGAATTTGAAAAATGAAATTTGGAATCCCTTAGAGGGCTATGGTGGAAAAGGAAATATCTTCAGTTAAAAACCGAAAGGAAGCTCTCTGAGAAATTGCTTTGTGTTCTGGTAGTTCATCTCACAGAGTTACAGCTTTCGCCTGAAGAAGCCTTTCGGTAAGACTCTTCTTGTGGAATTTGCAAAGTGATATTTGGAAGCCCATAGAGGGCTGTGGTGAAAAAGGAAATATCTTCAGATAAAAACGGGAAAGAAGCTTTTTGAGAAATTGGTTTGTGTTCTGTTAATTCATCTCGAAGAGTTACAGCTTTCCCCTCAAGAAGCCTTTCGCTTAGACTGTTCTTGTGGAATTTGCACAGTGATATTTGGAAGCCCATAGAGGACTATGGTGAAAAAAGAAATAAATTCCGTTAAAAAGTGGAAAGAAGCTTTCTGAGCAACTGCTTTGCGTTCTGTTAATTCACCTCACAGAGTTACAGCTTTCCCCTCAAGAAGCCTTTTGCTAAGACGCTTCTTATGGAATTTCCAAAGTGATACTTGGAATCCTCTAGAGGACTACGGTGAAAAAGGAAATATCATCCGTTAAAAACTGGAAAGAAGCTTTCTGAGAAACTTCTTTGTGTTCTGCTAATTCATCTCACAGAGTTTCAGCCTTCACCTCCAGAAGTCTTTGGCTAAGATTGTTCTTGTGGAATTTGCAAAGTGATATTTGGAAGCCCGTAGAGGGCTATGGTGAAAATAGAAATATCCTAAGATAAAAACCGAAGAGAAGCTTTCTGAGAAACTGCTTTGTGTTCTGTTAATTCAGCTCACAGAGTTACAGCTTTCCCCTCAAGAAGCCGTTCACTAAGACTGTTCTTGTGGAATTTGAAAAATGAAATTTGGAATCCCATAGAGGGCTATGGTGGAAAAGGAAATATCTTCAGTTAAAAACCGTAAAGGAGCTTTCTGAGAAACTGCTTTGTGTTCTGTTAGTTCATCTCACAGAGTTATAGCTTTCCCCTGCAGAAGCCTTTCGCTAAGACTGTTCTTGTGGAATTTGCAAAGTGATATTTGGAATCTAGTAGGGGGCTATGGTGATAAAAAAAATATCTTCCGTTAAAAACTGGAAAGAAGCTTTCTGAGAAAATGTCGTGTGTTCTGTTAATACACCTCACCGAGGTACAACTTTCCCCTAAAGAAGCCTTTCGCTAAGATTGTTCTTGTGGGATTTCAAAGTGATATTTGGAAGCTTATGGAGGAGTACAGTGAAAAAAGAAATTACTTCAGTTAAAAACTGAAAAGAAGCTTTCTGAGAACCTGCTTTGTGTTCTGTTAATTCAACTAACATAGTTACAGCTTTCCCCTCCAGAAGCCTTTCCCGAAGACTGTTCTTGTGGAATTTGCAAGGTGATATATGGAAGCCCATAGAGGGCTATGGTCAAAAAGGAAATATCTTTCGTTAAAAACTGGAACAAGCTTTCTGAGAAACTGCTTTGTGTTCTGTTAATTCATCTCACAGAGTTACAGCTTTCCCCTCAAGAAGCTTTCGCTAAGGCTGTTGTTGTGTAATTTGCAAAGTGATATTTGTAAGCCCATAGAGGGCTACGGTGTAAAAGGAAATATCTTCCGTTAAAAACTGAAAAGAAGCTTTCTGAGAAACTGCTTTGTGTTCTGTTAATTCATCTCAAAGAGTTACAGGTTTTCCCTCATGAAGCCTTTCGATTAGACTGTTCTTGTGGAATTTGCAAAGTGATATTTGGATGCCCATACAGGGATATGGTGAAAATGGAAATATCCTAAGATAAAATCGAAAAGAAGCTTTCTGCGAAACTGCTTTGTGTTCTGTTAGTTCATTTCACAGAGTTTCAGTTTTGCCGTCAAGGTGCCCCACTAAGACTATTGTTGTGAAATTTGCAAATTGATATTTGCAAAGCCATAGAGGGCTACGGTGAAAAGGAAAATATCTTCCGTTAAAAACGGGATAGAAGCTTTCAGAGGAACTGCCGTGTGTTCTGTTAATACATCCACCGAGTTACAGCTTTCCCCTCAAGAAGCCGTTCGCTAAGGCTGTTCTAGTGGAACTTGCAAAGTGATATTTTGAAGCCCATAGAAGGCTATGGTGAAAAAGGAAATATCTTCCGTTAAAAACTGGAAAGAAGCTTTCTGAGAAACTGCCGTGTGTTCTGTTAATACAATTCACCGATTACAGCTTTCCCCTCAAGAAGCCTTTCGCTATGACTGTTCTTGTGCGATTTGCAATGTGATATTTGGAAGCCCATAGAGGGCTATGGTGAAAAAGGAAATATTTTCAGATAAAAACTGGAAAGAAGCTGTATGAGAAACTGCCTTGTGTTCTGTTAATTTACCTTACAGAGTTACAGCTTTCCCGTCCAGAAGCCTTTCCCTAAGACTGTTCTTGTGGAATTTCCAAAGAGATATTTGGTAAAAGGCGAAAGATTTATAGGATCTTAAGAGAAACCAGAGTATTGCAAAGTGATATTTGGAAGCCCATAGAGGGCTGTGTTGAAAAAAGAAACATCTTCAGTTAAAAACTCGAAAGAAGCTTTCTGAGAAACTGCCGTGTGCTGGTGTAATACATCTCACCGAGTTACAGCTGTCCCCTCAAGAAGCCTTTCACTACGACTGTTCTTGTGGAATTTGCAATGTGATATTTGTAAGCCCATACAGGGCTATGGTGAAAAAGGAAATATCCTAAGATAAAAACAGAAAAAGAAGCTTTCTGAGAAACTGCTTTGTGTTCTGTTAGTTCATTTCACAGGGTTAAATCTTTCCCCTCAAGAAGCCTTTCGCTAAGACGGTTCTTGTGGAATTTGCAAAGTGATATTTGGAAGCCCATAGAGGGGTATGGTGAAGAAGGAAATATCTTCAATTAAAATCTGGAAAGAAGCTTTCTGAGAGACTCCTTTGTATTTGTTAATTCATTTCACAGAGTTACAGCTTTTCACACAAGAAGATTTTCGCTAAGTCTGTTCTTGTGGGATTTGCAAAGTGATATTTGGAAGCCCAAAGAGGGCTATGGTGAAAAAGGAAATATCTTCAGGTAAAAACTGGAAAGAAGCTTTCTGAGAAACTGCTTTGTGTTCTGTTAATTCACCTCACAGAGTTACAGCTTTCCTTCAAGAAGCCTTTCGCTAAGACTCTTCTTGTGGAATTTGCAAAGTGATATTTTGAAGCCCACAGAGGGCTATGGTGAAAAAGGAAATAGCCTAAGATAAAAACTGAAAACAAGCTTTTTGAGATGCTGCTTTGTGTTCTGTTAATTCATCTCACAGTGTTCCAGCTTTCCCCTCAAGAAGCCTTTCTCTAAGACTGTTCTTCTCGAATTTGCAAAGAGATATTTGGAAGCCCTTAGAGGGCTATGGTGAAAAAGGATATACCTTCAGTTAAAAACTGGAAATAAGCTTCCTGAGAAACTGCTTTGTGTTCTGTTAATTCATCTCACAGAGTTATAGCTTTCCCCTCCAGAAGTCTTTGGCTAAGATTGTTCTTGTGGAATTTGCAAAGTGATATTTCGAAGCCCTTAGAGGGCTATAGTGAAAAAGGAAATACCCTAAGATAAAAACTGAAAAGAAGCTTTCTGAGCAACTGCTTTGTTTTCTGTTAAATCAACTCACAGAGTTACAGCTTTCCCCTCAAGAAGCCTGTCGCTAAGGCTGTTTTTGTGGAATTTGCAAAGTGATATTTGGAAGCCCATAGATGGCTATGGTGAAAATGAAAATAACCAAAGATAAAAATCGAAAAGAAGCTTTCTGAGAAACTGCCTTGTGTTCTGTTAGTTCATCTCACAGAGTAACAGCTTTCTCCTCAAGAAGCCTTTCGCTAAGACTGTTCTTGTGGAATTTGCAAAGTGATATTGGAAGCCCGTAGAGGGCTACGGTGACAAAGGAAATAGCTTCAGTTTAAAACTGGAAAGAATCTTTCTGAGAAACTACTTTGTGTTCTCTTAATTCAACTCACAGTGTTACAGCTTTCCCTTCAAGAAGCCTTTCGCTAAGACTGTTCTTGTGGAATTTGCAAAGTGATATTTGGAGCCCTTAGAAGGCTGTGGTGAAAAAGAAAATATCGTAATATAAAAACTGAACAGAAGCTTTCTGAGAAACTGCTTTGTGTATTGTTAATTCATCTCACAGAGTTACAGCTTGTCCCTGCAGAACCCTTTCGCTAAGACTGTTCTTGTGGAATTTGCAAAGAGAAATTTCGAAGCCCATAGAGGGCTATGGTGAAAAAGGGAATATCTTCCGTTAAAACCTGAAAAGAAGCTTTCTGAGAAACTGCTTTGTGTTCTGTTAATTCATCTCACAGAGTTACAGCTTCCCCCCAAGAAGCCGTTCACTAAGACTCTTCTTGTGCAATTTGCAAATTCATATTTGGTTACCCACAGAGGGCTATGGTGAAAAAGGATACATCTCCTGTTAAAAAGGGGAAAGAAGCTTTCTGAGAAACTGTCATGTTTTCTGTTAATACATCTCACCGAATTAGAGCTTTCCCCTCCAGAAGCCTTTCGCTAAGACTGTTCTTGTGGAATTTACAAGGTGATATTTGGAAGACCATAGAGGTCTATGGTGAAAAAGGAAATAGCCTAAGATAGAAACTGAAAATAAGCTTTCTGAAAAACTGCTTTGTGTTCTGTTGAATCATCTCAAAGTGTTAGAGCTTTCCCCTTAAGAAGCCATTCGCTAAGACTGTTCTTGTGGAATTTGCAAAGTGATATTCGGAAGCCCATAGAGTGCTATAGTGAAAATGGAAATATCCTAAGATAAAAGTCGAAAAGAAGCTTTCTGAGAAACTGCCTTGTGTTCTGTTAGTTCATCTCATAGAGTTACAGCTTTACCCTCAAGAAGCCATTTACTAAGACTGTTCTTGTGAAATTTGCAAAGTGATACTTGGCAGCCCATAGAGGGCTATGGTGAAAAAGAAAATACATTCAATTAAAAACTGAAAAGAAGCTTTCTGAGAAACTGCTTTGTGTTCTGTTAATTCAACTCACAGAGTTACAGCTTTCCCCTCAACAAGCCTTTCGCTAAGGTTGTTTTTGTGGAAATTGCAAAGTGATATTTGGAAGCCCCTAGAGGGCAATGGTGAAAATTGAAATATCCTAACCTAAAAAAAGAAAAGAATATTTCTGAGAAACCGCTTTTCGTTTTGTTAGTTCATCTCACAGAGTTACAGCTTTCCACTCAAGAAGCCGTTCACTAAGACTGTTCTTGTGAAATTTGCAAAGTGATATTTGGAAGCCCGTAGAGGACTATGGTGGAAAAGGAAATATCTTCCGTTAAAAACTGGAAAGAAGATTTCCGAGAAACTGCATTGTGTTCTGTTAATTTATCTCGCACAGTCACAGCTTTCCCCTCAAGAAGCCTTTCGCAACGACTGTTCTTGAGGAATTTGCAAAGTGATATTTGGAGGCCCATAGAGGGCTACGGTGAAAAAGTAAATATATTCCGTTAAAAACTGGAAAGAAGATGTCTGAGAAACTGCTTTGAGTTCTGTTAATTCATCTCACAGAGTTACAGCTTTTCCCTCAAGAAGCCTTTCGATAAGACTGTTTTTGTGGAATTTGCAAAGTGGTATTTGGAAGTCCATTGAGGGCTTTGTTGAAAAAGGAAATATCCTAAGATAAAAACTAAAAAGAAGCTTTCTGAGAAACTGCTTTGCGTTCTGTTAATTCATCTCACAGAGTTACAGCTTATCCCTCCAGAAGCCTTTCGCTTAGACTGTTCTTGTGTAATTTGCAAAGTGTAATATGGAAGCTCATGGAGGGCTGTGGTGAAATAGGAAATATGTTCCGTTAAAAACTGGAAAGAAGCTTTCTGAGAAACTGTTTTGTGTTCTGTTAATTCATCTCACAACGTTACAGCTTTCCCCTCAAGAAGCCGTTAACTAAGACTGTTCTTGTGGAATTTGCAATGTGATATTTGGAAGCACATAGAAGGCTATGGTGAAAAAGGAAATATCTTCCGTTAAACACTGGAAAGAATCTTTCTGAGAAACTGCTTTGTGTTCTGTTAATTCATCTCACAGAGTTACAGCTTTCTCCGCAAGAAACCGTTCACTAAGGCTGTTCTTGTGGAATTTGCAAAGTGATATTTGGAAGCCCATAGATGGCTACAGTGAAAAAGGAAATATCCTAAGATAAAAACTGAAAAAAAGCTTTCTGAGAAACAGCCGCGAGTTCTGTTAATACATCTCAGCGAGTTACATCTTTCCCCTTAAGAAGCCTTTCGCTAAGACTGTTCTTGTGGGATTTGCAAAGTGATATTTGGAAGCCCATAGAGGGCTATGGTCAAAATGGAAATATCTTCCATTAAAAACTGGAAAGAAGATTTCTGAGAAAATGCTCTGTGTTCTGTTAATTCATCAAAAAAATTACAGCTTTCCACTCCAGAAACCTTTCGCTAACACTGTTCTTGCGGAATAAACAAAGTGATATTTGGAAGCCCTTAGATGGCTATGGTGAAAAAGGAAATATCTTCAGTTAAAAACTGGAAAGAAGCTTTCTGAGAAACTGCTTTGTATTCTATTAATTCATCTCACAGAGTTACAGATTTCCCCTCAAGAATCCTTTCGTTAAGACATTTCTTGTGGAATTTGCAAAGTGAAATTTGGAAGCCCACAGATGGCTATGGTGAAAAAGGAAATATCTTCCGTTAAAAACTGGAGAGAAGACTTCTGAGAAACTGCTTTGTGTTCTGTTAATTCATCCCACAGAGTTACAGCTTTCCCCTCCAGAAGCCTTTCGCTAAGACTTTTCTGGTAGAATTTGTAAAGTGATATTTGGAAGCCCATAGATGGCTACAGTGAAAAAGGAAATATCCTAAGATAAAAACTGAAAAGAAGCTTTCTGAGAAACTGTTTGTGTTTTGTTAATTCAACTCCCAAAATTACATCTTTCCCCTCAAAAAGCCTTTCGCTAAGTCTGTTGTTGTGCAATTTGCAAAGTGATATTTGGAAGCCCATAGAGGGCTATGGTGTAAAAGGAAATATCTTCCGTTATAAACTGGAAAGAAGATTTCAGAGAAACTGCTTTGTGTTCTGTTAATTCATCTCACAGAGTTACAACTTTCCCCTCCAGAAGACTTTGGCTAAGACTGTTATTTTGGAATTTACAAAGTGATATTTGGAAGCCCATAGAAGGCTATGGTGAAAAAAGAAATATCCTCCGAAAAAACTGGAAAGAAGCTTTCTGGAAACTGTTTTGTGATCTGTTAATTCATCTCACAGAGTTACAGCTTTCTCCTCAAGAAAACTTTCGCTAAGACTGTTCTTGTGGAATTTTCAAAGTGATATTAGGAAACCCCTAGAGGTCTATTGTGAAAAAGGAAATATTTTCCGATAAAAAATGAAAACAAGGTTTCTGAAAAACTGCCTTGGGTTCTTTTAATTCATCTCACAGAGTTACACTTTTCTCCTCAAGAAACTTTTCCCTAAGACTGTTCTTGTGGAAATTGCAAAGTGATATTTGGAATCCCATAGAGGGCTATGGTGAAAAAGGAAATATCCTAAGATAAAAACTGAAAAGAAGTTTTCTGAGAAACTTCTTAGTGTTCTGTTAATTCATCTCACGGAGTTACAGCTTTCTCCTCAATAAGCCGTTCACTAAGACTGTTCTTGTGAAATTTGCAAATTGATATTTTGAAGCCCATAGAGGGCTATGGTGAAAAAGGAAATATTCTGAGATAATAACTGAAAAGAAACTTTCTGAGAAACTGCTTTTTATTCTGTTATTTATTTTCACAGGGTTACAGCTTTCACCTCAAGAAGCCTTTCGTTAAGACTGTTCTTGTGGAATTTGCAAAGTGATATTTGGTCACCCATAGAGGGCTATGGTGATAAAGAAAATATCTTCAGTTAAAAACTGAAAAGAAGCTTTCTGAGAAACTGGTTTGTGTTCTGTTAATTCATCTCACAGAGTTACAGCTTTCCCCTCAAGAAGCCCTTCGATGAGACTTTTCTGGTGGAATTTTCAAAGTGATATTTGGAAGCCCAAATAGGGCTATAGTGAAAAAGGAAATATCTTCTGTTAAAAACTGGAAAGAAGCTTTCTGAGAAACTGCTTTGTGTTCTGTTCATCCATGTCACAGAGTTACAGCTTTCCCCTCAAAAATCCTCTCGCTAAGACTGTTCTTGTGGTATTTGCAAAGTGATATTTTTTAGCCTTTAGAGGTCTATAGAGGAAAAGGATATATTCTAAGATAAAAACTGAAAAGAAGCTTTCTGAGAAACTACTTTGTGTTCTCTTAATTCATATCACAGAGTTACAGATTTCCCCTCAAGAATCCTTTCGCTAAGACGGTTCATGTGGAATTTGGAAAGTGATATTTAGAAGCCCATAAAAGGCTATGGTGAAAAAGGAAATATCTTCCGTTTAAAACTGGAAAGAAGCTTTCTGAGAAACTGCTTTGTGTTCTGTTAATTCATCTCACAGAGTTACAGCTTTCGTCTCAAGAAGCCTTTCGCTTAGACTCTTCTTGTGGAATTTGCAAAGTGATATTTGGAGGCCCATAAAGGGCTATGGTGAAAAGGAAGTATCTTCCGTTAAAACCTGGAAAGAGGCTTTCTGAGAAACTGCTTTGTGTTCTGTTAATTCATCTCCAGACTTAGAGCTTTCTCCTCAATAAGCCTTTCGCTAAGACTGTTCATGTGGAATTTGGAAAGTGATATTTAGAAGCCCAAAGCGGGCTATGGTGAAAAAGTAAATATCTTCCGTTAAAAACTGGAAAGAAGCTTTCTGAGAAACTGCTTTGTGTTCTGTATCTTCATCTCACAGAGTTACAGCTTTGCCCTCAAGAAGCATTTCGCTAAGACTGTTCTTGTGGAATTCGCAAAGTGATATTGGGAAGCCCATAGAGGGCTCTGGTGGAAAAGGAAATATCTTCCGTTAAAAACTGGAAAGAAGCTTTCTGAGAAACTACTTTGTGTTCTGTTATTTAATCTCACAGAGTTACAGCTTTCCCCTCAAGACGCCTTTCGCTAAGATTGTTCTTCTGGAATTTGCAAAGTGTTATTTGGAAGGCCTTAGAGGTCTATGGTGAAAAGGAAATATCCTAAAATAAAAACTGGAAAGAAGCTTTCTGAGAAACTACTTTGTGTTCTCTTAATTCATTTCACAGAGTTACACATTTCCCCTCAAGAAGCCTTTCGCTAAGATTGTTCATGTGGAAGTTGGAAACTGATATTTAGAAGCCCATAGAGGGCTATGGTGAAAAAGGAAATATCTTCCGTTAAAAACTCAAAGAAGCTTTCTGAGAAACTGCTTTGTGTTCTTTTAATTGATCTCACCGAGTTACAGCTTTCCCCTCAAGAAGCCCTTCGATAAGACTGTTCTGGTGTAATTTTCAAAGTGATATTTGGAAGCCCAAATAGGGCTATAGTGAAAAAGGAAATATCTTCTGTTAAAAACTGGAAAGAAGCTTTCTGAGAAACTGCTGTGTGATCTCACAGAGTTACAGCTTTCCCCTCAAGAAGTCTTTCGCTAAGACTGTTCTTGTGGAATTTGCAAAGTGATATTTGGAAGCCCATAGAGGGTTTTGGTGAAAAAGTAAATATCTTCAGTTAAAAATGGAAAGAAACTTTCTGAGAAACTGCTGTGATTTCTGTTAATTCATCTCACAGAGTTACAGATTTCCTCTCAAGAAGCCTTTCGCTAAGAATGTCTTGTGGAAATTGCAAACTGATATTTGGAACCCCATAGAGAGCTATGGTGAAAAAGGAAATATCTTCCGTTAAAAACTGGAAAGAGGCTTTCTGAGAATCTGCTTCGTTTTCTGTTAATTCATCTCACAAAGTTACAGCTTTCCCCACCAGAAGCCTTTCGTTAAGAATGTTCTTGTGGAGTTTGCAGAGTGATATTAGGAAGCCCTTAGAGGTCTATGGTGAAAAAGGAATTATCTTCAGTTAAAAACTGGAAAGAAGCTTTCTGACCAACTGCTTTGTGTTCTGTTAATTCAACTCACAGAGTTACATCTTTCCCCTCAAGAAGCCTTTTCCTTAGACTGTTTCTTTGGAAAATGGAAATTGATACTTAGATTCCCATAGAGGGCTATGGTGAAAAAGGAAATATCCTGAGATAAATTCTGAAAAGAAGCTCACTGAGAGCTACAGCTTTACCTTCAGAAAGCCTTTCGCGAAAACTGTTCATGTAGAATTTAAAGTGATATTTAGAAGCCCGTAGAGGGCTATGGTGAAAAAGGAAATATCCTATATAAAACCTGAAAAGAAGCTTTCTGAGAACCTGCTTTGTGTTCTGTTAATTCATCTAACAGAGTTGCAGCTTTCCCCTTAAGAAGCCGTTCATTAAGGCTGTTCTTGTGGAATTTGCAAAGTGATATTTTGAAGCCCATAGAGGGCTATGGTGAAAAAGGAAATATCCTACGATAAAAACCGAAAAGAAACTTTCCGAGAAACTGCATAGTGTTCTCTTAATTCATCTCACGGAGTTGTAGCTTTCCCCTCAAGAAGCCGATCACTAAGACTGTTCTTGTGGTATTTGCAAGGTGATATCTGGAAGCCAATAGAAGGCTATGGTGAGAAAGGAAATATCTTCCATTAAAAACTGGAAAGAGGCTTTCTGTGAAACTGCTTTGTGTTCTGTTAATTCATCTCACAGAGTTACAGCTTTCCCCTCAAGAAGACTTTCGCTAAGACTGTTCTTGTGGAATTAGCAAAGTGATATTTGGAAGCCGATAGAGGTCTATGGTGCAAATGGGAATATCCTAAGATAAAAACTGAAAAGAAGCTTTCTGGGAAACTGCTTTGTGTTCTGTTGATTCATTGCACAGAGTTACAGCTTTCTCCTCAAGAAGCCTTTTGCAAAGGCTGTTCTTGTGGCATTTGCAAAGTGGTATTTGGAAGCCCATCAAGGGCTAGGGTGAAAAAGGAAATATCTTCAGTTAAAAACTGAAAAGAATCTTTCTGAGAACGTGCTTTGTGTTCTGTTTATTCATCTCACAGAGTTACAGCTTTCCCCTCAAGAAGCCTTTCGCTAAGACTGTTCTTGTGGAATTTGGAAAGTGATATTTGGAAGCCCGTAGAGGGCTTTGGGGAAAAACGAAACATCTTCCGTTAAAAAGTGGAAAGAAGCTTTCTGAGAAACTGCTTTGTGTCCTGATAATTCATTTCACAGAGTTACAGCTTTACCTTCAGGAAGCCTTTCGCTAAGACTGTTCATGTAGAATTTAAAGTGATATTTAGAAGCCCATAGAGGTCTATGATGAAAAAGGTAATATCTTCAGTTAAAAACTGGAAAGAAGCTTTCTGCGAAACTGCTTTGTGTTCTTTTAATTCATCTCACAGAGTTACAGCTTTCCCTACAAGAAGCCTTTCGCTAAGACTGTTCTTGTTCAATTTGAGAAGTGATATTTAGAAGCCCATAGAGGGCTATGGTGAAAAAGGAAATATCTTAAGATAATAACTGAAAAGAAGCTTTCTGAGAAACTACTTTGTGTTCTGTTATTTCATCTAACAGAGTTACAGCTTGCCCCTCAAGAAGCCGTTCACTAAGACTGTTCTTGTGAAATTTGCCTTGTGTTCTGTTAATTCATCTCTCAGAGTTACAGCATTCCACTCAAGAAGCCGTTCACTAAGACTGTTCTTGTGAAAATTGGAAAGTGATATTAGGAAGCCCATAGAGGGCTATTGTGGAAAAAGAAATATTTTCCGTTAAAAACTGGAAAGAAGCTTTATGAGAAACTGCCTTGTGTTCTGTTAATTCATGTCACAGAGTTACAGCTTTCCCCTCAAGAAGCCTTTCGCTAAGGCTCTTCTTGTGGGATTTGCAAAGTGATATTTGGAAGCCCATAGAGGGCTATGTTGAAAAAGGAAATATCTTCAGTAAAAAACGGGAAAGAAACATTCTGAGAGACTGCTTTGTGTTCTGTTTATTCATCACACTGTGTTAGACCTTTCCCCTCAAGAAGCCTTTGGCAAAGACTGTTCTTGTGGAATTTGCAAAGTGATATTTGGAAGCCCATAATGTACCATGGTGAAAAAGAAAATATCTTCAGTTGAAAACTGGAAAGAAGCTTTCTGAGAGACTGCTTTGTGTTCTGTTAATTCACCTCACAGAGTTACAGCTTTCCCCTCAAGAAGCCTTTCGCTAAGACTTTTCTTGTCCTATTTGCAAAGTGTCATTTGGAAGCCCCTAGAAAGCTATGATGAAAAAGGAAATGTCTTAATATAAAAACTGAAAAGAAGCTTTCTGAGAAACTGCTTTGTGTTCGGTTAATTAGTCTCACAGAGTTACAGCTTTCCCCTCAAGAAGCCGTTCACTGAGACTGTTCTTGTGGAATTTGCAAAGTGATATTGGAAGCCCATCGAGGGCTTTGACGAAAAAGGAAATACCCTAAGAAAAAAACCGAAAAGAAGCTTTCTGAGAAACTGCATTGTGTTCTCTTAGTTCATCTCACAGGGTTACAGCTTTCCCCTCAAGAAGCCGTTCCCTAAGACTGTTCTTTTAAAATTTGCAAAGTGATATTTGGAAGCCCGTAGAGGGCTATTGTGAAAAAGGAAATATCTTCCGTTAAAAACTGGAAAGAACCTTCCTGAGAAACTGCCGTGTGTTCTGTGAATACATCTCACCAAATTACAACTCTCCCCTCAAGAAGCCCTTCGCTGAGACTGTCCTTGTGGAATTTGCTAAGCGATATTTGGAAGCCTATAGAGAGCTATGGTGAAAAAGGAAATATCTTCCGTTAAAAACTGGAAAGAAGCTTTCTGATAAACTGCCTTGTGTTCTGTTAATTCACCTGACAGAGTTACAGCTTTCCCCTAAAGAAGACTCTCATTAAGACTGTTCTTATGGAACTTGCAAAGTGATATTTGAAAGCCCATAGAGGGCTCTGGAGAAAAAGGAAATATCCTAAGAAAAAAAACTGCAAAGAAGCTTTCTGAGAAACTGCTTTGTGTTCTGATAATTGATCTCACAGAGTTACAGGTTTCCCCTCAAGAAGCCTTTTGCTAAGGCTGTTCTTGTGGGATTTGCAAAGTGATTTTTTTAAGCCTATAGAGGGCTACGGTGAAAAAACTGCTCTTGTACAATTTGCAAAATGATATTTGGAAGCCTATAGAGGGGTATGTTGAAAAAGGAAATATTTTCCGTTAAACACTGCAAAGAATCTTTCTGAAAAACTGCTTTGTGGTCTGTTAATTCATCTCACAGAGTTACAGCTTTCTCCTCAAGAAACCATTCATTAAGACTGTTCTTGTGGTATTTGAAAGGTGATATTTGGAATCCATAGAGGGCTATGTTGAAAAAGGAACTATCTTCCGTTAACAGCTGTAAAGAAGCTTTCTTAGAAACTGCTTTGTGTTCTGTTAATTGCTGTCACAGAGTTCGAACATTCGCCTCAAGAAGCCTTTCGCTAAGTCTGTTCTTGTGGAATTTGCTAAGTGATATTTGGAAGCTCCTAAGGGCTACGGTGAAAATGGCAATATCCTAAGCTAAAAACCGAAAAGAAGCTGTCTGAGAAACTGCTTTGTGTTCTGTTCGTTCATCTCACAGAGTTAAAGCTTTCCCCTCAAGAGACAGTTCACTAAGTCTGTTCTTGTGAAATTTGCAATGTTATATTTGGGAGACCATAGAGTGCTATGGTGAATAAGGAAATATCTTCCGTTAAAAACTGGAAAGAAGCTTTCTGAGAAACTGCTTTGTGTTCTGATAATTCATCTCACAGAGTTACAGCTTTTCTCTCAAGAATCCTTTCGCTGAGACTCTTCTTGTGGAATTTGCAAGGTGATATTTGAAAGCCCATAGAGGGCTATGGTGAAAATGGAAATATCTTAAGAGAAAAACCGAAAAGAAGCTTTCTCAGAAACTGCTTTGTTTTCTGTTAGTTCATCTCACAGAGTTAGAGATTCACCCTCAAGCATCCGTTCACTAAGACTCTTCTAGTGAAACTTGCAAAGTGATATTTGGAAGCCCATAGAGTGTTGTAGTGAAAAAGGAAATATCTTCAGTTAAAAACTGGAAAGAAGCTTTCTGAGAAACTGCCTTGTGTTCTGTTAATTAATCTCACAGAGCTACAGCTTTCCCCTCAAGAACTCTTTTGCTAAGACTGTTCTTGTGGGATTTGAAAAGTGATATTTGGAAGCCCTTAGAGGGCTGTGGTGAAAAAGGAAATATCTTCTGTTACAAACTGGAAAGAAGGTTTCCGATAAACTGCTTTGTGTTCTGTTAATTCAACTCACAGAGTTACAGCATTCCCCTCAAGTGGCATTTCGTTAAGACTGTTCTTGTGGAATTTGCAAAATAATATTTGGAAGCCTATAGAGGGATATGGTGAAAAAGCAATTTCTTCCGTTAAAAACTGGAAAGAAGGTTTCTGAGAAACTGCTTTATGTTCTGTTAATTCATCCCACAGACTTACAGCTTTCCCCTCAAGAAGCCTTTTGCTAAGTCTGTTCTCGTGGAATTTGCAAAGTGATATTTGGAAGCCCATAGAGAGCTATGGTGAAAAAGGAAATATCCTAAGATAAAAAGTGAAATGAAGCTTTCTGAGAAACTTCTTTGTGTTCTGTTAATTCATCTCTCAGAGTTACAGCATTCCCCTCAAGAAGCCTTTTGCTATGACTGCTCCTGTGGAATTTGCAAAGCGATATTTCGAAACCCTTAGACGGCAATGTTGAAAATGAAAGTATCCTATGGCAAAAACAATAAAGAAGCTTTCTGAGAAACTGCTTTGTATTCTGTTAGTTAACTGACAAATTTACAGCTTGCCCCTCAAGGACCTTTCGCTAAGGCTGTTCTTGTGGAATTTGCAAAGTGATTTTTTAAGCCTGTAGAGGGCTACGGTGAAAAAGGAAATATCTTCAGTTAAAAATTGGAAAGAAGCTTTCTGAGAAACTGCTTTGTATTCTGTTACTTCATCTTTCTCCTCAAGAAACCATTCGCTAAGACTGTTCTTGTGGAATTTGCAAGGTGATATTTGGAAGTCCTTAGAGGGCTATGGTGGAAAAGGAACAATCTTCCGTTAACAACTCTAAAGAAGCTTTCTGGGAAACTGCTTTGTGTTCCGTTAAATCATCTCAGAGATATACAGCTTTCCCCTCAAGAAGACTTTCGCTAAGACTGTTCTTGTGGAATTTGCAAAGTGATATTTGGAAGTCCATAGGGGGCTATTGTGTAAAAGGAAACATCTTCTGTTAAAAACTGTAAAGAAGTTTTCTGAGAAACTGCCCTGTGTTCTGTTAATTCATCTCAGAGTTACAGCGATCCCCTCAAGACGCCTTTCGCTAAGGCTGTTCTGGTGGAATTTGCTAAGTGATATTTGGAAGCTCGTAAGGGCTATGGTGAAAAAGAAATATCTTCAGTTAACTGCTTGAAAGAAGCTTTCTGAGAAACTGCTTTGTGTTCTGTTAATTCATCTCAAAGAGTTACAGCTTTCCTCTCAAGAAGCCTTTCACTAAGTCTATTCTTGTGGGATTTGCAAAGAGATATTTCGAAGCCCATAGAGTGCTACGATGCAAATGGCAATATCCTAAGATAAAAACCGAAAAGAAGCTGTCTGAGAAACTGCTTTGTGTTCTGTTAGTTCTTCTCACAGAGTTACAGCTTTCCCCTCAAGAGGCCGTTGACGAAGACTGTTCTTGTGAAATTTGCAATGTTGTATTTGGGAGACCATAGACGGCTATTGTGAAAAAGGAAATATCTTCAGTTAAAAACTGGAAAGAAGCTTTCTGAGAAACTTCTTTGTGATCTGTGAGTTCACCTCACAGAGTTACAGCTTTCCCCTCAAGAAGCCGTTCACTAAGACTGTTCTTGTGAAATTTCCAAAGTGATATTTGGAAGCCCTTAGAGGGCTATTGTGAAAGAGGATATATCTCCAATTAAAAACTGGAAATAAGCTTCCTGAGAAATTGTCGTGTGTTATGTGAATACATCTCACCAAGTTACAGCTTTCCTCTCAAGAAGCCCTTCGCTGAGACTGTTCTTGTGGAATTTGCAAAGTGATATTTGGAAGCCCTAGAGGGCTATGGTGAAAAAGGAAATATCTCCAGTTAAAAACTGGAAAGATGGTTTCTGAGAGACTGCTTTGTGTTCTGTTAATTCATCTCACAGAGTTACAGCTTTCCCTTCAAGGGGCCTTTCGCTAAGGTTGTTATTGTGGAATGTGCAAAGTGATAATTGGAATCCCATAGAGGGTTATGGTGAAAAAGGAAACTTCTTCCGTTAAAAACTGGAAAGAATCTTTCGGAGAAACTGTTTTGTGATCTGTTAATTCATCTCACAGAGTTACAGCTTACTCCTCAAGAAGCCTTTCGCTAAGACTGTTCTTGTGGAATTTCCAAAGTGATATTTGCAAGCCCATAGAGGGCTTTGGAGAAAAAGGAAATATCTTCCGATAAAACAGGTAAGAAGATTTCTGAGAAACTGCTTTGTGTTCTGTTAATTCATCTCACAGAAATACAGCTTTCCCCTCAAGAAGCGTTTCGCTAAGACTATTTTTGTGGAATTCGCAAAGTGGTATTTGGAAACCCATAGAGGGTTATGGTGAAAAAGGAAATATCTTCCGTTAAAAACTGGAAAGAAGTTTTCTGAGAAACTACTTTATGTTTTGTTAATTCAGCTCACAGACTTACATCTTTCCCCTCAAGAAGCCTTTCGCTAAGACTGTTCTCGTGGAATTTGCAAAGTGATATTTGGAAGCCCATAGAGAGCTATAGTGAAAAAGGAAATATCCTAAGATAAAAACTGAAATGAAGTTTTCTGAGAAACTGCTTTGTGTTCTGTTAATTCATCTCATAGAGTTACAGCTTTCTCCTCAAGAAGCCTTTCGCTAAGACTGTTCTTGTGGAATATGCAAAGTAATATTTCGAAACCCTTAGACGGCTATGGTGTAAATGGAAGTTTCCTAAGACAAAATCCGTAAAGAAGCTTTGTAAGAAACTACTTTGTATTCTGTTAGTTAACTCACAAATTTACAGCTTTCCCCTCCAGAAACCGTTTACTAAGACTGTTCTTGTGGAGTTTGCTAAGTGATATTTGGAAGCCCATAAAGGGTTAGGGTGAAAAAGGAAATATCTTCAGGTAAAAACTGGAAAGAAGCTTTCTGAGAAAATGCCGTGTGTTCTGTTAATACATCTCACCGTGTTACAGCTTTCCCCTCAAGAAGCCTTTCGCTAAGACTGTTCTTGTGGTATTTGCAAAGGATATCTGGAATCAGAAGAGGGCTATGGTGAAAAAGGAAAAATCTTCAGTTAAAAACTGGAAAGAAGATTTCTGAGAAACTGCTTTCTGTTCTGTTAATTCATCTCACAGAGTTACAGCTTTCCCTTCAAAAAGCCTTTCAGTAAGTCTGTTCTTGTGGAATTTACAAAGTGATATTTGGAAGCCCTTAGAAGGATATGGTGAAAACATAAATATCCTAAGATGAAAATTGAATGGAAGCCTTTTGACAAACTGCTTTGTGTTCTGTTAATTCATCTCAGAGAGTTACAGCTTTCCCCTCAAGAAACCTTTCGCTAAGACTGTTCTTCTGGAATTCGCAAAGTGATATTTGGAAGCCCATAGAGGGCTATGCCGAAAAAGGAAATATACTAAGATAAAAACCGAAAAGAAGCTGTCTGAGAAACTGCATTATGTTCTCTTAATTCATCTCACAGAGTTATAGCTTTCCCCTCAAGAAGCCGTTCACTAAGATTGTTCCTGTGGAATTTTCAAGGTGATATTTGGAAGCCCATAGAGGGCTATGATGAAAAAGGAAATATCTTCCGTTAAAAACTGGAAAGAATGTTTTTTAGAAACTGCTTTGTGTTCTGTTAATTCATCTCACAGTGTTACAGCTTTCCCTTCAAGATGCCTTTCACTAAGACTGTTCTTGTGGAATTTGCAAAGTGATATTTGGAAGCCCATAGAGGGCTACGGTGAAAAAGGAAATATCTTCCGTTAAAAAGCAGAGGCAGATAAAGCCACAAAGATGGGGAAAAAGCAGGGCAGAAAAGCTGGAATTTCAAAAAATAAGAGCGCATCTCCTCCGGCAAAGGAGCGCAGCTCATCGCCAGCAACGGATCAAAGCTGGATGGAGAATGACTTTGACGAGATGATAGAAGAAGGCTTCAGTCCATCAAACTTCTCAGAACTAAAGTAGGAATTACGTACCCAGCGCAAAGAAACTAAAAGTCTTGATAAAAAATGGGAAGAATTGATGGCTAGAATAATTAATGCAGAGAAGTTCATAAACGAAATGAAAGAGATGAAAACCATGACACGAGAAATACGTGACAAATGCACAAGCTTCAGTAACCGACTAGATCAACTGGAAGAAAGAGTATCAGCGATTAAGGATCAAATGAACGAAATGAAACGAGAAGAGAAACCAAAAGAAAAAAGTAGAAAAAGAAATGAACAAAGCCTGCAAGAAGTATGGGATTATGTAAAAAGACCAAATCTTCGTCTGATTGTGGTTCCTGAAAGTGAGGGGGAAAATGGAACCAATTTGGAAAACACTCTTCAGTATATCATCCAGGAGAACTTCCCCAACCTAGTAGGGCAGGCCAACATTCAAATCCAGGAAATACAGAGAACACCACAAAGATACTCTTCGAGAAGAGCAAGCCAGAGAGAAAGGTCGGGTTACCCACAAAGGGAAGCCCATCAGACTAACAGCAGATCTCTCGGCAGAAACTACAAGCCAGAAGAGAGTGGGGGTCAATATTCAACATTCTTAAAGAAAAGAATTTTCAACCCAGAATTTCATATCCAGCCAAACTAAGTTTCATAAGTGAAGGACAAATAAAATCCTTTACAGATAAACAAATGCTTAGAGATTTTGTCACCACTAGGCCTGCCTTACAAGAGACCCTGAAGGAAGCACTAAACATGGAAAGGAACAACCGGTACCAGCCATTGCAAAAACATGCCAAAATGTAAAGACCATCAAGGCTAGGAAGAAACTGCATCAACTAACGAGCAAAATAACCAGTTAATATCATAATGGTATTATCAAGTTCACACATAACAATCTTAGCCTTTAATGTAAATGGACTAAATGCTCCAATTAAAAAGACACAGACTGGCAAACTGGATAAAGAGTCAAGACCCATCAGTCTGCTGTATTCAGGAGACCCATCTCACACGCAGAGACATACATAGGCTCAAAATAAAGGGATGGAGGAAGATTTACCAAGCAAATGGAGAACAAAAAAAAGCAGGGGTTGCAATACTAGTCTCTGATAAAACAGACTTTAAACCATCAAAGATCAAAAGAGACAAAGAAGGCCATTACATAATGGTAAAGGGATCAATTCAACAGGAAGAGCTAACTATCCTAAATATATATGCACCCAATACAGGAGCACCCAGATTCATAAAGCAAGTCCTTAGAGCCTTACAAAGAGACTTAGACTCCCATACAATAATAATGGGAGACTTCAACACTCCACTGTCAACATTAGACAGATCAACGAGACAGAAAATTAACAAGGATATCCAGGAATTGAACTCATCTCTGCAGCAAGCAGAACTAATAGACATCTATAGAACTCTCCACCCAAATCAACAGAATATACATTCTTCTCAGCACCAGAGCGCACTTATTCCAAAATTGACCACATAGTTGGAAGTAAAGCACTCCTCAGTAAATGTACAAGAACAGAAATGGTAACAAACTGTCTCTCAGACCACACTGCAATCAAACTAGAACTCAGGACTAAGAAACTCAATCAAAACCGCTCAACTACATGGAAACTGAACAACCTGCTCCTGAATGACTACTGGGTACATCACGAAATGAAGGCAGAAATAAAGATGTTCTTTGAAACCAATGAGAACAAAGATACAACATACCAGAATCTCTGGGACACATTTAAAGCAGTGTGTAGAGGGAAATTTATAGCACTAAATGCCCACAAGAGAAAGCAGGAAAGATCTAAAATTGACACTCTAACATCGCAATTAAAAGAACTAGAGAAGCAAGAGCAAACTCATTCAAAAGCTAGCAGAAGGCAAGAAATAACTAAGATCAGAGCAGAACTGAAGGAGATAGAGACACAAAAATCCCTCCAAAAAATCAATGAATCCAGGAGTTGGTTTTTTGAAAAGATCAACAAAATTGACAGACCGCTAGCAAGACTAATAAAGAAGAAAAGGGAGAAGAATCAAATAGACGCAATAAAAAATGATAAAGGGGATATCACCACTGACCCCACAGAAATACAAACTACCATCAGAGAATACTATAAACACCTCTACGCAAATAAACTAGAAAATCTAGAAGAAATGGATAATTTCCTGGACACTCTCACTCTTCCAAGACTAATCCAGGAAGAAGTTGAATCCCTGAATAGATCAATAGCAGGCTCTGAAATTGAGGCAATAATTAATAGCCTACCAACGAAAAAAAGTCCAGGATCAGATGGATTCACACCTGAATTCTACCAGAGGTACAAGGAGGAGCTGGTACCATTCCTTCTAAACCTATTCCAATCAATAGAAAAACAGGGAACCCTCCCTAACTCATCTTATGAGGCCAACATCATCCTGATACCAAAGCCTGGCAGAGAAACAACAAAAAAAGAGAATTTTAGACCAATATCCCTGATGAACATCGATGCAAAAATCCTCAATAAAATACTGGCAAACCGGATTCAGCAACACATCAAAAAGCTTATCCACCATGATCAAGTGGGCTTCATCCCTGGGATGCAAGGCTGGTTCAACATTCGCAAATCAACAAACATAATCCAGCATATAAACAGAACCAAAGACAAGAACCACATCATTATCTCAATAGATGCAGAAAAGGCTTTTGACAAAATTCAACAGCCCTTCATGCTAAAAACGCTCAATAAATTCGGTATTGATGGAACGTACCTCAAAATCATAAGAGCTATTTATGACAAACCCACAGCCAATATCATACTGAATGGGCAAAACCTGGAAAAATTCCCTTTGAAAACTGGCACAAGACAGGGATGCCCTCTCTCACCACTCCTATTCAACATAGTGTTGGAAGTCCTGGCTAGGGCAATCAGGCAAGAGAAAGAAATCAAGGGGATTCAGTTAGGAAAAGAAGAAGTCAAATTGTCCCTCTTTGCAGATGACATGATTGTATATTTAGAAAATCCCATTGTCTCAGCCCGAAATCTCCTTAAGCTGATAAGCAACTTCAGCAAAGTCTCAGGATACAAAATTAATGTGCAAAAATCCCAAGCATTCGTATACACCAGTAACAGACAAACAGAGAGCCAAATCATGAATGAACTTCCATTCACAATTGCTTCAAAGAGAATAAAACACCTAGGAATCCAACTTACAAGGGATGTAAAGGACCTCTTCAAGGAGAACTACAAACCACTGCTCAATGAAATAAAAGAGGACACAAACAAATGGAAGAACATACCATGCTCATGGATAGGAAGAATCAATATTGTGAAAATGGCCATACTGCCCAAGGTTATTTATAGATTCAATGCCATCCCCATCAAGCTACCAATGAGTTTCTTCACAGAATTGGAAAAAACTGCTTTAAAGTTCATATGGAACCAAAAAAGAGCCCGCATTTCCAAGACAATCCTATGTCAAAAGAACAAAGCTGGAGGCATCACGCTACCTGACTTCAAACTATATTACAAGGCTACAGTCACCAAAACAGCATGGTACTGGTACCAAAACAGAGATATAGACCAATGGAACAGAACAGAGTCCTCAGAAATAATACCACACATCTACAGCCATCTGATCTTTGACAAACCTGAGAGAAACAAGAAATGGGGAAAGGATTCCCTATTTAATAAATGGTGCTGGGAAAATTGGCTAGCCATAAGCAGAAAGCTGAAACTGGATCCTTTCCTTACTCCTTATACGAAAATTAATTCCAGATGGATTAGAGACTTAAACGTTAGGCCTAAGACCATAAAAACCCTAGAGGAAAACCTAGGTAGTACCATTCAGGACATAGGCATGGGCAAAGACTTCATGTCTATAACACCAAAAGCAACGGCAGCAAAAGCCAAAATTGACAAATGGGATCTCATTAAACTAAAGAGCTTCTGCACAGCAAAAGAAACTACCATCAGAGTGAACTGGCAACCTACAGAATGGGAGAAAATTTTTGCAATCTACTCATCTGACAAAGGCTAATATCCAGAACCTACAAAGACCTCAAAAAAATTTACAAGAAAAAAACAAACAACCCCATCAAAAAGTGGGCAAAGGATATGAACAGACATTTCTCAAAAGAAGACATTCATACAGCCAACAGACACATGAAAAAATGCTCATCATCACTGGCCATCAGAGAAATGCAAATCAAAACCACACTGAGATACCATCTCACACCAGTTAGAATGGCGATCATTCAAAAGTCAGGAAACAACAGGTGCTGGAGAGGATGTGGAGAAATAGGAACACTTTTACACTGTTGGTGGGATTGTAAACTAGTTCAATCATTATGGAAAACAGTATGGCGATTCCTCAAGGATCTAGAACTAGACGTACCATATGACCCAGCCATCCCATTACTGGGTATATACACAAAAGATTATAAATCATGCTGCTATAAAGACACATGCACACGTATGTTTATTGCGGCACTATTCACAATAGCAAAGACTTGGAATCAACCCAAATGTCCATCAGTGACTGACTGGATTAAGAAAATGTGGCACATATACACCATGGAATACTATGCAGCCAAAAAAAGGATGAGTTTGTGTCCTTTGTAGGGACATGGATGCAGCTGGAAACCATCATTCTTAGCAAACTATCACAAGAACAGAAAACCAAACACCGCATGTTCTCACTCATAGGTGGGAACTGAACAATGAGATCACTTGGACTCGGGAAGGGGAACATCACACACCGGGGCCTATCATGGGGAGGGGGGAGGCGGGAGGGATTGCATTGGGAGTTATACCTGATGTAAATGACGAGTTGATGGGTGCTGACGAATTGATGGGTGCAGCACAGCAACAGGGCACAAGTATACATATGTAACAAACCTGCACGTTATGCACATGTACCCTAGAACTTAAAATATATATAAAAAAAAAAAAAAGAAAAAAGAAACAACCAACCACATCTCTCCTTCCCACTAGAGGCTTCCAGGCTGAAACAGGTTGATACAGGCAGAGGAGGAGAAGATATGCAACTAAGTCACATTTTGAGATCTGTTTAATAATAATTCTAATTTCATGTTCTCACTTATTTGTGAGATCTAAAAATCAAAACAATTGAACTCATGGAGATAGAGAGTAGAAGCATGGTTACCAGAGGCTGGGAAGGGTAGTGGGGGTTTGAGGCAAAGCTGGAGATGGTTAATGGGTACAAAAAAACAGAAAGAATAAATAGGATCTAGTATTTGATAGCACAACAAGGCAACTACAGTCAGTAATAATTTAACTGTGCATTTGAAAATAACTAAAAGAGTCTAATTGGATTGCTTGTAACACAAAGGATAAATGCTTGAGAGAATGGATACCCCATTTTACGTGATGTGATTATTATTCATTGCATGCCTGAATCAGAACATCTCATGCACCCCATAAATACATACATCTACTATATACCCACAAAATTGAAATAAATAATTTTAAAAAATAAAAAATAAAAAATAGAAAATAATCTTCCACTTATTTTTTAGGAAAAGCACATAACTAAATTGTTACAAAATGATTGACCAAGCAATCCTTTGAACGGTTTGAGTCAGCAGTTGTGGCAGGAATGCGGTTGGGGGAAATGGGGAGAAGTGAGTGAAGATAAAAGGAATTGGACAAGTGTTGATGTTGGTGAAATGAATGATGAGTACCTAGAGGTAATCCACTATTGTATGCATTTGGAATTTATCATAAAAATATTTTTGAAAGAACATATTCACTACTGAAAATTCAAACAAGGGGAATAAATTAAAACCACTTATCATCCTATAATTTCAAACATTAAAAAGATTTATTATTTTATGAGAAAATTATAGCATTATTATAGAAATATGGTATATTAATTTTTAAATAGCATTATACCTGAGCATTTTGCTAAGTTATTGTAATGTATCAAATATATATTTTACTTATTTTTATAAAAGTGAGACATAAAGTAAGCCTAAAAGTGATATACTAGAATAATAAGTACTAGAAATATAAAATAATTCTATATAAAATGATTAAATATAAATATGAAAAGAATTATAATTTAATTGCACCAGGAAAAATCATACTTGATTTAAAAAAACTTGTAAAGTAAAATAGACTTCAAAAAGCTTTAATTGTATTTGTATTTGACACTGTTATACTTAGTTTTTTAGCATGATATAATTATGAAAAATATTGAAAGCAATGTTATTACCTGTGGAAGACATCCGAGTTCTTGAGACATTGGCTACGAATCTGTATAGGTTTGCAGCACCCTCCATTCTTGCTTCCTCAGAAGGAATTCCACTAAGGGGCATAAGGCAGAAAGTGAGACAGAGGTAATTCTCAGAGCAGGAGTGAAGGTTTATTAAAAGGCTTTAAAACAGAAAGGAAAAGAAGGGAAGTACAACCTGGAAGAGGGCCAAGTGGGAGACTTGAGAAGCCAAGTGCACGGCTTGACTTCTTGACTTGAGGTTTTATACATTGGCATACTTCCGGGATCTTGCCTTACTTCTCCTCACTCCTGAGATCTCATTGGGAAGTTGCTAATCAGTTTCAGGTGTTTTCTATTAGAAGCCTGCCTTTCCTTGACACCAGGTATGACCAATTACTACTTTAGAGAAACAGTTAACAACCCCTTGACCATCACCTGAGGGTTTCCCAACACATTTGGTGTGTGGAAGAGGGGAGACCTCTCCTGCCCTGCTCATACATGGCTAGCTTTCTACTGCAAAAATATTTCTTGAATATTCTTTATGTACTAAGTAATAAGAATTCTGATATTTCATGAGGGATTGTTACACAAAATTATATAAATAAAAAAGAAATTAAGCATGTAATATTAAAAAAAAAAGTGAAAAGAAGCTTTCTGAGAAACTGCTTTGTGTTCTGTTAATTCATCTAAGAGAGTTACAGCTTTCCCCTCAAGAAGCCTTTCGCTAAGACAGTTCTTGTGGAATTTGCAAAGTGATATTTGGAAGGCCATAGAGGGCTATGGTGAAAAAGGAAATATACTAAGATAAAAACCGAAAAGAAGATTTCTGAGAAACTGCTTTGTGTTCTGATAGTTCATCTCACAGAGTTACAGCTTTCCCCTCAAGAAGCCGTTCACTAAGACTGTTCTTGTGAAATTTGGAAAGTAATATTTGGAAGCCCATAGAGGGCTATGGTGAAAAAGGAAATAACTTTCCTTAAAAACTGGAAAGAAGCTTTCCCCTCAAGAAGCTTTCCCCTCAAGAAGCCTTTCGCTGAGATTGTTCTTGTGGAATTTTCAAAATGATCTTTGGAAGCCCATAGAGGGCTATGGTGGAAAAGGAAATATCCTAAGATAAAAACTGAAAAGAAGCCTTCCAAAAAACTGCATTGTGTTCTGCTAATTCATCTCACAGAGATACAGCTTTCTCCTCAAGAAGCTTTTCGCTAAGACTGTTCTTCTGGAATTTGAAAGTGATATTTGGAAGCCCATAGAGGGTTACGGTGAAAAAGGAAATAACTTCCGTTAAAAACAGGAAAGAAGCTTTCTGAGAAACTGCTTTGTGTTCTGTTAATTCATCTCACAGAGTTACAGCTTTGCCCTCAAGAAGCCTTTCGCTAAGACTGTTCTTGTGGAATTTGCAAAGTGATATTTGGAAGCCCATAGAGGGCTATGGTGAAAAAGGAAATATCTTCCGTTAAAAAGTAGAAAGAAGCTTTCTCAGAAACTGCTTTGTGTTCTGTTAATTCATCTCACAATGTTACAAATTTCTCCTCAAGAAACCTTTAGCTAAGGCTGATCTTGTGGAATTTGAAAAGTAACATTTGGAAGCCCATAGAGGGCTATGGTGAAAAAAGGAGATATCCTAAGACAAAAACTGAAAAGAAGCTTTCTGAGAAACTGCTTTGTGTTCTGTCAGTTTCTCTCACAGAGATACAGCTTTCCCCTAAAGAAGACTTTCGCGTTGGCGGTTCTTGTGGAATTTGAAAAGTGACATTTGGAAGCCCATGGAGGGCTATGGTGAAAAAGGAAATATCTTCAGTTAAAAACTGGAAAGAAGCTTTCTGAGAAACTGCTTTGTGTTCTGTTAATTCATCTCACAGAGTTACAGCTTTCCCCTCAAGAAGCCTTTCGCTAAGAGTGTTCTTGTGGAATTTGCAAAGGGATATTTGGAAGACCTTAGAAGGTAATGGTGAAAAAGGAAATATACTAAGATAAAAACTGAAACGAAGCTTTCTGAGAAACTGCTTTGTGTTCTCTTAATTCATCTCAGAGAGGTACAACTTTCCCCTCAAGAAGTCTTTCTCTAAGATTGATCTTGTGAAAATTGCAAAGTGATGTTTGGAAGCTCATAGGGGCTATGGTGAAAAAGGAAATATACTAAGATAAAAACCGAAAAGAAATTTTCTGAGAAACTGCTTAGTGTTCTGTTAGTTCATCTCACAGAGTTACAGCTTTCCCCTCAGGAAGCCGTTCACTAAGACTGTTCTTGTGAAATTTGGAAAGTAATATTTGGAAGCCCGTAGAGGGCTATGGTGAAAAAGAAAATATCTTCCATTAAAAACTGTAAAGAATCTTTCTGAGAAACTGCCTTGCGTTCTGTTAATTCATGTCACAGATTTACAGCTTTCTCCTCAAGAAGCCTTTCGCTAAGACAGTTCTTGTGGAATTTGCAAAGTGATATTTGGAAGGCCATAGAGGGCTATGGTGAAAAAGGAAATATACTAAGATAAAAACTGAAAAGAAGATTTCTGAGAAACTGCTTTGTGTTCTGATAGTTCATCTCACAGAGTTACAGCTTTCCCCTCAAGAAGCCGTTCACTAAGACTGTTCTTGTGAAATTTGGAAAGTAATATTTGGAAGCCCATAGAGGGCTATGGTGAAAAAGGAAATAACTTTCCTTAAAAACTGGAAAGAAGCTTTTCCCTCAAGAAGCTTTCCCCTCAAGAAGCCTTTCGCTAAGACTGTTCTTGTGGAATTTGCAAAGTGATATTTGGAAGCCCATAGAGGGCT
This sequence comes from Chlorocebus sabaeus, assembly GCF_047675955.1. NCBI lineage: Eukaryota > Metazoa > Chordata > Mammalia > Primates > Cercopithecidae > Chlorocebus > Chlorocebus sabaeus. Next base: position 193,061 of record NW_027327681.1, on the reverse strand, counting down.
ACGGTGAAAAAGGAAATATCTTCCGTTGAAACCTGAAAAGAAGCTTTCTGAGAACCTGCTTTGTGTTCTGTTAATTCATCTCACAGAGTTACAGCTTTCCCGTCAAGAAGCCTTTCCCTAAGAGTGTTCTGGTGAAATTTGCAAAGTGACGTTTGGAAGCCCATAGAGGGCTATGGAGAAAAAGGAAATATCCTAAGATAAAAACTGAAAAGAAGCTTTCTGAGAAACTGCTTTGTGTTCTGTTGATTCATCTCACAGGGTTACAGCTTTCACCTCAAGAAGCCTTTCGCTGAGACTGTTCTTGTGGAATTTTCAAAATGATCTTTGGAAACCCATAGAGGGCTATGGTGGAAAAGGAAATATCCTAAGATAAAACTGAAAAGAAGCCTTCCAAAAAACTGCATTGTGTTCTGTTAATTCATCTCACAGAGATACAGCTTTCTCCTCAAGAAGCTTTTCGCTAAGACTGTTCTTCTGGAATTTGAAAGTGATATTTGGAAGCCCATAGAGGGTTACGGTGAAAAAGGAAATAACTTCCGTTAAAAATAGGAAAGAAGCTTTCTGAGAAACTGCTTTGTGTTCTGTTAATTCATCTCACAGTGTTACAGCTTTGCCCTCAAGAAGCCTTTCGCTAAGACTGTTCTTGTGGAATTTGCAAAGTGATATTTGGAAGCCCATAGAGGGCTATGGTGAAAAAGGAAATATCTTCCGTTAAAAAGTAGAAGGAAGCTTTCTCAGAAACTGCTTTGTGTTCTGTTAATTCATCTCACAATGTTACAAATTTCTCCTCAAGAAACCTTTAGCTAAGGCTGATCTTGTGGAATTTGAAAAGTAACATTTGGAAGCCCAAAGAGGGCTATGGTGAAAAAAGGAGATATCCTAAGATAAAAACTGAAAAGAAGCTTTCTGAGAAACTGCTTTGTGTTCTGTCAGTTTCTCTCACAGAGATACAGCTTTCCCCTAAAGAAGACTTTCACGAAGGCGGTTCTTGTGGAATTTGAAAAGTGACATTTGGAAGCCCAAGGACGGCTACGGTGAAAAAGGAAATATCGTCAGTTAAAAACTGGAAAGAAGCTTTCTGAGAAACTGCTTTGTGTTCTGTTAATTCATCTCACAGAGTTACAGCTTTCCCCTCAAGAAGCCTTTTGCTAAGAGTGTTCTTGTGGAATTTGCAAAGGGATATTTGGAAGTCCTTAGAAGGTAATGGTGAAAAAGGAAATATACTAAGATAAAAACTGAAAAGAAGCTTTCTGAGAAACTGCTTTGCGTTCTCTTAATTCATCTGAGAGAGGTACAACTTTCCCCTCAAGAAGTCTTTCTCTATGACTGATGTTGTGAAAATTGCAAAGTGATGTTTGGAAGCTCATAGGGGCTATGGTGAAAAAGGAAATATACTAAGATAAAAACCGAAAAGAAATTTTCTGAGAAACTGCTTAGTGTTCTGTTAGTTCATCTCACAGAGTTACAGCTTTCCCCTCAGGAAGCCGTTCACTAAGACTGTTCTTGTGAAATTTGGAAAGTAATATTTGGAATCCCGTAGAGGGCTATGGTGAAAAAGAAAATATCTTCCATTAAAAACTGTAAATAATCTTTCTGAGAAACTGCCTTGCATTCTGTTAATTCATGTCACAGAGTTACAGCTTTCCACTCTAGAAGCCTTTCCCTAAGACTGTCCTGTGGAATTTGCAAAGAGATATTTGGAAGCCCATAGAGAGCTACGGTGAAAAAGGAAATATCTTCCTTTAAAAGCTGGCAAGAAGCTTTCTGAGAGACACCTTTGTGTTCCATTAATTAATCTCACAGAGTTACGGCTTTCCCCTCAAGAAGCCTTTCGCTAAGACTGTTCTTGTGGAATTTGCAAAGTGCTATTTGGAAGCCCTTAAAGGGCCATGGTGAAAAAGGAAATATCTTCAGTTAAAAACTGGAAAGAAGCTTTCTGAGAGACTGCTTTGTATTCTCTTAATTCAGCTCACACAATTACAGCTTTCCCCTCAAGAAGCCTTTCGCTAAGACTGTTCTTGTGGAATTTGCAATGTGATATTTCGAAAACCGTAGAGGGCTATGGTGAAAATGGAAATATCCTAAGATAAAAAACGAAAAGAAGCTTTCTGAGAAACTGCTTTGTATTCTGTTAATTCATCTCAGAGTGTTACAAATTTCTCCTCAAGAAACTTTTAGGTAAGTCTGATCTTGTGGAATTTGAAAAGTGATATTTGGAAGCCCATAGGGGGCTATGGTGAAAAAGGAAATATCTTCCGTTAATATCTGGAAAGAAGATTTCTGAGAAACTACTTTGTGTTCTGTTAATTCATCTCAGAGACTTACAGCTTTCCCCTCATGAAGCCTTTTCCTAAGACTGTTCTTGTGGAATTTGCAAAGTGATATTTGGAAGCCCACAGAGGGCTATGTTGAACAAGGAGATATCCTAAGATAAAAACTGAAAAGAAGCTTTCTGAGAAACTGCTTTGTGTTCTGTCAATTTATCTCACAGAGTTACAGCTTTCACCTCAAGAAGAATATCGCGAAGGCGGTTCTTGTGGAATTTGCAAGGTGACATTTGGAAGCCCATGGAGGGCTATGGTGAAAAAGGAAATATCTTCAGTTCAAAACTGGAAAGAAGCTTTCTGAGAAACTGCTTTGTGTTCTGTTAATTCATCTCAGAGAGGTACAGCTTTCCCCTCAAGAAGTCTTTCTCTAAGACTGTTCTCGTAGAAATTGCAATGTGATGTTTGGAAGCTCATAGGGGCTATGGTGAAAAAGGAAATATACTAAGATAAAAACCGAAAAGAAACTTTCTGAGAAACTGCTTAGTGTTCTGTTAGTTCATCTCACAGAGTTACAGCTTTCCCCTCAGGAAGCTTTTCGCTATGACTGTTCTTGTGGAATTTGCAAAGTGATATTTGGAAGCCCAAAGAGGGCTGTGGTGAAAAAGGAAATATCCTAAGATAGAAACTGAAAAGAAACTTTCTGAGAAACTGCTTTGTGTTCTGTTAATTTATCTCACAGAGTTACAGCTTTCCCCTCAAGAAGCCTTTCGTTAAGACGGTTCTTGTGGAATTTGCAAAGTGATATTTCGAAGACCATAGAGGTCTACGGTGAAAATGGAAATATCCTAAGATAAAAAGTGAAAAGAAGCTTTCCGAAAAACTGCTTTGTGATCTGTTAATTCATGTCACAGTGTTGCAAATTTCTCCTCAAGAAACCTTTAGCTAAGGCTGATCTTGTGGAATTTGAAAAGTGATATTTGGAAGCCCATAGGAGGCTATTGTGAAAAATGAAGTATCTTCCGTTAAAATCTGGAAAGAAGATTTCTGAGAGACTGCTTTGTGCTCTGTTAATTCATCTCACATAGTTACAGCTTTCCCCTCAAGAAACCATTCACTGAGACTGTTCTTGTGGAATTTGCAAAGTGATATTGGAAGACCATAGATGGTTATGGCGAAAAAGGAAATATCCTAAGATAAAAACCGAAAAGAAGCTTTCTCAGAAACTACATTGTGTTCTCTTAATTCATCTCACAGAGTTTTAACTTTCCCTTCAAGAAGCCTATCAGTAAGACTGTTCCTGTGGAATTTTCAAAGTCATATTTGGAAGCCAATAGAGGGCTATGCTGAAAAAGGAAATATCTTCCGTTAAAAACTGGAAAGAAGCTCTCTGAGAAACTGCTTTGTGTTCTCTCAATTCATCTCACAGAGTTACATCTTTCTCCTCAAGAAGCCTTTCCCAAGGACTGTTCTTGTGGAACCGGCAAAGTGATATTTGGAAGCGCCTAGAAGGCGAAGGTGAAAAAGGAAATATCCTAAGATAAAAACGGAAAAGAAGCTTTCTGAGAATCTGCTTTGTGTTCTTTTAATTCATTTCACAGAGTTACAGCTTTCCCCCCAAGATGCCTTTCCATGAGACTGTTCTTGAGGTATTTGCAAAGAGATATTTGGAAGCCCAAAGAGGGCTATGTTTAAAAACGAAATATCCTAAGATAAAAACTGAAAAGAAGCTTTCTGAGGAACTGCTTTATGTTCTGTTAATTCATCCCAGAGATTTACAGCTTTCCGTTCAAGAAGCCTTTCGCAAAGACTGTTCTTTTGGAATTGGCAAAGTGATATTTGGAAGGCCATAGAGAGCTATGATGCATATGGAAATATCTTGAGATAAAAACCGAAAAGAAGCTTTCTGAGAAACGGCTTAGTGTTCTGTTAATTCATCTCAGAGAGCTACAGCTTTCTCCTCGAGAAGCCCTTCGCTAAGACTGTTCTTGTGAAATTTGCAAACTGATATATGGAAGCCCATAGAAGGCTATGGTAATAAAGGAAATAACTTTGGTTAAAAACTGGAAAGAAGCTTTCTGAGAAACTACTTTGTGTTCTGTTAATTAATCTCACAGTGTTACATCTTTCCCTTCAAGAAGCCTTCCCCTAAGACTGTTCTTGTGGAATTTGCAAAGTGATATTTGGAAGCCCTTAGAGAGCTATGGTGAAAAAGAAAATATCGTAACATAAAAACCGAAAAGATGCTTTCTGAAAAACTGACTGTGTTATCTTAATTCATCTCACAGAGTTATAGGTTTCTCCTCAAGAAGCCCTTCGCTAAGACTGTACTTGTGGAATTTGCAAAGTGATATTTGGAAGCCCAAAGAGGGCTATGGTGAAAAAGGAAATATCCTAAGATAGAAACTGAAAAGAAACTTTCTGAGAAACTGCTTTGTGTTCTGTTAATTCATCTCACAGAGTTACAGCTTTCCCCTCAAGAAGCCTTTCGCTAAGACGGTTCTTGTGGAATTTGCAAAGTGATATTTCGAAGACCTTAGAGGGCTATGGTGAAAATGGAAATATCCTAAGATAAAAAGTGAAAAGAAGCTTTCCGAGAAACTGCTTTGTGTTCTGTTGATTCATCTCACAGTGTTACAAATTTCTCCTCAAGAAACCTTTAGCTAAGGCTGATCTTGTGGAATTTGAAAAGTGATATTTGGAAGCCCATAGGAGGCTATTGTGAAAAAGGAAGTATCTTCCGTTAAAATCTGGAAAGAAGATTTCTGAGAGACTGCTTTGTGCTCTGTTAATTCATCTCACATAGTTACAGCTTTCCCCTCAAGACACCGTTCACTGAGACTGTTCTTGTGGAATTTGCAAAGTGATATTGGAAGACCATAGATGGTTACGGCGAAAAAGGAAATATCCTAAGATAAAAACCGAAAAGAAGCTATCTCAGAAACTGCATTGTGTTCTCTTAATTCATCTCACAGAGTTTTAACTTTCCCTTCAAGAAGCCTATCAGTAAGACTGTTCCTGTGGAATTTTCAAAGTCATATTTGGAAGCCAATAGAGGGCTATGCTGAAAAAGGAAATATCTTCCGTTAAAAACTGGAAAGAAGCTCTCTGAGAAACTGCTTTGTGTTCTCTCAATTCATCTCACAGAGTTACATCTTTCTCCTCAAGAAGCCTTTCCCAAGGACTGTTCTTGCGGAACTGGCAAAGTGATATTTGGAAGCGCCTAGAAGGCGATGGTGAAAAAGGAAATATCCTAAGATAAAAACGGAAAAGAAGCTTTCTGAGAATCTGCTTTGTGTTCTTTTAATTCATTTCACAGAGTTACAGCTTTCCCCTCAAGATGCCTTTCCATGAGACTGTTCTTGAGGAATTTGCAAAGAGATATTTGGAAGCCCAAAGAGGGCTATGGTTAAAAACGAAATATCCTAAGATAAAAACTGAAAAGAAGCTTTCTGAGGAATTGCTTTATGTTCTGTTAATTCATCTCAGAGATTTACAGCTTTCCGTTCAAGAAGCCTTTCGCAAAGACTGTTCTTTTGGAAATGGCAAAGTGATATTTGGAAGGCCATAGAGAGCTATGGTGCTCTCTAAGATAAAATATTCTAAGATAAAATATCCTAAGATATCCTAAGATAAAATATCCTAAGATAAAACTGAAATATCCTAAGATAAAAACTGAAAAGAAGCTTTCTGAGGAACTGCTTTATGTTCTGTTAATTCATCTCAGAGATTTACAGCTTTCCGTTCAAGAAGCCTTTCACAAAGACTGTTCTTTTGGAATTGGCAAAGTGATATTTGGAAGGCCATAGAGAGCTATGGTGCATATGGAAATATCCTAAGATAAAAACCGAAAAGAAGCTTTCTGAGAAACTGCTTTGTGTACTGTTAATTCATCTCAGAGAGTTACAGCTTTCTCTTCGAGAAGCCCTTCGCTAAGACAGTTCTTGTGAAATTTGCAAACTGATATATGGAAGCCCATAGAAGTCTATGGTAATAAAGGAAATAACTTCGGTTAAAAACTGGAAAGAAGCTTTCTGAGAAACTACTTTGTGTTCTGTTAATTCATCTCACAGTGTTACATCTTTCCCTTCAAGAAGCCTTCCCCTAAGACTGTTCTTGTGGAATTTGCAAAATGATATTTGGAAGCCCTTAGAGAGGTATGGTGAAAAAGAAAATATCGAAACATAAAAACCGAAAAGATGCTTTCTGAAAAACTGCACTGTGTTATCTTAATTCATCTCACAGAGTTATAGCTTTCCCCTCAAGAAGCCGTTCACTAGACTGTACTTGTGGAATTTTCAAAGTCATATTTCGAAACCCATAGAGGGATATGGTGAAAAAGGAAATCTCTTCAGTTAAAAACTGGAAAGCAGCTTTCAGAGTAACTGCTTTGTTGTCTGTTAATTAATCTAACAGAGCTACAGCTGTCCCCTCAAGAAGGCTTTCGCTAAGACTGTTCTTGTGGAAGTTGCAAAGTGATATTTGGAAGCCCATAGAGGGCTAGGGTGAAAAAGGAAATATCTTCCGTTAAAAACTGGAAACAAGCTTTCTGATAACCTGCTTTGTGTTCTGTTAATACAACTCAGAGAGTTAGAGCTTTTCCCTAAAAAGCCTGTCTCAAGAAGCCCTTCACTAAGGCTGTTCTTGTGAAATTTGCAAAGTGATATTTGGAAGCCCATAGAGGGCTATGGTGAAAAAGGAAATATCTTCCGTTAAAAACTGGAAAGAAGCTTTCTGAGAAACTGCTTTGTGTTCTATTAATTCATCTCACAGAGCTACAGTTTCCCCTCAAGAAGCCCTTCCCTAAGACTGTTCTTGCGGAATTTGCAAAGTGATATTCGGAAGCCTATAGAGGGCTATGCTGAAAAAGGAAATATCTTCCGTAAAAACAGGAAAGATGATTTCTGAGAAACTGCTGTGAGTTCTGTTAATTCATCTCACAGAGTTACAGCTTTCCCTTCAAGAAGCATTTCGCTAAGACTGTTCTTGTGGAATTTGCAAAGTGATATTCGGAAGCCCATAGAGGGCTATGGTGGAAAACGAAATATCTTCCGTTAAAAACTGGAAAGAAGCTTTCTGAGAAACTGCTTTGTGTTCTGTTAGTTCATCTCACAGAGTTACAGCTTTCCTCTCAAGAAGCTGTTCAGTAAGACTGTTCTTGTGATATTTGCAAAGTGATATTTGGAAGCGCATAGAGGGCTGTGGTGAAAAAAGAAATATCTTCCGTTAAAAAGTGGAAAGAAGCTTTTTGAAAAACAGTTTTGTGTCTGTTAATTCATATGACAGATTTAAGCTTTCTCCTCCAAAAGCCTTTTGCTAAGGCTGTTGTTGTGGAACTTTAAATGTGATATTTGGAAAACCATAGAGGGCTATGGAGAAAAAGGAAATATCTTCCGTTAAAAACTTGGAAGAAGATTTCTGAGAAACTGCTTGCTTTTTTTGTTAACTGATCCCAGAGAGTTACAGCTTTCCCCTCCAGAAGTCTTTCCCTAAGACTGTTCTTCTGGAATTTGCAAAGTGATACTTGGAAGCCCATAGGGGGCTCTGGCAAAAAAGAAAATATCCTAACCTAAAAACCGAAAGGAAGCTTTATGAGAAACTGCACTGTGTGCTCTTAATTCATCTCACAGATTTATAGCTTTCCCCTCAAGAAGCCGTTCACTAAAATGTTCTTGTGTAATTTGCAAAGTGATATTTGGAAGCCCATAGAGGGATATGGTGAAAAGAAAATATCTCCTTTAAAAACTGGAAAGAAACTTTCTGATTAACTGCTTTGTGGTCCGTTAGTTCATCTAACAAAGCTACAGATTTCCCCTCAAGAAGCCTTTCGCTAAGACTGTTCTTGTGGAAGTTGCAAAGTGATATTTGGAATCCCATCGAGGGATATGGTGAAAAAGGAAATATCTTCCGTTATAAACTGGAAAGCAGCTTTCTGAGAAACTGCTTTGTGGTCTGTTAATTCATTTCACAGAGCTACAGCTTTCCCCTCAAGAAGCCTTTCGCTAAGACTGTTCTTGATGAATTTGCAAAGTGACATTTGTATGCCCCTACAGGGCTATGCTGACCAAGGAAATATCCTAAGATAAAAACTGAAAAGAAGCTTTCTAAGAAACTGCTTTGTGTTCTGTTAATTCATCTCACAGAGTTACAACATTCCCCTCAAGAAGCCTTTCGCTAAGACTGTTCTTGTGGAATTTGCAAAGTGATATTTGGAAGGCCATAGGGGGGCTATGGTGAAAATGGAAATATCCTAAGATAAAAACCTAAAAGAATCTTTCTTAGAAACTGCTTTGTGTTCTGTTAATTAATGTCAGAGAGTTGCAGCTTTCTCCTCAAGAAGCCTTTCGCTACGACTGTTCTTGTGAAATTTGCAAAGTGATGTTTGGAATCCCATAGAGGGCTAAGGTGAAAAAGGAAATAACTTTCGTTAAAAACTGGAAAGAAGATTTCTGAGAAACTGCTTTGTGTTCTGTTAGTTCAACTCACAGAGTTACAGCTTTCCCCTCAAGAAGCTGTTCAATAAGACTGTTTTTGTGAAATTAGCAAAGTGATATTTGGAAGCCCATAGAGGGCTATGGTGAAAAAGGAAATATCTTAGGATAAAAACTGAAAATAAGCTTTCTGAGAAACTGCTTTGTGTTCTGTTAATTCAACTCACAGAGTTACAGTTTCCCCTCAAGAAGCCTTTCTCAGGTAGCCTTTCGCTAAGACTGTTCTTGTGGAATTTGCAAAGTGATATTTGGAAGCCCATAGAGGGCTATGGTGAAAAAGGAAATATCTTCCGTTAAAAACTGGAAAGAATCTTTCTGAGAAACTGCTTTGTGTTCTGTTAATTCATCTCACAGAGTTACAGCTTTCACCATAAGAAACCTTTCACTAATGCTGTTCTTGTGGAGTTTGCAAAGTTATATTTGGAAGCCCATAGAGGGCTATGTTGAAAAAGGAAATATGCTAAGATAAAAACTGAAAAGAAGGTATCTGAGAAACTGCTATGTGTTCTGTTAATGATCTCACAGTGGTACAGCTTTTCCCTCAAGAAGCCTCTCCCTAAGACTGTTCTTGTAGAATTTCCAAAGAGATATTTGGAAGTCCATACAGGGCTCTGGTGAAAAAGGAAATATCTTCCTTTAAAAACTGAAAAGAAACTTTCTGAGAAACTGCTTTGTGTTCTGTTAATTCATCTCACAGAGTTACAGCTTTCCCCTAAACAAGCCGTTCACTGAGACTGTTCTTGTGGAATTTGCAAAGTGATATTGGAAGCCCATAGAGGATTATTGCGAGAAAGGTAATTTCCTAAGATAAAAACCGAAAAGAAGCTTTCTGAGAAACTGCATTGTATTCTCTTAATTCATGTCACAGAGTTATAGCTTTCGCCACCAGAAGCCATTCACTAAGACTGTTCCTGTGGAATTTGCAAGGTGATATTTGGAAGCCGTTAGAAGTCTATGCAGAAAAAGGAAATATCTTCCGTTAAAAACTGGATAAAGCTTTCTGTGAAACTGCTTTGTGTTCTGTTAATTCATCTCACAGAGTTACAGCTTTCCCCTGGAGAAGCCTTTCGCTAACTTTGTTCTTGTGGAATTTGCAAAGTGATATTTGGAAGCCCATTAGGGCTATGGTGAAAAAGAAATTGTCCTAAGATAAAAACTGTAAAGAAACTTTCTGACAAGCTGCTTTGTCTGTTAATTCATCTCACACAGTCACAGCTTTCCCTTCAAGAAGCCGTTCACTGAGACTGTTCTTGTGGAATTTGCAAAGTGATATTGGAAGCCGATAGAGGGTTATGGCGAAAAGGGAAATATCCTAAGATAAAAACCGAAAAGAAGCTTTCTGAGAAATTCTTTGTGTTCTGTTAAAATATCTTACAGAGTTACAGTTTTCCCCTCATGAAACCTTTCGCTGAGACTGTTCTTCTGGGATTGGCAAAGTGATATTTGGAAGCCCACAGAGGGCTATGGTGAAAAAGGAAATCTCTTCCGTTAAATACCGGAAAGAAGCTTTCTGAGAAACTGCTTTGTGTTCTGTTAATTCATCTCACAGAGTTACAGATTTCCCCTCAAGAAGCCTTTCGCTAAGACTGTTCTGGTGGAATATTCAAAGTGATATTTGGAAGCCCATAGGGGGCTATGTTGAAAAACCAAATATCTTCGTTTACAAACTGGAAAGAAGCTTTCTGAGAAACTGCTTTGTGTTCTGTTAAATCATCTTACAGAGTTACATTATCCCCTCATGAAGCCTTTCGCTAAGACTTTTCTTGTGGGATTTGCAAAGTGGTATTTGGAAGTCCATAGAGGTCTATGGTGAAAAAGGAAATATCTTCCGTTAAAAACTGGAAGGAAACGTTCTGTGAGACTGCTTTGTTTTCCGTTAATTGATCACACAGTGTTACAGCTTTCCCCTCAAGAAGCCTTTCGCAAAGACTGTTCTTGTAGAATTAGCAAAGTGATATTGTGAAGCAAGTAGAGGGCTATGTTGAAAAAGGAACTGTCTTCCGTTAAAAACTGGAAAGAAGCTTTCTGAGAAACTGCTTTGTGTTCTCTTAATTCATCTCACATAGTTATAGCTTTCACCGCAAGAAGCCTTTCGGTAAGACTGTTCTTGTGGAATTTGCAAAGTGATATTTGGAAACCCGTAGAGGGTTATGGTGAAAAAGGAAATATCCTAAGATAGAAACTGAAAAGAAGCTTTCTGAGAAACTGCCTTGTGTTCTGTTAATTGATCTCACGGAGTTACAGCTTTCCCCTCAAGAAGCCTTTCGCTAAGGCTGTTCTTGTGGAATTTTCAAAGTGATATTTGGAAGCCTATAGAGGGCTATGGTAAAGAAGGAAATATCTTCAGTTAAAAACTGGAAAGAAGCTTTCTGAGAAACTCCTTTGCATTCTGTTAATTCATCTCTCAGAGTAACAGCTTTGCCCTGGAGATGCCTTTCGCTAAGACTGCTCTTGTGAAATTTGCAAAGTGATATTTAGAAGCCCTTAGAGGGCTATGGAAAGAGGAAATATCCTAAGATAAAAACTGAAAAGAAGCTTTCTGAGAAACTGCTTTGTGTTCTGCTAATTCATCTCACAGAGTTACAGCTTTCCCCTCAAGAGGCCTTTCGCTAAGACTGTTCTTGTGGAATTTGCAAAGTGATATTTGGGAGCCCATAGTGGGCTATGGTGAAAAACGAAACAACTTCAGTTAAAAAGTGGAAAGAAGCTTTCTGAGAAAATGCTTTGTGTTCTATTAATTCATCTCACAGAATTTCGGCTCTCCCCTCAAGAAGCCTTTCCGTGAGACAGTTCTTGTGGAATTTACAAAGTGATATTTGGAAGCCCATAGAGGGCTATAGTAAAAAAGGAAATATCTTCAGTTGAAAACTGGAAAGAAGATTTCTGACAAACTGCTTTGGGTTCTGTTAATACATCTCACAGAGTTGCAACATTCCCCTCAAGAAACCTTTCGCTAAGACTGTTCTTGTGTAAATTGCAAAGTGATATTTGGAAGCCCATAAAGGGATATGGTGAAAAAGCAAATATCCTATGATAAAAACTGAAAAGAAGCTTTCTGAGAAACTGCTTTGTGTTCTGTTAATTCATCTCACAGAGTTATAGCTTTCCCATCAAGAAGCCTTTCGGTAAGAATCTTCTTGTGACATTTGCAAAGTGATATTTAGAGGCCCAGAGAGGGCTATGAAAAAAAGAAATATCCTAAGATAAAAACTGAAAGAAGCTTTTGAGAAACTGGTTTGAGTTCTGTTAATTCATCTCACAGAGTTACAGCTTTCCCTTCAAGAAGCCTTTCGCTATGACTGTTCTTGCGGAATTTGCAAAGCGATATTTGGAAGCCCATAGGGGGCTATGGTGAAAATCGAAACAACTTCAGTTAAAAATAGGAAAGAAGCTTTCTGAGAAACTGCTTTGTGTTCTGTTAATTCATCTCACAGTGTTACAGCATTCTCCTCAAGAAGCCTTTCGCTAAGGCTATTCTTGTGGAATTTGCAAAGTGATACTTGGAAGCTCGTAGGCGTCTATGGTGAAAAAGGAAATATCTTCAATTAACTACTTGAAAGAAGCTTTCTGAGAAACTGCTTTGTGTTCTATTAATTCATCTCACAGAGTTACAGCTTTCCCGTCAAGAAACCTTTCGCTAAGACTGTTTTTGTGGAATTTGCAAAGTGATATTCGGAGGCCCATAGAGGGCTATGGTGAAAATGGAGATATCCTAAGATAAAAACCGAAAAGAAGCTTTCTGAGAAACTGCTTAGTGTTCTGTTAATTCAACTCACAGAGTTACAGCTTCTTCCTAAGGAAGCCTTTCGCTAAGACTGTTCTTGTGATATGTGCAAAGTGATATTTGGAAGCCCATAGAGGGCTATGGTGAAAAAGGAAATATCCTAAGATAAAAATTGAAAAGAAGCTTTCTGAGACACTGCTTTGTTTTTTGTTAATTCATCTCACAGAGTTACAGCTTTCCCCTCAAGAAGCCTTTCGCTAAGACAGTTCTTGTGGAATATGCAAAGTGATATATGGAAGCCGATAGAGGGCTATGGTAATAAAGAAAATATCTTCTGTTAAAAACTGGAAAGAAGCTTTCTGAGAAACTGCTTTGTGTTCTGTTAATTCATCTCACGGGGTTATAGCTTTCCCCTCAAGAAGCCGTTCACTGAAACCGTTCTTCAGGAATTTGCAATGTGATATTTGGAAGCCCTTAGAAGGCTATATGAAAAAGGAAATATCCTAAGATAAAAACCGAAAAGAAGCTTTCTGAGAATCTGCATTGTGTTCTCTTCATTCATCTCACAGAGTTATAGCTTACCCCTCAAGAAGTCATTCCCTAAGACTGTTCCTGTGGAATTTGCAAGGTGATATTTCGAAGCCCTTATAGGGCTATTTTGAAAAAGGAAATATTTTCCGTTAAAAACTGGAAAGAATCTTTCTGAGAAACTGCTTGATGCTCTGATAATTCATCTCACAATGTTTCAGCTTTCCCCTCAAGAAGCCGTTCACTAAGACTGTTCCTGTTAAATTTTCAAAGTGATATATGGAAGCCCATAGAGAGCTATGGTGAAAAAGGAAATATCCTAGGATAAAAACTAAAAAGAAGCTTTCTGAGAAACAGCTTTGTGTTCTTTTAATTCAACTCGCAGACTTAAAGCTTTCTCTTCAAGAAGCGTTTCGCTAAGACTGTTCTTGTGGAATTTGCAAAGTGATATTTAGAAGCCCATAGAGGGCTATGGTGAAAATGGAAATATCCTAAGATAAAAACCGAAAAGAAGCTTTCTGAGAAACTGCATTGTGTTCTCTTAATTCATCTCACAGAGTGATAGCTTTCCCCTCAAGAAGTCATTCCCTAAGACTGTTCCTGTGGAATTTGCAAGGTGATATTTCGAAGCCCTTATAGGGCTATTTTGAAAAAGGAAATATCTTCCGTTAAAAACTGGAAAAGAATCTTTCTGAGAAACTGCTTGATGCTCTGATAATTCATCTCACAGAGTTTCAGCTTTCCCCTCAAGAAGCCGTTCACTAAGACTGTTCCTGTGGAATTTTCAAAGTGATATATGGAAGCCCATACAGGGCTATGGGAAAAAGGAAATATCCTAGGATAAAAACAGAAAAGAAGCTTTCTGAGAAGCAGCTTTTTGTTCTGTTAATTCAACTCACAGAGCTAAAGTTTTCTCTTCAAGAAGCGTTTCGCTAAGACTGTTCTTGTGGAATTTGCAAAGTGATATTTCGAAGCCCATAGAGGTCTATGGTGAAAATGGAAATATCCTAAGATAAAAACCGAAAAGAAGCTTTCTGAGAAACTGCTTTGTGTTCTGTTAATTCATCTCACAGAATTATAGCTTTCACAGCAAGAAGCCTTTCGGTAAGACTGTTCTTGTGGAATTTGCAAAGTGATATTTGGAAACCCGTAGAGGGTTATGGTGAAAAAGGAAATATCCTAAGATAGAAACTGAAAAGAAGCTTTCTGAGAAACTGCCTTGTGTTCTGTTAATTGATCTCATGGAGTTACAGCTTTCCCCTCAAGAAGCCTTTCGCTAAGGCTGTTCTTGTGGAATTTTCAAAGTGATATTTGGAAGCCTATAGAGGGCTATGGTAAAGAAGGAAATATCTTCAGTTAAAAACTGGAAAGAAGCTTTCTGAGAAACTCCTTTGCGTTCTGTTAATTCATCTCTCAGAGTTACAGCTTTGCCATGGAGATGCCTTTCGCTAAGACTGCTCTTGTGAAATTTGCAAAGTGATATTTAGAAGCCCTTAGAGGGCTATGGAAAGAGGAAATATCCTAAGATAAAAACTGAAAAGAAGCTTTCTGAGAAACTGCTTTGTGTTCTGCTAATTCATCTCACAGAGTTACAGCTTTCCCCTCAAGAGGCCTTTCGCTAAGACTGTTCTTGTGGAATTTGCAAAGTGATATTTGGGAGCCCATAGTGGGCTATGGTGAAAAACGAAACAACTTCAGTTAAAAAGTGGAAAGAAGCTTTCTGAGAAAATGCTTTGTGTTCTATTAATTCATCTCACAGAATTTCGGCTCTCCCCTCAAGAAGCCTTTCCGTGAGACAGTTCTTGTGGAATTTACAAAGTGATATTTGGAAGCCCATAGAGGGCTATAGTAAAAAAGGAAATATCTTCAGTTGAAAACTGGAAAGAAGATTTCTGACAAACTGCTTTGGGTTCTGTTAATACATCTCACAGAGTTGCAACATTCCCCTCAAGAAACCTTTCGCTAAGACTGTTCTTGTGTAATTTGCAATGTGATATTTGGAAGCCCATAAAGGGATATGGGGAAGAAGCTTTCTGAGAAACTGCTTTGTGTTCTGTTAATTCATCTCACAGAGTTACAGCTTTCCCGTCAAGAAACCTTTCGCTAAGACTGTTTTTGTGGAATTTGCAAAGTGATATTCGGAGGCCCATAGAGGGCTATGGTGAAAATGGAGATATCCTAAGATAAAAACCGAAAAGAAGCTTTCTGAGAAACTGCTTTGTGTTCTGTTAATTCATCTCACACAGTTACAGCTTTCCCGACAAGCAGCCATTCACTGAGACTGTTCTTGTGAAATTTGCAAAGTGATATTGCAAACCGATAGAGGGTTGTGGCGAAAAGGGAAATATCCTAAGATGAAAACCAAGAAGAAGCTTTCTCAGAAACTGCATTGTGTTCTCCTAATTCATCTCACAGAATTATAGCTTTCCCCTCAAGAAGTCATTCACTAAGACTGTTCCTGTGGAATTTGCAAGGTGATATTTCCAAGCCCTTGGAAATATCTTCCGTTAAAAACTGGAAAGAATCTTTCTGAGAAACTGCTTGATGCTCTGTTAATTCATCTCAGAGAGCTACAGCTTTCCCCTCAAGAAGCCGTTCACTAAGACTCTTCCTGTGGAATTTTCAAAGTGATATATGGAAGCCCATATAAGGCTATGGTGAAAAAGGAAATATCCTAGGATGAAAACTGAAAAGAAGCTTTCTGAGAAACAGCTTTGTCTTCTGTTAATTCAACTCACAGGGTTAAAACTTCCCCTCAAGAAGCCTTTCGCTAAGATTATTCTTGTTGAATTTTCAAAGTGATATTTAGAAGCCCATAGAGGGCTATGGTGAAAATGGAAATATTCTAAGATAAAAACCGAAAAGAAGCTTTCTGAAAAACTGCTTTGTCATCTGTTAATACATCTTACAGAGCTACAGTTTTCTCCTCAAGAAACGTTTCACGAAGACTGTTCTTGTGGAATTTGCAAAGTGATATTTGGAAGCCCGTAGAAGGCTGTGGTGAAAAAGGAAACATCTTCAGATAAAAACTGGAAAGAAGCTTTCTGAGAAACTGCTTTGTGTTCTGTTAATTCATCTCACAGAGTTCAGCTTTTCCCTCAAGAAGCCTTTCGCTAAGACTGTTCTTGTGGAATTTCAAAAGTAATATTTTGAAGCCCATAGTGGGCCATGGTGAAAAAGGAAATATCTTCATTAAAACAGGAAAGAAGTTTTTTGGGAAATTGCTTTGTGTTCTGTTAATTCATCTCACAGAGTTACAGCTTCCCCCTTAAGTAGCTTTTCGCTAAGACTGTTCTTGTGGAATTTGCAAAGTGATATTTGGAAGCCCCTAGAGGGCTATGGTGAAAAAAGAAATATCCTAAGATAAAAACTGAAAAGAAGCTTTCTGAGAAACGGATTGGTTTTCTGTTAATTCATCTCACAGAGTGACAGATTTCCCCACATGAAACGTTTCGCTAAGACTGTTCTTGTGGAATTTGCAAAGTGATATTTGGAAGCCCAGAGAGGGCTATAGTGAAAAAGGAAATATCCTAAGATAAAAACTTAAAGAAGGTTTTTGAGAAACTGCTTTGTGTTCTTTTAATTCATCTCACAGAGTTACAACTTTCGCCTCAAGAAGCCTTTCACTAAGGTTGTTCTTGTGGAATTTGGTAAGTGATATTTGGAAGCCCGTAGATGGCTATGCTCAAAAAGGAAATATCTTCAGTTAACTACTTGAAAGAAGCTTTCTGAGAAACTGCTTTGTGTTCTATTAATTCATCTCACAGAGTTACAGCTTTCTCCTCAAGAAGCCTTTCGCTAAGACTTTCTTGTGGAATTTGCAAAGTGATATTTGGAAGCCCTTAGAGGGCTATGGTGAAAAAGGAAATATCCTAAGATAAAAACTGAAAAGAAGCTTTCTGAGAAACTGCTTTGCTTTGTAAATTCACCTCACAGAGTTACAGCTTTCCCCTCAAGAAGCCTTTCTCTAAGACAGTTCTTGTGAAATATGCAAAGTGATATTTGGAAGCCGATAGAGGGTTATGGTAAAATATTAAATATCTTCTCTTAAAAACTGGAAAGAAGCTTTCTGAGAAACTGCTTTGTGTTCTGTTAATTCATCTCACAGTGTTACAGCTTTACCCTCAAGAAGCCGTTCACTGAGACCGTTCTTCTGGAATTTGCAAAGTGATATTGGAAACCCACAGAGGTTTATGGCGAAAAAGGAAATGTCCTAAGATTAAAATCGAAAAGAAGCTTTCTGAGAAACTGCATTGTGTTCTCATAATTCATCTGACAGAAATATACTTTCCCCTCCAGAAGCCGTTCACTAAGACTGTTTTTGTGGAATTTAAAAGGTCATATTTGGAACCCCTAGAGGGCTATGGTGAAAAAGGAAATATATTCCGTTAAAAACATGAAAGAATCGTTCTGAGAAACTGCTTTGTGTTCTGTTAATTCATCTCACATAGATACATCTTTCTCCTCAAGTAGCCTTTCACAAGGACTGTTCTTGTGGAACTGACAAAGTGATATTTGGAAGCGCATAAAGGGCGATGGTGAAAAAGGAAATATCCTAAGATAAAAATGGAAAAGAAGCTTTCTGAGAATCTGCTTTGTGTTCTTTTAATTGATTTCACAGACTTACAGCTTTCCGCTCAGGATGCCTTTCGCTGAGACAGTTCTTGTGGAATTTGCAAAGTGATATTTGGAAGCCCATAGACGGCTATGGTTAAAAACGAAATATCCTAAGATAAAAAACGGAAAGAAGCTTTCTGAGGAACTGCTTTCTGTTCTGTTAATTCATCTCAGAGAGTTACACCTTCCGCGGAAGACGCCTTTCACAAAGACTGTTCTTTTGTAATTGGCAAAGTGACATTTGGAAGCCCATAGAGAACTATGGTGCAAATTGAAATATGGTAAGATAAAAACTGAAAAGAAGATTTCTGAGAAACTGCTTTGTGTTCTGTTAATCTCACAGAATTACAGCTTTCCCCTCAAGAAGCCGTTCTCTTAAACTGTTCTTGTGATATTTTCAAAGTGGTATTTGGAAGCCCATAGAGGGCTATGATGAAAAAGGAAATATCTTCTGTTGAAAACTGGAAAGAAGCTTTCTGAGAAACTGCCTTGTGTTCTGTTAATTCATCTCAGAGAGTTACAGCTTTCCCCTCAAGAAGCCTTTCGCTAAGGATGTTCTTGTGGAATTTGCAAAGTGATATTTGAAAGCCTATTGATGGCTGTAGTGAAAAAGAAAATATCGTATAATAAAAACTTAATAGAAGCTTTCTGAGAAACTGCTTTGTATTCTGTTAATTCATCTCACAGAGTTACATGTATAACCTCAAGAAGTCTTTCCCTGAGATTGTTCTTGTGGAATTAGCAAAGTGATATTTGGGAGCCCATCGTGGGCTATGGTGAAAAAGAAATTATCTTCCGTTAAAAACTGGAAAGAAGCTTTCTGAGAAACTGCCGTGTTTTCTGTTATTTCGTCTCACAGAGTTACAGCTTTCCCCTCAAGAAGCCTCTCGCTAAGACTGTTCTTGTGGAAATTGCAAAGTGATATTTGGAAGCCCATAGAGGGCTATGGTGAAAAAGGAAATATCTTCCGTTAAAAACTGGAAAGAAGTTTTCGAGAAACTTCTTTGTGTTCTGTTAATTCATCTCACAGAGTCACAGTTTTCCCCTCCAGAATCCCTTCGCTAAGAATATTCTTGTGGAATTTGCAAAGTGATATTTGGAAGCCCATAGAGGGCTATGGTGAAAAAGGAAATATCTTCCGTTAAAAACAGGAAAGAAGCTTTCGAGAAACTGCTTTGTGTTCTGTTAATTCATCTCACACCGTTACAGTTTTCCCCTCCAGAAGCCGTTCACTAAGAATTTTCTTGTGGAATTTGCAATGTGATATTTGGAAGCCCTTAGAAGGCTATATGAAAAAGGAAATATCCTAAGATAAAACTTGAATAGAAGCTTTCGGAGAAACTGCATTGTGTTCTCTTAATTCATCTCACAGTGTTGTAGCTTTCCCTTCCAGAAGCCGTTCACTAAGACTGTTCCTGTGGAATTTTCAAGGTGATATTTGGAAGCCCTTGGAGGGCTTTTTGAAAAAGGAAATATCTTCCGTTAAAAACTGGAAAGAATCTTTCTGAAAAACTGCTTTGTGTTTTGTTAATTCATCTCACAGAGTTACAGATTCCCCCTCAAGAAGCCTTTGGCTAAATTCTTCTTGTGGAATTTACAAAGTGATATTTGGAAGCCCATAGAGGGCTAAGCTGAAAAAGGAAATATCTTCCGTTAAAAACTGGAAAGAAGATTTCTGAGAAACTGCTTTGTGTTCTGTTAATGCATCTCACAGAGATACAGCTCTCCCATCCAGAAACCTTTCCCTAACACTGTTCTTGTGGAATTTGCGAAGTGATATTTGGAAGCAAAGAGAGAGCTATGGTGAAAAAGGAAATATCCTAAGATAAAAACTGGAAAGAAGGTTTCTGAGAAACTACCGTGTGTTCTGTTAATTCATCTCACAGTGGTACAGCTTTCCCCTCCAGAAGCCTTTCACTAAGACTGTTCTTGTGGAATTTGGAAAGTGAAATTTGGAAGCCCATTGAGGGCTATGATGAAAAAGGAAATTTCTTCCGTTAAAAACCGAAAAGAAGCTTTCTGAGAAACTGCTTTGTGTTTTGTTAGTTCATCTCACAGAATTACAGCTTTGCTCTCCAGAAGCCTTTCGCTAAGACTGTTCTTGTGGAATTTGCAAAGTGATCTTAGAAGCCCGTAGAGGGCTATGGTGAAAAAGGAAATATCTTCCATTAAAAACAGGGAAGAAGCTTTCTGAGAGACTTCTTTGTGTTCTGTTAATTCCTCTCACAGACTACAGCTTTCACTTCAAGAAGCCTTTCCTTAAGACTGTTCTTGAGGAATTTGCAAAGTGATATTTGGAAGCTCCTAGAAGGCTATGGTGGAAAAGGAAGTATCCTAAGATAAAAACTGAAAAGATGCTTTCTGAAAAACTGCATTGTGTTTTCTTAATTGATATCACGGAGTTATAGATTTCCCCTCCAGAAGCCTTTCGCAAAGATTGTTCTTGTGGAATTTTCAACGTGATATTTGGAAGCCCGCAGAGTGCTATGGTGAAAAAGGAAATATCTTCCGTTTAAAAACTGGAAAGAAGATTTCTGAGAAACTCCTTTGTGTTCTGCTAATACATCTCACAAAGTTACAGCTTTCCCCTCAAGAAGCCGATCACTAAGACTGTTCTTGTGGAATTTGCAACGTGATATTTGGAAGCCCGCAGAGGGCTATGGTGAAAAAGGAACTATCTTCTCTTAAAAACCGGAAATAAGCTTTCTGAGAAACCGCCATGTGTTCTCTTAATGCACCTCACCGAGTTACAGCTTTCCCCTCAAGAAGACATTCGCTAGGACTGTTCTTGTGGGATTTGCAAAGTGATATTTGGAAGTCCATAGAGGGCTATGGTGAAAAAGGAAATTTCTTCCGTTTAAAACTGGAAAGAAGATTTCTGAGAAATTGCTATTTGTTCTGTTAATTCATCTCACAGAGTTACAGCTTCACCTCCAGAAGCCTTTCGCTAAGACTGTTCTTGTGGAATTTGCAAAGTCATATTTGGAAGCCAATAGAAGTCTATTTTGAAAAAGGAATTATCCTAAGATAGAAACTGAAAAATAAGCTTTCTGAGAAACTGCTTTGTGTTCTGTCAATTCAACTCACAGAGTTACAGCTTTCCCCTCAAGAAGCCTTTTGCTGAGGCTGTTCTTGTGAAATTTTCAAAGTGATATTTGGAAGCCCCTAGAGGGCTATGGTGAAAAAGGAAATATCTTCCGTTAAAAACTGTAAAGAAG
The DNA here is from genome assembly GCF_047675955.1 of Chlorocebus sabaeus. NCBI lineage: Eukaryota > Metazoa > Chordata > Mammalia > Primates > Cercopithecidae > Chlorocebus > Chlorocebus sabaeus. Next base: position 172,219 of record NW_027327681.1, on the reverse strand, counting down.
CTTTATGAGAATCTGCCGTGTGTTATGTTAATACATCTCACCGAGTTACAGCTTTCCCCACAAGAAGCCTTTCGCTAAGACTGTTCCTGTGGGATTTGCAAAGTGATATTTGGAAGCCCATAGAGGGCTACGGTGAAAATGGAATTATCTTCAGTTAACAACTGGAAAGAAGCTTCTGAGAAACTGCTTTGTGTTCTGTTAATTCATTTCACAGAGTTACAGCTTTCCCTCAAGAAGCCTTTCACTAAGACTCTTCTTGTGGAATTTGCAAAGTGATCTTTGGAAGCCCATAGAGGGCTATGGTGAAAAAGGAAATATCTTCCGTTAAAAACTGTAAAGAAGCTTTATGAGAATCTGCCGTGTGTTATGTTAATACATCTCACCGAGTTACAGCTTTACCCACAAGAAGCCTTTCGCTAAGACTGTTCCTCTGGGATTTGCAAAGTGATATTTGGAAGCCCATAGAGGGCTACGGTGAAAATGGAAATATCTTCAGTTAAAAACTGGAAAGAAGCTTTCTGAGAAACTCCTTTGCGTTCTGTTAATTCATCTCTCAGAGTTACAGCTTTGCCATGGAGATGCCTTTCGCTAAGACTGCTCTTGTGAAATTTGCAAAGTGATATTTAGAAGCCCTTAGAGGGCTATGGAAAGAGGAAATATCCTAAGATAAAAACTGAAAAGAAGCTTTCTGAGAAACTGCTTTGTGTTCTGCTAATTCATCTCACAGAGTTACAGCTTTCCCCTCAAGAGGCCTTTCGCTAAGACTGTTCTTGTGGAATTTGCAAAGTGATATTTGGGAGCCCATAGTGGGCTATGGTGAAAAACGAAACAACTTCAGTTAAAAAGTGGAAAGAAGCTTTCTGAGAAAATGCTTTGTGTTCTATTAATTCATCTCACAGAATTTCGGCTCTCCCCTCAAGAAGCCTTTCCGTGAGACAGTTCTTGTGGAATTTACAAAGTGATATTTGGAAGCCCATAGAGGGCTATAGTAAAAAAGGAAATATCTTCAGTTGAAAACTGGAAAGAAGATTTCTGACAAACTGCTTTGGGTTCTGTTAATACATCTCACAGAGTTGCAACATTCCCCTCAAGAAACCTTTCGCTAAGACTGTTCTTGTGTAATTTGCAATGTGATATTTGGAAGCCCATAAAGGGATATGGGGAAGAAGCTTTCTGAGAAACTGCTTTGTGTTCTGTTAATTCATCTCACAGAGTTACAGCTTTCCCGTCAAGAAACCTTTCGCTAAGACTGTTTTTGTGGAATTTGCAAAGTGATATTCGGAGGCCCATAGAGGGCTATGGTGAAAATGGAGATATCCTAAGATAAAAACCGAAAAGAAGCTTTCTGAGAAACTGCTTTGTGTTCTGTTAATTCATCTCACACAGTTACAGCTTTCCCGACAAGAAGCCATTCACTGAGACTGTTCTTGTGAAATTTGCAAAGTGATATTGCAAACCGATAGAGGGTTGTGGCGAAAAGGGAAATATCCTAAGATGAAAACCAAGAAGAAGCTTTCTCAGAAACTGCATTGTGTTCTCCTAATTCATCTCACAGAATTATAGCTTTCCCCTCAAGAAGTCATTCACTAAGACTGTTCCTGTGGAATTTGCAAGGTGATATTTCCAAGCCCTTGGAAATATCTTCCGTTAAAAACTGGAAAGAATCTTTCTGAGAAACTGCTTGATGCTCTGTTAATTCATCTCAGAGAGCTACAGCTTTCCCCTCAAGAAGCCGTTCACTAAGACTCTTCCTGTGGAATTTTCAAAGTGATATATGGAAGCCCATATAAGGCTATGGTGAAAAAGGAAATATCCTAGGATGAAAACTGAAAAGAAGCTTTCTGAGAAACAGCTTTGTCTTCTGTTAATTCAACTCACAGGGTTAAAACTTCCCCTCAAGAAGCCTTTCGCTAAGATTATTCTTGTTGAATTTTCAAAGTGATATTTAGAAGCCCATAGAGGGCTATGGTGAAAATGGAAATATTCTAAGATAAAAACCGAAAAGAAGCTTTCTGAAAAACTGCTTTGTCATCTGTTAATACATCTTACAGAGCTACAGTTTTCTCCTCAAGAAACGTTTCACGAAGACTGTTCTTGTGGAATTTGCAAAGTGATATTTGGAAGCCCGTAGAAGGCTGTGGTGAAAAAGGAAACATCTTCAGATAAAAACTGGAAAGAAGCTTTCTGAGAAACTGCTTTGTGTTCTGTTAATTCATCTCACAGAGTTCAGCTTTTCCCTCAAGAAGCCTTTCGCTAAGACTGTTCTTGTGGAATTTCAAAAGTAATATTTTGAAGCCCATAGTGGGCCATGGTGAAAAAGGAAATATCTTCATTAAAACAGGAAAGAAGTTTTTTGGGAAATTGCTTTGTGTTCTGTTAATTCATCTCACAGAGTTACAGCTTCCCCCTTAAGTAGCTTTTCGCTAAGACTGTTCTTGTGGAATTTGCAAAGTGATATTTGGAAGCCCCTAGAGGGCTATGGTGAAAAAAGAAATATCCTAAGATAAAAACTGAAAAGAAGCTTTCTGAGAAACGGATTGGTTTTCTGTTAATTCATCTCACAGAGTGACAGATTTCCCCACATGAAACGTTTCGCTAAGACTGTTCTTGTGGAATTTGCAAAGTGATATTTGGAAGCCCAGAGAGGGCTATAGTGAAAAAGGAAATATCCTAAGATAAAAACTTAAAGAAGGTTTTTGAGAAACTGCTTTGTGTTCTTTTAATTCATCTCACAGAGTTACAACTTTCGCCTCAAGAAGCCTTTCACTAAGGTTGTTCTTGTGGAATTTGGTAAGTGATATTTGGAAGCCCGTAGATGGCTATGCTCAAAAAGGAAATATCTTCAGTTAACTACTTGAAAGAAGCTTTCTGAGAAACTGCTTTGTGTTCTATTAATTCATCTCACAGAGTTACAGCTTTCTCCTCAAGAAGCCTTTCGCTAAGACTTTCTTGTGGAATTTGCAAAGTGATATTTGGAAGCCCTTAGAGGGCTATGGTGAAAAAGGAAATATCCTAAGATAAAAACTGAAAAGAAGCTTTCTGAGAAACTGCTTTGCTTTGTAAATTCACCTCACAGAGTTACAGCTTTCCCCTCAAGAAGCCTTTCTCTAAGACAGTTCTTGTGAAATATGCAAAGTGATATTTGGAAGCCGATAGAGGGTTATGGTAAAATATTAAATATCTTCTCTTAAAAACTGGAAAGAAGCTTTCTGAGAAACTGCTTTGTGTTCTGTTAATTCATCTCACAGTGTTACAGCTTTACCCTCAAGAAGCCGTTCACTGAGACCGTTCTTCTGGAATTTGCAAAGTGATATTGGAAACCCACAGAGGTTTATGGCGAAAAAGGAAATGTCCTAAGATTAAAATCGAAAAGAAGCTTTCTGAGAAACTGCATTGTGTTCTCATAATTCATCTGACAGAAATATACTTTCCCCTCCAGAAGCCGTTCACTAAGACTGTTTTTGTGGAATTTAAAAGGTCATATTTGGAACCCCTAGAGGGCTATGGTGAAAAAGGAAATATATTCCGTTAAAAACATGAAAGAATCGTTCTGAGAAACTGCTTTGTGTTCTGTTAATTCATCTCACATAGATACATCTTTCTCCTCAAGTAGCCTTTCACAAGGACTGTTCTTGTGGAACTGACAAAGTGATATTTGGAAGCGCATAAAGGGCGATGGTGAAAAAGGAAATATCCTAAGATAAAAATGGAAAAGAAGCTTTCTGAGAATCTGCTTTGTGTTCTTTTAATTGATTTCACAGACTTACAGCTTTCCGCTCAGGATGCCTTTCGCTGAGACAGTTCTTGTGGAATTTGCAAAGTGATATTTGGAAGCCCATAGACGGCTATGGTTAAAAACGAAATATCCTAAGATAAAAAACGGAAAGAAGCTTTCTGAGGAACTGCTTTCTGTTCTGTTAATTCATCTCAGAGAGTTACACCTTCCGCGGAAGACGCCTTTCACAAAGACTGTTCTTTTGTAATTGGCAAAGTGACATTTGGAAGCCCATAGAGAACTATGGTGCAAATTGAAATATGGTAAGATAAAAACTGAAAAGAAGATTTCTGAGAAACTGCTTTGTGTTCTGTTAATCTCACAGAATTACAGCTTTCCCCTCAAGAAGCCGTTCTCTTAAACTGTTCTTGTGATATTTTCAAAGTGGTATTTGGAAGCCCATAGAGGGCTATGATGAAAAAGGAAATATCTTCTGTTGAAAACTGGAAAGAAGCTTTCTGAGAAACTGCCTTGTGTTCTGTTAATTCATCTCAGAGAGTTACAGCTTTCCCCTCAAGAAGCCTTTCGCTAAGGATGTTCTTGTGGAATTTGCAAAGTGATATTTGAAAGCCTATTGATGGCTGTAGTGAAAAAGAAAATATCGTATAATAAAAACTTAATAGAAGCTTTCTGAGAAACTGCTTTGTATTCTGTTAATTCATCTCACAGAGTTACATGTATAACCTCAAGAAGTCTTTCCCTGAGATTGTTCTTGTGGAATTAGCAAAGTGATATTTGGGAGCCCATCGTGGGCTATGGTGAAAAAGAAATTATCTTCCGTTAAAAACTGGAAAGAAGCTTTCTGAGAAACTGCCGTGTTTTCTGTTATTTCGTCTCACAGAGTTACAGCTTTCCCCTCAAGAAGCCTCTCGCTAAGACTGTTCTTGTGGAAATTGCAAAGTGATATTTGGAAGCCCATAGAGGGCTATGGTGAAAAAGGAAATATCTTCCGTTAAAAACTGGAAAGAAGTTTTCGAGAAACTTCTTTGTGTTCTGTTAATTCATCTCACAGAGTCACAGTTTTCCCCTCCAGAATCCCTTCGCTAAGAATATTCTTGTGGAATTTGCAAAGTGATATTTGGAAGCCCATAGAGGGCTATGGTGAAAAAGGAAATATCTTCCGTTAAAAACAGGAAAGAAGCTTTCGAGAAACTGCTTTGTGTTCTGTTAATTCATCTCACACCGTTACAGTTTTCCCCTCCAGAAGCCGTTCACTAAGAATTTTCTTGTGGAATTTGCAATGTGATATTTGGAAGCCCTTAGAAGGCTATATGAAAAAGGAAATATCCTAAGATAAAACTTGAATAGAAGCTTTCGGAGAAACTGCATTGTGTTCTCTTAATTCATCTCACAGTGTTGTAGCTTTCCCTTCCAGAAGCCGTTCACTAAGACTGTTCCTGTGGAATTTTCAAGGTGATATTTGGAAGCCCTTGGAGGGCTTTTTGAAAAAGGAAATATCTTCCGTTAAAAACTGGAAAGAATCTTTCTGAAAAACTGCTTTGTGTTTTGTTAATTCATCTCACAGAGTTACAGATTCCCCCTCAAGAAGCCTTTGGTTAAATTCTTCTTGTGGAATTTACAAAGTGATATTTGGAAGCCCTTAGAGGGCTACGGTGAAAAAGGAAACATCTTCAGTTAAAGACTGGAAAGAAGCTTTCTGAAAAATGCTTTGTGTTCTGTTAACTCATCTCACAGAGTTACAGCTTTCCCCTCAAGACGCCTTTCGCTAAGACTGTTCTTTTGGAATTTGCAAAGTGATATTTGGAAGCCCATAGAAGGCTAAGGTGAAAAAAGAAATATCCTAAGATAAAAACTGAAAAGAAGCTTTCTGAGAAACGGATTGGTTTTCTGTTAATTCATCTCACAGAGTGACAGCTTTCCCCACATAAAACGTTTCGCTAAGACTGTTCTTGTGGAATTTGCAAAGTGATATTTGGAAGCCCATAGAGGGCTATAGTGAAAAAGGAAATATCCTAAGATAAAAACTTTAAAGAAGGTTTTTGAGAAACTGCTTTGTGTTCTTTTAATTCATCTCACAGAGTTACAACTTTCGCCTCAAGAAGCCTTTCGCTAAGACTGTTGTTGTGGAATTTGCAAAGTGATATTTGGAAGCCCATAGAGGTCTAAGGTGGAAAAGGAAGTATCTTCAATTAAGAACTGAAAAGAAGCTTTCTGAGAAACTGCTTTGTGTTCTGGTGATTCATCTCACAGAGTTACAGCTTTCCCTTCTAGAAGCCATTCGCTAAGACTGTTCTTGTGGAATTTGCAGAGTGATACTTGGAAGCCCGTAGAGGTCTATGGTGAAAAAGGAAATATCTTCCGTTAAAGACTGGAAAGAGACTGTGTGAGAAACTGGTTTGTGTTCTGTTAATTCATCTCACAGAGTTACAGCTTTCCCCTTAATAAACCTTTCGCTACGTCTGGTCTTGTCGAATTGTCAAAGAGATTTTTGGAAACCCCTAGAGGGCTAGGGTAAAAAAGGAACCATCTTCCGTTAAAAACTGGAAAGAAGCTTTCTGAGAGACTGCTTTGTGTTCTGTTATTTCATCTCACAGAGCTGAAACTTTTCCCTCAAGAAGGCGATCCTTAAAACTGTTCTTGTGGAATTTGCAAAGTGATATTTGGAAGCTCATAGAGGGCTCTGGTGAAACAGGAAATATCTTCCGTTAAAAACTGGAAATAAGCTTTCTGAGAAACTGATTTGTGTTGTGTTAGTTCATCTCACAAAGTTACAGCTTCCCCCTCAAGAAGTCTTTCGATAAGATTCTGATTGTGGAATTTCCAAAGTGGTATTTGGATGCCTATAGAATGCCACCGTGAAAAAGGAAATATCTTCAGTTAAAGACTGAAAAGAAGCTTTCTGAAAACTGCTTTGTGTTCTGTTAATTCATCTCACAGAGTTACAGCTCTCCTCTCAGGAAGCCATTCGCTAACACTGTTGTTGTGGAATTTCCAATGTGATATTTGAAAGCCCAAAGAGGGCTATGGAGAAAAAGGAAATATCCTAAGAAAAAAACTGAAAAGAATCTTTCTGAGAAACTGCTTTGTGTTCTGTTAATTCTTCTCACAGAGTTACAGCTTTCCCCTCAGGAAGCCTTTCGCTAATAATGTTCTTGTGGAATGTTCAAAGTGATATTTGGAAGTCCATAGAGGGCTATGATGAAAAAGGAAATATCTGCAGTTAAAAACTGGAAAGAAGCTTTCTGAGAAACTGCTTTGTGTTCCGTTAATTCATCTCACAGAGATGCAACTTTCCTCTCAAGAAGCCTTTCGCTAAGGGTGTTCTTGTGTAATTTGCAAAGAGATTTTTGGAAACCCCTAGAGGGCTAGGGTAAAAAAGGAACCATCTTCCGTTAAAAACGGGAAAGAAGCTTTCTGAGAAACTGCTTTGTGTTGTGTTAATTCATCTCACAGAGTTACAGATTTCCCCTCAGTTAGCCGTAAACTAAGACTGTTCTTTTGAAATTTGCCAAGTGATAATTAGAAGCCCATAGAGGGTTATGGTGAAAAAGGAAATATCCTCAGTTAAAAACTGGAAAGAAGCCTTCTGAGAAACTGCTTTGTGTTCGGTTAATTCATCTCAAAGAGTTGCAGCTTTCCCCTCAAGAAGCCTTTCGATGAGACTGTTCTTCTGGAATTTGCAAAGTGATATTTGTAAGCCCGTAGAGGGCTAGGGTGAAAAAGAAAATATCCTCACTTAAAAACTGGAAACAAGCTTTCTGAGAAACTGCTTTGTGTTCCGTTCACTCATCTCACAGAGTTACAGCTTTCCCCTCAAGAATCCATTAGCTAAGACAGTTCTTGTGGAATTTGAAAGTGATATTTGGAAGCCCATAGAGGGTAATGGTAAAAAAAGAAATATCCTAAGATAAAAACTGGAAAGAAGCTTTCTGAGAAACTGCTTTTTATTCTGTTAATTCATCTCACAGAGTTACAGCCTTCAACTCAAGAAACCGTTCGATAAGACTGTTCTTGTGGAATTTATAAAGTGGTATTTGGAAGCCCATAGTGGGCTATGGTGAAAAAGGAAGTATCTTCCGATAAAAATTGGAAAGAAGCTTTCTGAGAAACTGCTTTGTGTTGTGTTAATTGATCTCATAGAATTACAGCTTTCACCTCAAGAAGCCTTTCGCTAAGACTCTTCTTAGGGAATTTGGAAAGTGTTATTTGGAAGCCCACAGAGGGCTATGGTGAAAAAGGTAATATCTTCAGTGAAAAACTGAAAAGAAGCACGCTGAGAAACTGCGTGGTGTTCTGGTAATTCATCTCACAGAGTTACAAACTTTCTATCAAGAAACCTTTCCATAAGACTGTTCTTGTGGAATTTGCAAAGTGATAATTGGAAGCCCAAAGAGGGCTATGGTGAAAAAGGAAATAGCTTCCGTTAAAAATTGGAAAGAAGCTTTCTGAGAAACTGCTTTCTGTTCTGTTAAGTCATCTCACAGAGTTACAGCTTTCTCTTCAAGAAGACTTTCGCTAAGACTGTTCTTGTGGAATATGCAAAGTGGTATTTGGAAGGCCATAGAGGGCTATGGTGAAAAAGGAAATATCCTCTGTTAAAAAGTGGAAAGAAGCTTTCTCAGAATCTGTTTTGTGTTCTGTTATTTCATCTCACAGAGTTAGCGCTTTCCCCTCAAGAAGCCTTTCGCTAAGACTGTTCTTCTGGAATTTGCAAAGTGATATTTGGAGCCCATAGGGGGCTATGGTGAAAAAGGAAATATCTTCAGTTAAAAAGTGGAAAGAAGCTTTCTGAGAAACTGTTTTGTGTTCTGTTAATTCATCTCACAGAGTTACAGCTTTCCCCCAAGAAGCCTTTCCGTAGGACTGTTCTTGTGGAATTTGCGAAGTGATATTTGGAAGCCCACAGAGGTCTACCATGAAAAAGAAAATATCTTCCGTTAAAAACTGGAAAGAAGCTTTCTGACAAACTGCTTTGTGTTCTGTTAATTTATCTCAAAGAGATACAGCTTTCCCCTCAAGAAGCCTTTCGCTAAGACTGTTCTTGTGCTATTTTCAAGGTGATATTTGGAAGCCAGAAGAGGGCACTGGTGAAATAGGAAATATCTTCAGTTAAAAAGTGGAAATAAGCTTTCTAAGAAACTGTTTGTGTTCTGTGAATTCATCTCACAAAGTTACAGATTTCCCTTCAAAAAGCCTTTCACTAAGACTGTTCTTGTGGAATTTTCAAAGTGATGTTTGGAAGCCCATAGAAGGCTATGGTGAAAACGGAAATGTCCTAAGATAAAAACTGAAAAGAAGCTTTCTGAGAAACTGCTTTTTGTTCTGTTAATTCACCTCACAGAGTTACAGCTTTCCCCTCAAGAAGCCTTTCGCTAAGGCTGTTCTTGTGGAATTTGCAAAGTGATATTTGGAAGCCGATAGAGGGCTATGGTGAAAGAAGAAATATCTTCTGTTAAAAACTGGAAAGAAGCTTTCTGAGAAACTGCTTTATGTTCTGTTAATTTATCTTACAGACTTAAACCTTTCCCCTCAAGAAACCTTTCTGTAAGGCTGTTCTTGTGTAATTTGCAAAGTGATATTTGGAAGCCCATAGAGGGCTATGGTGAAAAAGGAAATATCTTCACTTCAAAACTGGAAAGAAGATTTCTGAAAAACTGCTTTGTGTTCTGTTAATTCACCTCACAGAGTTACAACATTCCCCTTAAGACGCCTTTCGCGAAGACTGTTCTCGTGGAATTTGCAAAGTGATATTTGGATGCCCATAGAGGGCTATGGTGAAAAAGGAAATATCCTCAGTTAAAAACTGGAAAGAAGCTTTCTGAGAAACTGCTTTGTGTTCTGTTAATTCACATCACATAGCTACAGCTTTCCCCTCAAGAAGCCTTTTCCTAAGACACTTCTTGTGGTATTTGCAAAGTGATATTTGGAAGCCATTAGAGGGCTATAGTGAAAAAGGAAATATCCTCAGTTAAAAAGTGGAAAGAAGATTTCTGAGAAACTGCTTTGTGTTATGTTAATTCATCTCACAGAGTTACAGCTTTCCGCTCAAGAAGACTTTCGCGAAGACTGTTCCTCTGGAATGTGCAAAGTGTTATTTTGGAGCTCATAGGGGGCTACGGTGAAAAGGAAATATCTTCAATTTAAAACTGGAAAGAAGCTTTTGGAGAATCTGCTTTGTGTTCTTTTAATTCATCTCACAGAGTAACAGCTTTCCCCTCTAGAAGCCTTTCGTTTAGACTGTTCTTGTGGAATTTGCAAAGTGATATTTGGAAGCCCATAGAGGCTATGGTGAAAAAGGAAATATCTTCCGTTAAAACTCTAAAGAAGCATTCTGTGAAACTGACATGTGTTCTGTTAATACATCACAACGAGTTACAGCTTTCCCATCACGATGCCTTTCGCTAAGACTGTTCTTGTGGGATTTTCAAAGTGATATTTGGAAGCCCATAGAGGGCTATGGTGAAAAAGGAAATATCTTCAGTTAAAAACTGGAAAGAAGCTTTCTGAGAAACTGCTTTGTGTTCTGTTAATTCATCTCACAGAGTTACAGATATACCCTCAAGAAGCCTTTCAGTAAGAGTGTCTTTGTGGGATTTGCAAAGTGATAATTGTAAGCCCATAAAGGACTATGGCGAAAAAGGAACTATTTTCAGTTAAAAACTGGAAAGAAGCTTTCACATAAACTGCCGTGTGTTCTGTAAATACATATCACCGAATTACAGCTTTCCCCTCAAGAAGCCTTTCGCAAAGACTGTTCTTGTGGGATTTTCTAAGTGATATTTGGAAGCCCATAGAGGGCTATGGTTAAAAAGGAAATATCTTCGGTTGAAAACTGGAAAGAAGCTTTCTGAGAAACAGCTCTGTGTTCTGTTAATTCATTTCAGAGAGTTACAGCTTTCCGCTCTGGAAGCCTTTCGCTAAGACTACTCTTTTTAAATTTGCAAAGTGATATTTGGAAGCCCTTAGAGGGCTATGGTGAAAAAGGAAATATCTTCCGTTAAAAACTGGGAAGAAGCATTCTGAGATACTGCGGTGTGTTCTGTTAATACATCTAACCGAGATACAGCTTTCCCCTCAAGAAGCCTTTCGCTAAGACTGTTCTTGTGGAATTTGCAATGTGATATTTGGAAGCCCATAGAGGACTATTGTGAAAAAGGAAATATCTTCAGTTAAAAACTGGAAAGAAGCTTTCTGAGAAACTGCTTTGTGTTCTGTTAATTCATCTAACAGAGATACAGGCTTCCCCTCCAGAAGCCTTTCGCTAAGACTCTTCTTGTGGAATTTGCAAAGTGATATTTGGAAGCCCAGAGAAGGCTATGGTAAAAAAGGACATATCTTCCATTAAAAACTGGAAAGAAATTTTCTGAGAAACTGCTTCGTGTTCTGTTAATTCATCTCACAGGGTTACAGCTTTCTTCTCAAGAAGCCTTTCGTTAAGACTGTTCTTGGGGAATTTGCCAAGTGATATTTGGAAGAACATAGAGGGCTATGGTGAAAAAGGACATATCTTCCGTTAAAAACTGGAAAGAAGCTTTCTGAGAAACTGCTTTGTGTTCTGTTACTTCATCTCACAGAGTTAAAACTTTCCCCTACAGAAGACTTTCGCTAAGACTGTACTTGTGGAATTAGCAAAATGATATTTGGAAGCCCAAAGAGAGAAATGGTGAGAAAGGAAATATCCTAAGATAAAAACTGAAAAGAAGCTTTCTGAGAAACTGCTTTGTGTTCAGTTAATTCATCTCACAGAGTTACAGCTTTGCCCTCAAGAAGCCTTTCACTAAGACTGTTCTTGTGCAATTTGCAAAGTGACATTTGGAAGCTCATAGCGGGCTGTGGTGAAAAAGGAAATATCCTAAGATAAAAACTGAAAAGAAGCTTTCTGAGAAACTGATTCCTGTTCTGTTAATTCATCGCACAGATTTACAGCTTTCCCCTCAAGAAGACTTTCGCTAAGACTGTTCTTGTGGAATTTGTAAAGTGATATTTGGAAGCCCATAGAGGTCTGTGGTGAAAAAGGAAATATTTTCCGTTAAAAACTGGAAAGAAGCTTTCTGAGAACCTGCTTTGTGTTTTGTTAATTCATCTCACAGAGTTACAGCTTTCCCCTCAAGAAGCCTTTCTATAACACTGTTCTTGTGGAATTTACAAAGTGATATTTGGAAGCCCATAGAGGGCTACGGTGAAAATGGAATTATCTTCAGTTAACAACTGGAAAGAAGCTTCTGAGAAACTGCTTTGTGTTCTGTTAATTCATTTCACAGAGTTACAGCTTTCCCTCAAGAAGCCTTTCACTAAGACTCTTCTTGTGGAATTTGCAAAGTGATCTTTGGAAGCCCATAGAGGGCTATGGTGAAAAAGGAAATATCTTCCGTTAAAAACTGTAAAGAAGCTTTATGAGAATCTGCCGTGTGTTATGTTAATACATCTCACCGAGTTACAGCTTTACCCACAAGAAGCCTTTCGCTAAGACTGTTCCTCTGGGATTTGCAAAGTGATATTTGGAAGCCCATAGAGGGCTACGGTGAAAATGGAAATATCTTCAGTTAACAACAGGAAAGAAGCTTCTGAGAAACTGCTTTGTGTTCTGTTAATTCATCTCCAAGAGTTACAGCTTTCCCCTCAAGAAGCCTTTCGGTACGACGGCTCTTGTGGAATTTGCAGAGTGATATTTAGAAGCCCACAGAGGGCTATGGTGAAAAAGGAAATAGACTAAGATAAAAACTGAAAACAAGCTTTTTGAGAAGCTGCTTTGTGTTCTGTTAATTCATCTCACAGTGTTCCAGCTTTCCCCTAAAGAAGCCTTTCGCTAAGACTGTTCTTGTGGAATTTTCAAAGAGATATTTGGAAGCCCTTAGAGGGCTATGGTAAAAAAGGATATACCTTCAGTTAAAAACTGGAAAGAAGCTTTCTGAGAAACTGCTTAGTGTTCTGTTAATTCATCTCACAGAGTTACAGTTCTCCCTTCAAGAAGACATTCGCTAAGAGTGTTTTTGTGGAATTTGTAAAGTGATATTTGGAAACCCTAGAGGGCTATGGTGAAAAAGGAAATATCTTCCATTAAAAACTGGAAAGAAGCTTTCTGAGAAACTGCTTTGTGTTCTGTTAATTCATCTCACAGAGTTACAGCTTTCCCCTCCAGAAGTCTTTGGTTAAGACTATTATTGTGGAACTTGCAAAATTTGCAAAGTGATATTTCGAAGCCCTTAGAGGGCTATGGTTAAAAAGGAAATACCCTAAGATAAAAACTGAAAAGAAGCTTTCTGAGCAACTGCTTTGTTTTCTGTTAAATCAACTCACAGAGTTACAGCTTTCCCCTCAAGAAGCCTGTCGCTAAGGCTGTTTTTGTGGAATTTGTAAAGTGATATTTGGAAGCCCACAGATGGCTATGGTGAAAATGGAAATATCCCAAGATAAAAATAGAAAAGAAGCTTTCTGAGAAACTGCCTTGTGTTCTGTTAGTTCATCTCACAGAGTTACAGCTTTACCCTCAAGAAACCGTTCACTAAGACTGTTCTTGTGAAATTTGCAAAGTGATATTGGAAACCCGTAGAGGGCTATGGTGAAAAAGGAAATAACTTCAGTTTAAAACTGGAAAGAATCTTTCTGAGAAACTACTTTGTGTTCTCTTAATTCAACTCACAGAGTTACAGCTTTCCCTTCAATAAGCCTTTCGCTAAGACAGTTCTTGTGGAATTTGCAAAGTGATATTTGAAGCCCTTAGAAGGCGATGGTGAAAAAGGAAATATCCTAATATAAAAACTGAACAGAAGCTTTCTGAGAAACTGCTTTGTATACTGTTAATTCATCTCACAGATTTACAGCTTGTCCCTGCAGAAGCCTTTCACTAAGACTGTTCTTGTGGAATTTGCAAAGAGAAATTTCGAAGCCTATAGAGGGCTATGGTGAAAAAGGGAATATCTTCCGTTAAAAACCGAAAAGAAGCTTTCTGAGAAACTGATTTGTGTTCTGTTAGTTCATCTCACAGAGTTTGAGCTTTCTTCTCAAGGAGCCGTTCACTAAGACTCTTCTTGTGCAATTTGCAAATTCATATTTGGTAACCCTTAGAGGGCTATGGTGAAAAAGGAAATATCTCCCGTTAAAAAGGAGAAAGCAGCTTCTTGAGAAACTGGCGTGTTTTCTGTTAATACATCTCACCGAATTAGAGCTTTCCCTTCCAGAAGCCTTTCGCTCAGACTGTTCTTGTGGAATTTGCAAGGTGATATTTGGAAGACCATAGAGGGCTATGGTGAAAAAGGAAATAGCCTAAGATAGAAACTGAAAAGAAGCTTTCTGAAAAACTGCTTTGTGTTCTGTTGAATCATCTCAAAGAGTTAGAGCTTTCCCCTTAAGAAGCCTTTCGCTAATACTGTTCTTGTGGAATTTGCAAAGTGATATTCGGAAGCCCATAGAGTGCTATAGTGAAAATGGAAATCTCCTAAGATAAAAACCGAAAAGAAGCTTTATGAGAAACTGCTCTGTGTTCTGTTAGTTCATCTCATAGAGTTACAGCTTTCCCCTCAAGAAGCCGTTCACTAAGACTGTTCTGGTGGAATTTGCAAAGAGATATTTGGAAGCCCAGAGAGGGCTACGGTGAAAAAGGAAATATCTTCCGTTAAAAACTGGAAAGAAGATTTCTGAGAAACTGCTTTGTGTTCTGTTAATTCATCTCACAGTGTTACAGCTTTCCCCTCCAGAAGTCTTTGGCTAAGACTATTCTTGTGGAATTTCCAAAGTGATATTTCGAAGCCCTTAGAGGGCTATGGTGAAAAAGGAAATACCCTAAGATAAAAACTGAAAAGAAGCTTTCTGAGCAACTGCTTTGTGTTCTGTCAAATCAACTCACAGAGTTACAGCTTTCCCCTCAAGAAGCCTGTCGCTAAGGCTGTTTTTGTGGAATTTGCAAAGTGATATATGGAAGCCCACAGATGGCTATGGTGAAAATGGAAATATCCTAAGATAAAAATAGAAAAGAAGCTTTTTGAGAAACTGCCTTGTGTTCTGTTAGTTCATCTCACAGAGTTACAGCTTTACCCTCAAGAAACCGTTCACTAAGACTGTTCTTGTGAAATTTGCAAAGTGATATTTGAAGCCCGTAGAGGGCTATGGTGAAAAAGGAAATAACTTCAGTTTAAAAATGGAAAGAATCTTTCTGAGAAACTACTTTGTGTTCTCTTAATTCAACTCACAGAGTTACAGCTTTCCCTTCAATAAGCGTTTCGCTAAGACAGTTCTTGTGGAATTTGCAAAGTGATATTTGGAGCCCTTAGAAGGCGACGGTGAAAAAGGAAATATCCTAATATAAAAACTGAACAGAAGCTTTCTGAGAAACTGCTTTGTGTACTGTTAATTCATCTCACAGAGTTACAGCTTGTCCCTGCAGAAGCCTTTCAATAAGACTGTTCTTCCGGAATTTGCAAAGAGAAATTTCGAAGCCTATAGAGGGCTATGGTGAAAAAGCGAATATCTTCCATTAAAAACCGAAAAGAAGCTTTCTGAGAAACTGCTTTGTGTTCTGTTAGTTCATCTCACAGAGTTTGAGCTTTCCTCTCAAGGAGCCCCGTTCACTAAGACTCTTCTTGTGCAATTTGCAAATTCATATTTGGTAACCCATAGAGGGCTATGGTGAAAAAGGAAATATCTCCCGTTAAAAAAGTAGAAAGCAGCTTCTTGAGAAACTGGCGTGTTTTCTGTTAATACATCTCACCGAATTAGAGCTTTCCCTTCCAGAAGCCTTTCGCTAAGACTGTTCTTGTGGAATTTGCAAGGTGATATTTGCAAGACCATAGAGGGCTATGGTGAAAAAGGAAATAGCCTAAGATAGAAACTGAAAAGAAGCTTTCTGAAAAACTGCTTTGTGTTCTGTTGAATCATCTCAAAGAGTTAGAGCTTTCCCCTTAAGAAGCCTTTCGCTAATACTGTTCTTGTGGAATTTGCAAAGAGATATTCGGATGCCCATAGAGTGCTATAGTGAAAATGGAAATCTCCTAAGATAAAAACCGAAAAGAAGCTTTCTGAGAAACTGCCTTGTGTTCTGTTAGTTCATCTCATAGAGTTACAGCTTTCCCCTCAAGAAGCCGTTCACTAAGACTGTTCTTGTGAAATTTGCAAAGTGATATTTGGAAGCCCATAGAAGGCTATGGTGAAAAAGGAAATATCTTCCGTTAAAAACTGGAAAGAAGATTTCTGAGAAACTGCTTTGTGTTCTGTTAATTCATCTCAGAGTGTTACAGCTTTCCCCTCAAGAAGCCTGTCGCTAAGACTGTTCTTGTGGAACTTCCAAAGTGATATTTGGAAGCCCTTAGAGGGCTATGGTGAAAAAGCAATATCTTCCGTTAAAAACCGGAAAGAAGCTTTCTGAGAAACTGCTTTGTGTTCTGTTAATTCATCTCACAGAGTTACAGGATTCCCCTCCAGAAGACTTTCGCTAGGACTGTTCTTGTGGAATTTGCAAAATGATGTTTGGAAGCCCAAAGAGAGCTATGGTGAAAAAGGAAATATCCTAAGATAAAAACGGAAAAGAAGCTTTCTGAGGAACTGCTTTGTGTTCTCTTAATTCGTATCCCAGAGTTACAAATTTTTCCTCCAGAAGACATTCGCTAAGACTTTTCTTGTGCAATTTGCAAAGTGATATTTGGAAGCCCATAGAGGGCCATGATGAAAAAGGAAATCTCTTCAGTTAAAAACTGGAAAGAAACTTTCTGAGAAACTGTTTTGTGTTCTGGTAATTCATCTCACAGACTTACAGCTTTCTTCTCAAGAAGCTTTTCGGTAAGTCTGTTTTGTGGAATTTGCAAAGTGATATTTGGATGCCCATAGTGGGCTATGGAGAAAAAGGAAATATCTTCCGTTAAAAACTGGGAAGAAGATTTCTGAGACACTGCTTTGTGTTCTGTTAATTTATCTAACAGAGTTACAGCATTCCCCTAGAGAAGTCATTCGCTAAGATTCTTTTTGTGGAATTTGCAAAGTGATATTTGGAAGCCCCTAGAGGGCTTCGGTGAAAAAGGAAGTATCTTCAGTTAAAAACTGGAAAGAAGATTTCTGAGAAACTGTTTTGTGTTCTGATAATACATCTCACAGGATTACAACTTTCCCTTCAAGAAGCCTTTCGATAAGACTGTTCTTGTGGGATTTGCAAAGTGATATTTGGAAGCCCAAATATGGCTATGGTGAAAAAGGAAATTTCTTCAGTTAAAAACTGGAAAGAAGCTTTCTGAGAAACTGCTTTGTGTTCTGTTAATTCAACTCACTGAGTTACAGTTTTCCCCTCCAGAAGCCTTTCCCTAAGACTGTTCTTGTGGAATTTGCAAAGTGATATTCGAAAGCCCACAGAGGGCTATAGTGAAAAACAAAATATCTTCCGTTAAAAACTGGAAAGAAGCTTTCTGAGAAACTGCCGTGTGTTCTATTAATACATCTCACACAGTTCCAGCTTTGCTCTCAAGAAGACCTTCGCTACGACTGTTCTTGAGGAATTTGCAAAGTGATATTTGGAAGCCCATAGAGGGATATGTTGAAAAAGGAAATATCTTTCGTTAAAAACTGAAAAGAAGCTTTCTTAGAAACTGCTATGTGTTCTGTTAATTCATCTCAATGAGTTACAACTTTCCCCTCAAGAAGCCTTCAGCTATGGCGCCTCTTGTGTAATTTGCAAAATGATATTTGGAAGCCCATAGAGGTCTACTGTGAAAATGGAAATATCCTCAGATAAAAAACGAAAAGAAGTTTTCTGAGAAACTGATTTGTGTTCTGTTAATTCATATGACAGAGTTACAGATTTTCCCTAAAGAAGCCTTTCGCTAAGACTGTTCCTGTGGCATTTGCAAAGTGATATTTGGAAGCCCATAGAGGGCTATGGTGAAAAAGGAAATATCCTATGATAAAAACTGAAAAGAAGCTTTCTGAGAAACTGCTTTGTGTTCTGTTAATTCAACTCACAGAGTTACAGCTTTCCCCTCAAGAAACCTTTTGCTAAGACTGTTCTTTTGGAATTTGCAAAGTGATATTTGGAAGCCCATAGAGGGCTAAGCTGAAAAAGGAAATATCTTCCGTTAAAAACTGGAAAGAAGATTTCTGAGAAACTGCTTTGTGTTCTGTTAATGCATCTCACAGAGATACAGCTCTCCCATCCAGAAACCTTTTGCTAACACTGTTCTTGTGGAATTTGCAAAGTGATATTTGGAAGCAAAGAGAGAGCTATGGTGAAAAAGGAAATATCCTAAGATAAAAACTGAAAAGAAGTTTTCTGAGAAACTGCTTTGTGTTCTGTTAATTCATCTCACAGTGGTACAGCTTTCCCCTCCAGAAGCCTTTTGCTAAGACTGTTCTTGTGGAATTTGCAAAGTGATATTTGGAAGCCCAGAGAGGGCTATGGTGGAAAAGGAAATATCTTCAGTTAAAAACTGGAAAGAAGGTTTCTGAGAAACTACCGTGTGTTCTGTTAATACATCTCACCGAGTTACAGCTTTCCCCTCAAGAAGCCTTTCTGTAAGACTGTTCTTGTGGAATTTGGAAAGTGAAATTTGGAAGCCCATTGAGGGCTATGATGAAAAAGGAAATTTCTTCCGTTAAAAACCGAAAAGAAGCTTTCTGAGAAACTGCTTTGTGTTTTGTTAGTTCATCTCACAGAATTACAGCTTTGCTCTCCAGAAGCCTTTCGCTAAGACTGTTCTTGTGGAATTTGCAAAGTGATCTTAGAAGCCCGTAGAGGGCTATGGTGAAAAAGGAAATATCTTCCATTAAAAACAGGGAAGAAGTTTTCTGAGAGACTTCTTTGTGTTCTGTTAATTCCTCTCACAGACTACAGCTTTCACTTCAAGAAGCCTTTCCTTAAGACTGTTCTTGAGGAATTTGCAAAGTGATATTTGGAAGCTCCTAGAAGGCTATGGTGGAAAAGGAAGTATCCTAAGATAAAAACTGAAAAGATGCTTTCTGAAAAACTGCATTGTGTTTTCTTAATTGATATCACGGAGTTATAGATTTCCCCTCCAGAAGCCTTTCGCAAAGATTGTTCTTGTGGAATTTGCAACGTGATATTTGGAAGCCCGCAGAGTGCTATGGTGAAAAAGGAAATATCTTCCGTTAAAAACTGGAAAGAAGATTTCTGAGAAACTCCTTTGTGTTCTGCTAATACATCTCACAAAGTTACAGCTTTCCCCTCAAGAAGCCGATCACTAAGACTGTTCTTGTGGAATTTGCAACGTGATATTTGGAAGCCCACAGAGGGCTATGGTGAAAAAGGAACTATCTTCTCTTGAAAACCGGAAATAAGCTTTCTGAGAAACCGCCATGTGTTCTCTTAATGCACCTCACCGAGTTACAGCTCTCCTCTCAAGAAGACATTCGCTAGGACTGTTCTTGTGGGATTTGCAAAGTGATATTTGGAAGTCCATAGAGGGCTATGGTGAAAAAGGAAATTTCTTCCGTTTAAAACTGGAAAGAAGATTTCTGAGAAATTGCTATTTGTTCTGTTAATTCATCTCACAGAGTTACAGCTTCACCTCCAGAAGCCTTTCGCTAAGACTGTTCTTGTGGAATTTGCAAAGTCATATTTGGAAGCCAATAGAAGTCTATTTTGAAAAAGGAATTATCCTAAGATAGAAACTGAAAAATAAGCTTTCTGAGAAACTGCTTTGTGTTCTGTCAATTCAACTCACAGAGTTACAGCTTTCCCCTCAAGAAGCCTTTTGCTGAGGCTGTTCTTGTGAAATTTTCAAAGTGATATTTGGAAGACCCTAGAGGGCTATGGTGAAAAAGGAAATATCTTCCGTTAAAAACTGGAAAGAAGCTTTATGAGAATCTGCCGTGTGTCATGTTAATACATCTCACCGAGTTATAGCTTTACCCACAAGAAGCCTTTCACTAAGACTGTTCCTGTGGGACTTGCAAAGTGATATTTGGAAGCCCATAGAGGGCTACGGTGAAAATGGAAATATCTTCAGTTAACAATAGGAAAGAAGCTTCTGAGAAACTGCTTTGTGTTCTGTTAATTCATCTCCAAGAGTTACAGCTTTCCCCTCAAGAAGCCTTTCGGTACGACGGCTCTTGTGGAATTTGCAGAGTGATATTTAGAAGCCCACAGAGGGCTATGGTGAAAAAGGAAATAGACTAAGATAAAAACTGAAAACAAGCTTTTTGAGAAGCTGCTTTGTGTTCTGTTAATTCATCTCACAGTGTTCCAGCTTTCCCCTAAAGAAGCCTTTCGCTAAGACTGTTCTTGTGGAATTTTCAAAGAGATATTTGGAAGCCCTTAGAGGGCTATGGTAAAAAAGGATATACCTTCAGTTAAAAACTGGAAAGAAGCTTTCTGAGAAACTGCTTAGTGTTCTGTTAATTCATCTCACAGAGTTACAGTTCTCCCTTCAAGAAGACATTCGCTAAGTGTTTTTGTGGAATTTGTAAAGTGATATTTGGAAACCCTAGAGGGCTATGGTGAAAAAGGAAATATCTTCCATTAAAAACTGGAAAGAAGCTTTTTGAGAAACTGCTTTGTGTTCTGTTAATTCATCTCACAGAGTTATAGCTTTCCCCTCAAAAAGCCTTTCTCTAAGGCTGTTGTTGTGGAATTTGCAAAGGGATATTTGGAATCCCAAAGAGGGCGATGGTGAAAATGGAAATATCCCAACATAAAAACCGAAAAGAACCTTTCTGAGAAACTGCTTTCTGTTCTGGTAGTTCATCTCACAGAGTTACAGCATTCTGCTCAAGGAGCCGTTCACTAAGACTGTTCTTGTGGAATTTGACAAGTGACATTTGGAAGCCCTTAGAGGGCTATGATGAAAAAGTAAATATCCTAAGGTAAAAACTGAAAGGAAACTTTCTGAGAAACTGCTTTGTTTTCTGTTAATTCAACTCACACAGTTACAGCTTTACCCTCAAGAAGCCTTTCGCTAAGGCTGCTGTTGTGGTATTTGCAAAGTGATATTTGGAAGCCCATAGAGGGCTACGGTGAAAAAGGAAATATCTTCAGTTAAAAACTGAAAAGAAGCTTTCTGACAAACTGCTGTGTGTTGTGTCAATTCATCTCAAAGAATTAGAGCTTTCCCCTGAAAACACCTTCCGCTAAGACTGTTCTTGTGGAATTTGCAAAGTGATAATTTGAAGCCCATAGATGGCTATGGTGAAAAAGGAAATATCCTAAGATAAAAACCGAGAAGAAGCTTCCTGAGAAACTGCTTTGTGTTCTTTTATTTAATCTCACAGTGTTACCGCTTTCCCCTCAAGAAGCCATTCAGTAAGACTGTTCTTGTGAAATTTTCAAAGTGATATTTGGAAGCCCATAGTGGGCTATGGTGAAAAAGGAAATATCTTCCCTTAAAAACTAGAAAGAAGCACTCTGAGAAACTGCCGCGTGTTCTGTTAATATATCTCACCGAGTTACAGCTTTCTCCACAAGAAGCCTTTCGCTAAGACTGTTCCTGTGGGATTTGCATAGTGATATTTGGAAGCCCATAGAGGGCTATGGTGAAAAAGGAAATATCCTAAGAAAAAAACTGGAAAGATGATTTCTGAGAAACTGCTTTGTGTTCTGTTAATTCATCTCACTGATTTACAGCTTTCCCCTCAAGAAGCAGTTCACTAAGACTGTTCTTGTGGAATTTGCAAAGTGATATTTGGAATCCCAGAGAGGGCTACGGTGAAAAAGGATATATCTTCCGTTAAAAACTGGAAAGAAGATTTCTGAGAAACTGCTTTGTGTTCTGTTAATTCATCTCACAGAGTTACAGCTTTCCCCTCCAGAAGCCTTTGGCTAAGACTATTCTTGTGGAATTTGCAAAATTTGCAAAGTGATATTTCGAAGCCCTTAGAAGGCTATGGTGAAAAAGGAAATACCCTAAGATAAAAACTGAAAAGAAGCTTTCTGAGCAACTGCTTTGTTTTCTGTTAAATCAACTCACAGAGTTACAGCATTCCCCTCAAGAAGCCTGTCGCTAAGGCTATTTTTGTGGAATTTGCAAAGTGATATTTGGAAGCCCATAGATGGCTATGGTGAAAATGGAAATATCCTAAGATAAAAATAGAAAAGAAGCTTTATGAGAAACTGCTCTGTGTTCTGTTAGTTCATCTCATAGAGTTACAGCTTTCCCCTCAAGAAGCCGTTCACTAAGACTGTTCTTGTGGAATTTGCAAAGTGATATTTGGAAGCCAAGAGAGGACTACGGTGAAAAAGGAAATATCTTCCGTTAAAAACTGGAAAGAAGATTTCTGAGAAACTGCTTTGTGTTCTGTTAATTCATCTCACAGTGTTACAGCTTTCCCCTCCAGAAGTCTTTGGCTAAGACTATTCTTGTGGAATTTGCAAAGTGATATTTCGAAGCCCTTAGAGGGCTATGGTGAAAAAGGAAATACCCTAAGATAAAAACTGAAAAGAAGCTTTCTCAGCAACTGCTTTGTTTTCTGTTAAATCAACTCACAGATTTACAGCTTTCCCCTCAAGAAGCCTGTCGCTAAGGCTGTTTTTGCGGAATTTGCAAAGTGATATTTGGAAGCCCATAGATGGCTATGGTGAAAATGGAAATATCCTAAGATAAAAATAGAAAAGAAGCTTTCTCAGAAACTGCCTTGTGTTCTGTTAGTTCATCTCACAGAGTTACAGCTTTACCCTCAAGAAACCGTTCACTAAGACTGTTCTTGTGAAATTTGCAAAGTGATATTGGAAGCCCGTAGAGGGCTATGGTGAAAAAGGAAATAACTTCAGTTTAAAACTGGAAAGAATCTTTCTGAGAAACTACTTTGTGATCTCTTACTTCAACTCACAGAGTTACAGCTTTCCCTTCAATAAGCCTTTCACTAAGACAGTTCTTGTGGAATTTACAAAGTGATATTTGGAGCCCTTAGAAGGCGATGGTGAAAAAGGAAATATCCTAATATAAAAACTAAAAAGAACCTTTCTGAGAAACTGCTTTGTGTACTGTTAGTTCATCTCATAGAGTTACAGCTTTACCCTCAAGAAGCCGTTGACTAAGACTGTTCTTGTGAAATTTGCAAAGTGATATTTGGAAGCCCATAGAAGGCTATGGTGAAAAAGGAAATACCTTCAATTAGAAACTAGAAAGAAGCTTTGAGAGAAGCTGCATTGTGTTCTGTTAATTCATCTCAGAGTGTTCCAGCTTTCCCCTCAAGAAGCCTGTCGCTAAGACTGTTCTTGTGGAACTTCCAAAGTGATATTTGGAAGCCCTTAGAGGGCTATGGTGAAAAAGCAATATCTTCCGTTAATCCCGGAAAGAAGATTTGTGAGAAACTTCTTTGTGTTCTGTTAATTCATCTCACAGAGTTACAGCTTTCACCTCAAGAAGCCTTTCGCTAAGACTCTTCTTGTGGAATTTGCAAAGTGATATTTGGAATCTTATATAGGGCTACTGTAAAAAAGGAAATATGTTCCGTTAAAAACTGAAAAGAAGCTTTCTGAGAAACTGCCTTGTGTTCTGTTAGTTCATCTCACAGAGTTACAGCTTTACCCTCACGAAACCGTTCACTAAGACTGCTCTTGTGAAATTTGCAAAGTGATATTGGAAGCCCTTAGAGGGATATGGTGAAAAAGGAAATAACTTCAGTTTAAAACTGGAAAGAATCTTTCTGAGAAACTACTTTGTGTTCTCTTAATTCAACTCACAGAGTTACAGCTTTCCCTTCAATAAGCCTTTCGCTAAGACAGTTCTTGTGGAATTTGCAAAGTGATATTTGGAGCCCTTAGAAGGCGATGGTGAAAAAGGAAATAACCTAATATAAAAACTGAAAAGAACATTTCTGAGAAACTGCTTTGTGTACTGTTAATTCATCTCACAGAGTTAATGCTTGTGCCTGCAGAAGCCTTTCACGAAGACTGTTCTTGTGGAATTTGCAAAGAGAAATTTCGAAGCCTATAGAGGGCTATGGTGAAAAAGGGCTTATCTTCCGTTAAAAAGGAGAAAGCAGCTTCTTGAGAAACTGGCGTGTTTTCTGTTAATACATCTCACCAAATTAGAGCTTTCCCTTCCAGAAGCCTTTCGTTAAGACTGTTCTTGTGGAATTTGCAAGGTGATATTTGGAAGACCATAGAGGGCTATGGTGAAAAAGGAAATAGCCTAAGATAGAAACTGAAAAGAAGCTTTCTGAAAAACTGCTTTGTGTTCTGTTGAATCATCTCAAAGAGTTAGAGCTTTCCCCTTAAGAAGCCTTTCGCTAATACTGTTCTTGTGGAATTTGCAAAGTGATATTCGGAAGCCCATAGAGTGCTATAGTGAAAATGGAAATCTCCTAAGATAAAAACCGAAAAGAAGCTTTCTGAGAAACTGCCTTGTGTTCTGTTTGTTCATCTCATAGAGTTACAGAATTCCCCTCAAGAAGCCGTTCACTAAGACTGTTCTTGTGAAATTTGCAAAGTGATATTTGGAAGCCCATAGAAGGCTAGGGTGAAAAAGGAAATACCTTCAATTAGAAACTAAAAAGAAGCTTTCTGAGAAACTGCTTTGTGTTCTGTTAATTCATCTCAGAGTGTTACAGCTTTCCCCTCAAGAAGCCTGTCGCTAAGACTGTTCTTGTGGAACTTCCAAAGTGATATTTGGAAGCCCTTTAGAGGGCTATGGTGAAAAAGCAATATCTTCCGTTAAAAACCGGAAAGAAGATTTCTGAGAAACTTCTTTGTGTTCTGTTAATTCATCTGACAGAGTTACAGCTTTCACCTCAAGAAGCCTTTCGCTAAGACTCTTCTTGTGGTATTTGCAAAGTGATATTTGGAATCTTATATAGGGCTACTGTGAAAAAGGAAATATGTTCCGTTTAAAACTGAAAAGAAGCTTTCTCAGAAACTGCTTTGTGTTCTGTTAATTCATCTTACAGAGTTACAGCATATCCCTCCAGAAGCCTTTCGCTAAGACTGTTCTTGTGGAATTTGCAAAGTGTAATTTGGAAGCCAATGGAGGGCTATGGTGAAATAGGAAATATTTTCCGTTAAAAACCGGAAAGAAGCTTTCTGAGAAACTGTTTTGTGTTCTGTTTATTCATCTCACAACGTTACAGCTTTCCCCTCAAGAAGTCGTTAACTAAGATTGTTTTTGTGGAATTTGGAAAGTGATATTTGGAAGCCCCTAGAGGGCTATGGTGAAAAAGGAAATAGCCTAAGATAAAACTGATAAGAAGCTTTCTGAAAAACTGCCTTGTGTTCTGTCAATTCAACTCACAGTGTTACAGCTTTCCCCTCAAGAAGACTTTCGCTAAGACTGTTGTTGTGGAATTTGCAAAATGATATTTGGAAGCCCATACAGGGCTATGGTTAAAAAGGAAATATCTTCCGTTAAAACTGGAAAGAAGCTTTCTGAGAAACTGCTTTGTGTTCTGTTAATTCATCTCACAGAGTTGCAGCTTTCCCCTCTAGAAGCCTTTCGCTAAGACTGTCCTTGTGGGATGAGCAAAGTGATATTTGGAAGCCCATTGAGGGCTATGGTGAAAAAGGAAATATCCTCTGTTAAAAACTGGAAAGAATATTTCTGAGAAACTGCTTTGTGTTCTGTTATTTTATCTCAAAGAGTTACAGCTTTCGCCTCAAGAAGTCTTTTGCTAAGACTGTTCTTGTGGCATTTCCAAAGTGATATTTGGAAGCCCATAGAGGGCTATGGTGAAAAAAGAAGTATCTTCCGTTAAAAACTGGAAAGAATCTTTCTGAGAAACTGCTTTGTGTTCTGTTAATTCATGTCAGAGAGTTACAGCTTTCCCCTCCAGAAACCTTTCGCTAAGACTGTTGTTTTGTAATTTGCAAAGTGATATTTCGAAGCCCATTCAGGGCTATGCTGAAAAAGGAAATATCCTAAGATAAAAACTGAAAAGAAGCTTTCATAGAAACTGCTTTGTGTTCTGTTAATTCATCTCACAGAGTTACAACTTTCCCTTCCAGAAGCCTTTCGCTAAGACTGTTCCTGTGGAATTTGCAAAGTGATATTTGGAAGCTCATAGAGGGCTATGATGAAAACGGAAATATCTTCAGTTAAAAACTGAAAAGAAGCTTTCTGAGAAACTGCCGTGTGTTTTGTTAATTATACATCTGACCGAGTTAGAGATTTCCTCACAAGAAGCCTTCGCTAAGAATGTTCTTGTGGAATATTCAAAGTCATATTTGGAAGCCCATAGAGGGCTGTGGTGAAAACGGAAATATCATCCGATATAAACTGGAAAGAAGCTTTCTGAGAAACTGCTTAGTGTTCTGTTAATTCATCTCACAGAGTTACAGCTTTCCCTTCCGGAAGCCTTTTGCTAAGACTGTTCCTGTGGAATTTGCAAAGTGATATTTGGAAGCCCTTAGAGGTCTATGGTGAAAAAGGAAATATCTTCAATTAAAAACTGGAAAGAAGCTTTCTGAGAGACTCCTTTGTATTCTGTTAATTCATTTCACAGAATTACAGCTTTCGCCTCAAGAAGTCTTTCGCTAAGAATCTTCTTGTGGAATTTGCAAAGTGATATTTGGAAGCCCATAGAATGCTATGGTGAAAAAGGAAATATCTTCCGTTAAAAACTGGATAGAAGATTTCTGAGAAACTGCTTTGTGTTCTGTTAATTCATCTCAGAGAGTTACAGCTTTCCCTCAAGTAGCCTTCCGCTAAGTCTGTTCTTGTGGAATTTGCAAAGTGATATTTGGAAGACCCTAGAGGGCTATGGTGAAAAAGGAAATATCTTCCGTTAAAAACCGAAAAGAAGATTTCTGAGAAACTGCTTTGTGTTCTGTTAATTCATCTCACAGAGTTACAGCTTTCACCTCAAAGAGGCTTTTGCTAAGACAGTTCTTGTGGAATTTGCAAAGTGATATTTTGAAGCCCATAGAAGTCTATGGTGAAAGAGTAAATATCTTCTGCAAAATACTGGAAAGAAGCTGTCTGAGAAACTACTTTGTGTACTGTTAATTCATCTCACAGAATTACTGCTTTCCCCTCAAGAAGCCTTTCACTAAGACTGTTCTTAAGAAATTTGCAAAGTGATATTTGGAAACCCATAGAGGGCTATGGTGAAAAAGGAAATATCTTCCGTTAAAAACTGGAAAGAAGCTTTCTGAGAAACTGCTTTGTGTTCTGTTAATTCTTCTTACAGTGTTACAACTTTCGCCTCTAGAAGCCTTTTGCTAACACTGTTGGTGTAGAACTTGTAAAGTGATATTTGGAAGCCCATAGAGGGCTGTGGTGAAAAAGGAAATATCCTAAGGTAAAAACTGAAAAGAAGCATTCTGAGAAACTGCTCTGTGCTCTGTTAAATCAGCTCAGAGAGTTACAGCTTTAACTTCAAGAAGCCTCTCTCTAAGGCTGTTTTTGTGGAATTGGCAAAGAGATATTTGGAAGCCCGTAGAGGGCTATGGAGAAAACGGCAATATCTTCCGTTAAAAACTGAAAAGAAGTGTTCGGAGAAACTGCTTCGTGTTCTGTTAATTCATCGCAGAGAGTTACAGCTTTCCCCTCAAGAAGCCTTTCGCTAAGACTGTTCTTGTGGAATTTGCAAAGTGATATTTGGAAGCCCATAGTGGCCTCACAGAGTTACAGCTTTCTCGCAAGAAGTCTTTCGCTAAGACTGTTCTTGTGGAATTAGCAAAGTGATATTTAGAAGCCCATAAAGGGCTATGTTCAAAAATGAAATATCTTCCATAAAAACTAGAAAGAATCTTTCTGAGAAACTGCTTTGTGTTCTGTTAATTCTTCCCACAGTGTTACAGCTTTCCCCTCAAGAAGCCGTTCACTAAGACTGTTCTTGTGGAATTTGCAAAGTGATATTTGGAAGCCCAGAGAGGGCTACAGTGAAAAAGGAAATATCTTCCGTTAAAAACTGGAAAGAAGATTTCTGAGAAACTGCTTTGTGTTCTGTTAATTCATCTCACAGAGTTACTGCGTTCCTCTCAAGAAGCCTTTCGCTAAGACTGTTCTATTGGAAGTTGCAAAGTGAGATTTAGAAGTCCATAGAGGGCTATGGTGAAAAAGGAAATATTTTACCTTAAAAACTGGAAGAACCTTTCTGAGAAACTGCGTTGTGTTCCGTTAATTCATCTCACACAGTTACATATTTTGCCTCAAGAAGGCGTTCGATAAGACTGTTCTTGTGGAATTTGTACAGTGATATTTGGAAGCCCATAGAGGGCTATGGTGAAAAAGGAAGAATCTTCCGTTAAAAACTGGAAAGAAGCTTTCTGAGAAACTGCTTTGTGTTCTGTTAATTGATCTCACAGACTTACAGCTTTCCGCTCAAGAAGCCTTTCGCTAAGACTCTTCCTGGGGAATTTGGAAAGTGATATTTGGAGCCCATGGAGGGCTATGGTGAAAAAGGAAATATCTTCAGTTAAAAGCTGGAAAGAAGGTTTCTGAGAAACTGCTTTGTGTTCTGTTAATTTATCTCAAAGGGATACAGCTTTCCCCTAAAGAAGGCTTTCGCTAAGACTGTTCTTGTGCTATTTTCAAGGCGATAGTTGGAATCCAGAAGAGGGCTATGGTGAAATAGGAAATATCTTCAGTTAAAAATTGGAAATAAGCTTTCTAAGAAGCTGTTTGTGTTCTGTGAATTCATCTCACAAAGTTACAGATTTCCCCTCAAAAAGCCTTTCACTAAGATTGTTCTTGTGGAATTTTCAAAGTGATATTTGGAATCCCATAGAAGGCTATGGTGAAAACGGAAATATCCTAAGATAAAAACTGAAAAGAAGGTTTCTGAGAAACTGCTTTGTGTTCTGTTAATTCACCTCACAGAGTTACAGCTTTCCCCTGAAGAAGCCTTTCGCTAAGACTGTTCTTGTGGAATTTGCAAAGTGATATTTGGAAGCCGATAGAGGGCTATGGTGAAAGAAGAAATATCTTCTGTTAAAAACTGGAAAGAAGCTTTCTGAGAAACTGCTTTGTGTTCTGTTAATTTATCTTACAGAGTTAAAGCTTTCCCCTCAAGAAACCTTTCTCTAAGGATGTTCTTGTGTAATTTGCAAAGTGATATTTGGAAGCCCATAGAGGGCTATGGTGATAAAGGAAATATCTTCAGTTCAAAACTGGAAAGAAGATTTCTGTAAAACTGCTTTGTGATCTGTTAATTCGTCTCACAGAGTTACAGCTTTCCCCTCAAGACGCCTTTTGGGAAGATTGTTGTTGTGGAATTTGCAAACTGATATTTGGACGCCCATAGAGGGCTATGGTGAAAAAGGAAATACCCCAGTTGAAAACTGGAAAGAAGCTTTCTGAGAAACTGCTTTGTGTTCTGTTAATTCACATCACAGAGTTACAGCTTTCCCCTCAAGAAGTCTTTCGCTAAGACACTTCTTGTGGAATTTGCGATGTGATATTTGGAAGCCATTAGAGGGCTATGGTGAAAAAGAAAATATCCTCAGTTAAAAAGTTGAAAGAAGATTTATGAGAAACTGCTTTGTGTTTTTTTAATTCATCTCACAGGGTTACAGCTTTCCGCTCAAGAAGCCTTTCGCTAAGACTGTTCCTCTGGAATATGCAAAGTGTTATTTTGGAGCCCATAGGGAGCTACGGTGAAAAGGTAATATGTTCAGTTTAAAACTGGAAAGAAGCTTTTTGAGAATCTGCTTTGTGTTCTTTAAATTCATCTCACAGAGTAACAGCTTTCCCCTCTAGAATTCTTTCGTTAAGACTGTTCTTGTGGAATTTGCAAAGTGATATTGGGAAGCCCATAGAAGTCTATGGTGAAAAAGGAAAAATCTTCCGTTAAAACTCTGAAGAAGCATTCTGTGAAACTGCCGTGTGTTCTGATAATGCATCTCACCGAATTACAGCATTCCCCTAAAGAAGCCTTTCGCAAAGTCTGTTCTGGTGGGATTTTCTAAGAGATATTTGGAAGCCCATAGAGGGCTGTGGGGAAAACGGAAATATCTTCGGCTGAAAACTGCAAAGAAGCTTTCTGAGAAACAGCTCTGTGTTCTGTTAATTCATTTCAGAGAGTTACAGATTTCCGCTCCAGAAGCCTTTTGCTAAGACTGCTCTTTTGGAATTTGCAAAGTGATATTTGGAAGCCCTTAGAGGGCTATGGTGAAAAAGGAAATATCTTCATTTAAAAACTGGAAAGAAGCCTTCTGAGATACTGCCGTGTGTTCTGTTAATACGTCTAACCGAGTTACAGCTTTCCCCTCAAGAAGCCTTTCGCTAAGACTGTTCTTGTGGTATTTGCAATGTGATATTTGGAAGCCCATATAGGGCTATGGTGAAAAAGGAAATATCTTCAGTTAAAAACTGGAAAGAAGCTTTCTGAGAAACTGCCTTGTGTTCTGTTAATTCATCTCACAGAGTTACAGGATTCCCCTCCAGAAGACTTTCGCTAGGACTGTTCTTGTGGAATTTGCAAAATGATGTTTGGAAGCCCAAAGAGAGCTATGGTGAAAAAGGAAATATCCTAAGATAAAAACGGAAAAGAAGCTTTCTGAGGAACTGCTTTGTGTTCTCTTAATTCGTATCCCAGAGTTACAAATTTTTCCTCAAGAAGACATTCGCTAAGACTGTTCTTGTGCAATTTGCAAAGTGATATTTGGAAGCCCATAGAGGGCCATGATGAAAAAGGAAATCTCTTCAGTTAAAAACTGGAAAGAAACTTTCTGAGAAACTGTTTTGTGTTCTGGTAATTCATCTCACAGACTTACAGCTTTCTTCTCAAGAAGCTTTTCGGTAAGTCTGTTTTGTGGAATTTGCAAAGTGATATTTGGATGCCCATAGTGGGCTATGGAGAAAAAGGAAATATCTTCCGTTAAAAACTGGGAAGAAGATTTCTGAGACACTGCTTTGTGTTCTGTTAATTTATCTAACAGAGTTACAGCATTCCCCTAGAGAAGTCATTCGCTAAGATTCTTTTTGTGGAATTTGCAAAGTGATATTTGGAAGCCCCTAGAGGGCTTCAGTGAAAAAGGAAATATCTTCAGTTAAAAACTGGAAAGAAGATTTCTGAGAAACTGTTTTGTGTTCTGATAATACATCTCACAGGATTACAACTTACCCTTCAAGAAGCCTTTCGATAAGACTGTTCTTGTGGGATTTGCAAAGTGATATTTGGAAGCCCAAATATGGCTATGGTGAAAAAGGAAATTTCTTCAGTTAAAAACTGGAAAGAAGCTTTCTGACAAACTGCTTTGTGTTCTGTTAATTCAACTCACTGAGTTACAGTTTTCCCCTCCAGAAGCCTTTCCCTAAGACTGTTCTTGTGGAATTTGCAAAGTGATATTCGAAAGCCCACAGAGGGCTATAGTGAAAAACAAAATATCTTCCGTTAAAAACTGGAAAGAAGCTTTCTGAGAAACTGCCGTGTGTTCTATTAATACATCTCACACAGTTCCTGCTTTGCTCTCAAGAAGACCTTCGCTACGACTGTTCTTGAGGAATTTGCAAAGTGATATTTGGAAGCCCATAGAGGGATATGTTGAAAAAGGAAATATCTTTCGTTAAAAACTGAAAAGAAGCTTTCTGAGAAACTGCTTTGTGTTCTGTTAATTCAACTCACAGAGTTACAGCTTTCCCCTCAAGAAACCTTTTGCTAAGACTGTTCTTTTGGAATTTGCAAAGTGATATTTGGAAGCCCATAGAGGGCTATGGTGAAAAAGGAAATATCCTATGATAAAAACTGAAAAGAAGCTTTCTGAGAAACTGCTTTGTGTTCTGTTAATTCAACTCACAGAGTTACAGCTTTCCCCTCAAGAAACCTTTTGCTAAGACTGTTCTTTTGGAATTTGCAAAGTGATATTTGGAAGCCCATAGAGGGCTAAGCTGAAAAAGGAAATATCTTCCGTTAAAAACTGGAAAGAAGATTTCTGAGAAACTGCTTTGTGTTCTGTTAATGCATCTCACAGAGATACAGCTCTCCCATCCAGAAACCTTTCGCTAACACTGTTCTTGTGGAATTTGCAAAGTGATATTTGGAAGCAAAGAGAGAGCTATGGTGAAAAAGGAAATATCCTAAGATAAAAACTGGAAAGAAGGTTTCTGAGAAACTACCGTGTGTTCTGTTAATTCATCTCACAGTGGTTCAGCTTTCCTCTCCAGAAGCCTTTCGCTAAGACTGTTCTTGTGGAATTTGGAAAGTGAAATTTGGAAGCCCATTGAGGGCTATGATGAAAAAGGAATTTTCTTCCGTTAAAAACCGAAAAGAAGCTTTCTGAGAAACTGCTTTGTGTTTTGTTAGTTCATCTCACAGAATTACAGCTTTGCTCTCCAGAAGCCTTTCGCTAAGACTGTTCTTGTGGAATTTGCAAAGTGATCTTGGAAGCCCGTAGAGGGCTATGGTGAAAAAGGAAATATCTTCCATTAAAAACAGGGAAGAAGCTTTCTGAGAGACTTCTTTGTGTTCTGTTAATTCCTCTCACAGACTACAGCTTTCACTTCAAGAAGCCTTTCCTTAAGACTGTTCTTGAGGAATTTGCAAAGTGATATTTGGAAGCTCCTAGAAGGCTATGGTGGAAAAGGAAGTATCCTAAGATAAAAACTGAAAAGATGCTTTCTGAAAAACTGCATTGTGTTTTCTTAATTGATATCACGGAGTTATAGATTTCCCCTCCAGAAGCCTTTCGCAAAGATTGTTCTTGTGGAATTTGCAACGTGATATTTGGAAGCCCGCAGAGTGCTATGGTGAAAAAGGAAATATCTTCCATTAAAAACTGGAAAGAAGATTTCTGAGAAACTCCTTTGTGTTCTGCTAATACATCTCACAAAGTTACAGCTTTCCCCTCAAGAAGCCGATCACTAAGACTGTTCTTGTGGAATTTGCAACGTGATATTTGGAAGCCCGCAGAGGGCTATGGTGAAAAAGGAACTATCTTCTCTTAAAAACCGGAAATAAGCTTTCTGAGAAACCGCCATGTGTTCTCTTAATGCACCTCACCGAGTTACAGCTTTCCCCTCAAGAAGACATTCGCTAGGACTGTTCTTGTGGGATTTGCAAAGTGATATTTGGAAGTCCATAGAGGGCTATGGTGAAAAAGGAAATTTCTTCCGTTTAAAACTGGAAAGAAGATTTCTGAGAAATTGCTATTTGTTCTGTTAATTCATCTCACAGAGTTACAGCTTCACCTCCAGAAGCCTTTCGCTAAGACTGTTCTTGTGGAATTTGCAAAGTCATATTTGGAAGCCAATAGAAGTCTATTTTTAAAAAGGAATTATCCTAAGATAGAAACTGAAAAATAAGCTTTCTGAGAAACTGCTTTGTGTTCGGTCAATTCAACTCACAGAGTTACAGCTTTCCCCTCAAGAAGCCTTTTGCTGAGGCTGTTCTTGTGAAATTTTCAAAGTGATATTTGGAAGCCCCTAGAGGGCTATGGTGAAAAAGGAAATATCTTCCGTTAAAAACTGGAAAGAAGCTTTCTGAGAATCTGCCGTGTGTTATGTTAATACATCTCACCGAGTTACAGCTTTCCCCACAAGAAGCCTTTCACTAAGACTGTTCCTGTGGGATTTGCAAAGTGATATTTGGAAGCCCATAGAGGGCTACGGTGAAAATGGAATTATCTTCAGTTAACAACTGGAAAGAAGCTTCTGAGAAACTGCTTTGTGTTCTCTTAATTCATTTCACAGAGTTACAGCTTTCCCTCAAGAAGCCTTTCACTAAGACTCTTCTTGTGGAATTTGCAAAGTGATCTTTGGAAGCCCATAGAGGGCTATGGTGAAAAAGGAAATATCTTCCGTTAAAAACTGTAAAGAAGCTTTATGAGAATCTGCCGTGTGTCATGTTAATACATCTCACCGAGTTACAGCTTTACCCACAAGAAGCCTTTCGCTAAGACTGTTCCTGTGGGATTTGCAAAGTGATATTTGGAAGCCCATAGAGGGCTACGGTGAAAATGGAAATATCTTCAGTTAACAACAGGAAAGAAGCTTCTGAGAACCTGCTTTGTGTTCTGTTAATTCATCTCCAAGAGTTACAGCTTTCCCCTCAAGAAGCCTTTCGGTACGACGGCTCTTGTGGAATTTGCAGAGTGATATTTAGAAGCCCACAGAGGGCTATGGTGAAAAAGGAAATAGACTAAGATAAAAACTGAAAACAAGCTTTTTGAGAAGCTGCTTTGTGTTCTGTTAATTCATCTCACAGTGTTCCAGCTTTCCCCTAAAGAAGCCTTTCGCTAAGACTGTTCTTGTGGAATTTTCAAAGAGATATTTGGAAGCCCTTAGAGGGCTATGGTAAAAAAGGATATACCTTCAGTTAAAAACTGGAAAGAAGCTTTCTGAGAAACTGCTTAGTGTTCTGTTAATTCATCTCACAGAGTTACAGTTCTCCCTTCAAGAAGACATTCGCTAAGAGTGTTTTTGTGGAATTTGTAAAGTGATATTTGGAAACCCTAGAGGGCTATGGTGAAAAAGGAAATATCTTCCATTAAAAACTGGAAAGAAGCTTTCTGAGAAACTGCTTTGTGTTCTGTTAATTCATCTCACAGAGTTATAGCTTTCCCCTCAAAAAGCCTTTCTCTAAGGCTGTTGTTGTGGAATTTGCAAAGTGATATTTGGAATCTCAAAGAGGGCTATGGTGAAAATGGAAATATCCTAAGATAAAAACCGAAAAGAACCTTTCTGAGAAACTGCTTTCTGTTCTGGTAGTTCATCTCACAGAGTTACAGCATTCTGCTAAAGCAGCCGTTCACTAAGACTGTTCTTGTGGAATTTGACAAGTGACATTTGGAAGCCCTTAGAGGGCTATGATGAAAAAGTAAATATCCTAAGGTAAAAACTGAAAGGAAACTTTCTGAGAAACTGCTTTGTTTTCTATTAATTCAACTCACACAGTTGCAGCTTTATCCTCAAGAAGCCTTTCGCTAAGGCTGCTGTTGTGGTATTTGCAAAGTGATATTTGGAAGCCCATAGAGGGCTACGGTGAAAAAGGAAATATCTTCAGTTAAAAAGTGAAAAGAAGCTTTCTGACAAACTGCTGTGTGTTGTGTCAATTCATCTCAAAGAATTAGAGCTTTCCCCTGAAAACACCTTCCGCTAAGACTGTTCTTGTGGAATTTGCAAAGTGATAATTTGAAGCCCATAGATGGCTATGGTGAAAAAGGAAATATCCTAAGATAAAAACCGAGAAGAAGCTTCCTGAGAAACTGCTTTGTGTTCTTTTATTTTATCTCACAGTGTTACCGCTTTCCCCTCAAGAAGCCATTCAGGAAGACTGTTCTTGTGAAATTTTCAAAGTGATATTTGGAAGCCCATAGTGGGCTATGGTGAAAAAGGAAATATCTTCCATTAAAAACTAGAAAGAAGCACTCTGAGAAACTGCCGCGTGTTCTGTTAATATATCTCACCGGGTTACAGCTTTCTCCACAAGAAGCCTTTCGCTAAGACTGTTCCTGTGGGATTTGCATAGTGATATTTGGAAGCCCATAGAGGGCTACGGTGAAAAAGGAAATATCTTCCGTTAAAAACTGGAAAGAAGATTTCTGAGAAACTGCTTTGTGTTCTGTTAATTCATCTCACAGAGTTACAGCTTTCCCCTCCAGAAGTCTTTGGTTAAGACTATTATTGTGGAACTTGCAAAATTTGCAAAGTGATATTTCGAAGCCCTTACAGGGCTATGGTGAAAAAGGAAATACCCTAAGATGAAAACTGAAAAGAAGCTTTCTGAGCAACTGCTTTGTTTTCTGTTAAATCAACTCACAGAGTTACAGGTTTCCCATCAAGAAGCCTGTCGCTAAGGCTGTTTTTGTCGAATTTTTAAAGTGATATTTGGAAGCCCACAGATGGCTATGGTGAAAATGGAAATATCCTAAGATAAAAATAGAAAAGAAGCTTTCTGAGAAACTGCCTTGTGTTCTGTTAGTTCATCTCACAGAGTTACAGCTTTACCCTCAAGAAACCGTTCACTAAGACTGTTCTTGTGAAATTTGCAAAGTGATATTGGAAGCCCGTAGAGGGCTATGGTGAAAAAGGAAATAACTTCAGTTTAAAACTGGAAAGAATCTTTCCGAGAAACTACTTTGTGTTCTCTTAATTCAACTCACAGCGTTACAGCTTTCCCTTCAATAAGCCTTT
Organism: Chlorocebus sabaeus; assembly: GCF_047675955.1. Taxonomy (NCBI): domain Eukaryota; kingdom Metazoa; phylum Chordata; class Mammalia; order Primates; family Cercopithecidae; genus Chlorocebus; species Chlorocebus sabaeus. The sequence goes on along the minus strand of NW_027327681.1, from coordinate 136,546 downwards.
CGCTAAGACAGTTCTTGTGGAATTTGCAAAGTGATATTTGGAGCCCTTAGAAGGTGACGGTGAAAAATGAAATATCCTAATATAAAAACTGAACAGAAGCTTTCTGAGAAACTGCTTTGTATACTGTTAATTCATCTCACAGATTTACAGCTTGTCCCTGCAGAAGCCTTTCACTAAGACTGTTCTTGTGGAATTTGCAAAGAGAAATTTCGAAGCCTATAGAGGGCTATGGTGAAAAAGGGAATATCTTCCATTAAAAACCGAAAAGAAGCTTTCTGAGAAACTGCTTTGTGTTCTGTTAGTTCATCTCACAGGGTTTGAGCTTTCCTCTCAAGGAGCCCCGTTCACTAAGACTCTTCTTGTGCAATTTGCAAATTCATATTTGGTAACCCATAGAGGGCTATGGTGAAAAAGGAAATATCTCCCGTTAAAAAAGTAGAAAGCAGCTTCTTGAGAAACTGGCGTGTTTTCTGTTAATACATCTCACCGAATTAGAGCTTTCCCTTCCAGAAGACTTTCGCTCAGACTGTTCTTGTGGAATTTGCAAGGTGATATTTGGAAGACCATAGAGGGCTATGGTGAAAAAGGAAATAGCCTAAGATAGAAACTGAAAAGAAGCTTTCTGAAAAACTGCTTTGTGTTCTGTTGAATCATCTCAAAGAGTTAGAGCTTTCCCCTTAAGAAGCCTTTCGCTAATACTGTTCTTGTGGAATTTGCAAAGTGATATTCGGAAGCCCATAGAGTGCTATAGTGAAAATGGAAATCTCCTAAGATAAAAACCGAAAAGAAGCTTTATGAGAAACTGCTCTGTGTTCTGTTAGTTCATCTCATAGAGTTACAGCTTTCCCCTCAAGAAGCCGTTCACTAAGACTGTTCTGGTGGAATTTGCAAAGAGATATTTGGAAGCCCAGAGAGGGCTACGGTGAAAAAGGAAATATCTTCCGTTAAAAACTGGAAAGAACATTTCTGAGAAACTGCTTTGTGTTCTGTTAATTCATCTCACAGTGTTACAGCTTTCCCCTCCAGAAGTCTTTGGCTAAGACTATTCTTGTGGAATTTGCAAAGTGATATTTCGAAGCCCTTAGAGGGCTATGGTGAATAAGGAAATACCCTAAGATGAAAACTGAAAAGAAGCTTTCTGAGCAACTGCTTTGTTTTCTGTCAAATCAACTCACAGAGTTACAGCTTTCCCCTCAAGAAGCCTGTCGCTAAGGCTGTTTTTGTGGAATTTGCAAAGTGATATATGGAAGCCCACAGATGGCTATGGTGAAAATGGAAATATCCTAAGATAAAAATAGAAAAGAAGCTTTTTGAGAAACTGCCTTGTGTTCTGTTAGATCATCTCACAGAGTTACAGCTTTACCCTCAAGAAACCGTTCACTAAGACTGTTCTTGTGAAATTTGCAAAGTGATATTGGAAGCCCGTAGAGGGCTATGGTGAAAAAGGAAATAACTTCAGTTTAAAACTGGAAAGAATCTTTCTGAGAAACTACTTTGTGTTCTCTTAATTCAACTCACAGAGTTACAGCTTTCCCTTCAATAAGCGTTTCGCTAAGACAGTTCTTGTGGAATTTGCAAAGTGATATTTGGAGCCCTTAGAAGGCGACGGTGAAAAAGGAAATATCCTAATATAAAAACTGAACAGAAGCTTTCTGAGAAACTGCTTTGTGTACTGTTAATTCATCTCACAGAGTTACAGCTTGTCCCTGCAGAAGCCTTTCAATAAGACTGTTCTTGTGGAATTTGCAAAGAGAAATTTCGAAGCCTATAGAGGGCTATGGTGAAAAAGCGAATATCTTCCATTAAAAACCGAAAAGAAGCTTTCTGAGAAACTGCTTTGTGTTCTGTTAGTTCATCTCACAGAGTTTGAGCTTTCCTCTCAAGGAGCCCCGTTCACTAAAACTCTTCTTGTGCAATTTGCAAATTCATATTTGGTAACCCATAGAGGGCTATGGTGAAAAAGGAAATATCTCCCGTTAAAAAAGTAGAAAGCAGCTTCTTGAGAAACTGGCGTGTTTTCTGTTAATACATCTCACCGAATTAGAGCTTTCCCTTCCAGAAGACTTTCGCTCAGACTGTTCTTGTGGAATTTGCAAGGTGATATTTGGAAGACCATAGAGGGCTATGGTGAAAAAGGAAATAGCCTAAGATAGAAACTGAAAAGAAGCTTTCTGAAAAACTGCTTTGTGTTCTGTTGAATCATCTCAAAGAGTTAGAGCTTTCCCCTTAAGAAGCCTTTCGCTAATACTGTTCTTGTGGAATTTGCAAAGTGATATTCGGAAGCCCATAGAGTGCTATAGTGAAAATGGAAATCTCCTAAGATAAAAACCGAAAAGAAGCTTTATGAGAAACTGCTCTGTGTTCTGTTAGTTCATCTCATAGAGTTACAGCTTTCCCCTCAAGAAGCCGTTCACTAAGACTGTTCTGGTGGAATTTGCAAAGAGATATTTGGAAGCCCAGAGAGGGCTACGGTGACAAAGGAAATATCTTCCGTTAAAAACTGGAAAGAACATTTCTGAGAAACTGCTTTGTGTTCTGTTAATTCATCTCACAGTGTTACAGCTTTCCCCTCCAGAAGTCTTTGGCTAAGACTATTCTTGTGGAATTTGCAAAGTGATATTTCGAAGCCCTTAGAGGGCTATGGTGAATAAGGAAATACCCTAAGATGAAAACTGAAAAGAAGCTTTCTGAGCAACTGCTTTGTTTTCTGTCAAATCAACTCACAGAGTTACAGCTTTCCCCTCAAGAAGCCTGTCGCTAAGGCTGTTTTTGTGGAATTTGCAAAGTGATATATGGAAGCCCACAGATGGCTATGGTGAAAATGGAAATATCCTAAGATAAAAATAGAAAAGAAGCTTTTTGAGAAACTGCCTTGTGTTCTGTTAGATCATCTCACAGAGTTACAGCTTTACCCTCAAGAAACCGTTCACTAAGACTGTTCTTGTGAAATTTGCAAAGTGATATTGGAAGCCCGTAGAGGGCTATGGTGAAAAAGGAAATAACTTCAGTTTAAAACTGGAAAGAATCTTTCTGAGAAACTACTTTGTGTTCTCTTAATTCAACTCACAGAGTTACAGCTTTCCCTTCAATAAGCGTTTCGCTAAGACAGTTCTTGTGGAATTTGCAAAGTGATATTTGGAGCCCTTAGAAGGCGACGGTGAAAAAGGAAATATCCTAATATAAAAACTGAACAGAAGCTTTCTGAGAAACTGCTTTGTGTACTGTTAATTCATCTCACAGAGTTACAGCTTGTCCCTGCAGAAGCCTTTCAATAAGACTGTTCTTGTGGAATTTGCAAAGAGAAATTTCGAAGCCTATAGAGGGCTATGGTGAAAAAGCGAATATCTTCCATTAAAAACCGAAAAGAAGCTTTCTGAGAAACTGCTTTGTGTTCTGTTAGTTCATCTCACAGAGTTTGAGCTTTCCTCTCAAGGAGCCCCGTTCACTAAAACTCTTCTTGTGCAATTTGCAAATTCATATTTGGTAACCCATAGAGGGCTATGGTGAAAAAGGAAATATCTCCCGTTAAAAAAGTAGAAAGCAGCTTCTTGAGAAACTGGCGTGTTTTCTGTTAATACATCTCACCGAATTAGAGCTTTCCCTTCCAGAAGCCTTTCGCTAAGACTGTTCTTGTGGAATTTGCAAGGTGATATTTGGAAGACCATAGAGGGCTATGGTGAAAAAGGAAATAGCCTAAGATAGAAACTGAAAAGAAGCTTTCTGAAAAACTGCTTTGTGTTCTGTTGAATCATCTCAAAGAGTTAGAGCTTTCCCCTTAAGAAGCCTTTCGCTAATACTGTTCTTGTGGAATTTGCAAAGTGATATTCGGATGCCCATAGAGTGCTATAGTGAAAATGGAAATCTCCTAAGATAAAAACCGAAAAGAAGCTTTCTGAGAAACTGCCTTGTGTTCTGTTAGTTCATCTCATAGAGTTACAGCTTTCCCCTCAAGAAGCCGTTCACTAAGACTGTTCTTGTGAAATTTGCAAAGTGATATTTGGAAGCCCATAGAAGGCTATGGTGAAAAAGGAAATATCTTCCGTTAAAAACTGGAAAGAAGATTTCTGAGAAACTGCTTTGTGTTCTGTTAATTCATCTCAGAGTGTTACAGCTTTCCCCTCAAGAAGCCTGTCGCTAAGACTGTTCTTGTGGAACTTCCAAAGTGATATTTGGAAGCCCTTAGAGGGCTATGGTGAAAAAGCAATATCTTCCGTTAAAAACCGGAAAGAAGCTTTCTGAGAAACTGCTTTGTGTTCTGTTAATTCATCTCACAGAGTTACAGGATTCCCCTCCAGAAGACTTTCGCTAGGACTGTTCTTGTGGAATTTGCAAAATGATGTTTGGAAGCCCAAAGAGAGCTATGGTGAAAAAGGAAATATCCTAAGATAAAAACGGAAAAGAAGCTTTCTGAGGAACTGCTTTGTGTTCTCTTAATTCGCATCCCAGAGTTACAAATTTTTCCTCAAGAAGACATTCGCTAAGACTGTTCTTGTGCAATTTGCAAAGTGATATTTGGAAGCCCATAGAGGGCCCTGATGAAAAAGGAAATCTCTTCAGTTAAAAACTGGAAAGAAACTTTCTGAGAAACTGTTTTGTGTTCTGGTAATTCATCTCACAGACTTACAGCTTTCTTCTCAAGAAGCTTTTCGGTAAGTCTGTTTTGTGGAATTTGCAAAGTGATATTTGGATGCCCATAGTGGGCTATGGAGAAAAAGGAAATATCTTCCGTTAAAAACTGGGAAGAAGATTTCTGAGACACTGCTTTGTGTTCTGTTAATTTATCTAACAGAGTTACTGCATTCCCCTAGAGAAGTCATTCGCTAAGATTCTTTTTGTGGAATTTGCAAAGTGATATTTGGAAGCCCCTAGAGGGCTTCGGTGAAAAAGGAAGTATCTTCAGTTAAAAACTGGAAAGAAGATTTCTGAGAAACTGTTTTGTGTTCTGATAATACATCTCACAGGATTACAACTTTCCCTTCAAGAAGCCTTTCGATAAGACTGTTCTTGTGGGATTTGCAAAGTGATATTTGGAAGCCCAAATATGGCTATGGTGAAAAAGGAAATTTCTTCAGTTAAAAACTGGAAAGAAGCTTTCTGAGAAACTGCTTTGTGTTCTGTTAATTCAACTCACTGAGTTACAGTTTTCCCCTCCAGAAGCCTTTCCCTAAGACTGTTCTTGTGGAATTTGCAAAGTGATATTCGAAAGCCCACAGAGGGCTATAGTGAAAAACAAAATATCTTCCGTTAAAAACTGGAAAGAAGCTTTCTGAGAAACTGCCGTGTGTTCTATTAATACATCTCACACAGTTCCAGCTTTGCTCTCAAGAAGACCTTCGCTACGACTGTTCTTGAGGAATTTGCAAAGTGATATTTGGAAGCCCATAGAGGGATATGTTGAAAAAGGAAATATCTTTCGTTAAAAACTGAAAAGAAGCTTTCTTAGAAACTGCTATGTGTTCTGTTAATTCATCTCAACGAGTTACAACTTTCCCCTCAAGAAGCCTTCAGCTATGGCGCCTCTTGTGTAATTTGCAAAATGATATTTGGAAGCCCATAGAGGTCTACTGTGAAAATGGAAATATCCTCAGATAAAAAACGAAAAGAAGTTTTCTGAGAAACTGATTTGTGTTCTGTTAATTCATATGACAGAGTTACAGATTTTCCCTAAAGAAGCCTTTCGCTAAGACTGTTCCTGTGGCATTTGCAAAGTGATATTTGGAAGCCCATAGAGGGCTATGGTGAAAAAGGAAATATCCTATGATAAAAACTGAAAAGAAGCTTTCTGAGAAACTGCTTTGTGTTCTGTTAATTCAACTCACAGAGTTACAGCTTTCCCCTCAAGAAACCTTTTGCTAAGACTGTTCTTTTGGAATTTGCAAAGTGATATTTGGAAGCCCATAGAGGGCTAAGCTGAAAAAGGAAATATCTTCCGTTAAAAACTGGAAAGAAGATTTCTGAGAAACTGCTTTGTGTTCTGTTAATGCATCTCACAGAGATACAGCTCTCCCATCCAGAAACCTTTCGCTAACACTGTTCTTGTGGAATTTGCAAAGTGATATTTGGAAGCAAAGAGAGAGCTATGGTGAAAAAGGAAATATCCTAAGATAAAAACTGAAAAGAAGTTTTCTGAGAAACTGCTTTGTGTTCTGTTAATTCATCTCACAGTGGTACAGCTTTCCCCTCCAGAAGCCTTTCGCTAAGACTGTTCTTGTGGAATTTGCAAAGTGATATTTGGAAGCCCAGAGAGGGCTATGGTGGAAAAGGAAATATCTTCAGTTAAAAACTGGAAAGAAGGTTTCTGAGAAACTACCGTGTGTTCTGTTAATACATCTCACCGAGTTACAGCTTTCCCCTCAAGAAGCCTTTCTGTAAGACTGTTCTTGTGGAATTTGGAAAGTGAAATTTGGAAGCCCATTGAGGGCTATGATGAAAAAGGAAATTTCTTCCGTTAAAAACCGAAAAGAAGCTTTCTGAGAAACTGCTTTGTGTTTTGTTAGTTCATCTCACAGAATTACAGCTTTGCTCTCCAGAAGCCTTTCGCTAAGACTGTTCTTGTGGAATTTGCAAAGTGATCTTAGAAGCCCGTAGAGGGCTATGGTGAAAAAGGAAATATCTTCCATTAAAAACAGGGAAGAAGCTTTCTGAGAGACTTCTTTGTGTTCTGTTAATTCCTCTCACAGACTACAGCTTTCACTTCAAGAAGCCTTTCCTTAAGACTGTTCTTGAGGAATTTGCAAAGTGATATTTGGAAGCTCCTAGAAGGCTATGGTGGAAAAGGAAGTATCCTAAGATAAAAACTGAAAAGATGCTTTCTGAAAAACTGCATTGTGTTTTCTTAATTGATATCACGGAGTTATAGATTTCCCCTCCAGAAGCCTTTCGCAAAGATTGTTCTTGTGGAATTTGCAACGTGATATTTGGAAGCCCGCAGAGTGCTATGGTGAAAAAGGAAATATCTTCCGTTAAAAACTGGAAAGAAGATTTCTGAGAAACTCCTTTGTGTTCTGCTAATACATCTCACAAAGTTACAGCTTTCCCCTCAAGAAGCCGATCACTAAGACTGTTCTTGTGGAATTTGCAACGTGATATTTGGAAGCCCGCAGAGGGCTATGGTGAAAAAGGAACTATCTTCTCTTAAAAACCGGAAATAAGCTTTCTGAGAAACCGCCATGTGTTCTCTTAATGCACCTCACCGAGTTACAGCTTTCCCCTCAAGAAGACATTCGCTAGGACTGTTCTTGTGGGATTTGCAAAGTGATATTTGGAAGTCCATAGAGGGCTATGGTGAAAAAGGAAATTTCTTCCGTTTAAAACTGGAAAGAAGATTTCTGAGAAATTGCTATTTGTTCTGTTAATTCATTTCACAGAGTTACAGCTTTCCCTCAAGAAGCCTTTCACTAAGACTCTTCTTGTGGAATTTGCAAAGTGATCTTTGGAAGCCCATAGAGGGCTATGGTGAAAAAGGAAATATCTTCCGTTAAAAACTGGAAAGAAGCTTTATGAGAATCTGCCGTGTGTCATGTTAATACATCTCACCGAGTTACAGCTTTACCCACAAGAAGCCTTTCGCTAAGACTGTTCCTGTGGGATTTGTAAAGTGATATTTGGAAGCCCATAGAGGGCTACGGTGAAAATGGAAATATCTTCAGTTAACAACAGGAAAGAAGCTTCTGAGAACCTGCTTTGTGTTCTGTTAATTCATCTCCAAGAGTTACAGCTTTCCCCTCAAGAAGACTTTCGGTACGACGGCTCTTGTGGAATTTGCAGAGTGATATTTAGAAGCCCACAGAGGGCTATGGTGAAAAAGGAAATAGACTAAGATAAAAACTGAAAACAAGCTTTTTGAGAAGCTGCTTTGTGTTCTGTTAATTCATCTCACAGTGTTCCAGCTTTCCCCTAAAGAAGCCTTTCGCTAAGACTGTTCTTGTGGAATTTTCAAAGAGATATTTGGAAGCCCTTAGAGGGCTATGGTAAAAAAGGATATACCTTCAGTTAAAAACTGGAAAGAAGCTTTCTGAGAAACTGCTTAGTGTTCTGTTAATTCATCTCACAGAGTTACAGTTCTCCCTTCAAGAAGACATTCGCTAAGAGTGTTTTTGTGGAATTTGTAAAGTGATATTTGGAAACCCTAGAGGGCTATGGTGAAAAAGGAAATATCTTCCATTAAAAACTGGAAAGAAGCTTTCTGAGAAACTACTTTGTGTTCTGTTAATTCATCTCACAGAGTTATAGCTTTCCCCTCAAAAAGCCTTTCTCTAAGGCTGTTGTTGTGGAATTTGCAAAGTGATATTTGGAATCTCAAAGAGGGCTATGGTGAAAATGGAAATATCCTAAGATAAAAACCGAAAAGAACCTTTCTGAGAAACTGCTTTCTGTTCTGGTAGTTCATCTCACAGAGTTACAGCATTCTGCTAAAGCAGCCGTTCACTAAGACTGTTCTTGTGGAATTTGACAAGTGACATTTGGAAGCCCTTAGAGGGCTATGATGAAAAAGTAAATATCCTAAGGTAAAAACTGAAAGGAAACTTTCTGAGAAACTGCTTTGTTTTCTATTAATTCAACTCACACAGTTGCAGCTTTACCCTCAAGAAGCCTTTCGCTAAGGCTGCTGTTGTGGTATTTGCAAAGTGATATTTGGAAGCCCATAGAGGGCTACGGTGAAAAAGGAAATATCTTCAGTTAAAAACTGAAAAGAAGCTTTCTGACAAACTGCTGTGTGTTGTGTCAATTCATCTCAAAGAATTAGAGCTTTCCCCTGAAAACACCTTCCGCTAAGACTGTTCTTGTGGAATTTGCAAAGTGATAATTTGAAGCCCATAGATGGCTATGGTGAAAAAGGAAATATCCTAAGATAAAAACTGAGAAGAAGCTTCCTGAGAAACTGCTTTGTGTTCTTTTATTTTATCTCACAGTGTTACCGCTTTCCCCTCAAGAAGCCATTCAGGAAGACTGTTCTTGTGAAATTTTCAAAGTGATATTTGGAAGCCCATAGTGGGCTATGGTGAAAAAGGAAATATCTTCCATTAAAAACTAGAAAGAAGCACTCTGAGAAACTGCCGCGTGTTCTGTTAATATATCTCACCGGGTTACAGCTTTCTCCACAAGAAGCCTTTCGCTAAGACTGTTCCTGTGGGATTTGCATAGTGATATTTGGAAGCCCATAGAGGGCTATGGTGAAAAAGGAAATATCCTAAGAAAAAAACTGGAAAGATGATTTCTGAGAAACTGCTTTGTGTTCTGTTAATTCATCTCACTGATTTACAGCTTTCCCCTCAAGAAGCCGTTCACTAAGACTGTTCTTGTGGAATTTGCAAAGTGATATTTGGAAGCCCAGAGAGGGCTACGGTGAAAAAGGAAATATCTTCCGTTAAAAACTGGAAAGAAGATTTCTGAGAAACTGCTTTTTGTTCTGTTAATTCATCTCACAGAGTTACAGCTTTCCCCTCCAGAAGTCTTTGGTTAAGACTATTATTGTGGAACTTGCAAAATTTGCAAAGTGATATTTCGAAGCCCTTAGAGGGCTATGGTGAAAAAGGAAATACCCTAAGATGAAAACTGAAAAGAAGCTTTCTGAGCAACTGCTTTGTTTTCTGTTAAATCAACTCACAGAGTTACAGCTTTCCCCTCAAGAAGCCTGTCGCTAAGGCTGTTTTTGTGGAATTTGCAAAGTGATATATGGAAGCCCACAGATGGCTATGGTGAAAATGGAAATATCCTAAGATAAAAATAGAAAAGAAGCTTTTTGAGAAACTGCCTTGTGTTCTGTTAGTTCATCTCACAGAGTTACAGCTTTACCCTCAAGAAACCGTTCACTAAGACTGTTCTTGTGAAATTTGCAAAGTGATATTGGAAGCCCGTAGAGGGCTATGGTGAAAAAGGAAATAACTTCAGTTTAAAACTGGAAAGAATCTTTCTGAGAAACTACTTTGTGTTCTCTTAATTCAACTCACAGAGTTACAGCTTTCCCTTCAATAAGCCTTTCGCTAAGACAGTTCTTGTGGAATTTGCAAAGTGATATTTGGAGCCCTTAGAAGGCGACGGTGAAAAAGGAAATATCCTAATATAAAAACTGAACAGAAGATTTCTGAGAAACTGCTTTGTGTACTGTTAATTCATCTCACAGAGTTACAGCTTGTCCCTGCAGAAGCCTTTCAATAAGACTGTTCTTGTGGAATTTGCAAAGAGAAATTTCGAAGCCTATAGAGGGCTATGGTGAAAAAGCGAATATCTTCCATTAAAAACCGAAAAGAAGCTTTCTGAGAAACTGCTTTGTGTTCTGTTAGTTCATCTCACAGAGTTTGAGCTTTCCTCTCAAGGAGCCCCGTTCACTAAAACTCTTCTTGTGCAATTTGCAAATTCATATTTGGTAACCCATAGAGGGCTATGGTGAAAAAGGAAATATCTCCCGTTAAAAAAGTAGAAAGCAGCTTCTTGAGAAACTGGCGTGTTTTCTGTTAATACATCTCACCGAATTAGAGCTTTCCCTTCCAGAAGCCTTTCGCTCAGACTGTTCTTGTGGAATTTGCAAGGTGATATTTAGAAGACCATAGAGGGCTATGGTGAAAAAGGAAATAGCCTAAGATAGAAACTGAAAAGAAGCTTTCTGAAAAACTGCTTTGTGTTCTGTTGAATCATCTCAAAGAGTTAGAGCTTTCCCCTTAAGAAGCCTTTCGCTAATACTGTTCTTGTGGAATTTGCAAAGTGATATTCGGATGCCCATAGAGTGCTATAGTGAAAATGGAAATCTCCTAAGATAAAAACCGAAAAGAAGCTTTCTGAGAAACTGCCTTGTGTTCTGTTAGTTCATCTCATAGAGTTACAGCTTTCCCCTCAAGAAGCCGTTCACTAAGACTGTTCTTGTGAAATTTGCAAAGTGATATTTGGAAGCCCATAGAAGGCTATGGTGAAAAAGGAAATATCTTCCGTTAAAAACTGGAAAGAAGATTTCTGAGAAACTGCTTTGTGTTCTGTTAATTCATCTCAGAGTGTTACAGCTTTCCCCTCAAGAAGCCTGTCGCTAAGACTGTTCTTGTGGAACTTCCAAAGTGATATTTGGAAGCCCTTAGAGGGCTATGGTGAAAAAGCAATATCTTCCGTTAAAAACCGGAAAGAAGCTTTCTGAGAAACTGCTTTGTGTTCTGTTAATTCATCTCACAGAGTTACAGGATTCCCCTCCAGAAGACTTTCGCTAGGACTGTTCTTGTGGAATTTGCAAAATGATGTTTGGAAGCCCAAAGAGAGCTATGGTGAAAAAGGAAATATCCTAAGATAAAAACGGAAAAGAAGCTTTCTGAGGAACTGCTTTGTGTTCTCTTAATTCGTATCCCAGAGTTACAAATTTTTCCTCAAGAAGACATTCGCTAAGACTGTTCTTGTGCAATTTGCAAAGTGATATTTGGAAGCCCATAGAGGGCCATGATGAAAAAGGAAATCTCTTCAGTTAAAAACTGGAAAGAAACTTTCTGAGAAACTGTTTTGTGTTCTGGTAATTCATCTCACAGACTTACAGCTTTCTTCTCAAGAAGCTTTTCGGTAAGTCTGTTTTGTGGAATTTGCAAAGTGATATTTGGATGCCCATAGTGGGCTATGGAGAAAAAGGAAATATCTTCCGTTAAAAACTGGGAAGAAGATTTCTGAGACACTGCTTTGTGTTCTGTTAATTTATCTAACAGAGTTACTGCATTCCCCTAGAGAAGTCATTCGCTAAGATTCTTTTTGTGGAATTTGCAAAGTGATATTTGGAAGCCCCTAGAGGGCTTCGGTGAAAAAGGAAGTATCTTCAGTTAAAAACTGGAAAGAAGATTTCTGAGAAACTGTTTTGTGTTCTGATAATACATCTCACAGGATTACAACTTTCCCTTCAAGAAGCCTTTCGATAAGACTGTTCTTGTGGGATTTGCAAAGTGATATTTGGAAGCTCAAATATGGCTATGGTGAAAAAGGAAATTTCTTCAGTTAAAAACTGGAAAGAAGCTTTCTGAGAAACTGCTTTGTGTTCTGTTAATTCAACTCACTGAGTTACAGTTTTCCCCTCCAGAAGCCTTTCCCTAAGACTGTTCTTGTGGAATTTGCAAAGTGATATTCGAAAGCCCACAGAGGGCTATAGTGAAAAACAAAATATCTTCCGTTAAAAACTGGAAAGAAGCTTTCTGAGAAACTGCCGTGTGTTCTATTAATACATCTCACACAGTTCCAGCTTTGCTCTCAAGAAGACCTTCGCTACGACTGTTCTTGAGGAATTTGCAAAGTGATATTTGGAAGCCCATAGAGGGATATGTTGAAAAAGGAAATATCTTTCGTTAAAAACTGAAAAGAAGCTTTCTTAGAAACTGCTATGTGTTCTGTTAATTCATCTCAACGAGTTACAACTTTCCCCTCAAGAAGCCTTCAGCTATGGCGCCTCTTGTGTAATTTGCAAAATGATATTTGGAAGCCCATAGAGGTCTACTGTGAAAATGGAAATATCCTCAGATAAAAAACGAAAAGAAGTTTTCTGAGAAACTGATTTGTGTTCTGTTAATTCATATGACAGAGTTACAGATTTTCCCTAAAGAAGCCTTTCACTAAGACTGTTCCTGTGGCATTTGCAAAGTGATATTTGGAAGCCCATAGAGGGCTATGGTGAAAAAGGAAATATCCTATGATAAAAACTGAAAAGAAGCTTTCTGAGAAACTGCTTTGTGTTCTGTTAATTCAACTCACAGAGTTACAGCTTTCCCCTCAAGAAACCTTTTGCTAAGACTGTTCTTTTGGAATTTGCAAAGTGATATTTGGAAGCCCATAGAGGGCTAAGCTGAAAAAGGAAATATCTTCCGTTAAAAACTGGAAAGAAGATTTCTGAGAAACTGCTTTGTGTTCTGTTAATGCATCTCACAGAGATACAGCTCTCCCATCCAGAAACCTTTCGCTAACACTGTTCTTGTGGAATTTGCAAAGTGATATTTGGAAGCAAAGAGAGAGCTATGGTGAAAAAGGAAATATCCTAAGATAAAAACTGAAAAGAAGTTTTCTGAGAAACTGCTTTGTGTTCTGTTAATTCATCTCACAGTGGTACAGCTTTCCCCTCCAGAAGCCTTTCGCTAAGACTGTTCTTGTGGAATTTGCAAAGTGATATTTGGAAGCCCAGAGAGGGCTATGGTGGAAAAGGAAATATCTTCAGTTAAAAACTGGAAAGAAGGTTTCTGAGAAACTACCGTGTGTTCTGTTAATACATCTCACCGAGTTACAGTTTTCCCCTCAAGAAGCCTTTCTGTAAGACTGTTCTTGTGGAATTTGGAATGTGAAATTTGGAAGCCCATTGAGGGCTATGATGAAAAAGGAAATTTCTTCCGTTAAAAACCGAAAAGAAGCTTTCTGAGAAACTGCTTTGTGTTTTGTTAGTTCATCTCACAGAATTACAGCTTTGCTCTCCAGAAGCCTTTCGCTAAGACTGTTCTTGTGGAATTTGCAAAGTGATCTTAGAAGCCCATAGAGGGCTATGGTGAAAAAGGAAATATCTTCCATTAAAAACAGGGAAGAAGCTTTCTGAGAGACTTCTTTGTGTTCTGTTAATTCCTCTCACAGACTACAGCTTTCACTTCAAGAAGCCTTTCCTTAAGACTGTTCTTGAGGAATTTGCAAAGTGATATTTGGAAGCTCCTAGAAGGCTATGGTGGAAAAGGAAGTATCCTAAGATAAAAACTGAAAAGATGCTTTCTGAAAAACTGCATTGTGTTTTCTTAATTGATATCACGGAGTTATAGATTTCCCCTCCAGAAGCCTTTCGCAAAGATTGTTCTTGTGGAATTTGCAACGTGATATTTGGAAGCCCGCAGAGTGCTATGGTGAAAAAGGAAATATCTTCCGTTAAAAACTGGAAAGAAGATTTCTGAGAAACTCCTTTGTGTTCTGCTAATACATCTCACAAAGTTACAGCTTTCCCCTCAAGAAGCCGATCACTAAGACTGTTCTTGTGGAATTTGCAACGTGATATTTGGAAGCCCGCAGAGGGCTATGGTGAAAAAGGAACTATCTTCTCTTAAAAACCGGAAATAAGCTTTCTGAGAAACCGCCATGTGTTCTCTTAATGCACCTCACCGAGTTACAGCTTTCCCCTCAAGAAGACATTCGCTAGGACTGTTCTTGTGGGATTTGCAAAGTGATATTTGGAAGTCCATAGAGGGCTATGGTGAAAAAGGAAATTTCTTCCGTTTAAAACTGGAAAGAAGATTTCTGAGAAATTGCTATTTGTTCTGTTAATTCATCTCACAGAGTTACAGCTTCACCTCCAGAAGCCTTTCGCTAAGACTGTTCTTGTGGAATTTGCAAAGTCATATTTGGAAGCCAATAGAAGTCTATTTTGAAAAAGGAATTATCCTAAGATAGAAACTGAAAAATAAGCTTTCTGAGAAACTGCTTTGTGTTCTGTCAATTCAACTCACAGAGTTACAGCTTTCCCCTCAAGAAGCCTTTTGCTGAGGCTGGCCTTGTGAAATTTTCAAAGTGATATTTGGAAGCCCCTAGAGGGCTATGGTGAAAAAGGAAATATCTTCCGTTAAAAACTGGAAAGAAGCTTTCTGAGAATCTGCCGTGTGTTATGTTAATACATCTCACCGAGTTACAGCTTTCCCCACAAGAAGCCTTTCGCTAAGACTGTTCCTGTGGGATTTGCAAAGTGATATTTGGAAGCCCATAGAGGGCTACGGTGAAAATGGAATTATCTTCAGTTAACAACTGGAAAGAAGCTTCTGAGAAACTGCTTTGTGTTCTGTTAATTCATTTCACAGAGTTACAGCTTTCCCTCAAGAAGCCTTTCACTAAGACTCTTCTTGTGGAATTTGCAAAGTGATCTTTGGAAGCCCATAGAGGGCTATGGTGAAAAAGGAAATATCTTCCGTTAAAAACTGTAAAGAAGCTTTATGAGAATCTGCCGTGTGTCATGTTAATACATCTCACCGAGTTACAGCTTTACCCACAAGAAGCCTTTCGCTAAGACTGTTCCTGTGGGATTTGCAAAGTGATATTTGGAAGCCCATAGAGGGCTACGGTGAAAATGGAAATATCTTCAGTTAACAGCAGGAAAGAAGCTTCTGAGAAACTGCTTTGTGTTCTGTTAATTCATCTCCAAGAGTTACAGCTTTCCCCTCAAGAAGCCTTTCGGTACGACGGTTCTTGTGGAATTTGCAGAGTGATATTTAGAAGCCCACAGAGGGCTATGGTGAAAAAGGAAATAGACTAAGATAAAAACTGAAAACAAGCTTTTTGAGAAGCTGCTTTGTGTTCTGTTAATTCATCTCACAGTGTTCCAGCTTTCCCCTAAAGAAGCCTTTCGCTAAGACTGTTCTTGTGGAATTTTCAAAGAGATATTTGGAAGCCCTTAGAGGGCTATGGTAAAAAAGGATATACCTTCAGTTAAAAACTGGAAAGAAGCTTTCTGAGAAACTGCTTAGTGTTCTGTTAATTCATCTCACAGAGTTACAGTTCTCCCTTCAAGAAGACATTCGCTAAGAGTGTTTTTGTGGAATTTGTAAAGTGATATTTGGAAACCCTAGAGGGCTATGGTGAAAAAGGAAATATCCTAAGAAAAAAACTGGAAAGATGATTTCTGAGAAACTGCTTTGTGTTCTGTTAATTCATCTCACTGATTTACAGCTTTCCCCTCAAGAAGCCGTTCACTAAGACTGTTCTTGTGGAATTTGCAAAGTGATATTTGGAAGCCCAGAGAGGGCTACGGTGAAAAAGGAAATATCTTCCGTTAAAAACTGGAAAGAAGATTTCTGAGAAACTGCTTTGTGTTCTGTTAATTCATCTCACAGAGTTACAGCTTTCCCCTCCAGAAGTCTTTGGTTAAGACTATTATTGTGGAACTTGCAAAATATGCAAAGTGATATTTCGAAGCCCTTAGAGGGCTATGGTGAAAAAGGAAATACCCTAAGATGAAAACTGAAAAGAAGCTTTCTGAGCAACTGCTTTGTTTTCTGTTAAATCAACTCACAGAGTTACAGTTTCCCCTCAAGAAGCCTGTCGCTAAGGCTGTTTTTGTGGAATTTGCAAAGTGATATATGGAAGCCCACAGATGGCTATGGTGAAAATGGAAATATCCTAAGATAAAAATAGAAAAGAAGCTTTTTGAGAAACTGCCTTGTGTTCTGTTAGTTCATCTCACAGAGTTACAGCTTTACCTTCAAGAAACCGTTCACTAAGACTGTTCTTGTGAAATTTGCAAAGTGATATTGGAAGCCCGTAGAGGGCTATGGTGAAAAAGGAAATAACTTCAGTTTAAAACTGGAAAGAATCTTTCTGAGAAACTACTTTGTGTTCTCTTAATTCAACTCACAGAGTTACAGCTTTCCCTTCAATAAGCCTTTCGCTAAGACAGTTCTTGTGGAATTTGCAAAGTGATATTTGGAGCCCTTAGAAGGCGACGGTGAAAAAGGAAATATCCTAATATAAAAACTGAACAGAAGCTTTCTGAGAAACTGCTTTGTGTACTGTTAATTCATCTCACAGAGTTACAGCTTGTCCCTGCAGAAGCCTTTCAATAAGACTGTTCTTGTGGAATTTGCAAAGAGAAATTTCGAAGCCTATAGAGGGCTATGGTGAAAAAGCGAATATCTTCCATTAAAAACCGAAAAGAAGCTTTCTGAGAAACTGCTTTGTGTTCTGTTAGTTCATCTCACAGAGTTTGAGCTTTCCTCTCAAGGAGCCCCGTTCACTAAAACTCTTCTTGTGCAATTTGCAAATTCATATTTGGTAACCCATAGAGGGCTATGGTGAAAAAGGAAATATCTCCCGTTAAAAAAGTAGAAAGCAGCTTCTTGAGAAACTGGCGTGTTTTCTGTTAATACATCTCACCGAATTAGAGCTTTCCCTTCCAGAAGCCTTTCGCTCAGACTGTTCTTGTGGAATTTGCAAGGTGATATTTAGAAGACCATAGAGGGCTATGGTGAAAAAGGAAATAGCCTAAGATAGAAACTGAAAAGAAGCTTTCTGAAAAACTGCTTTGTGTTCTGTTGAATCATCTCAAAGAGTTAGAGCTTTCCCCTTAAGAAGCCTTTCGCTAATACTGTTCTTGTGGAATTTGCAAAGTGATATTCGGATGCCCATAGAGTGCTATAGTGAAAATGGAAATCTCCTAAGATAAAAACCGAAAAGAAGCTTTCTGAGAAACTGCCTTGTGTTCTGTTAGTTCATCTCATAGAGTTACAGCTTTCCCCTCAAGAAGCCGTTCACTAAGACTGTTCTTGTGAAATTTGCAAAGTGATATTTGGAAGCCCATAGAAGGCTATGGTGAAAAAGGAAATATCTTCCGTTAAAAACTGGAAAGAAGATTTCTGAGAAACTGCTTTGTGTTCTGTTAATTCATCTCAGAGTGTTACAGCTTTCCCCTCAAGAAGCCTGTCGCTAAGACTGTTCTTGTGGAACTTCCAAAGTGATATTTGGAAGCCCTTAGAGGGCTATGGTGAAAAAGCAATATCTTCCGTTAAAAACCGGAAAGAAGCTTTCTGAGAAACTGCTTTGTGTTCTGTTAATTCATCTCACAGAGTTACAGCTTGTCCCTGCAGAAGCCTTTCAATAAGACTGTTCTTGTGGAATTTGCAAAGAGAAATTTCGAAGCCTATAGAGGGCTATGGTGAAAAAGCGAATATCTTCCATTAAAAACCGAAAAGAAGCTTTCTGAGAAACTGCTTTGTGTTCTGTTAGTTCATCTCACAGAGTTTGAGCTTTCCTCTCAAGGAGCCCCGTTCACTAAAACTCTTCTTGTGCAATTTGCAAATTCATATTTGGTAACCCATAGAGGGCTATGGTGAAAAAGGAAATATCTCCCGTTAAAAAAGTAGAAAGCAGCTTCTTGAGAAACTGGCGTGTTTTCTGTTAATACATCTCACCGAATTAGAGCTTTCCCTTCCAGAAGCCTTTCGCTCAGACTGTTCTTGTGGAATTTGCAAGGTGATATTTAGAAGACCATAGAGGGCTATGGTGAAAAAGGAAATAGCCTAAGATAGAAACTGAAAAGAAGCTTTCTGAAAAACTGCTTTGTGTTCTGTTGAATCATCTCAAAGAGTTAGAGCTTTCCCCTTAAGAAGCCTTTCGCTAATACTGTTCTTGTGGAATTTGCAAAGTGATATTCGGATGCCCATAGAGTGCTATAGTGAAAATGGAAATCTCCTAAGATAAAAACCGAAAAGAAGCTTTCTGAGAAACTGCCTTGTGTTCTGTTAGTTCATCTCATAGTGTTACAGCTTTCCCCTCAAGAAGCCGTTCACTAAGACTGTTCTTGTGAAATTTGCAAAGTGATATTTGGAAGCCCATAGAAGGCTATGGTGAAAAAGGAAATATCTTCCGTTAAAAACTGGAAAGAAGATTTCTGAGAAACTGCTTTGTGTTCTGTTAATTCATCTCAGAGTGTTACAGCTTTCCCCTCAAGAAGCCTGTCGCTAAGACTGTTCTTGTGGAACTTCCAAAGTGATATTTGGAAGCCCTTAGAGGGCTATGGTGAAAAAGCAATATCTTCCGTTAAAAACCGGAAAGAAGCTTTCTGAGAAACTGCTTTGTGTTCTGTTAATTCATCTCACAGAGTTACAGGATTCCCCTCCAGAAGACTTTCGCTAGGACTGTTCTTGTGGAATTTGCAAAATGATGTTTGGAAGCCCAAAGAGAGCTATGGTGAAAAAGGAAATATCCTAAGATAAAAACGGAAAAGAAGCTTTCTGAGGAACTGCTTTGTGTTCTCTTAATTCGTATCCCAGAGTTACAAATTTTTCCTCCAGAAGACATTCGCTAAGACTGTTCTTGTGCAATTTGCAAAGTGATATTTGGAAGCCCATAGAGGGCCATGATGAAAAAGGAAATCTCTTCAGTTAAAAACTGGAAAGAAACTTTCTGAGAAACTGTTTTGTGTTCTGGTAATTCATCTCACAGACTTACAGCTTTCTTCTCAAGAAGCTTTTCGGTAAGTCTGTTTTGTGGAATTTGCAAAGTGATATTTGGATGCCCATAGTGGGCTATGGAGAAAAAGGAAATATCTTCCGTTAAAAACTGGGAAGAAGATTTCTGAGACACTGCTTTGTGTTCTGTTAATTTATCTAACAGAGTTACAGCATTCCCCTAGAGAAGTCATTCGCTAAGATTCTTTTTGTGGAATTTGCAAAGTGATATTTGGAAGCCCCTAGAGGGCTTCGGTGAAAAAGGAAGTATCTTCAGTTAAAAACTGGAAAGAAGATTTCTGAGAAACTGTTTTGTGTTCTGATAATACATCTCACAGGATTACAACTTTCCCTTCAAGAAGCCTTTCGATAAGACTGTTCTTGTGGGATTTGCAAAGTGATATTTGGAAGCCCAAATATGGCTATGGTGAAAAAGGAAATTTCTTCAGTTAAAAACTGGAAAGAAGCTTTCTGAGAAACTGCTTTGTGTTCTGTTAATTCAACTCACTGAGTTACAGTTTTCCCCTCCAGAAGCCTTTCCCTAAGACTGTTCTTGTGGAATTTGCAAAGTGATATTCGAAAGCCCACAGAGGGCTATAGTGAAAAACAAAATATCTTCCGTTAAAAACTGGAAAGAAGCTTTCTGAGAAACTGCCGTGTGTTCTATTAATACATCTCACACAGTTCCAGCTTTGCTCTCAAGAAGACCTTCGCTACGACTGTTCTTGAGGAATTTGCAAAGTGATATTTGGAAGCCCATAGAGGGATATGTTGAAAAAGGAAATATCTTTCGTTAAAAACTGAAAAGAAGCTTTCTTAGAAACTGCTATGTGTTCTGTTAATTCATCTCAACGAGTTACAACTTTCCCCTCAAGAAGCCTTCAGCTATGGCGCCTCTTGTGTAATTTGCAAAATGATATTTGGAAGCCCATAGAGGTCTACTGTGAAAATGGAAATATCCTCAGATAAAAAACGAAAAGAAGTTTTCTGAGAAACTGATTTGTGTTCTGTTAATTCATATGACAGAGTTACAGATTTTCCCTAAAGAAGCCTTTCGCTAAGACTGTTCCTGTGGCATTTGCAAAGTGATATTTGGAAGCCCATAGAGGGCTATGGTGAAAAAGGAAATATCCTATGATAAAAACTGAAAAGAAGCTTTCTGAGAAACTGCTTTGTGTTCTGTTAATTCAACTCACAGAGTTACAGCTTTCCCCTCAAGAAACCTTTTGCTAAGACTGTTCTTTTGGAATTTGCAAAGTGATATTTGGAAGCCCATAGAGGGCTAAGCTGAAAAAGGAAATATCTTCCGTTAAAAACTGGAAAGAAGATTTCTGAGAAACTGCTTTGTGTTCTGTTAATGCATCTCACAGAGATACAGCTCTCCCATCCAGAAACCTTTCGCTAACACTGTTCTTGTGGAATTTGCAAAGTGATATTTGGAAGCAAAGAGAGAGCTATGGTGAAAAAGGAAATATCCTAAGATAAAAACTGAAAAGAAGTTTTCTGAGAAACTGCTTTGTGTTCTGTTAATTCATCTCACAGTGGTACAGCTTTCCCCTCCAGAAGCCTTTCGCTAAGACTGTTCTTGTGGAATTTGCAAAGTGATATTTGGAAGCCCAGAGAGGGCTATGGTGGAAAAGGAAATATCTTCAGTTAAAAACTGGAAAGAAGGTTTCTGAGAAACTACCGTGTGTTCTGTTAATACATCTCACCGAGTTACAGCTTTCCCCTCAAGAAGCCTTTCTGTAAGACTGTTCTTGTGGAATTTGGAAAGTGAAATTTGGAAGCCCATTGAGGGCTATGATGAAAAAGGAAATTTCTTCCGTTAAAAACCGAAAAGAAGCTTTCTGAGAAACTGCTTTGTGTTTTGTTAGTTCATCTCACAGAATTACAGCTTTGCTCTCCAGAAGCCTTTCGCTAAGACTGTTCTTGTGGAATTTGCAAAGTGATCTTAGAAGCCCGTAGAGGGCTATGGTGAAAAAGGAAATATCTTCCATTAAAAACAGGGAAGAAGCTTTCTGAGAGACTTCTTTGTGTTCTGTTAATTCCTCTCACAGACTACAGCTTTCACTTCAAGAAGCCTTTCCTTAAGACTGTTCTTGAGGAATTTGCAAAGTGATATTTGGAAGCTCCTAGAAGGCTATGGTGGAAAAGGAAGTATCCTAAGATAAAAACTGAAAAGATGCTTTCTGAAAAACTGCATTGTGTTTTCTTAATTGATATCACGGAGTTATAGATTTCCCCTCCAGAAGCCTTTCGCAAAGATTGTTCTTGTGGAATTTGCAACGTGATATTTGGAAGCCCGCAGAGTGCTATGGTGAAAAAGGAAATATCTTCCGTTAAAAACTGGAAAGAAGATTTCTGAGAAACTCCTTTGTGTTCTGCTAATACATCTCACAAAGTTACAGCTTTCCCCTCAAGAAGCCGATCACTAAGACTGTTCTTGTGGAATTTGCAACGTGATATTTGGAAGCCCGCAGAGGGCTATGGTGAAAAAGGAACTATCTTCTCTTAAAAACCGGAAATAAGCTTTCTGAGAAACCGCCATGTGTTCTCTTAATGCACCTCACCGAGTTACAGCTTTCCCCTCAAGAAGACATTCGCTAGGACTGTTCTTGTGGGATTTGCAAAGTGATATTTGGAAGTCCATAGAGGGCTATGGTGAAAAAGGAAATTTCTTCCGTTTAAAACTGGAAAGAAGATTTCTGAGAAATTGCTATTTGTTCTGTTAATTCATCTCACAGAGTTACAGCTTCACCTCCAGAAGCCTTTCGCTAAGACTGTTCTTGTGGAATTTGCAAAGTCATATTTGGAAGCCAATAGAAGTCTATTCTGAAAAAGGAATTATCCTAAGATAGAAACTGAAAAATAAGCTTTCTGAGAAACTGCTTTGTGTTCTGTCAATTCAACTCACAGAGTTACAGCTTTCCCCTCAAGAAGCCTTTTGCTGAGGCTGGCCTTGTGAAATTTTCAAAGTGATATTTGGAAGCCCCTAGAGGGCTATGGTGAAAAAGGAAATATCTTCCGTTAAAAACTGGAAAGAAGCATTCTGAGAATCTGCCGTGTGTTATGTTAATACATCTCACCGAGTTACAGCTTTCCCCACAAGAAGCCTTTCGCTAAGACTGTTCCTGTGGGATTTGCAAAGTGATATTTGGAAGCCCATAGAGGGCTACGGTGAAAATGGAATTATCTTCAGTTAACAACTGGAAAGAAGCTTCTGAGAAACTGCTTTGTGTTCTGTTAATTCATTTCACAGAGTTACAGCTTTCCCTCAAGAAGCCTTTCACTAAGACTCTTCTTGTGGAATTTGCAAAGTGATCTTTGGAAGCCCATAGAGGGCTATGGTGAAAAAGGAAATATCTTCCGTTAAAAACTGTAAAGAAGCTTTATGAGAATCTGCCGTGTGTCATGTTAATACATCTCACCGAGTTACAGCTTTACCCACAAGAAGCCTTTCGCTAAGACTGTTCCTGTGGAATTTGCAAAGTGATATTTGGAATCTCAAAGAGGGCTATGGTGAAAATGGAAATATCCTAAGATAAAAACCGAAAAGAACCTTTCTGAGAAACTGCTTTCTGTTCTGGTAGTTCATCTCACAGAGTTACAGCATTCTGCTAAAGCAGCCGTTCACTAAGACTGTTCTTGTGGAATTTGACAAGTGACATTTGGAAGCCCTTAGAGGGCTATGATGAAAAAGTAAATATCCTAAGGTAAAAACTGAAAAGAAACTTTCTGAGAAACTGCTTTGTTTTCTATTAATTCAACTCACACAGTTGCAGCTTTACCCTCAAGAAGCCTTTCGCTAAGGCTGCTGTTGTGGTATTTGCAAAGTGATATTTGGAAGCCCATAGAGGGCTACGGTGAAAAAGGAAATATCTTCAGTTAAAAACTGAAAAGAAGCTTTCTGACAAACTGCTGTGTGTTGTGTCAATTCATCTCAAAGAATTAGAGCTTTCCCCTGAAAACACCTTCCGCTAAGACTGTTCTTGTGGAATTTGCAAAGTGATAATTTGAAGCCCATAGATGGCTATGGTGAAAAAGGAAATATCCTAAGATAAAAACCGAGAAGAAGCTTCCTGAGAAACTGCTTTGTGTTCTTTTATTTTATCTCACAGTGTTACCGCTTTCCCCTCAAGAAGCCATTCAGGAAGACTGTTCTTGTGAAATTTTCAAAGTGATATTTGGAAGCCCATAGTGGGCTATGGTGAAAAAGGAAATATCTTCCATTAAAAACTAGAAAGAAGCACTCTGAGAAACTGCCGCGTGTTCTGTTAATATATCTACCGGGTTACAGCTTTCACCACAAGAAGCCTTTCGCTAAGACTGTTCCTGTGGGATTTGCATAGTGATATTTGGAAGCCCATAGAGGGCTATGGTGAAAAAGGAAATATCCTAAGAAAAAAACTGGAAAGATGATTTCTGAGAAACTGCTTTGTGTTCTGTTAATTCATCTCACTGATTTACAGCTTTCCCCTCAAGAAGCCGTTCACTAAGACTGTTCTTGTGGAATTTGCAAAGTGATATTTGGAAGCCCAGAGAGGGCTATGGTGAAAAAGGAAATATCTTCCGTTAAAAACTGGAAAGAAGATTTCTGAGAAACTGCTTTGTGTTCTGTTAATTCATCTCACAGAGTTACAGCTTTCCCCTCCAGAAGTCTTTGGTTAAGACTATTATTGTGGAACTTGCAAAATTTGCAAAGTGATATTTCGAAGCCCTTACAGGGCTATGGTGAAAAAGGAAATACCCTAAGATGAAAACTGAAAAGAAGCTTTCTGAGCAACTGCTTTGTTTTCTGTTAAATCAACTCACAGAGTTACAGGTTTCCCCTCAAGAAGCCTGTCGCTAAGGCTGTTTTTGTGGAATTTGTAAAGTGATATTTGGAAGCCCACAGATGGCTATGGTGAAAATGGAAATATCCTAAGATAAAAATAGAAAAGAAGCTTTCTGAGAAACTGCCTTGTGTTCTGTTAGTTCATCTCACAGAGTTACAGCTTTACCCTCAAGAAACCGTTCACTAAGACTGTTCTTGTGAAATTTGCAAAGTGATATTGGAAACCCGTAGAGGGCTATGGTGAAAAAGGAAATAACTTCAGTTTAAAACTGGAAAGAATCTTTCTGAGAAACTACTTTGTGTTCTCTTAATTCAACTCACAGCGTTACAGCTTTCCCTTCAATAAGCCTTTCGCTAAGACAGTTCTTGTGGAATTTGCAAAGTGATATTTGGAGCCCTTAGAAGGCGATGGTGAAAAAGGAAATATCCTAATATAAAAACTGAACAGAAGCTTTCTGAGAAACTGCTTTGTATACTGTTAATTCATCTCACAGATTTACAGCTTGTCCCTGCAGAAGCCTTTCACTAAGACTGTTCTTGTGGAATTTGCAAAGAGAAATTTCGAAGCCTATAGAGGTCTATGGTGAAAAAGCGAATATCTTCCATTAAAAACCGAAAAGAAGCTTTCTGAGAAACTGCTTTGTGTTCTGTTAGTTCATCTCACAGAGTTTGAGCTTTCCTCTCAAGGAGCCCCGTTCACTAAGACTCTTCTTGTGCAATTTGCAAATTCATATTTGGTAACCCATAGAGGGCTATGGTGAAAAAGGAAATATCTCCCGTTAAAAAAGTAGAAAGCAGCTTCTTGAGAAACTGGCGTGTTTTCTGTTAATACATCTCACCGAATTAGAGCTTTCCCTTCCAGAAGCCTTTCGCTCAGACTGTTCTTGTGGAATTTGCAAGGTGATATTTAGAAGACCATAGAGGGCTATGGTGAAAAAGGAAATAGCCTAAGATAGAAACTGAAAAGAAGCTTTCTGAAAAACTGCTTTGTGTTCTGTTGAATCATCTCAAAGAGTTAGAGCTTTCCCCTTAAGAAGCCTTTCGCTAATACTGTTCTTGTGGAATTTGCAAAGTGATATTCGGATGCCCATAGAGTGCTATAGTGAAAATGGAAATCTCCTAAGATAAAAACCGAAAAGAAGCTTTCTGAGAAACTGCCTTGTGTTCTGTTAGTTCATCTCATAGAGTTACAGCTTTCCCCTCAAGAAGCCGTTCACTAAGACTGTTCTTGTGAAATTTGCAAAGTGATATTTGGAAGCCCATAGAAGGCTATGGTGAAAAAGGAAATATCTTCCGTTAAAAACTGGAAAGAAGATTTCTGAGAAACTGCTTTGTGTTCTGTTAATTCATCTCAGAGTGTTACAGCTTTCCCCTCAAGAAGCCTGTCGCTAAGACTGTTCTTGTGGAACTTCCAAAGTGATATTTGGAAGCCCTTAGAGGGCTATGGTGAAAAAGCAATATCTTCCGTTAAAAACCGGAAAGAAGCTTTCTGAGAAACTGCTTTGTGTTCTGTTAATTCATCTCACAGAGTTACAGGATTCCCCTCCAGAAGACTTTCGCTAGGACTGTTCTTGTGGAATTTGCAAAATGATGTTTGGAAGCCCAAAGAGAGCTATGGTGAAAAAGGAAATATCCTAAGATAAAAACGGAAAAGAAGCTTTCTGAGGAACTGCTTTGTGTTCTCTTAATTCGTATCCCAGAGTTACAAATTTTTCCTCAAGAAGACATTCGCTAAGACTGTTCTTGTGCAATTTGCAAAGTGATATTTGGAAGCCCATAGAGGGCCATGATGAAAAAGGAAATCTCTTCAGTTAAAAACTGGAAAGAAACTTTCTGAGAAACTGTTTTGTGTTCTGGTAATTCATCTCACAGACTTACAGCTTTCTTCTCAAGAAGCTTTTCGGTAAGTCTGTTTTGTGGAATTTGCAAAGTGATATTTGGATGCCCATAGTGGGCTATGGAGAAAAAGGAAATATCTTCCGTTAAAAACTGGGAAGAAGATTTCTGAGACACTGCTTTGTGTTCTGTTAATTTATCTAACAGAGTTACAGCATTCCCCTAGAGAAGTCATTCGCTAAGATTCTTTTTGTGGAATTTGCAAAGTGATATTTGGAAGCCCCTAGAGGGCTTCGGTGAAAAAGGAAGTATCTTCAGTTAAAAACTGGAAAGAAGATTTCTGAGAAACTGTTTTGTGTTCTGATAATACATCTCACAGGATTACAACTTTCCCTTCAAGAAGCCTTTCGATAAGACTGTTCTTGTGGGATTTGCAAAGTGATATTTGGAAGCCCAAATATGGCTATGGTGAAAAAGGAAATTTCTTCAGTTAAAAACTGGAAAGAAGCTTTCTGAGAAACTGCTTTGTGTTCTGTTAATTCAACTCACTGAGTTACAGTTTTCCCCTCCAGAAGCCTTTCCCTAAGACTGTTCTTGTGGAATTTGCAAAGTGATATTCGAAAGCCCACAGAGGGCTATAGTGAAAAACAAAATATCTTCCGTTAAAAACTGGAAAGAAGCTTTCTGAGAAACTGCCGTGTGTTCTATTAATACATCTCACACAGTTCCAGCTTTGCTCTCAAGAAGACCTTCGCTACGACTGTTCTTGAGGAATTTGCAAAGTGATATTTGGAAGCCCATAGAGGGATATGTTGAAAAAGGAAATATCTTTCGTTAAAAACTGAAAAGAAGCTTTCTTAGAAACTGCTATGTGTTCTGTTAATTCATCTCAACGAGTTACAACTTTCCCCTCAAGAAGCCTTCAGCTATGGCGCCTCTTGTGTAATTTGCAAAATGATATTTGGAAGCCCATAGAGGTCTACTGTGAAAATGGAAATATCCTCAGATAAAAAACGAAAAGAAGTTTTCTGAGAAACTGATTTGTGTTCTGTTAATTCATATGACAGAGTTACAGATTTTCCCTAAAGAAGCCTTTCGCTAAGACTGTTCCTGTGGCATTTGCAAAGTGATATTTGGAAGCCCATAGAGGGCTATGGTGAAAAAGGAAATATCCTATGATAAAAACTGAAAAGAAGCTTTCTGAGAAACTGCTTTGTGTTCTGTTAATTCAACTCACAGAGTTACAGCTTTCCCCTCAAGAAACCTTTTGCTAAGACTGTTCTTTTGGAATTTGCAAAGTGATATTTGGAAGCCCATAGAGGGCTAAGCTGAAAAAGGAAATATCTTCCGTTAAAAACTGGAAAGAAGATTTCTGAGAAACTGCTTTGTGTTCTGTTAATGCATCTCACAGAGATACAGCTCTCCCATCCAGAAACCTTTCGCTAACACTGTTCTTGTGGAATTTGCAAAGTGATATTTGGAAGCAAAGAGAGAGCTATGGTGAAAAAGGAAATATCCTAAGATAAAAACTGAAAAGAAGTTTTCTGAGAAACTGCTTTGTGTTCTGTTAATTCATCTCACAGTGGTACAGCTTTCCCCTCCAGAAGCCTTTCGCTAAGACTGTTCTTGTGGAATTTGCAAAGTGATATTTGGAAGCCCAGAGAGGGCTATGGTGGAAAAGGAAATATCTTCAGTTAAAAACTGGAAAGAAGGTTTCTGAGAAACTACCGTGTGTTCTGTTAATACATCTCACCGAGTTACAGCTTTCCCCTCAAGAAGCCTTTCTGTAAGACTGTTCTTGTGGAATTTGGAAAGTGAAATTTGGAAGCCCATTGAGGGCTATGATGAAAAAGGAAATTTCTTCCGTTAAAAACCGAAAAGAAGCTTTCTGAGAAACTGCTTTGTGTTTTGTTAGTTCATCTCACAGAATTACAGCTTTGCTCTCCAGAAGCCTTTCGCTAAGACTGTTCTTGTGGAATTTGCAAAGTGATCTTAGAAGCCCGTAGAGGGCTATGGTGAAAAAGGAAATATCTTCCATTAAAAACAGGGAAGAAGCTTTCTGAGAGACTTCTTTGTGTTCTGTTAATTCCTCTCACAGACTACAGCTTTCACTTCAAGAAGCCTTTCCTTAAGACTGTTCTTGAGGAATTTGCAAAGTGATATTTGGAAGCTCCTAGAAGGCTATGGTGGAAAAGGAAGTATCCTAAGATAAAAACTGAAAAGATGCTTTCTGAAAAACTGCATTGTGTTTTCTTAATTGATATCACGGAGTTATAGATTTCCCCTCCAGAAGCCTTTCGCAAAGATTGTTCTTGTGGAATTTGCAACGTGATATTTGGAAGCCCGCAGAGTGCTATGGTGAAAAAGGAAATATCTTCCGTTAAAAACTGGAAAGAAGATTTCTGAGAAACTCCTTTGTGTTCTGCTAATACATCTCACAAAGTTACAGCTTTCCCCTCAAGAAGCCGATCACTAAGACTGTTCTTGTGGAATTTGCAACGTGATATTTGGAAGCCCGCAGAGGGCTATGGTGAAAAAGGAACTATCTTCTCTTAAAAACCGGAAATAAGCTTTCTGAGAAACCGCCATGTGTTCTCTTAATGCACCTCACCGAGTTACAGCTTTCCCCTCAAGAAGACATTCGCTAGGACTGTTCTTGTGGGATTTGCAAAGTGATATTTGGAAGTCCATAGAGGGCTATGGTGAAAAAGGAAATTTCTTCCGTTTAAAACTGGAAAGAAGATTTCTGAGAAATTGCTATTTGTTCTGTTAATTCATCTCACAGAGTTACAGCTTCACCTCCAGAAGCCTTTCGCTAAGACTGTTCTTGTGGAATTTGCAAAGTCATATTTGGAAGCCAATAGAAGTCTATTTTGAAAAAGGAATTATCCTAAGATAGAAACTGAAAAATAAGCTTTCTGAGAAACTGCTTTGTGTTCTGTCAATTCAACTCACAGAGTTACAGCTTTCCCCTCAAGAAGCCTTTTGCTGAGGCTGGCCTTGTGAAATTTTCAAAGTGATATTTGGAAGCCCCTAGAGGGCTATGGTGAAAAAGGAAATATCTTCCGTTAAAAACTGGAAAGAAGCTTTCTGAGAATCTGCCGTGTGTTATGTTAATACATCTCACCGAGTTACAGCTTTCCCCACAAGAAGCCTTTCGCTAAGACTGTTCCTGTGGGATTTGCAAAGTGATATTTGGAAGCCCATAGAGGGCTACGGTGAAAATGGAATTATCTTCAGTTAACAACTGGAAAGAAGCTTCTGAGAAACTGCTTTGTGTTCTGTTAATTCATTTCACAGAGTTACAGCTTTCCCTCAAGAAGCCTTTCACTAAGACTCTTCTTGTGGAATTTGCAAAGTGATCTTTGGAAGCCCATAGAGGGCTATGGTGAAAAAGGAAATATCTTCCGTTAAAAACTGTAAAGAAGCTTTATGAGAATCTGCCGTGTGTCATGTTAATACATCTCACCGAGTTACAGCTTTACCCACAAGAAGCCTTTCGCTAAGACTGTTCCTGTGGGATTTGCAAAGTGATATTTGGAAGCCCATAGAGGGCTACGGTGAAAATGGAAATATCTTCAGTTAACAGCAGGAAAGAAGCTTCTGAGAAACTGCTTTGTGTTCTGTTAATTCATCTCCAAGAGTTACAGCTTTCCCCTCAAGAAGCCTTTCGGTACGACGGTTCTTGTGGAATTTGCAGAGTGATATTTAGAAGCCCACAGAGGGCTATGGTGAAAAAGGAAATAGACTAAGATAAAAACTGAAAACAAGCTTTTTGAGAAGCTGCTTTGTGTTCTGTTAATTCATCTCACAGTGTTCCAGCTTTCCCCTAAAGAAGCCTTTCGCTAAGACTGTTCTTGTGGAATTTTCAAAGAGATATTTGGAAGCCCTTAGAGGGCTATGGTAAAAAAGGATATACCTTCAGTTAAAAACTGGAAAGAAGCTTTCTGAGAAACTGCTTAGTGTTCTGTTAATTCATCTCACAGAGTTACAGTTCTCCCTTCAAGAAGACATTCGCTAAGAGTGTTTTTGTGGAATTTGTAAAGTGATATTTGGAAACCCTAGAGGGCTATGGTGAAAAAGGAAATATCCTAAGAAAAAAACTGGAAAGATGATTTCTGAGAAACTGCTTTGTGTTCTGTTAATTCATCTCACTGATTTACAGCTTTCCCCTCAAGAAGCCGTTCACTAAGACTGTTCTTGTGGAATTTGCAAAGTGATATTTGGAAGCCCAGAGAGGGCTACGGTGAAAAAGGAAATATCTTCCGTTAAAAACTGGAAAGAAGATTTCTGAGAAACTGCTTTGTGTTCTGTTAATTCATCTCACAGAGTTACAGCTTTCCCCTCCAGAAGTCTTTGGTTAAGACTATTATTGTGGAACTTGCAAAATTTGCAAAGTGATATTTCGAAGCCCTTAGAGGGCTATGGTGAAAAAGGAAATACCCTAAGATGAAAACTGAAAAGAAGCTTTCTGAGCAACTGCTTTGTTTTCTGTTAAATCAACTCACAGAGTTACAGCTTTCCCCTCAAGAAGCCTGTCGCTAAGGCTGTTTTTGTGGAATTTGCAAAGTGATATATGGAAGCCCACAGATGGCTATGGTGAAAATGGAAATATCCTAAGATAAAAATAGAAAAGAAGCTTTTTGAGAAACTGCCTTGTGTTCTGTTAGTTCATCTCACAGAGTTACAGCTTTACCTTCAAGAAACCGTTCACTAAGACTGTTCTTGTGAAATTTGCAAAGTGATATTGGAAGCCCGTAGAGGGCTATGGTGAAAAAGGAAATAACTTCAGTTTAAAACTGGAAAGAATCTTTCTGAGAAACTACTTTGTGTTCTCTTAATTCAACTCACAGAGTTACAGCTTTCCCTTCAATAAGCCTTTCGCTAAGACAGTTCTTGTGGAATTTGCAAAGTGATATTTGGAGCCCTTAGAAGGCGACGGTGAAAAAGGAAATATCCTAATATAAAAACTGAACAGAAGCTTTCTGAGAAACTGCTTTGTGTACTGTTAATTCATCTCACAGAGTTACAGCTTGTCCCTGCAGAAGCCTTTCAATAAGACTGTTCTTCTGGAATTTGCAAAGAGAAATTTCGAAGCCTATAGAGGGCTATGGTGAAAAAGCGAAT
This sequence comes from Chlorocebus sabaeus, assembly GCF_047675955.1. Taxonomy (NCBI): domain Eukaryota; kingdom Metazoa; phylum Chordata; class Mammalia; order Primates; family Cercopithecidae; genus Chlorocebus; species Chlorocebus sabaeus. Next base: position 105,844 of record NW_027327681.1, on the reverse strand, counting down.
ATCTTCCATTAAAAACCGAAAAGAAGCTTTCTGAGAAACTGCTTTGTGTTCTGTTAGTTCATCTCACAGAGTTTGAGCTTTCCTCTCAAGGAGCCCCGTTCACTAAAACTCTTCTTGTGCAATTTGCAAATTCATATTTGGTAACCCATAGAGGGCTATGGTGAAAAAGGAAATATCTCCCGTTAAAAAAGTAGAAAGCAGCTTCTTGAGAAACTGGCGTGTTTTCTGTTAATACATCTCACCGAATTAGAGCTTTCCCTTCCAGAAGCCTTTCGCTCAGACTGTTCTTGTGGAATTTGCAAGGTGATATTTAGAAGACCATAGAGGGCTATGGTGAAAAAGGAAATAGCCTAAGATAGAAACTGAAAAGAAGCTTTCTGAAAAACTGCTTTGTGTTCTGTTGAATCATCTCAAAGAGTTAGAGCTTTCCCCTTAAGAAGCCTTTCGCTAATACTGTTCTTGTGGAATTTGCAAAGTGATATTCGGATGCCCATAGAGTGCTATAGTGAAAATGGAAATCTCCTAAGATAAAAACCGAAAAGAAGCTTTCTGAGAAACTGCCTTGTGTTCTGTTAGTTCATCTCATAGAGTTACAGCTTTCCCCTCAAGAAGCCGTTCACTAAGACTGTTCTTGTGAAATTTGCAAAGTGATATTTGGAAGCCCATAGAAGGCTATGGTGAAAAAGGAAATATCTTCCGTTAAAAACTGGAAAGAAGATTTCTGAGAAACTGCTTTGTGTTCTGTTAATTCATCTCAGAGTGTTACAGCTTTCCCCTCAAGAAGCCTGTCGCTAAGACTGTTCTTGTGGAACTTCCAAAGTGATATTTGGAAGCCCTTAGAGGGCTATGGTGAAAAAGCAATATCTTCCGTTAAAAACCGGAAAGAAGCTTTCTGAGAAACTGCTTTGTGTTCTGTTAATTCATCTCACAGAGTTACAGCTTGTCCCTGCAGAAGCCTTTCACTAAGACTGTTCTTGTGGAATTTGCAAAGAGAAATTTCGAAGCCTATAGAGGGCTATGGTGAAAAAGCGAATATCTTCCATTAAAAACCGAAAAGAAGCTTTCTGAGAAACTGCTTTGTGTTCTGTTAGTTCATCTCACAGAGTTTGAGCTTTCCTCTCAAGGAGCCCCGTTCACTAAAACTCTTCTTGTGCAATTTGCAAATTCATATTTGGTAACCCATAGAGGGCTATGGTGAAAAAGGAAATATCTCCCGTTAAAAAAGTAGAAAGCAGCTTCTTGAGAAACTGGCGTGTTTTCTGTTAATACATCTCACCGAATTAGAGCTTTCCCTTCCAGAAGCCTTTCGCTCAGACTGTTCTTGTGGAATTTGCAAGGTGATATTTGGAAGACCATAGAGGGCTATGGTGAAAAAGGAAATAGCCTAAGATAGAAACTGAAAAGAAGCTTTCTGAAAAACTGCTTTGTGTTCTGTTGAATCATCTCAAAGAGTTAGAGCTTTCCCCTTAAGAAGCCTTTCGCTAATACTGTTCTTGTGGAATTTGCAAAGTGATATTCGGATGCCCATAGAGTGCTATAGTGAAAATGGAAATCTCCTAAGATAAAAACCGAAAAGAAGCTTTCTGAGAAACTGCCTTGTGTTCTGTTAGTTCATCTCATAGAGTTACAGCTTTCCCCTCAAGAAGCCGTTCACTAAGACTGTTCTTGTGAAATTTGCAAAGTGATATTTGGAAGCCCATAGAAGGCTATGGTGAAAAAGGAAATATCTTCCGTTAAAAACTGGAAAGAAGATTTCTGAGAAACTGCTTTGTGTTCTGTTAATTCATCTCAGAGTGTTACAGCTTTCCCCTCAAGAAGCCTGTCGCTAAGACTGTTCTTGTGGAACTTCCAAAGTGATATTTGGAAGCCCTTAGAGGGCTATGGTGAAAAAGCAATATCTTCCGTTAAAAACCGGAAAGAAGCTTTCTGAGAAACTGCTTTGTGTTCTGTTAATTCATCTCACAGAGTTACAGGATTCCCCTCCAGAAGACTTTCGCTAGGACTGTTCTTGTGGAATTTGCAAAATGATGTTTGGAAGCCCAAAGAGAGCTATGGTGAAAAAGGAAATATCCTAAGATAAAAACGGAAAAGAAGCTTTCTGAGGAACTGCTTTGTGTTCTCTTAATTCGTATCCCAGAGTTACAAATTTTTCCTCAAGAAGACATTCGCTAAGACTGTTCTTGTGCAATTTGCAAAGTGATATTTGGAAGCCCATAGAGGGCCATGATGAAAAAGGAAATCTCTTCAGTTAAAAACTGGAAAGAAACTTTCTGAGAAACTGTTTTGTGTTCTGGTAATTCATCTCACAGACTTACAGCTTTCTTCTCAAGAAGCTTTTCGGTAAGTCTGTTTTGTGGAATTTGCAAAGTGATATTTGGATGCCCATAGTGGGCTATGGAGAAAAAGGAAATATCTTCCGTTAAAAACTGGGAAGAAGATTTCTGAGACACTGCTTTGTGTTCTGTTAATTTATCTAACAGAGTTACAGCATTCCCCTAGAGAAGTCATTCGCTAAGATTCTTTTTGTGGAATTTGCAAAGTGATATTTGGAAGCCCCTAGAGGGCTTCGGTGAAAAAGGAAGTATCTTCAGTTAAAAACTGGAAAGAAGATTTCTGAGAAACTGTTTTGTGTTCTGATAATACATCTCACAGGATTACAACTTTCCCTTCAAGAAGCCTTTCGATAAGACTGTTCTTGTGGGATTTGCAAAGTGATATTTGGAAGCCCAAATATGGCTATGGTGAAAAAGGAAATTTCTTCAGTTAAAAACTGGAAAGAAGCTTTCTGAGAAACTGCTTTGTGTTCTGTTAATTCAACTCACTGAGTTACAGTTTTCCCCTCCAGAAGCCTTTCCCTAAGACTGTTCTTGTGGAATTTGCAAAGTGATATTCGAAAGCCCACAGAGGGCTATAGTGAAAAACAAAATATCTTCCGTTAAAAACTGGAAAGAAGCTTTCTGAGAAACTGCCGTGTGTTCTATTAATACATCTCACACAGTTCCAGCTTTGCTCTCAAGAAGACCTTCGCTACGACTGTTCTTGAGGAATTTGCAAAGTGATATTTGGAAGCCCATAGAGGGATATGTTGAAAAAGGAAATATCTTTCGTTAAAAACTGAAAAGAAGCTTTCTTAGAAACTGCTATGTGTTCTGTTAATTCATCTCAACGAGTTACAACTTTCCCCTCAAGAAGCCTTCAGCTATGGCGCCTCTTGTGTAATTTGCAAAATGATATTTGGAAGCCCATAGAGGTCTACTGTGAAAATGGAAATATCCTCAGATAAAAAACGAAAAGAAGTTTTCTGAGAAACTGATTTGTGTTCTGTTAATTCATATGACAGAGTTACAGATTTTCCCTAAAGAAGCCTTTCGCTAAGACTGTTCCTGTGGCATTTGCAAAGTGATATTTGGAAGCCCATAGAGGGCTATGGTGAAAAAGGAAATATCCTATGATAAAAACTGAAAAGAAGCTTTCTGAGAAACTGCTTTGTGTTCTGTTAATTCAACTCACAGAGTTACAGCTTTCCCCTCAAGAAACCTTTTGCTAAGACTGTTCTTTTGGAATTTGCAAAGTGATATTTGGAAGCCCATAGAGGGCTAAGCTGAAAAAGGAAATATCTTCCGTTAAAAACTGGAAAGAAGATTTCTGAGAAACTGCTTTGTGTTCTGTTAATGCATCTCACAGAGATACAGCTCTCCCATCCAGAAACCTTTCGCTAACACTGTTCTTGTGGAATTTGCAAAGTGATATTTGGAAGCAAAGAGAGAGCTATGGTGAAAAAGGAAATATCCTAAGATAAAAACTGAAAAGAAGTTTTCTGAGAAACTGCTTTGTGTTCTGTTAATTCATCTCACAGTGGTACAGCTTTCCCCTCCAGAAGCCTTTCGCTAAGACTGTTCTTGTGGAATTTGCAAAGTGATATTTGGAAGCCCAGAGAGGGCTATGGTGGAAAAGGAAATATCTTCAGTTAAAAACTGGAAAGAAGGTTTCTGAGAAACTACCGTGTGTTCTGTTAATACATCTCACCGAGTTACAGCTTTCCCCTCAAGAAGCCTTTCTGTAAGACTGTTCTTGTGGAATTTGGAAAGTGAAATTTGGAAGCCCATTGAGGGCTATGATGAAAAAGGAAATTTCTTCCGTTAAAAACCGAAAAGAAGCTTTCTGAGAAACTGCTTTGTGTTTTGTTAGTTCATCTCACAGAATTACAGCTTTGCTCTCCAGAAGCCTTTCGCTAAGACTGTTCTTGTGGAATTTGCAAAGTGATCTTAGAAGCCCGTAGAGGGCTATGGTGAAAAAGGAAATATCTTCCATTAAAAACAGGGAAGAAGCTTTCTGAGAGACTTCTTTGTGTTCTGTTAATTCCTCTCACAGACTACAGCTTTCACTTCAAGAAGCCTTTCCTTAAGACTGTTCTTGAGGAATTTGCAAAGTGATATTTGGAAGCTCCTAGAAGGCTATGGTGGAAAAGGAAGTATCCTAAGATAAAAACTGAAAAGATGCTTTCTGAAAAACTGCATTGTGTTTTCTTAATTGATATCACGGAGTTATAGATTTCCCCTCCAGAAGCCTTTCGCAAAGATTGTTCTTGTGGAATTTGCAACGTGATATTTGGAAGCCCGCAGAGTGCTATGGTGAAAAAGGAAATATCTTCCGTTAAAAACTGGAAAGAAGATTTCTGAGAAACTCCTTTGTGTTCTGCTAATACATCTCACAAAGTTACAGCTTTCCCCTCAAGAAGCCGATCACTAAGACTGTTCTTGTGGAATTTGCAACGTGATATTTGGAAGCCCGCAGAGGGCTATGGTGAAAAAGGAACTATCTTCTCTTAAAAACCGGAAATAAGCTTTCTGAGAAACCGCCATGTGTTCTCTTAATGCACCTCACCGAGTTACAGCTTTCCCCTCAAGAAGACATTCGCTAGGACTGTTCTTGTGGGATTTGCAAAGTGATATTTGGAAGTCCATAGAGGGCTATGGTGAAAAAGGAAATTTCTTCCGTTTAAAACTGGAAAGAAGATTTCTGAGAAATTGCTATTTGTTCTGTTAATTCATCTCACAGAGTTACAGCTTCACCTCCAGAAGCCTTTCGCTAAGACTGTTCTTGTGGAATTTGCAAAGTCATATTTGGAAGCCAATAGAAGTCTATTTTGAAAAAGGAATTATCCTAAGATAGAAACTGAAAAATAAGCTTTCTGAGAAACTGCTTTGTGTTCTGTCAATTCAACTCACAGAGTTACAGCTTTCCCCTCAAGAAGCCTTTTGCTGAGGCTGGCCTTGTGAAATTTTCAAAGTGATATTTGGAAGCCCCTAGAGGGCTATGGTGAAAAAGGAAATATCTTCCGTTAAAAACTGGAAAGAAGCTTTCTGAGAATCTGCCGTGTGTTATGTTAATACATCTCACCGAGTTACAGCTTTCCCCACAAGAAGCCTTTCGCTAAGACTGTTCCTGTGGGATTTGCAAAGTGATATTTGGAAGCCCATAGAGGGCTACGGTGAAAATGGAATTATCTTCAGTTAACAACTGGAAAGAAGCTTCTGAGAAACTGCTTTGTGTTCTGTTAATTCATTTCACAGAGTTACAGCTTTCCCTCAAGAAGCCTTTCACTAAGACTCTTCTTGTGGAATTTGCAAAGTGATCTTTGGAAGCCCATAGAGGGCTATGGTGAAAAAGGAAATATCTTCCGTTAAAAACTGTAAAGAAGCTTTATGAGAATCTGCCGTGTGTCATGTTAATACATCTCACCGAGTTACAGCTTTACCCACAAGAAGCCTTTCGCTAAGACTGTTCCTGTGGGATTTGCAAAGTGATATTTGGAAGCCCATAGAGGGCTACGGTGAAAATGGAAATATCTTCAGTTAACAGCAGGAAAGAAGCTTCTGAGAAACTGCTTTGTGTTCTGTTAATTCATCTCCAAGAGTTACAGCTTTCCCCTCAAGAAGCCTTTCGGTACGACGGTTCTTGTGGAATTTGCAGAGTGATATTTAGAAGCCCACAGAGGGCTATGGTGAAAAAGGAAATAGACTAAGATAAAAACTGAAAACAAGCTTTTTGAGAAGCTGCTTTGTGTTCTGTTAATTCATCTCACAGTGTTCCAGCTTTCCCCTAAAGAAGCCTTTCGCTAAGACTGTTCTTGTGGAATTTTCAAAGAGATATTTGGAAGCCCTTAGAGGGCTATGGTAAAAAAGGATATACCTTCAGTTAAAAACTGGAAAGAAGCTTTCTGAGAAACTGCTTAGTGTTCTGTTAATTCATCTCACAGAGTTACAGTTCTCCCTTCAAGAAGACATTCGCTAAGAGTGTTTTTGTGGAATTTGTAAAGTGATATTTGGAAACCCTAGAGGGCTATGGTGAAAAAGGAAATATCCTAAGAAAAAAACTGGAAAGATGATTTCTGAGAAACTGCTTTGTGTTCTGTTAATTCATCTCACTGATTTACAGCTTTCCCCTCAAGAAGCCGTTCACTAAGACTGTTCTTGTGGAATTTGCAAAGTGATATTTGGAAGCCCAGAGAGGGCTACGGTGAAAAAGGAAATATCTTCCGTTAAAAACTGGAAAGAAGATTTCTGAGAAACTGCTTTGTGTTCTGTTAATTCATCTCACAGAGTTACAGCTTTCCCCTCCAGAAGTCTTTGGTTAAGACTATTATTGTGGAACTTGCAAAATTTGCAAAGTGATATTTCGAAGCCCTTAGAGGGCTATGGTGAAAAAGGAAATACCCTAAGATGAAAACTGAAAAGAAGCTTTCTGAGCAACTGCTTTGTTTTCTGTTAAATCAACTCACAGAGTTACAGCTTTCCCCTCAAGAAGCCTGTCGCTAAGGCTGTTTTTGTGGAATTTGCAAAGTGATATATGGAAGCCCACAGATGGCTATGGTGAAAATGGAAATATCCTAAGATAAAAATAGAAAAGAAGCTTTTTGAGAAACTGCCTTGTGTTCTGTTAGTTCATCTCACAGAGTTACAGCTTTACCTTCAAGAAACCGTTCACTAAGACTGTTCTTGTGAAATTTGCAAAGTGATATTGGAAGCCCGTAGAGGGCTATGGTGAAAAAGGAAATAACTTCAGTTTAAAACTGGAAAGAATCTTTCTGAGAAACTACTTTGTGTTCTCTTAATTCAACTCACAGAGTTACAGCTTTCCCTTCAATAAGCCTTTCGCTAAGACAGTTCTTGTGGAATTTGCAAAGTGATATTTGGAGCCCTTAGAAGGCGACGGTGAAAAAGGAAATATCCTAATATAAAAACTGAACAGAAGCTTTCTGAGAAACTGCTTTGTGTACTGTTAATTCATCTCACAGAGTTACAGCTTGTCCCTGCAGAAGCCTTTCAATAAGACTGTTCTTCTGGAATTTGCAAAGAGAAATTTCGAAGCCTATAGAGGGCTATGGTGAAAAAGCGAATATCTTCCATTAAAAACCGAAAAGAAGCTTTCTGAGAAACTGCTTTGTGTTCTGTTAGTTCATCTCACAGAGTTTGAGCTTTCCTCTCAAGGAGCCCCGTTCACTAAAACTCTTCTTGTGCAATTTGCAAATTCATATTTGGTAACCCATAGAGGGCTATGGTGAAAAAGGAAATATCTCCCGTTAAAAAAGTAGAAAGCAGCTTCTTGAGAAACTGGCGTGTTTTCTGTTAATACATCTCACCGAATTAGAGCTTTCCCTTCCAGAAGCCTTTCGCTCAGACTGTTCTTGTGGAATTTGCAAGGTGATATTTAGAAGACCATAGAGGGCTATGGTGAAAAAGGAAATAGCCTAAGATAGAAACTGAAAAGAAGCTTTCTGAAAAACTGCTTTGTGTTCTGTTGAATCATCTCAAAGAGTTAGAGCTTTCCCCTTAAGAAGCCTTTCGCTAATACTGTTCTTGTGGAATTTGCAAAGTGATATTCGGATGCCCATAGAGTGCTATAGTGAAAATGGAAATCTCCTAAGATAAAAACCGAAAAGAAGCTTTCTGAGAAACTGCCTTGTGTTCTGTTAGTTCATCTCATAGAGTTACAGCTTTCCCCTCAAGAAGCCGTTCACTAAGACTGTTCTTGTGAAATTTGCAAAGTGATATTTGGAAGCCCATAGAAGGCTATGGTGAAAAAGGAAATATCTTCCGTTAAAAACTGGAAAGAAGATTTCTGAGAAACTGCTTTGTGTTCTGTTAATTCATCTCAGAGTGTTACAGCTTTCCCCTCAAGAAGCCTGTCGCTAAGACTGTTCTTGTGGAACTTCCAAAGTGATATTTGGAAGCCCTTAGAGGGCTATGGTGAAAAAGCAATATCTTCCGTTAAAAACCGGAAAGAAGCTTTCTGAGAAACTGCTTTGTGTTCTGTTAATTCATCTCACAGAGTTACAGCTTGTCCCTGCAGAAGCCTTTCAATAAGACTGTTCTTGTGGAATTTGCAAAGAGAAATTTCGAAGCCTATAGAGGGCTATGGTGAAAAAGCGAATATCTTCCATTAAAAACCGAAAAGAAGCTTTCTGAGAAACTGCTTTGTGTTCTGTTAGTTCATCTCACAGAGTTTGAGCTTTCCTCTCAAGGAGCCCCGTTCACTAAAACTCTTCTTGTGCAATTTGCAAATTCATATTTGGTAACCCATAGAGGGCTATGGTGAAAAAGGAAATATCTCCCGTTAAAAAAGTAGAAAGCAGCTTCTTGAGAAACTGGCGTGTTTTCTGTTAATACATCTCACCGAATTAGAGCTTTCCCTTCCAGAAGCCTTTCGCTCAGACTGTTCTTGTGGAATTTGCAAGGTGATATTTAGAAGACCATAGAGGGCTATGGTGAAAAAGGAAATAGCCTAAGATAGAAACTGAAAAGAAGCTTTCTGAAAAACTGCTTTGTGTTCTGTTGAATCATCTCAAAGAGTTAGAGCTTTCCCCTTAAGAAGCCTTTCGCTAATACTGTTCTTGTGGAATTTGCAAAGTGATATTCGGATGCCCATAGAGTGCTATAGTGAAAATGGAAATCTCCTAAGATAAAAACCGAAAAGAAGCTTTCTGAGAAACTGCCTTGTGTTCTGTTAGTTCATCTCATAGAGTTACAGCTTTCCCCTCAAGAAGCCGTTCACTAAGACTGTTCTTGTGAAATTTGCAAAGTGATATTTGGAAGCCCATAGAAGGCTATGGTGAAAAGGGAAATATCTTCCGTTAAAAACTGGAAAGAAGATTTCTGAGAAACTGCTTTGTGTTCTGTTAATTCATCTCAGAGTGTTACAGCTTTCCCCTCAAGAAGCCTGTCGCTAAGACTGTTCTTGTGGAACTTCCAAAGTGATATTTGGAAGCCCTTAGAGGGCTATGGTGAAAAAGCAATATCTTCCGTTAAAAACCGGAAAGAAGCTTTCTGAGAAACTGCTTTGTGTTCTGTTAATTCATCTCACAGAGTTACAGGATTCCCCTCCAGAAGACTTTCGCTAGGACTGTTCTTGTGGAATTTGCAAAATGATGTTTGGAAGCCCAAAGAGAGCTATGGTGAAAAAGGAAATATCCTAAGATAAAAACGGAAAAGAAGCTTTCTGAGGAACTGCTTTGTGTTCTCTTAATTCGTATCCCAGAGTTACAAATTTTTCCTCAAGAAGACATTCGCTAAGACTGTTCTTGTGCAATTTGCAAAGTGATATTTGGAAGCCCATAGAGGGCCATGATGAAAAAGGAAATCTCTTCAGTTAAAAACTGGAAAGAAACTTTCTGAGAAACTGTTTTGTGTTCTGGTAATTCATCTCACAGACTTACAGCTTTCTTCTCAAGAAGCTTTTCGGTAAGTCTGTTTTGTGGAATTTGCAAAGTGATATTTGGATGCCCATAGTGGGCTATGGAGAAAAAGGAAATATCTTCCGTTAAAAACTGGGAAGAAGATTTCTGAGACACTGCTTTGTGTTCTGTTAATTTATCTAACAGAGTTACAGCATTCCCCTAGAGAAGTCATTCGCTAAGATTCTTTTTGTGGAATTTGCAAAGTGATATTTGGAAGCCCCTAGAGGGCTTCGGTGAAAAAGGAAGTATCTTCAGTTAAAAACTGGAAAGAAGATTTCTGAGAAACTGTTTTGTGTTCTGATAATACATCTCACAGGATTACAACTTTCCCTTCAAGAAGCCTTTCGATAAGACTGTTCTTGTGGGATTTGCAAAGTGATATTTGGAAGCCCAAATATGGCTATGGTGAAAAAGGAAATTTCTTCAGTTAAAAACTGGAAAGAAGCTTTCTGAGAAACTGCTTTGTGTTCTGTTAATTCAACTCACTGAGTTACAGTTTTCCCCTCCAGAAGCCTTTCCCTAAGACTGTTCTTGTGGAATTTGCAAAGTGATATTCGAAAGCCCACAGAGGGCTATAGTGAAAAACAAAATATCTTCCGTTAAAAACTGGAAAGAAGCTTTCTGAGAAACTGCCGTGTGTTCTTTTAATACATCTCACACAGTTCCAGCTTTGCTCTCAAGAAGACCTTCGCTACGACTGTTCTTGAGGAATTTGCAAAGTGATATTTGGAAGCCCATAGAGGGATATGTTGAAAAAGGAAATATCTTTCGTTAAAAACTGAAAAGAAGCTTTCTTAGAAACTGCTATGTGTTCTGTTAATTCATCTCAACGAGTTACAACTTTCCCCTCAAGAAGCCTTCAGCTATGGCGCCTCTTGTGTAATTTGCAAAATGATATTTGGAAGCCCATAGAGGTCTACTGTGAAAATGGAAATATCCTCAGATAAAAAACGAAAAGAAGTTTTCTGAGAAACTGATTTGTGTTCTGTTAATTCATATGACAGAGTTACAGATTTTCCCTAAAGAAGCCTTTCGCTAAGACTGTTCCTGTGGCATTTGCAAAGTGATATTTGGAAGCCCATAGAGGGCTATGGTGAAAAAGGAAATATCCTATGATAAAAACTGAAAAGAAGCTTTCTGAGAAACTGCTTTGTGTTCTGTTAATTCAACTCACAGAGTTACAGCTTTCCCCTCAAGAAACCTTTTGCTAAGACTGTTCTTTTGGAATTTGCAAACTGATATTTGGAAGCCCATAGAGGGCTAAGCTGAAAAAGGAAATATCTTCCGTTAAAAACTGGAAAGAAGATTTCTGAGAAACTGCTTTGTGTTCTGTTAATGCATCTCACAGAGATACAGCTCTCCCATCCAGAAACCTTTCGCTAACACTGTTCTTGTGGAATTTGGAAAGTGATATTTGGAAGCAAAGAGAGAGCTATGGTGAAAAAGGAAATATCCTAAGATAAAAACTGGAAAGAAGGTTTCTGAAAAACTACCGTGTGTTCTGTTAATTCATCTCACAGTGGTACAGCTTTCCCCTCCAGAAGCCTTTCGCTAAGACTGTTCTTGTGGAATTTGGAAAGTGAAATTTGGAAGCCCATTGAGGGCTATGATGAAAAAGGAAATTTCTTCCGTTAAAAACCGAAAAGAAGCTTTCTGAGAAACTGCTTTGTGTTTTGTTAGTTCATCTCACAGAATTACAGCTTTGCTCTCCAGAAGCCTTTCGCTAAGACTGTTCTTGTGGAATTTGCAAAGTGATCTTAGAAGCCCGTAGAGGGCTATGGTGAAAAAGGAAATATCTTCCATTAAAAACAGGGAAGAAGCTTTCTGAGAGACTTCTTTGTGTTCTGTTAATTCCTCTCACAGACTACAGCTTTCACTTCAAGAAGCCTTTCCTTAAGACTGTTCTTGAGGAATTTGCAAAGTGATATTTGGAAGTTCCTAGAAGGCTATGGTGGAAAAGGAAGTATCCTAAGATAAAAACTGAAAAGATGCTTTCTGAAAAACTGCATTGTGTTTTCTTAATTGATATCACGGAGTTATAGATGTCCCCTCCAGAAGCCTTTCGCAAAGATTGTTCTTGTGGAATTTGCAACGTGATATTTGGAAGCCCGCAGAGTGCTATGGTGAAAAAGGAAATATCTTCCGTTAAAAACTGGAAAGAAGATTTCTGAGAAACTCCTTTGTGTTCTGCTAATACATCTCACAAAGTTACAGCTTTCCCCTCAAGAAGCCGATCACTAAGACTGTTCTTGTGGAATTTGCAACGTGATATTTGGAAGCCCGCAGAGGGCTATGGTGAAAAAGGAACTATCTTCTCTTAAAAACCGGAAATAAGCTTTCTGAGAAACCGCCATGTGTTCTCTTAATGCACCTCACCGAGTTACAGCTTTCCCCTCAAGAAGACATTCGCTAGGACTGTTCTTGTGGGATTTGCAAAGTGATATTTGGAAGTCCATAGAGGGCTATGGTGAAAAAGGAAATTTCTTCCGTTTAAAACTGGAAAGAAGATTTCTGAGAAATTGCTATTTGTTCTGTTAATTCATCTCACAGAGTTACAGCTTCACCTCCAGAAGCCTTTCGCTAAGACTGTTCTTGTGGAATTTGCAAAGTCATATTTGGAAGCCAATAGAAGTCTATTTTGAAAAAGGAATTATCCTAAGATAGAAACTGAAAAATAAGCTTTCTGAGAAACTGCTTTGTGTTCTGTCAATTCAACTCACAGAGTTACAGCTTTCCCCTCAAGAAGCCTTTTGCTGAGGCTGTTCTTGTGAAATTTTCAAAGTGATATTTGGAAGCCCCTAGGGGGCTATGGTGAAAAAGGAAATATCTTCCGTTAAAAACTGGAAAGAAGCTTTCTGAGAATCTGCCGTGTGTTATGTTAATACATCTCACCGAGTTACAGCTTTCCCCACAAGAAGCCTTTCGCTAAGACTGTTCCTGTGGGATTTGCAAAGTGATATTTGGAAGCCCATAGAGGGCTACGGTGAAAATGGAATTATCTTCAGTTAACAACTGGAAAGAAGCTTCTGAGAAACTGCTTTGTGTTCTGTTAATTCATTTCACAGAGTTACAGCTTTCCCTCAAGAAGCCTTTCACTAAGACTCTTCTTGTGGAATTTGCAAAGTGATCTTTGGAAGCCCATAGAGGGCTATGGTGAAAAAGGAAATATCTTCCGTTAAAAACTGTAAAGAAGCTTTATGAGAATCTGCCGTGTGTCATGTTAATACATCTCACCGAGTTACAGCTTTACCCACAAGAAGCCTTTCGCTAAGACTCTTCCTGTGGGATTTGCAAAGTGATATTTGGAAGCCCATAGAGGGCTACGGTGAAAATGGAAATATCTTCAGTTAACAACAGGAAAGAAGCTTCTGAGAAACTGCTTTGCGTTCTGTTAATTCATCTCCAAGAGTTACAGCTTTCCCCTCAAGAAGCCTTTTGGTACGACGGCTCTTGTGGAATTTGCAGAGTGATATTTAGAAGCCCACAGAGGGCTATGGTGAAAAAGGAAATAGACTAAGATAAAAACTGAAAACAAGCTTTTTGAGAAGCTGCTTTGTGTTCTGTTAATTCATCTCACAGTGTTCCAGCTTTCCCCTAAAGAAGCCTTTCGCTAAGACTGTTCTTGTGGAATTTTCAAAGAGATATTTGGAAGCCCTTAGAGGGCTATGGTAAAAAAGGATATACCTTCAGTTAAAAACTGGAAAGAAGCTTTCTGAGAAACTGCTTAGTGTTCTGTTAATTCATCTCACAGAGTTACAGTTCTCCCTTCAAGAAGACATTCGCTAAGAGTGTTTTTGTGGAATTTGTAAAGTGATATTTGGAAACCCTAGAGGGCTATGGTGAAAAAGGAAATATCTTCCATTAAAAACTGGAAAGAAGCTTTCTGAGAAACTGCTTTGTGTTCTGTTAATTCATCTCACAGAGTTATAGCTTTCCCCTCAAAAAGCCTTTCTCTAAGGCTGTTGTTGTGGAATTTGCAAAGTGATATTTGGAATCTCAAAGAGGGCTATGGTGAAAATGGAAATATCCTAAGATAAAAACCGAAAAGAACCTTTCTGAGAAACTGCTTTCTGTTCTGGTAGTTCATCTCACAGAGTTACAGCATTCTGCTAAAGCAGCCGTTCACTAAGACTGTTCTTGTGGAATTTGACAAGTGACATTTGGAAGCCCTTAGAGGGCTATGATGAAAAAGTAAATATCCTAAGGTAAAAACTGAAAAGAAACTTTCTGAGAAACTGCTTTGTTTTCTATTAATTCAACTCACACAGTTGCAGCTTTACCCTCAAGAAGCCTTTCGCTAAGGCTGCTGTTGTGGTATTTGCAAAGTGATATTTGGAAGCCCATAGAGGGCTACGGTGAAAAAGGAAATATCTTCAGTTAAAAACTGAAAAGAAGCTTTCTGACAAACTGCTGTGTGTTGTGTCAATTCATCTCAAAGAATTAGAGCTTTCCCCTGAAAACACCTTCCGCTAAGACTGTTCTTGTGGAATTTGCAAAGTGATAATTTGAAGCCCATAGATGGCTATGGTGAAAAAGGAAATATCCTAAGATAAAAACCGAGAAGAAGCTTCCTGAGAAACTGCTTTGTGTTCCTTTATTTTATCTCACAGTGTTACCGCTTTCCCCTCAAGAAGCCATTCAGTAAGACTGTTCTTGTGAAATTTTCAAAGTGATATTTGGAAGCCCATAGTGGGCTATGGTGAAAAAGGAAATATCTTCCCTTAAAAACTAGAAAGAAGCACTCTGAGAAACTGCCGCGTGTTCTGTTAATATATCTCACCGGGTTACAGCTTTCTCCACAAGAAGCCTTTCGCTAAGACTGTTCCTGTGGGATTTGCATAGTGATATTTGGAAGCCCATAGAGGGCTATGGTGAAAAAGGAAATATCCTAAGAAAAAAACTGGAAAGATGATTTCTGAGAAACTGCTTTGTGTTCTGTTAATTCATCTCACTGATTTACAGCTTTCCCCTCAAGAAGCCGTTCACTAAGACTGTTCTTGTGGAATTTGCAAAGTGATATTTGGAAGCCCAGAGAGGGCTACGGTGAAAAAGGAAATATCTTCCGTTAAAAACTGGAAAGAAGATTTCTGAGAAACTGCTTTGTGTTCTGTTAATTCATCTCACAGAGTTACAGCTTTCCCCTCCAGAAGTCTTTGGTTAAGACTATTATTGTGGAACTTGCAAAATTTGCAAAGTGATATTTCGAAGCCCTTAGAGGGCTATGGTGAAAAAGGAAATACCCTAAGATAAAAACTGAAAAGAAGCTTTCTGAGCAACTGCTTTGTTTTCTGTTAAATCAACTCACAGAATTACAGCTTTCCCCTCAAGAAGCCTGTCGCTAAGGCTGTTTTTGTGGAATTTGTAAAGTGATATTTGGAAGCCCACAGATGGCTATGGTGAAAATGGAAATACCCTACGATAAAAATAGAAAAGAAGCTTTCTGAGAAACTGCCTTGTGTTCTGTTAGTTCATCTCACAGAGTTACAGCTTTACCCTCAAGAAACCGTTCACTAAGACTGTTCTTGTGAAATTTGCAAAGTGATATTGGAAACCCGTAGAGGGCTATGGTGAAAAAGGAAATAACTGCAGTTTAAAACTGGAAAGAATCTTTCTGAGAAACTACTTTGTGTTCTCTTAATTCAACTCACAGAGTTACAGCTTTCCCTTCAATAAGCCTTTCGCTAAGACAGTTCTTGTGGAATTTGAAAGTGATATTTGGAGCCCTTAGAAGGCGATGGTGAAAAAGGAAATATCCTAATATAAAAACTGAACAGAAGCTTTCTGAGAAACTGCTTTGTATACTGTTAATTCATCTCACAGATTTACAGCTTGTCCCTGCAGAAGCCTTTCACTAAGACTGTTCTTGTGGAATTTGCAAAGAGAAATTTCGAAGCCTATAGAGGGCTATGGTGAAAAAGGGAATATCTTCCGTTAAAAACCGAAAAGAAGCTTTCTGAGAAACTGATTTGTGTTCTGTTAGTTCATCTCACAGAGTTTGAGCTTTCCTCTCAAGGAGCCGTTCACTAAGACTCTTCTTGTGCAATTTGCAAATTCATATTTGGTAACCCTTAGAGGGCTATGGTGAAAAAGGAAATATCTCCCGTTAAAAAGGAGAAAGCAGCTTCTTGAGAAACTGGCGTGTTTTCTGTTAATACATCTCACCGAATTAGAGCTTTCCCTTCCAGAAGCCTTTCGCTCAGACTGTTCTTGTGGAATTTGCAAGGTGATATTTGGAAGACCATAGAGGGCTATGGTGAAAAAGGAAATAGCCTAAGATAGAAACTGAAAAGAAGCTTTCTGAAAAACTGCTTTGTGTTCTGTTGAATCATCTCAAAGAGTTAGAGCTTTCCCCTTAAGAAGCCTTTCGCTAATACTGTTCTTGTGGAATTTGCAAAGTGATATTCGGAAGCCCATATAGTGCTATAGTGAAAATGGAAATCTCCTAAGATAAAAACCGAAAAGAAGCTTTATGAGAAACTGCTCTGTGTTCTGTTAGTTCATCTCATAGAGTTACAGCTTTCCCCTCAAGAAGCCGTTCACTAAGACTGTTCTGGTGGAATTTGCAAAGAGATATTTGGAAGCCCAGAGAGGGCTACGGTGAAAAAGGAAATATCTTCCGTTAAAAACTGGAAAGAACATTTCTGAGAAACTGCTTTGTGTTCTGTTAATTCATCTCACAGTGTTACAGCTTTCCCCTCCAGAAGTCTTTGGCTAAGACTATTCTTGTGGAATTTGCAAAGTGATATTTCGAAGCCCTTAGAGGGCTATGGTGAAAAAGGAAATACCCTAAGATAAAAACTGAAAAGAAGCTTTCTGAGCAACTGCTTTGTTTTCTGTCAAATCAACTCACAGAGTTACAGCTTTCCCTTCAAGAAGCCTGTCGCTAAGGCTGTTTTTGTGGAATTTGCAAAGTGATATATGGAAGCCCACAGATGGCTATGGTGAAAATGGAAATATCCTAAGATAAAAATAGAAAAGAAGCTTTTTGAGAAACTGCCTTGTGTTCTGTTAGTTCATCTCACAGAGTTACAGCTTTACCCTCAAGAAACCGTTCACTAAGACTGTTCTTGTGAAATTTGCAAAGTGATATTGGAAGCCCGTAGAGGGCTATGGTGAAAAAGGAAATAACTTCAGTTTAAAACTGGAAAGAATCTTTCTGAGAAACTACTTTGTGTTCTCTTAATTCAACTCACAGAGTTACAGCTTTCCCTTCAATAAGCCTTTCGCTAAGACAGTTCTTGTGGAATTTGCAAAGTGATATTTGGAGCCCTTAGAAGGCGACGGTGAAAAAGGAAATATCCTAATATAAAAACTGAACAGAAGCTTTCTGAGAAACTGCTTTGTGTACTGTTAATTCATCTCACAGAGTTACAGCTTGTCCCTGCAGAAGCCTTTCACTAAGACTGTTCTTGTGGAATTTGCAAAGAGAAATTTCGAAGCCTATAAAGGGCTATGGTGAAAAAGCGAATATCTTCCATTAAAAACCGAAAAGAAGCTTTCTGAGAAACTGCTTTGTGTTCTGTTAGTTCATCTCACAGAGTTTGAGCTTTCCTCTCAAGGAGCCCCGTTCACTAAAACTCTTCTTGTGCAATTTGCAAATTCATATTTGGTAACCCATAGAGGGCTATGGTGAAAAAGGAAATATCTCCCGTTAAAAAAGTAGAAAGCAGCTTCTTGAGAAACTGGCGTGTTTTCTGTTAATACATCTCACCGAATTAGAGCTTTCCCTTCCAGAAGCCTTTCGCTAAGACTGTTCTTGTGGAATTTGCAAGGTGATATTTGGAAGACCATAGAGGGCTATGGTGAAAAAGGAAATAGCCTAAGATAGAAACTGAAAAGAAGCTTTCTGAAAAACTGCTTTGTGTTCTGTTGAATCATCTCAAAGAGTTAGAGCTTTCCCCTTAAGAAGCCTTTCGCTAATACTGTTCTTGTGGAATTTGCAAAGTGATATTCGGATGCCCATAGAGTGCTATAGTGAAAATGGAAATCTCCTAAGATAAAAACCGAAAAGAAGCTTTCTGAGAAACTGCCTTGTGTTCTGTTAGTTCATCTCATAGAGTTACAGCTTTCCCCTCAAGAAGCCGTTCACTAAGACTGTTCTTGTGAAATTTGCAAAGTGATATTTGGAAGCCCATAGAAGGCTATGGTGAAAAAGGAAATATCTTCCGTTAAAAACTGGAAAGAAGATTTCTGAGAAACTGCTTTGTGTTCTGTTAATTCATCTCAGAGTGTTACAGCTTTCCCCTCAAGAAGCCTGTCGCTAAGACTGTTCTTGTGGAACTTCCAAAGTGATATTTGGAAGCCCTTAGAGGGCTATGGTGAAAAAGCAATATCTTCCGTTAAAAACCGGAAAGAAGCTTTCTGAGAAACTGCTTTGTGTTCTGTTAATTCATCTCACAGAGTTACAGGATTCCCCTCCAGAAGACTTTCGCTAGGACTGTTCTTGTGGAATTTGCAAAATGATGTTTGGAAGCCCGAAGAGAGCTATGGTGAAAAAGGAAATATCCTAAGATAAAAACGGAAAAGAAGCTTTCTGAGGAACTGCTTTGTGTTCTCTTAATTCGTATCCCAGAGTTACAAATTTTTCCTCAAGAAGACATTCGCTAAGACTGTTCTTGTGCAATTTGCAAAGTGATATTTGGAAGCCCATAGAGGGCCCTGATGAAAAAGGAAATCTCTTCAGTTAAAAACTGGAAAGAAACTTTCTGAGAAACTGTTTTGTGTTCTGGTAATTCATCTCACAGACTTACAGCTTTCTTCTCAAGAAGCTTTTCGGTAAGTCTGTTTTGTGGAATTTGCAAAGTGATATTTGGATGCCCATAGTGGGCTATGGAGAAAAAGGAAATATCTTCCGTTAAAAACTGGGAAGAAGATTTCTGAGACACTGCTTTGTGTTCTGTTAATTTATCTAACAGAGTTACAGCATTCCCCTAGAGAAGTCATTCGCTAAGATTCTTTTTGTGGAATTTGCAAAGTGATATTTGGAAGCCCCTAGAGGGCTTCGGTGAAAAAGGAAGTATCTTCAGTTAAAAACTGGAAAGAAGATTTCTGAGAAACTGTTTTGTGTTCTGATAATACATCTCACAGGATTACAACTTTCCCTTCAAGAAGCCTTTCGATAAGACTGTTCTTGTGGGATTTGCAAAGTGATATTTGGAAGCCCAAATATGGCTATGGTGAAAAAGGAAATTTCTTCAGTTAAAAACTGGAAAGAAGCTTTCTGAGAAACTGCTTTGTGTTCTGTTAATTCAACTCACTGAGTTACAGTTTTCCCCTCCAGAAGCCTTTCCCTAAGACTGTTCTTGTGGAATTTGCAAAGTGATATTCGAAAGCCCACAGAGGGCTATAGTGAAAAACAAAATATCTTCCGTTAAAAACTGGAAAGAAGCTTTCTGAGAAACTGCCGTGTGTTCTATTAATACATCTCACACAGTTCCAGCTTTGCTCTCAAGAAGACCTTCGCTACGACTGTTCTTGAGGAATTTGCAAAGTGATATTTGGAAGCCCATAGAGGGATATGTTGAAAAAGGAAATATCTTTCGTTAAAAACTGAAAAGAAGCTTTCTTAGAAACTGCTATGTGTTCTGTTAATTCATCTCAACGAGTTACAACTTTCCCCTCAAGAAGCCTTCAGCTATGGCGCCTCTTGTGTAATTTGCAAAATGATATTTGGAAGCCCATAGAGGTCTACTGTGAAAATGGAAATATCCTCAGATAAAAAACGAAAAGAAGTTTTCTGAGAAACTGATTTGTGTTCTGTTAATTCATATGACAGAGTTACAGATTTTCCCTAAAGAAGCCTTTCGCTAAGACTGTTCCTGTGGCATTTGCAAAGTGATATTTGGAAGCCCATAGAGGGCTATGGTGAAAAAGGAAATATCCTATGATAAAAACTGAAAAGAAGCTTTCTGAGAAACTGCTTTGTGTTCTGTTAATTCAACTCACAGAGTTACAGCTTTCCCCTCAAGAAACCTTTTGCTAAGACTGTTCTTTTGGAATTTGCAAAGTGATATTTGGAAGCCCATAGAGGGCTAAGCTGAAAAAGGAAATATCTTCCGTTAAAAACTGGAAAGAAGATTTCTGAGAAACTGCTTTGTGTTCTGTTAATGCATCTCACAGAGATACAGCTCTCCCATCCAGAAACCTTTCGCTAACACTGTTCTTGTGGAATTTGCAAAGTGATATTTGGAAGCAAAGAGAGAGCTATGGTGAAAAAGGAAATATCCTAAGATAAAAACTGAAAAGAAGTTTTCTGAGAAACTGCTTTGTGTTCTCTTAATTCATCTCACAGTGGTACAGCTTTCCCCTCCAGAAGCCTTTCGCTAAGACTGTTCTTGTGGAATTTGCAAAGTGATATTTGGAAGCCCAGAGAGGGCTATGGTGGAAAAGGAAATATCTTCAGTTAAAAACTGGAAAGAAGGTTTCTGAGAAACTACCGTGTGTTCTGTTAATACATCTCACCGAGTTACAGCTTTCCCCTCAAGAAGCCTTTCTGTAAGACTGTTCTTGTGGAATTTGGAAAGTGAAATTTGGAAGCCCATTGAGGGCTATGATGAAAAAGGAAATTTCTTCCGTTAAAAACCGAAAAGAAGCTTTCTGAGAAACTGCTTTGTGTTTTGTTAGTTCATCTCACAGAATTACAGCTTTGCTCTCCAGAAGCCTTTCGCTAAGACTGTTCTTGTGGAATTTGCAAAGTGATCTTAGAAGCCCGTAGAGGGCTATGGTGAAAAAGGAAATATCTTCCATTAAAAACAGGGAAGAAGCTTTCTGAGAGACTTCTTTGTGTTCTGTTAATTCCTCTCACAGACTACAGCTTTCACTTCAAGAAGCCTTTCCTTAAGACTGTTCCTGTGGGATTTGCAAAGTGATATTTGGAAGCCCATAGAGGGCTACGGTGAAAATGGAATTATCTTCAGTTAACAACTGGAAAGAAGCTTCTGAGAAACTGCTTTGTGTTCTGTTAATTCATTTCACAGAGTTACAGCTTTCCCTCAAGAAGCCTTTCACTAAGACTCTTCTTGTGGAATTTGCAAAGTGATCTTTGGAAGCCCATAGAGGGCTATGGTGAAAAAGGAAATATCTTCCGTTAAAAACTGTAAAGAAGCTTAATGAGAATCTGCCGTGTGTCATGTTAATACATCTCACCGAGTTACAGCTTTACCCACAAGAAGCCTTTCGCTAAGACTGTTCCTGTGGGATTTGCAAAGTGATATTTGGAAGCCCATAGAGGGCTACGGTGAAAATGGAAATATCTTCAGTTAACAACAGGAAAGAAGCTTCTGAGAAACTGCTTTGTGTTCTGTTAATTCATCTCCAAGAGTTACAGCTTTCCCCTCAAGAAGCCTTTCGGTACGACGGCTCTTGTGGAATTTGCAGAGTGATATTTAGAAGCCCACAGAGGGCTATGGTGAAAAAGGAAATAGACTAAGATAAAAACTGAAAACAAGCTTTTTGAGAAGCTGCTTTGTGTTCTGTTAATTCATCTCACAGTGTTCCAGCTTTCCCCTAAAGAAGCCTTTCGCTAAGACTGTTCTTGTGGAATTTTCAAAGAGATATTTGGAAGCCCTTAGAGGGCTATGGTAAAAAAGGACATACCTTCAGTTAAAAACTGGAAAGAAGCTTTCTGAGAAACTGCTTAGTGTTCTGTTAATTCATCTCACAGAGTTACAGTTCTCCCTTCAAGAAGACATTCGCTAAGAGTGTTTTTGTGGAATTTGTAAAGTGATATTTGGAAACCCTAGAGGGCTATGGTGAAAAAGGAAATATCTTCCATTAAAAACTGGAAAGAAGCTTTCTGAGAAACTGCTTTGTGTTCTGTTAATTCATCTCACAGAGTTATAGCTTTCCCCTCAAAAAGCCTTTCTCTAAGGCTGTTGTTGTGGAATTTGCAAAGTGATATTTGGAATCTCAAAGAGGGCTATGGTGAAAATGGAAATATCCTAAGATAAAAACCGAAAAGAACCTTTCTGAGAAACTGCTTTCTGTTCTGGTAGTTCATCTCACAGAGTTACAGCATTCTGCTAAAGCAGCCGTTCACTAAGACTGTTCTTGTGGAATTTGACAAGTGACATTTGGAAGCCCTTAGAGGGCTATGATGAAAAAGTAAATATCCTAAGATAAAAACTGAAAAGAAACTTTCTGAGAAACTGCTTTGTTTTCTATTAATTCAACTCACACAGTTGCAGCTTTACCCTCAAGAAGCCTTTCGCTAAGGCTGCTGTTGTGGTATTTGCAAAGTGATATTTGGAAGCCCATAGAGGGCTACGGTGAAAAAGGAAATATCTTCAGTTAAAAACTGAAAAGAAGCTTTCTGACAAACTGCTGTGTGTTGTGTCAATTCATCTCAAAGAATTAGAGCTTTCCCCTGAAAACACCTTCCGCTAAGACTGTTCTTGTGGAATTTGCAAAGTGATAATTTGAAGCCCATAGATGGCTATGGTGAAAAAGGAAATATCCTAAGATAAAAACCGAGAAGAAGCTTCCTGAGAAACTGCTTTGTGTTCTTTTATTTTATCTCACAGTGTTACCGCTTTCCCCTCAAGAAGCCATTCAGTAAGACTGTTCTTGTGAAATTTTCAAAGTGATATTTGGAAGCCCATAGTGGGCTATGGTGAAAAAGGAAATATCTTCCCTTAAAAACTAGAAAGAAGCACTCTGAGAAACTGCCGCGTGTTCTGTTAATATATCTCACCGGGTTACAGCTTTCTCCACAAGAAGCCTTTCGCTAAGACGGTTCCTGTGGGATTTGCATAGTGATATTTGGAAGCCCATAGAGGGCTATGGTGAAAAAGGAAATATCCTAAGAAAAAAACTGGAAAGATGATTTCTGAGAAACTGCTTTGTGTTCTGTTAATTCATCTCACTGATTTACAGCTTTCCCCTCAAGAAGCCGTTCACTAAGACTGTTCTTGTGGAATTTGCAAAGTGATATTTGGAAGCCCAGAGAGGGCTACGGTGAAAAAGGAAATATCTTCCGTTAAAAACTGGAAAGAAGATTTCTGAGAAACTGCTTTGTGTTCTGTTAATTCATCTCACAGAGTTACAGCTTTCCCCTCCAGAAGTCTTTGGTTAAGACTATTATTGTGGAACTTGCAAAATTTGCAAAGGGATATTTCGAAGCCCTTAGAGGGCTATGGGGAAAAAGGAAATACCCTAAGATAAAAACTGAAAAGAAGCTTTCTGAGCAACTGCTTTGTTTTCTGTTAAATCAACTCACAGAGTTACAGCTTTCCCCTCAAGAAGCCTGTCGCTAAGGCTGTTTTTGTGGAATTTGTAAAGTGATATTTGGAAGCCCACAGATGGCTATGGTGAAAATGGAAATATCCTAAGATAAAAATAGAAAAGAAGCTTTCTGAGAAACTGCCTTGTGTTCTGTTAGTTCATCTCACAGAGTTACAGCTTTACCCTCAAGAAACCGTTCACTAAGACTGTTCTTGTGAAATTTGCAAAGTGATATTGGAAACCCGTAGAGGGCTATGGTGAAAAAGGAAATAACTTCAGTTTAAAACTGGAAAGAATCTTTCTGAGAAACTACTTTGTGTTCTCTTAATTCAACTCACAGAGTTACAGCTTTCCCTTCAATAAGCCTTTCGCTAAGACAGTTCTTGTGGAATTTGCAAAGTGATATTTGGAGCCCTTAGAAGGCGATGGTGAAAAAGGAAATATCCTAATATAAAAACTGAACAGAAGCTTTCTGAGAAACTGCTTTGTATACTGTTAATTCATCTCACAGATTTACAGCTTGTCCCTGCAGAAGCCTTTCACTAAGACTGTTCTTGTGGAATTTGCAAAGAGAAATTTCGAAGCCTATAGAGGGCTATGGTGAAAAAGGGAATATCTTCCGTTAAAAACCGAAAAGAAGCTTTCTGAGAAACTGATTTGTGTTCTGTTAGTTCATCTCACAGAGTTTGAGCTTTCTTCTCAAGGAGCCGTTCACTAAGACTCTTCTTGTGCAATTTGCAAATTCATATTTGGTAACCCTTAGAGGGCTATGGTGAAAAAGGAAATATCTCCCGTTGAAAAGGAGAAAGCAGCTTCTTGAGAAACTGGCGTGTTTTCTGTTAATACATCTCACCAAATAAGAGCTTTCCCTTCCAGAAGCCTTTCGCTCAGACTGTTCTTGTGGAATTTGCAAGGTGATATTTGGAAGACCATAGAGGGCTATGGTGAAAAAGGAAATAGCCTAAGATAGAAACTGAAAAGAAGCTTTCTGAAAAACTGCTTTGTGTTCTGTTGAATCATCTCAAAGAGTTAGAGCTTTCCCCTTAAGAAGCCTTTCGCTAATACTGTTCTTGTGGAATTTGCAAAGTGATATTCGGATGCCCATAGAGTGCTATAGTGAAAATGGAAATCTCCTAAGATAAAAACCGAAAAGAAGCTTTCTGAGAAACTGCCTTGTGTTCTGTTAGTTCATCTCATAGTGTTACAGCTTTCCCCTCAAGAAGCCGTTCACTAAGACTGTTCTGGTGGAATTTGCAAAGAGATATTTGGAAGCCCAGAGAGGGCTACGGTGAAAAAGGAAATATCTTCCGTTAAAAACTGGAAAGAAGATTTCTGAGAAACTGCTTTGTGTTCTGTTAACTCATCTCACAGTGTTACATCTTTCCCCTCCAGAAGTCTTTGGCTAAGACTATTCTTGTGGAATTTGCAAAGTGATATTTCGAAGCCCGTAGAGGGCTATGGTGAATAAGGAAATACCCTAAGATAAAAACTGAAAAGAAGCTTTCTGAGCAACTGCTTTGTTTTCTGTCAAATCAACTCACAGAGTTACAGCTTTCCCCTCAAGAAGCCTGTCGCTAAGGCTGTTTTTGTGGAATTTGCAAAGTGATATATGGAAGCCCACAGATGGCTATGGTGAAAATGGAAATATCCTAAGATAAAAATAGAAAAGAAGCTTTTTGAGAAACTGCCTTGTGTTCTGTTAGTTCATCTCACAGAGTTACAGCTTTACCCTCAAGAAACCGTTCACTAAGACTGTTCTTGTGAAATTTGCAAAGTGATATTGGAAGCCCGTAGAGGGCTATGGTGAAAAAGGAAATAACTTCAGTTTAAAACTGGAAAGAATCTTTCTGAGAAACTACTTTGTGTTCTCTTAATTCAACTCACAGAGTTACAGCTTTCCCTTCAATAAGCCTTTCGCTAAGACAGTTCTTGTGGAATTTGCAAAGTGATATTTGGAGCCCTTAGAAGGCGACGGTGAAAAAGGAAATATCCTAATATAAAAACTGAACAGAAGCTTTCTGAGAAACTGCTTTGTGTACTGTTAATTCATCTCACAGAGTTACAGCTTGTCCCTGCAGAAGCCTTTCACTAAGACTGTTCTTGTGGAATTTGCAAAGAGAAATTTCGAAGCCTATAGAGGGCTATGGTGAAAAAGCGAATATCTTCCATTAAAAACCGAAAAGAAGCTTTCTGAGAAACTGCTTTGTGTTCTGTTAGTTCATCTCACAGAGTTTGAGCTTTCCTCTCAAGGAGCCCCGTTCACTAAAACTCTTCTTGTGCAATTTGCAAATTCATATTTGGTAACCCATAGAGGGCTATGGTGAAAAAGGAAATATCTCCCGTTAAAAAAGTAGAAAGCAGCTTCTTGAGAAACTGGCGTGTTTTCTGTTAATACATCTCACCGAATTAGAGCTTTCCCTTCCAGAAGCCTTTCGCTAAGACTGTTCTTGTGGAATTTGCAAGGTGATATTTGGAAGACCATAGAGGGCTATGGTGAAAAAGGAAATAGCCTAAGATAGAAACTGAAAAGAAGCTTTCTGAAAAACTGCTTTGTGTTCTGTTGAATCATCTCAAAGAGTTAGAGCTTTCCCCTTAAGAAGCCTTTCGCTAATACTGTTCTTGTGGAATTTGCAAAGTGATATTCGGATGCCCATAGAGTGCTATAGTGAAAATGGAAATCTCCTAAGATAAAAACCGAAAAGAAGCTTTCTGAGAAACTGCCTTGTGTTCTGTTAGTTCATCTCATAGAGTTACAGTTTTACCCTCAAGAAGCCGTTCACTAAGACTGTTCTTGTGAAATTTGCAAAGTGATATTTGGAAGCCCATAGAAGGCTATGGTGAAAAAGGAAATATCTTCCGTTAAAAACTGGAAAGAAGATTTCTGAGAAACTGCTTTGTGTTCTGTTAATTCATCTCAGAGTGTTACAGCTTTCCCCTCAAGAAGCCTGTCGCTAAGACTGTTCTTGTGGAACTTCCAAAGTGATATTTGGAAGCCCTTAGAGGGCTATGGTGAAAAAGCAATATCTTCCGTTAAAAACCGGAAAGAAGCTTTCTGAGAAACTGCTTTGTGTTCTGTTAATTCATCTCACAGAGTTACAGGATTCCCCTCCAGAAGACTTTCGCTAGGACTGTTCTTGTGGAATTTGCAAAATGATGTTTGGAAGCCCGAAGAGAGCTATGGTGAAAAAGGAAATATCCTAAGATAAAAACGGAAAAGAAGCTTTCTGAGGAACTGCTTTGTGTTCTCTTAATTCGTATCCCAGAGTTACAAATTTTTCCTCAAGAAGACATTCGCTAAGACTGTTCTTGTGCAATTTGCAAAGTGATATTTGGAAGCCCATAGAGGGCCATGATGAAAAAGGAAATCTCTTCAGTTAAAAACTGGAAAGAAACTTTCTGAGAAACTGTTTTGTGTTCTGGTAATTCATCTCACAGACTTACAGCTTTCTTCTCAAGAAGCTTTTCGGTAAGTCTGTTTTGTGGAATTTGCAAAGTGATATTTGGATGCCCATAGTGGGCTATGGAGAAAAAGGAAATATCTTCCGTTAAAAACTGGGAAGAAGATTTCTGAGACACTGCTTTGTGTTCTGTTAATTTATCTAACAGAGTTACAGCATTCCCCTAGAGAAGTCATTCGCTAAGATTCTTTTTGTGGAATTTGCAAAGTGATATTTGGAAGCCCCTAGAGGGCTTCGGTGAAAAAGGAAGTATCTTCAGTTAAAAACTGGAAAGAAGATTTCTGAGAAACTGTTTTGTGTTCTGATAATACATCTCACAGGATTACAACTTTCCCTTCAAGAAGCCTTTCGATAAGACTGTTCTTGTGGGATTTGCAAAGTGATATTTGGAAGCCCAAATATGGCTATGGTGAAAAAGGAAATTTCTTCAGTTAAAAACTGGAAAGAAGCTTTCTGAGAAACTGCTTTGTGTTCTGTTAATTCAACTCACTGAGTTACAGTTTTCCCCTCCAGAAGCCTTTCCCTAAGACTGTTCTTGTGGAATTTGCAAAGTGATATTCGAAAGCCCACAGAGGGCTATAGTGAAAAACAAAATATCTTCCGTTAAAAACTGGAAAGAAGCTTTCTGAGAAACTGCCGTGTGTTCTATTAATACATCTCACACAGTTCCAGCTTTGCTCTCAAGAAGACCTTCGCTACGACTGTTCTTGAGGAATTTGCAAAGTGATATTTGGAAGCCCATAGAGGGATATGTTGAAAAAGGAAATATCTTTCGTTAAAAACTGAAAAGAAGCTTTCTTAGAAACTGCTATGTGTTCTGTTAATTCATCTCAACGAGTTACAACTTTCCCCTCAAGAAGCCTTCAGCTATGGCGCCTCTTGTGTAATTTGCAAAATGATATTTGGAAGCCCATAGAGGTCTACTGTGAAAATGGAAATATCCTCAGATAAAAAACGAAAAGAAGTTTTCTGAGAAACTGATTTGTGTTCTGTTAATTCATATGACAGAGTTACAGATTTTCCCTAAAGAAGCCTTTCGCTAAGACTGTTCCTGTGGCATTTGCAAAGTGATATTTGGAAGCCCATAGAGGGCTATGGTGAAAAAGGAAATATCCTATGATAAAAACTGAAAAGAAGCTTTCTGAGAAACTGCTTTGTGTTCTGTTAATTCAACTCACAGAGTTACAGCTTTCCCCTCAAGAAACCTTTTGCTAAGACTGTTCTTTTGGAATTTGCAAAGTGATATTTGGAAGCCCATAGAGGGCTAAGCTGAAAAAGGAAATATCTTCCGTTAAAAACTGGAAAGAAGATTTCTGAGAAACTGCTTTGTGTTCTGTTAATGCATCTCACAGAGATACAGCTCTCCCATCCAGAAACCTTTCGCTAACACTGTTCTTGTGGAATTTGCAAAGTGATATTTGGAAGCAAAGAGAGAGCTATGGTGAAAAAGGAAATATCCTAAGATAAAAACTGAAAAGAAGTTTTCTGAGAAACTGCTTTGTGTTCTGTTAATTCATCTCACAGTGGTACAGCTTTCCCCTCCAGAAGCCTTTCGCTAAGACTGTTCTTGTGGAATTTGCAAAGTGATATTTGGAAGCCCAGAGAGGGCTATGGTGGAAAAGGAAATATCTTCAGTTAAAAACTGGAAAGAAGGATTCTGAGAAACTACCGTGTGTTCTGTTAATACATCTCACCGAGTTACAGCTTTCCCCTCAAGAAGCCTTTCTGTAAGACTGTTCTTGTGGAATTTGGAAAGTGAAATTTGGAAGCCCATTGAGGGCTATGATGAAAAAGGAAATTTCTTCCGTTAAAAACCGAAAAGAAGCTTTCTGAGAAACTGCTTTGTGTTTTGTTAGTTCATCTCACAGAATTACAGCTTTGCTCTCCAGAAGCCTTTCGCTAAGACTGTTCTTGTGGAATTTGCAAAGTGATCTTAGAAGCCCGTAGAGGGCTATGGTGAAAAAGGAAATATCTTCCATTAAAAACAGGGAAGAAGCTTTCTGAGAGACTTCTTTGTGTTCTGTTAATTCCTCTCACAGACTACAGCTTTCACTTCAAGAAGCCTTTCCTTAAGACTGTTCCTGTGGGATTTGCAAAGTGATATTTGGAAGCCCATAGAGGGCTACGGTGAAAATGGAATTATCTTCAGTTAACAACTGGAAAGAAGCTTCTGAGAAACTGCTTTGTGTTCTGTTAATTCATTTCACAGAGTTACAGCTTTCCCTCAAGAAGCCTTTCACTAAGACTCTTCTTGTGGAATTTGCAAAGTGATCTTTGGAAGCCCATAGAGGGCTATGGTGAAAAAGGAAATATCTTCCGTTAAAAACTGTAAAGAAGCTTAATGAGAATCTGCCGTGTGTCATGTTAATACATCTCACCGAGTTACAGCTTTACCCACAAGAAGCCTTTCGCTAAGACTGTTCCTGTGGGATTTGCAAAGTGATATTTGGAAGCCCATAGAGGGCTACGGTGAAAATGGAAATATCTTCAGTTAACAACAGGAAAGAAGCTTCTGAGAAACTGCTTTGTGTTCTGTTAATTCATCTCCAAGAGTTACAGCTTTCCCCTCAAGAAGCCTTTCGGTACGACGGCTCTTGTGGAATTTGCAGAGTGATATTTAGAAGCCCACAGAGGGCTATGGTGAAAAAGGAAATAGACTAAGATAAAAACTGAAAACAAGCTTTTTGAGAAGCTGCTTTGTGTTCTGTTAATTCATCTCACAGTGTTCCAGCTTTCCCCTAAAGAAGCCTTTCGCTAAGACTGTTCTTGTGGAATTTTCAAAGAGATATTTGGAAGCCCTTAGAGGGCTATGGTAAAAAAGGACATACCTTCAGTTAAAAACTGGAAAGAAGCTTTCTGAGAAACTGCTTAGTGTTCTGTTAATTCATCTCACAGAGTTACAGTTCTCCCTTCAAGAAGACATTCGCTAAGAGTGTTTTTGTGGAATTTGTAAAGTGATATTTGGAAACCCTAGAGGGCTATGGTGAAAAAGGAAATATCTTCCATTAAAAACTGGAAAGAAGCTTTCTGAGAAACTGCTTTGTGTTCTGTTAATTCATCTCACAGAGTTATAGCTTTCCCCTCAAAAAGCCTTTCTCTAAGGCTGTTGTTGTGGAATTTGCAAAGTGATATTTGGAATCTCAAAGAGGGCTATGGTGAAAATGGAAATATCCTAAGATAAAAACCGAAAAGAACCTTTCTGAGAAACTGCTTTCTGTTCTGGTAGTTCATCTCACAGAGTTACAGCATTCTGCTAAAGCAGCCGTTCACTAAGACTGTTCTTGTGGAATTTGACAAGTGACATTTGGAAGCCCTTAGAGGGCTATGATGAAAAAGTAAATATCCTAAGATAAAAACTGAAAAGAAACTTTCTGAGAAACTGCTTTGTTTTCTATTAATTCAACTCACACAGTTGCAGCTTTACCCTCAAGAAGCCTTTCGCTAAGGCTGCTGTTGTGGTATTTGCAAAGTGATATTTGGAAGCCCATAGAGGGCTACGGTGAAAAAGGAAATATCTTCAGTTAAAAACTGAAAAGAAGCTTTCTGACAAACTGCTGTGTGTTGTGTCAATTCATCTCAAAGAATTAGAGCTTTCCCCTGAAAACACCTTCCGCTAAGACTGTTCTTGTGGAATTTGCAAAGTGATAATTTGAAGCCCATAGATGGCTATGGTGAAAAAGGAAATATCCTAAGATAAAAACCGAGAAGAAGCTTCCTGAGAAACTGCTTTGTGTTCTTTTATTTTATCTCACAGTGTTACCGCTTTCCCCTCAAGAAGCCATTCAGTAAGACTGTTCTTGTGAAATTTTCAAAGTGATATTTGGAAGCCCATAGTGGGCTATGGTGAAAAAGGAAATATCTTCCCTTAAAAACTAGAAAGAAGCACTCTGAGAAACTGCCGCGTGTTCTGTTAATATATCTCACCGGGTTACAGCTTTCTCCACAAGAAGCCTTTCGCTAAGACGGTTCCTGTGGGATTTGCATAGTGATATTTGGAAGCCCATAGAGGGCTATGGTGAAAAAGGAAATATCCTAAGAAAAAAACTGGAAAGATGATTTCTGAGAAACTGCTTTGTGTTCTGTTAATTCATCTCACTGATTTACAGCTTTCCCCTCAAGAAGCCGTTCACTAAGACTGTTCTTGTGGAATTTGCAAAGTGATATTTGGAAGCCCAGAGAGGGCTACGGTGAAAAAGGAAATATCTTCCGTTAAAAACTGGAAAGAAGATTTCTGAGAAACTGCTTTGTGTTCTGTTAATTCATCTCACAGAGTTACAGCTTTCCCCTCCAGAAGTCTTTGGTTAAGACTATTATTGTGGAACTTGCAAAATTTGCAAAGGGATATTTCGAAGCCCTTAGAGGGCTATGGGGAAAAAGGAAATACCCTAAGATAAAAACTGAAAAGAAGCTTTCTGAGCAACTGCTTTGTTTTCTGTTAAATCAACTCACAGAGTTACAGCTTTCCCCTCAAGAAGCCTGTCGCTAAGGCTGTTTTTGTGGAATTTGTAAAGTGATATTTGGAAGCCCACAGATGGCTATGGTGAAAATGGAAATATCCTAAGATAAAAATAGAAAAGAAGCTTTCTGAGAAACTGCCTTGTGTTCTGTTAGTTCATCTCACAGAGTTACAGCTTTACCCTCAAGAAACCGTTCACTAAGACTGTTCTTGTGAAATTTGCAAAGTGATATTGGAAACCCGTAGAGGGCTATGGTGAAAAAGGAAATAACTTCAGTTTAAAACTGGAAAGAATCTTTCTGAGAAACTACTTTGTGTTCTCTTAATTCAACTCACAGAGTTACAGCTTTCCCTTCAATAAGCCTTTCGCTAAGACAGTTCTTGTGGAATTTGCAAAGTGATATTTGGAGCCCTTAGAAGGCGATGGTGAAAAAGGAAATATCCTAATATAAAAACTGAACAGAAGCTTTCTGAGAAACTGCTTTGTATACTGTTAATTCATCTCACAGATTTACAGCTTGTCCCTGCAGAAGCCTTTCACTAAGACTGTTCTTGTGGAATTTGCAAAGAGAAATTTCGAAGCCTATAGAGGGCTATGGTGAAAAAGGGAATATCTTCCGTTAAAAACCGAAAAGAAGCTTTCTGAGAAACTGATTTGTGTTCTGTTAGTTCATCTCACAGAGTTTGAGCTTTCTTCTCAAGGAGCCGTTCACTAAGACTCTTCTTGTGCAATTTGCAAATTCATATTTGGTAACCCTTAGAGGGCTATGGTGAAAAAGGAAATATCTCCCGTTGAAAAGGAGAAAGCAGCTTCTTGAGAAACTGGCGTGTTTTCTGTTAATACATCTCACCAAATTAGAGCTTTCCCTTCCAGAAGCCTTTCGCTCAGACTGTTCTTGTGGAATTTGCAAGGTGATATTTGGAAGACCATAGAGGGCTATGGTGAAAAAGGAAATAGCCTAAGATAGAAACTGAAAAGAAGCTTTCTGAAAAACTGCTTTGTGTTCTGTTGAATCATCTCAAAGAGTTAGAGCTTTCCCCTTAAGAAGCCTTTCGCTAATACTGTTCTTGTGGAATTTGCAAAGTGATATTCGGATGCCCATAGAGTGCTATAGTGAAAATGGAAATCTCCTAAGATAAAAACCGAAAAGAAGCTTTCTGAGAAACTGCCTTGTGTTCTGTTAGTTCATCTCATAGTGTTACAGCTTTCCCCTCAAGAAGCCGTTCACTAAGACTGTTCTGGTGGAATTTGCAAAGAGATATTTGGAAGCCCAGAGAGGGCTACGGTGAAAAAGGAAATATCTTCCGTTAAAAACTGGAAAGAAGATTTCTGAGAAACTGCTTTGTGTTCTGTTAACTCATCTCACAGTGTTACATCTTTCCCCTCCAGAAGTCTTTGGCTAAGACTATTCTTGTGGAATTTGCAAAGTGATATTTCGAAGCCCGTAGAGGGCTATGGTGAATAAGGAAATACCCTAAGATAAAAACTGAAAAGAAGCTTTCTGAGCAACTGCTTTGTTTTCTGTCAAATCAACTCACAGAGTTACAGCTTTCCCCTCAAGAAGCCTGTCGCTAAGGCTGTTTTTGTGGAATTTGCAAAGTGATATATGGAAGCCCACAGATGGCTATGGTGAAAATGGAAATATCCTAAGATAAAAATAGAAAAGAAGCTTTTTGAGAAACTGCCTTGTGTTCTGTTAGTTCATCTCACAGAGTTACAGCTTTACCCTCAAGAAACCGTTCACTAAGACTGTTCTTGTGAAATTTGCAAAGTGATATTGGAAGCCCGTAGAGGGCTATGGTGAAAAAGGAAATAACTTCAGTTTAAAACTGGAAAGAATCTTTCTGAGAAACTACTTTGTGTTCTCTTAATTCAACTCACAGAGTTACAGCTTTCCCTTCAATAAGCCTTTCGCTAAGACAGTTCTTGTGGAATTTGCAAAGTGATATTTGGAGCCCTTAGAAGGCGACGGTGAAAAAGGAAATATCCTAATATAAAAACTGAACAGAAGCTTTCTGAGAAACTGCTTTGTGTACTGTTAATTCATCTCACAGAGTTACAGCTTGTCCCTGCAGAAGCCTTTCACTAAGACTGTTCTTGTGGAATTTGCAAAGAGAAATTTCGAAGCCTATAGAGGGCTATGGTGAAAAAGCGAATATCTTCCATTAAAAACCGAAAAGAAGCTTTCTGAGAAACTGCTTTGTGTTCTGTTAGTTCATCTCACAGAGTTTGAGCTTTCCTCTCAAGGAGCCCCGTTCACTAAAACTCTTCTTGTGCAATTTGCAAATTCATATTTGGTAACCCATAGAGGGCTATGGTGAAAAAGGAAATATCTCCCGTTAAAAAAGTAGAAAGCAGCTTCTTGAGAAACTGGCGTGTTTTCTGTTAATACATCTCACCGAATTAGAGCTTTCCCTTCCAGAAGCCTTTCGCTAAGACTGTTCTTGTGGAATTTGCAAGGTGATATTTGGAAGACCATAGAGGGCTATGGTGAAAAAGGAAATAGCCTAAGATAGAAACTGAAAAGAAGCTTTCTGAAAAACTGCTTTGTGTTCTGTTGAATCATCTCAAAGAGTTAGAGCTTTCCCCTTAAGAAGCCTTTCGCTAATACTGTTCTTGTGGAATTTGCAAAGTGATATTCGGATGCCCATAGAGTGCTATAGTGAAAATGGAAATCTCCTAAGATAAAAACCGAAAAGAAGCTTTCTGAGAAACTGCCTTGTGTTCTGTTAGTTCATCTCATAGAGTTACAGTTTTACCCTCAAGAAGCCGTTCACTAAGACTGTTCTTGTGAAATTTGCAAAGTGATATTTGGAAGCCCATAGAAGGCTATGGTGAAAAAGGAAATATCATCCGTTAAAAACTGGAAAGAAGATTTCTGAGAAACTGCTTTGTGTTCTGTTAATTCATCTCAGAGTGTTACAGCTTTCCCCTCAAGAAGCCTGTCGCTAAGACTGTTCTTGTGGAACTTCCAAAGTGATATTTGGAAGCCCTTAGAGGGCTATGGTGAAAAAGCAATATCTTCCGTTAAAAACCGGAAAGAAGCTTTCTGAGAAACTGCTTTGTGTTCTGTTAATTCATCTCACAGAGTTACAGGATTCCCCTCCAGAAGACTTTCGCTAGGACTGTTCTTGTGGAATTTGCAAAATGATGTTTGGAAGCCCGAAGAGAGCTATGGTGAAAAAGGAAATATCCTAAGATAAAAACGGAAAAGAAGCTTTCTGAGGAACTGCTTTGTGTTCTCTTAATTCGTATCCCAGAGTTACAAATTTTTCCTCAAGAAGACATTCGCTAAGACTGTTCTTGTGCAATTTGCAAAGTGATATTTGGAAGCCCATAGAGGGCCATGATGAAAAAGGAAATCTCTTCAGTTAAAAACTGGAAAGAAACTTTCTGAGAAACTGTTTTGTGTTCTGGTAATTCATCTCACAGACTTACAGCTTTCTTCTCAAGAAGCTTTTCGGTAAGTCTGTTTTGTGGAATTTGCAAAGTGATATTTGGATGCCCATAGTGGGCTATGGAGAAAAAGGAAATATCTTCCGTTAAAAACTGGGAAGAAGATTTCTGAGACACTGCTTTGTGTTCTGTTAATTTATCTAACAGAGTTACAGCATTCCCCTAGAGAAGTCATTCGCTAAGATTCTTTTTGTGGAATTTGCAAAGTGATATTTGGAAGCCCCTAGAGGGCTTCGGTGAAAAAGGAAGTATCTTCAGTTAAAAACTGGAAAGAAGATTTCTGAGAAACTGTTTTGTGTTCTGATAATACATCTCACAGGATTACAACTTTCCCTTCAAGAAGCCTTTCGATAAGACTGTTCTTGTGGGATTTGCAAAGTGATATTTGGAAGCCCAAATATGGCTATGGTGAAAAAGGAAATTTCTTCAGTTAAAAACTGGAAAGAAGCTTTCTGAGAAACTGCTTTGTGTTCTGTTAATTCAACTCACTGAGTTACAGTTTTCCCCTCCAGAAGCCTTTCCCTAAGACTGTTCTTGTGGAATTTGCAAAGTGATATTCGAAAGCCCACAGAGGGCTATAGTGAAAAACAAAATATCTTCCGTTAAAAACTGGAAAGAAGCTTTCTGAGAAACTGCCGTGTGTTCTATTAATACATCTCACACAGTTCCAGCTTTGCTCTCAAGAAGACCTTCGCTACGACTGTTCTTGAGGAATTTGCAAAGTGATATTTGGAAGCCCATAGAGGGATATGTTGAAAAAGGAAATATCTTTCGTTAAAAACTGAAAAGAAGCTTTCTTAGAAACTGCTATGTGTTCTGTTAATTCATCTCAACGAGTTACAACTTTCCCCTCAAGAAGCCTTCAGCTATGGCGCCTCTTGTGTAATTTGCAAAATGATATTTGGAAGCCCATAGAGGTCTACTGTGAAAATGGAAATATCCTCAGATAAAAAACGAAAAGAAGTTTTCTGAGAAACTGATTTGTGTTCTGTTAATTCATATGACAGAGTTACAGATTTTCCCTAAAGAAGCCTTTCGCTAAGACTGTTCCTGTGGCATTTGCAAAGTGATATTTGGAAGCCCATAGAGGGCTATGGTGAAAAAGGAAATATCCTATGATAAAAACTGAAAAGAAGCTTTCTGAGAAACTGCTTTGTGTTCTGTTAATTCAACTCACAGAGTTACAGCTTTCCCCTCAAGAAACCTTTTGCTAAGACTGTTCTTTTGGAATTTGCAAAGTGATATTTGGAAGCCCATAGAGGGCTAAGCTGAAAAAGGAAATATCTTCCGTTAAAAACTGGAAAGAAGATTTCTGAGAAACTGCTTTGTGTTCTGTTAATGCATCTCACAGAGATACAGCTCTCCCATCCAGAAACCTTTCGCTAACACTGTTCTTGTGGAATTTGCAAAGTGATATTTGGAAGCAAAGAGAGAGCTATGGTGAAAAAGGAAATATCCTAAGATAAAAACTGAAAAGAAGTTTTCTGAGAAACTGCTTTGTGTTCTCTTAATTCATCTCACAGTGGTACAGCTTTCCCCTCCAGAAGCCTTTCGCTAAGACTGTTCTTGTGGAATTTGCAAAGTGATATTTGGAAGCCCAGAGAGGGCTATGGTGGAAAAGGAAATATCTTCAGTTAAAAACTGGAAAGAAGGTTTCTGAGAAACTACCGTGTGTTCTGTTAATACATCTCACCGAGTTACAGCTTTCCCCTCAAGAAGCCTTTCTGTAAGACTGTTCTTGTGGAATTTGGAAAGTGAAATTTGGAAGCCCATTGAGGGCTATGATGAAAAAGGAAATTTCTTCCGTTAAAAACCGAAAAGAAGCTTTCTGAGAAACTGCTTTGTGTTTTGTTAGTTCATCTCACAGAATTACAGCTTTGCTCTCCAGAAGCCTTTCGCTAAGACTGTTCTTGTGGAATTTGCAAAGTGATCTTAGAAGCCCGTAGAGGGCTATGGTGAAAAAGGAAATATCTTCCATTAAAAACAGGGAAGAAGCTTTCTGAGAGACTTCTTTGTGTTCTGTTAATTCCTCTCACAGACTACAGCTTTCACTTCAAGAAGCCTTTCCTTAAGACTGTTCCTGTGGGATTTGCAAAGTGATATTTGGAAGCCCATAGAGGGCTACGGTGAAAATGGAATTATCTTCAGTTAACAACTGGAAAGAAGCTTCTGAGAAACTGCTTTGTGTTCTGTTAATTCATTTCACAGAGTTACAGCTTTCCCTCAAGAAGCCTATCACTAAGACTCTTCTTGTGGAATTTGCAAAGTGATCTTTGGAAGCCCATAGAGGGCTATGGTGAAAAAGGAAATATCTTCCGTTAAAAACTGTAAAGAAGCTTTATGAGAATCTGCCGTGTGTCATGTTAATACATCTCACCGAGTTACAGCTTTACCCACAAGAAGCCTTTCGCTAAGACTGTTCCTGTGGGATTTGCAAAGTGATATTTGGAAGCCCATAGAGGGCTACGGTGAAAATGGAAATATCTTCAGTTAACAACAGGAAAGAAGCTTCTGAGAAACTGCTTTGTGTTCTGTTAATTCATCTCCAAGAGTTACAGCTTTCCCCTCAAGAAGCCTTTCGGTACGACGGCTCTTGTGGAATTTGCAGAGTGATATTTAGAAGCCCACAGAGGGCTATGGTGAAAAAGGAAATAGACTAAGATAAAAACTGAAAACAAGCTTTTTGAGAAGCTGCTTTGTGTTCTGTTAATTCATCTCACAGTGTTCCAGCTTTCCCCTAAAGAAGCCTTTCGCTAAGACTGTTCTTGTGGAATTTTCAAAGAGATATTTGGAAGCCCTTAGAGGGCTATGGTAAAAAAGGACATACCTTCAGTTAAAAACTGGAAAGAAGCTTTCTGAGAAACTGCTTAGTGTTCTGTTAATTCATCTCACAGAGTTACAGTTCTCCCTTCAAGAAGACATTCGCTAAGAGTGTTTTTGTGGAATTTGTAAAGTGATATTTGGAAACCCTAGAGGGCTATGGTGAAAAAGGAAATATCTTCCATTAAAAACTGGAAAGAAGCTTTCTGAGAAACTGCTTTGTGTTCTGTTAATTCATCTCACAGAGTTATAGCTTTCCCCTCAAAAAGCCTTTCTCTAAGGCTGTTGTTGTGGAATTTGCAAAGTGATATTTGGAATCTCAAAGAGGGCTATGGTGAAAATGGAAATATCCTAAGATAAAAACCGAAAAGAACCTTTCTGAGAAACTGCTTTCTGTTCTGGTAGTTCATCTCACAGAGTTACAGCATTCTGCTAAAGCAGCCGTTCACTAAGACTGTTCTTGTGGAATTTGACAAGTGACATTTGGAAGCCCTTAGAGGGCTATGATGAAAAAGTAAATATCCTAAGATAAAAACTGAAAAGAAACTTTCTGAGAAACTGCTTTGTTTTCTATTAATTCAACTCACACAGTTGCAGCTTTACCCTCAAGAAGCCTTTCGCTAAGGCTGCTGTTGTGGTATTTGCAAAGTGATATTTGGAAGCCCATAGAGGGCTACGGTGAAAAAGGAAATATCTTCAGTTAAAAACTGAAAAGAAGCTTTCTGACAAACTGCTGTGTGTTGTGTCAATTCATCTCAAAGAATTAGAGCTTTCCCCTGAAAACACCTTCCGCTAAGACTGTTCTTGTGGAATTTGCAAAGTGATAATTTGAAGCCCATAGATGGCTACGGTGAAAAAGGAAATATCCTAAGATAAAAACCGAGAAGAAGCTTCCTGAGAAACTGCTTTGTGTTCTTTTATTTTATCTCACAGTGTTACCGCTTTCCCCTCAAGAAGCCATTCAGTAAGACTGTTCTTGTGAAATTTTCAAAGTGATATTTGGAAGCCCATAGTGGGCTATGGTGAAAAAGGAAATATCTTCCCTTAAAAACTAGAAAGAAGCACTCTGAGAAACTGCCGCGTGTTCTGTTAATATATCTCACCGGGTTACAGCTTTCTCCACAAGAAGCCTTTCGCTAAGACGGTTCCTGTGGGATTTGCATAGTGATATTTGGAAGCCCATAGAGGGCTATGGTGAAAAAGGAAATATCCTAAGAAAAAAACTGGAAAGATGATTTCTGAGAAACTGCTTTGTGTTCTGTTAATTCATCTCACTGATTTACAGCTTTCCCCTCAAGAAGCCGTTCACTAAGACTGTTCTTGTGGAATTTGCAAAGTGATATTTGGAAGCCCAGAGAGGGCTACGGTGAAAAAGGAAATATCTTCCGTTAAAAACTGGAAAGAAGATTTCTGAGAAACTGCTTTGTGTTCTGTTAATTCATCTCACAGAGTTACAGCTTTCCCCTCCAGAAGTCTTTGGTTAAGACTATTATTGTGGAACTTGCAAAATTTGCAAAGTGATATTTCGAAGCCCTTACAGGGCTATGGTGAAAAAGGAAATACCCTAAGATAAAAACTGAAAAGAAGCTTTCTGAGCAACTGCTTTGTTTTCTGTTAAATCAACTCACAGAGTTACAGCTTTCCCCTCAAGAAGCCTGTCGCTAAGGCTGTTTTTGTGGAATTTGTAAAGTGATATTTGGAAGCCCACAGATGGCTATGGTGAAAATGGAAATATCCTAAGATAAAAATAGAAAAGAAGCTTTCTGAGAAACTGCCTTGTGTTCTGTTAGTTCATCTCACAGAGTTACAGCTTTACCCTCAAGAAACCGTTCACTAAGACTGTTCTTGTGAAATTTGCAAAGTGATATTGGAAACCCGTAGAGCGCTATGGTGAAAAAGGAAATAACTTCAGTTTAAAACTGGAAAGAATCTTTCTGAGAAACTACTTTGTGTTCTCTTAATTCAACTCACAGAGTTACAGCTTTCCCTTCAATAAGCCTTTCGCTAAGACAGTTCTTGTGGAATTTGCAAAGTGATATTTGGAGCCCTTAGAAGGCGATGGTGAAAAAGGAAATATCCTAATATAAAAACTGAACAGAAGCTTTCTGAGAAACTGCTTTGTATACTGTTAATTCATCTCACAGATTTACAGCTTGTCCCTGCAGAAGCCTTTCACTAAGACTGTTCTTGTGGAATTTGCAAAGAGAAATTTCGAAGCCTATAGAGGGCTATGGTGAAAAAGGGAATATCTTCCGTTAAAAACCGAAAAGAAGCTTTCTGAGAAACTGATTTGTGTTCTGTTAGTTCATCTCACAGAGTTTGAGCTTTCTTCTCAAGGAGCCGTTCACTAAGACTCTTCTTGTGCAATTTGCAAATTCATATTTGGTAACCCTTAGAGGGCTATGGTGAAAAAGGAAATATCTCCCGTTAAAAAGGAGAAAGCAGCTTCTTGAGAAACTGGCGTGTTTTCTGTTAATACATCTCACCGAATTAGAGCTTTCCCTTCCAGAAGCCTTTCGCTCAGACTGTTCTTGTGGAATTTGCAAGGTGATATTTGGAAGACCATAGAGGGCTATGGTGAAAAAGGAAATAGCCTAAGATAGAAACTGAAAAGAAGCTTTCTGAAAAACTGCTTTGTGTTCTGTTGAATCATCTCAAAGAGTTAGAGCTTTCCCCTTAAGAAGCCTTTCGCTAATACTGTTCTTGTGGAATTTGCAAAGTGATATTCGGAAGCCCATAAAGTGCTATAGTGAAAATGGAAATCTCCTAAGATAAAAACCGAAAAGAAGCTTTATGAGAAACTGCTCTGTGTTCTGTTAGTTCATCTCATAGAGTTACAGCTTTCGCCTCAAGAAGCCGTTCACTAAGACTGTTCTGGTGGAATTTGCAAAGAGATATTTGGAAGCCCAGAGAGGGCTACGGTGAAAAAGGAAATATCTTCCGTTAAAAACTGGAAAGAACATTTCTGAGAAACTGCTTTGTGTTCTGTTAATTCATCTCACAGTGTTACAGCTTTCCCCTCCAGAAGTCTTTGGCTAAGACTATTCTTGTGGAATTTGCAAAGTGATATTTCGAAGCCCTTAGAGGGCTATGGTGAAAAAGGAAATACCCTAAGATAAAAACTGAAAAGAAGCTTTCTGAGCAACTGCTTTGTTTTCTGTCAAATCAACTCACAGAGTTACAGCTTTCCCCTCAAGAAGCCTGTCGCTAAGGCTGTTTTTGTGGAATTTGCAAAGTGATATATGGAAGCCCACAGATGGCTATGGTGAAAATGGAAATATCCTAAGATAAAAATAGAAAAGAAGCTTTTTGAGAAACTGCCTTGTGTTCTGTTAGTTCATCTCACAGAGTTACAGCTTTACCCTCAAGAAACCGTTCACTAAGACTGTTCTTGTGAAATTTGCAAAGTGATATTGGAAGCCCGTAGAGGGCTATGATGAAAAAAGGAAATAACTTCAGTTTAAAACTGGAAAGAATCTTTCTGAGAAACTACTTTGTGTTCTCTTAATTCAACTCACAGAGTTACAGCTTTCCCTTCAATAAGCCTTTCGCTAAGACAGTTCTTGTGGAATTTGGAAAGTGATAGTTGGAGCCCTTAGAAGGTGACGGTGAAAAAGGAAATATCCTAATATAAAAACTGAACAGAAGCTTTCTGAGAAACTGCTTTGTGTACTGTTAATTCATCTCACAGAGTTACAGCTTGTCCCTGCAGAAGCCTTTCACTAAGACTGTTCTTGTGGAATTTGCAAAGAGAAATTTCGAAGCCTATAGAGGGCTATGGTGAAAAAGCGAATATCTTCCATTAAAAACCGAAAAGAAGCTTTCTGAGAAACTGCTTTGTGTTCTGTTAGTTCATCTCACAGAGTTTGAGCTTTCCTCTCAAGGAGCCCCGTTCACTAAAACTCTTCTTGTGCAATTTGCAAATTCATATTTGGTAACCCATAGAGGGCTATGGTGAAAAAGGAAATATCTCCCGTTAAAAAAGTAGAAAGCAGCTTCTTGAGAAACTGGCGTGTTTTCTGTTAATACATCTCACCTAATTAGAGCTTTCCCTTCCAGAAGCCTTTCGCTCAGACTGTTCTTGTGGAATTTGCAAGGTGATATTTGGAAGACCATAGAGGGCTATGGTGAAAAAGGAAATAGCCTAAGATAGAAACTGAAAAGAAGCTTTCTGAAAAACTGCTTTGTGTTCTGTTGAATCATCTCAAAGAGTTAGAGCTTTCCCCTTAAGAAGCCTTTCGCTAATACTGTTCTTGTGGAATTTGCAAAGTGATATTCGGATGCCCATAGAGTGCTATAGTGAAAATGGAAATCTCCTAAGATAAAAACCGAAAAGAAGCTTTCTGAGAAACTGCCTTGTGTTCTGTTAGTTCATCTCATAGAGTTACAGCTTTCCCCTCAAGAAGCCGTTCACTAAGACTGTTCTTGTGAAATTTGCAAAGTGATATTTGGAAGCCCATAGAAGGCTATGGTGAAAAAGGAAATATCTTCCGTTAAAAACTGGAAAGAAGATTTCTGAGAAACTGCTTTGTGTTCTGTTAATTCATCTCAGAGTGTTACAGCTTTCCCCTCAAGAAGCCTGTCGCTAAGACTGTTCTTGTGGAACTTCCAAAGTGATATTTGGAAGCCCTTAGAGGGCTATGGTGAAAAAGCAATATCTTCCGTTAAAAACCGGAAAGAAGCTTTCTGAGAAACTGCTTTGTGTTCTGTTAATTCATCTCACAGAGTTACAGGATTCCCCTCCAGAAGACTTTCGCTAGGACTGTTCTTGTGGAATTTGCAAAATGATGTTTGGAAGCCCGAAGAGAGCTATGGTGAAAAAGGAAATATCCTAAGATAAAAACGGAAAAGAAGCTTTCTGAGGAACTGCTTTGTGTTCTCTTAATTCGTATCCCAGAGTTACAAATTTTTCCTCAAGAAGACATTCGCTAAGACTGTTCTTGTGCAATTTGCAAAGTGATATTTGGAAGCCCATAGAGGGCCATGATGAAAAAGGAAATCTCTTCAGTTAAAAACTGGAAAGAAACTTTCTGAGAAACTGTTTTGTGTTCTGGTAATTCATCTCACAGACTTACAGCTTTCTTCTCAAGAAGCTTTTCGGTAAGTCTGTTTTGTGGAATTTGCAAAGTGATATTTGGATGCCCATAGTGGGCTATGGAGAAAAAGGAAATATCTTCCGTTAAAAACTGGGAAGAAGATTTCTGAGACACTGCTTTGTGTTCTGTTAATTTATCTAACAGAGTTACAGCATTCCCCTAGAGAAGTCATTCGCTAAGATTCTTTTTGTGGAATTTGCAAAGTGATATTTGGAAGCCCCTAGAGGGCTTCGGTGAAAAAGGAAGTATCTTCAGTTAAAAACTGGAAAGAAGATTTCTGAGAAACTGTTTTGTGTTCTGATAATACATCTCACAGGATTACAACTTTCCCTTCAAGAAGCCTTTCGATAAGACTGTTCTTGTGGGATTTGCAAAGTGATATTTGGAAGCCCAAATATGGCTATGGTGAAAAAGGAAATTTCTTCAGTTAAAAACTGGAAAGAAGCTTTCTGAGAAACTGCTTTGTGTTCTGTTAATTCAACTCACTGAGTTACAGTTTTCCCCTCCAGAAGCCTTTCCCTAAGACTGTTCTTGTGGAATTTGCAAAGTGATATTCGAAAGCCCACAGAGGGCTATAGTGAAAAACAAAATATCTTCCGTTAAAAACTGGAAAGAAGCTTTCTGAGAAACTGCCGTGTGTTCTATTAATACATCTCACACAGTTCCAGCTTTGCTCTCAAGAAGACCTTCGCTACGACTGTTCTTGAGGAATTTGCAAAGTGATATTTGGAAGCCCATAGAGGGATATGTTGAAAAAGGAAATATCTTTCGTTAAAAACTGAAAAGAAGCTTTCTTAGAAACTGCTATGTGTTCTGTTAATTCATCTCAACGAGTTACAACTTTCCCCTCAAGAAGCCTTCAGCTATGGCGCCTCTTGTGTAATTTGCAAAATGATATTTGGAAGCCCATAGAGGTCTACTGTGAAAATGGAAATATCCTCAGATAAAAAACGAAAAGAAGTTTTCTGAGAAACTGATTTGTGTTCTGTTAATTCATATGACAGAGTTACAGATTTTCCCTAAAGAAGCCTTTCGCTAAGACTGTTCCTGTGGCATTTGCAAAGTGATATTTGGAAGCCCATAGAGGGCTATGGTGAAAAAGGAAATATCCTATGATAAAAACTGAAAAGAAGCTTTCTGAGAAACTGCTTTGTGTTCTGTTAATTCAACTCACAGAGTTACAGCTTTCCCCTCAAGAAACCTTTTGCTAAGACTGTTCTTTTGGAATTTGCAAACTGATATTTGGAAGCCCATAGAGGGCTAAGCTGAAAAAGGAAATATCTTCCGTTAAAAACTGGAAAGAAGATTTCTGAGAAACTGCTTTGTGTTCTGTTAATGCATCTCACAGAGATACAGCTCTCCCATCCAGAAACCTTTCGCTAACACTGTTCTTGTGGAATTTGCAAAGTGATATTTGGAAGCAAAGAGAGAGCTATGGTGAAAAAGGAAATATCCTAAGATAAAAACTGAAAAGAAGTTTTCTGAGAAACTGCTTTGTGTTCTGTTAATTCATCTCACAGTGGTACAGCTTTCCCCTCCAGAAGCCTTTCGCTAAGACTGTTCTTGTGGAATTTGCAAAGTGATATTTGGAAGCCCAGAGAGGGCTATGGTGGAAAAGGAAATATCTTCAGTTAAAAACTGGAAAGAAGGTTTCTGAGAAACTACCGTGTGTTCTGTTAATACATCTCACCGAGTTACAGCTTTCCCCTCAAGAAGCCTTTCTGTAAGACTGTTCTTGTGGAATTTGGAAAGTGAAATTTGGAAGCCCATTGAGGGCTATGATGAAAAAGGAAATTTCTTCCGTTAAAAACCGAAAAGAAGCTTTCTGAGAAACTGCTTTGTGTTTTGTTAGTTCATCTCACAGAATTACAGCTTTGCTCTCCAGAAGCCTTTCGCTAAGACTGTTCTTGTGGAATTTGCAAAGTGATCTTAGAAGCCCGTAGAGCGCTATGGTGAAAAAGGAAATATCTTCCATTAAAAACAGGGAAGAAGCTTTCTGAGAGACTTCTTTGTGTTCTGTTAATTCCTCTCACAGACTACAGCTTTCACTTCAAGAAGCCTTTCCTTAAGACTGTTCCTGTGGGATTTGCAAAGTGATATTTGGAAGCCCATAGAGGGCTACGGTGAAAATGGAATTATCTTCAGTTAACAACTGGAAAGAAGCTTCTGAGAAACTGCTTTGTGTTCTGTTAATTCATTTCACAGAGTTACAGCTTTCCCTCAAGAAGCCTTTCACTAAGACTCTTCTTGTGGAATTTGCAAAGTGATCTTTGGAAGCCCATAGAGGGCTATGGTGAAAAAGGAAATATCTTCCGTTAAAAACTGTAAAGAAGCTTTATGAGAATCTGCCGTGTGTCATGTTAATACATCTCACCGAGTTACAGCTTTACCCACAAGAAGCCTTTCGCTAAGACTGTTCCTGTGGGATTTGCAAAGTGATATTTGGAAGCCCATAGAGGGCTACGGTGAAAATGGAAATATCTTCAGTTAACAACA
Source organism: Chlorocebus sabaeus (assembly GCF_047675955.1). Classification (NCBI taxonomy): domain Eukaryota; kingdom Metazoa; phylum Chordata; class Mammalia; order Primates; family Cercopithecidae; genus Chlorocebus; species Chlorocebus sabaeus. Next base: position 61,104 of record NW_027327681.1, on the reverse strand, counting down.
GGAAAGAAGCTTCTGAGAAACTGCTTTGTGTTCTGTTAATTCATCTCCAAGAGTTACAGCTTTCCCCTCAAGAAGCCTTTCGGTACGACGGCTCTTGTGGAATTTGCAGAGTGATATTTAGAAGCCCACAGAGGGCTATGGTGAAAAAGGAAATAGACTAAGATAAAAACTGAAAACAAGCTTTTTGAGAAGCTGCTTTGTGTTCTGTTAATTCATCTCACAGTGTTCCAGCTTTCCCCTAAAGAAGCCTTTCGCTAAGACTGTTCTTGTGGAATTTTCAAAGAGATATTTGGAAGCCCTTAGAGGGCTATGGTAAAAAAGGACATACCTTCAGTTAAAAACTGGAAAGAAGCTTTCTGAGAAACTGCTTAGTGTTCTGTTAATTCATCTCACAGAGTTACAGTTCTCCCTTCAAGAAGACATTCGCTAAGAGTGTTTTTGTGGAATTTGTAAAGTGATATTTGGAAACCCTAGAGGGCTATGGTGAAAAAGGAAATATCTTCCATTAAAAACTGGAAAGAAGCTTTCTGAGAAACTGCTTTGTGTTCTGTTAATTCATCTCACAGAGTTATAGCTTTCCCCTCAAAAAGCCTTTCTCTAAGGCTGTTGTTGTGGAATTTGCAAAGTGATATTTGGAATCTCAAAGAGGGCTATGGTGAAAATGGAAATATCCTAAGATAAAAACCGAAAAGAACCTTTCTGAGAAACTGCTTTCTGTTCTGGTAGTTCATCTCACAGAGTTACAGCATTCTGCTAAAGCAGCCGTTCACTAAGACTGTTCTTGTGGAATTTGACAAGTGACATTTGGAAGCCCTTAGAGGGCTATGATGAAAAAGTAAATATCCTAAGATAAAAACTGAAAAGAAACTTTCTGAGAAACTGCTTTGTTTTCTATTAATTCAACTCACACAGTTGCAGCTTTACCCTCAAGAAGCCTTTCGCTAAGGCTGCTGTTGTGGTATTTGCAAAGTGATATTTGGAAGCCCATAGAGGGCTACGGTGAAAAAGGAAATATCTTCAGTTAAAAACTGAAAAGAAGCTTTCTGACAAACTGCTGTGTGTTGTGTCAATTCATCTCAAAGAATTAGAGCTTTCCCCTGAAAACACCTTCCGCTAAGACTGTTCTTGTGGAATTTGCAAAGTGATAATTTGAAGCCCATAGATGGCTACGGTGAAAAAGGAAATATCCTAAGATAAAAACCGAGAAGAAGCTTCCTGAGAAACTGCTTTGTGTTCTTTTATTTTATCTCACAGTGTTACCGCTTTCCCCTCAAGAAGCCATTCAGTAAGACTGTTCTTGTGAAATTTTCAAAGTGATATTTGGAAGCCCATAGTGGGCTATGGTGAAAAAGGAAATATCTTCCCTTAAAAACTAGAAAGAAGCACTCTGAGAAACTGCCGCGTGTTCTGTTAATATATCTCACCGGGTTACAGCTTTCTCCACAAGAAGCCTTTCGCTAAGACGGTTCCTGTGGGATTTGCATAGTGACATTTGGAAGCCCATAGAGGGCTATGGTGAAAAAGGAAATATCCTAAGAAAAAAACTGGAAAGATGATTTCTGAGAAACTGCTTTGTGTTCTGTTAATTCATCTCACTGATTTACAGCTTTCCCCTCAAGAAGCCGTTCACTAAGACTGTTCTTGTGGAATTTGCAAAGTGATATTTGGAAGCCCAGAGAGGGCTACGGTGAAAAAGGAAATATCTTCCGTTAAAAACTGGAAAGAAGATTTCTGAGAAATTGCTTTGTGTTCTGTTAATTCATCTCACAGAGTTACAGCTTTCCCCTCCAGAAGTCTTTGGTTAAGACTATTATTGTGGAACTTGCAAAATTTGCAAAGTGATATTTCGAAGCCCTTACAGGGCTATGGTGAAAAAGGAAATACCCTAAGATAAAAACTGAAAAGAAGCTTTCTGAGCAACTGCTTTGTTTTCTGTTAAATCAACTCACAGAGTTACAGCTTTCCCCTCAAGAAGCCTGTCGCTAAGGCTGTTTTTGTGGAATTTGTAAAGTGATATTTGGAAGCCCACAGATGGCTATGGTGAAAATGGAAATATCCTAAGATAAAAATAGAAAAGAAGCTTTCAGAGAAACTGCCTTGTGTTCTGTTAGTTCATCTCACAGAGTTACAGCTTTACCCTCAAGAAACCGTTCACTAAGACTGTTCTTGTGAAATTTGCAAAGTGATATTGGAAACCCGTAGAGCGCTATGGTGAAAAAGGAAATAACTTCAGTTTAAAACTGGAAAGAATCTTTCTGAGAAACTACTTTGTGTTCTCTTAATTCAACTCACAGAGTTACAGCTTTCCCTTCAATAAGCCTTTCGCTAAGACAGTTCTTGTGGAATTTGCAAAGTGATATTTGGAGCCCTTAGAAGGCGATGGTGAAAAAGGAAATATCCTAATATAAAAACTGAACAGAAGCTTTCTGAGAAACTGCTTTGTATACTGTTAATTCATCTCACAGATTTACAGCTTGTCCCTGCAGAAGCCTTTCACTAAGACTGTTCTTGTGGAATTTGCAAAGAGAAATTTCGAAGCCTATAGAGGGCTATGGTGAAAAAGGGAATATCTTCCGTTAAAAACCGAAAAGAAGCTTTCTGAGAAACTGATTTGTGTTCTGTTAGTTCATCTCACAGAGTTTGAGCTTTCTTCTCAAGGAGCCGTTCACTAAGACTCTTCTTGTGCAATTTGCAAATTCATATTTGGTAACCCTTAGAGGGCTATGGTGAAAAAGGAAATATCTCCCGTTAAAAAGGAGAAAGCAGCTTCTTGAGAAACTGGCGTGTTTTCTGTTAATACATCTCACCGAATTAGAGCTTTCCCTTCCAGAAGCCTTTCGCTCAGACTGTTCTTGTGGAATTTGCAAGGTGATATTTGGAAGACCATAGAGGGCTATGGTGAAAAAGGAAATAGCCTAAGATAGAAACTGAAAAGAAGCTTTCTGAAAAACTGCTTTGTGTTCTGTTGAATCATCTCAAAGAGTTAGAGCTTTCCCCTTAAGAAGCCTTTCGCTAATACTGTTCTTGTGGAATTTGCAAAGTGATATTCGGAAGCCCATAGAGTGCTATAGTGAAAATGGAAATCTCCTAAGATAAAAACCGAAAAGAAGCTTTATGAGAAACTGCTCTGTGTTCTGTTAGTTCATCTCATAGAGTTACAGCTTTCCCCTCAAGAAGCCGTTCACTAAGACTGTTCTGGTGGAATTTGCAAAGAGATATTTGGAAGCCCAGAGAGGGCTACGGTGAAAAAGGAAATATCTTCCGTTAAAAACTGGAAAGAACATTTCTGAGAAACTGCTTTGTGTTCTGTTAATTCATCTCACAGTGTTACAGCTTTCCCCTCCAGAAGTCTTTGGCTAAGACTATTCTTGTGGAATTTGCAAAGTGATATTTCGAAGCCCTTAGAGGGCTATGGTGAAAAAGGAAATACCCTAAGATAAAAACTGAAAAGAAGCTTTCTGAGCAACTGCTTTGTTTTCTGTCAAATCAACTCACAGAGTTACAGCTTTCCCCTCAAGAAGCCTGTCGCTAAGGCTGTTTTTGTGGAATTTGCAAAGTGATATATGGAAGCCCACAGATGGCTATGGTGAAAATGGAAATATCCTAAGATAAAAATAGAAAAGAAGCTTTTTGAGAAACTGCCTTGTGTTCTGTTAGTTCATCTCACAGAGTTACAGCTTTACCCTCAAGAAACCGTTCACTAAGACTGTTCTTGTGAAATTTGCAAAGTGATATTGGAAGCCCGTAGAGGGCTATGATGAAAAAAGGAAATAACTTCAGTTTAAAACTGGAAAGAATCTTTCTGAGAAACTACTTTGTGTTCTCTTAATTCAACTCACAGAGTTACAGCTTTCCCTTCAATAAGCCTTTCGCTAAGACAGTTCTTGTGGAATTTGCAAAGTGATATTTGGAGCCCTTAGAAGGTGACGGTGAAAAAGGAAATATCCTAATATAAAAACTGAACAGAAGCTTTCTGAGAAACTGCTTTGTGTACTGTTAATTCATCTCACAGAGTTACAGCTTGTCCCTGCAGAAGCCTTTCACTAAGACTGTTCTTGTGGAATTTGCAAAGAGAAATTTCGAAGCCTATAGAGGGCTATGGTGAAAAAGCGAATATCTTCCATTAAAAACCGAAAAGAAGCTTTCTGAGAAACTGCTTTGTGTTCTGTTAGTTCATCTCACAGAGTTTGAGCTTTCCTCTCAAGGAGCCCCGTTCACTAAAACTCTTCTTGTGCAATTTGCAAATTCATATTTGGTAACCCATAGAGGGCTATGGTGAAAAAGGAAATATCTCCCGTTAAAAAAGTAGAAAGCAGCTTCTTGAGAAACTGGCGTGTTTTCTGTTAATACATCTCACCGAATTAGAGCTTTCCCTTCCAGAAGCCTTTCGCTCAGACTGTTCTTGTGGAATTTGCAAGGTGATATTTGGAAGACCATAGAGGGCTATGGTGAAAAAGGAAATAGCCTAAGATAGAAACTGAAAAGAAGCTTTCTGAAAAACTGCTTTGTGTTCTGTTGAATCATCTCAAAGAGTTAGAGCTTTCCCCTTAAGAAGCCTTTCGCTAATACTGTTCTTGTGGAATTTGCAAAGTGATATTCGGATGCCCATAGAGTGCTATAGTGAAAATGGAAATCTCCTAAGATAAAAACCGAAAAGAAGCTTTCTGAGAAACTGCCTTGTGTTCTGTTAGTTCATCTCATAGAGTTACAGCTTTCCCCTCAAGAAGCCGTTCACTAAGACTGTTCTTGTGAAATTTGCAAAGTGATATTTGGAAGCCCATAGAAGGCTATGGTGAAAAAGGAAATATCTTCCGTTAAAAACTGGAAAGAAGATTTCTGAGAAACTGCTTTGTGTTCTGTTAATTCATCTCAGAGTGTTACAGCTTTCCCCTCAAGAAGCCTGTCGCTAAGACTGTTCTTGTGGAACTTCCAAAGTGATATTTGGAAGCCCTTAGAGGGCTATGGTGAAAAAGCAATATCTTCCGTTAAAAACCGGAAAGAAGCTTTCTGAGAAACTGCTTTGTGTTCTGTTAATTCATCTCACAGAGTTACAGGATTCCCCTCCAGAAGACTTTCGCTAGGACTGTTCTTGTGGAATTTGCAAAATGATGTTTGGAAGCCCAAAGAGAGCTATGGTGAAAAAGGAAATATCCTAAGATAAAAACGGAAAAGAAGCTTTCTGAGGAACTGCTTTGTGTTCTCTTAATTCGTATCCCAGAGTTACAAATTTTTCCTCAAGAAGACATTCGCTAAGACTGTTCTTGTGCAATTTGCAAAGTGATATTTGGAAGCCCATAGAGGGCCATGATGAAAAAGGAAATCTCTTCAGTTAAAAACTGGAAAGAAACTTTCTGAGAAACTGTTTTGTGTTCTGGTAATTCATCTCACAGACTTACAGCTTTCTTCTCAAGAAGCTTTTCGGTAAGTCTGTTTTGTGGAATTTGCAAAGTGATATTTGGATGCCCATAGTGGGCTATGGAGAAAAAGGAAATATCTTCCGTTAAAAACTGGGAAGAAGATTTCTGAGACACTGCTTTGTGTTCTGTTAATTTATCTAACAGAGTTACAGCATTCCCCTAGAGAAGTCATTCGCTAAGATTCTTTTTGTGGAATTTGCAAAGTGATATTTGGAAGCCCCTAGAGGGCTTCGGTGAAAAAGGAAGTATCTTCAGTTAAAAACTGGAAAGAAGATTTCTGAGAAACTGTTTTGTGTTCTGATAATACATCTCACAGGATTACAACTTTCCCTTCAAGAAGCCTTTCGATAAGACTGTTCTTGTGGGATTTGCAAAGTGATATTTGGAAGCCCAAATATGGCTATGGTGAAAAAGGAAATTTCTTCAGTTAAAAACTGGAAAGAAGCTTTCTGAGAAACTGCTTTGTGTTCTGTTAATTCAACTCACTGAGTTACAGTTTTCCCCTCCAGAAGCCTTTCCCTAAGACTGTTCTTGTGGAATTTGCAAAGTGATATTCGAAAGCCCACAGAGGGCTATAGTGAAAAACAAAATATCTTCCGTTAAAAACTGGAAAGAAGCTTTCTGAGAAACTGCCGTGTGTTCTATTAATACATCTCACACAGTTCCAGCTTTGCTCTCAAGAAGACCTTCGCTACGACTGTTCTTGAGGAATTTGCAAAGTGATATTTGGAAGCCCATAGAGGGATATGTTGAAAAAGGAAATATCTTTCGTTAAAAACTGAAAAGAAGCTTTCTTAGAAACTGCTATGTGTTCTGTTAATTCATCTCAACGAGTTACAACTTTCCCCTCAAGAAGCCTTCAGCTATGGCGCCTCTTGTGTAATTTGCAAAATGATATTTGGAAGCCCATAGAGGTCTACTGTGAAAATGGAAATATCCTCAGATAAAAAACGAAAAGAAGTTTTCTGAGAAACTGATTTGTGTTCTGTTAATTCATATGACAGAGTTACAGATTTTCCCTAAAGAAGCCTTTCGCTAAGACTGTTCCTGTGGCATTTGCAAAGTGATATTTGGAAGCCCATAGAGGGCTATGGTGAAAAAGGAAATATCCTATGATAAAAACTGAAAAGAAGCTTTCTGAGAAACTGCTTTGTGTTCTGTTAATTCAACTCACAGAGTTACAGCTTTCCCCTCAAGAAACCTTTTGCTAAGACTGTTCTTTTGGAATTTGCAAAGTGATATTTGGAAGCCCATAGAGGGCTAAGCTGAAAAAGGAAATATCTTCCGTTAAAAACTGGAAAGAAGATTTCTGAGAAACTGCTTTGTGTTCTGTTAATGCATCTCACAGAGATACAGCTCTCCCATCCAGAAACCTTTCGCTAACACTGTTCTTGTGGAATTTGCAAAGTGATATTTGGAAGCAAAGAGAGAGCTATGGTGAAAAAGGAAATATCCTAAGATAAAAACTGAAAAGAAGTTTTCTGAGAAACTGCTTTGTGTTCTGTTAATTCATCTCACAGTGGTACAGCTTTCCCCTCCAGAAGCCTTTCGCTAAGACTGTTCTTGTGGAATTTGCAAAGTGATATTTGGAAGCCCAGAGAGGGCTATGGTGGAAAAGGAAATATCTTCAGTTAAAAACTGGAAAGAAGGTTTCTGAGAAACTACCGTGTGTTCTGTTAATACATCTCACCGAGTTACAGCTTTCCCCTCAAGAAGCCTTTCTGTAAGACTGTTCTTGTGGAATTTGGAAAGTGAAATTTGGAAGCCCATTGAGGGCTATGATGAAAAAGGAAATTTCTTCCGTTAAAAACCGAAAAGAAGCTTTCTGAGAAACTGCTTTGTGTTTTGTTAGTTCATCTCACAGAATTACAGCTTTGCTCTCCAGAAGCCTTTCGCTAAGACTGTTCTTGTGGAATTTGCAAAGTGATCTTAGAAGCCCGTAGAGCGCTATGGTGAAAAAGGAAATATCTTCCATTAAAAACAGGGAAGAAGCTTTCTGAGAGACTTCTTTGTGTTCTGTTAATTCCTCTCACAGACTACAGCTTTCACTTCAAGAAGCCTTTCCTTAAGACTGTTCCTGTGGGATTTGCAAAGTGATATTTGGAAGCCCATAGAGGGCTACGGTGAAAATGGAATTATCTTCAGTTAACAACTGGAAAGAAGCTTCTGAGAAACTGCTTTGTGTTCTGTTAATTCATTTCACAGAGTTACAGCTTTCCCTCAAGAAGCCTTTCACTAAGACTCTTCTTGTGGAATTTGCAAAGTGATCTTTGGAAGCCCATAGAGGGCTATGGTGAAAAAGGAAATATCTTCCGTTAAAAACTGTAAAGAAGCTTTATGAGAATCTGCCGTGTGTCATGTTAATACATCTCACCGAGTTACAGCTTTACCCACAAGAAGCCTTTCGCTAAGACTGTTCCTGTGGGATTTGCAAAGTGATATTTGGAAGCCCATAGAGGGCTACGGTGAAAATGGAAATATCTTCAGTTAACAACAGGAAAGAAGCTTCTGAGAAACTGCTTTGTGTTCTGTTAATTCATCTCCAAGAGTTACAGCTTTCCCCTCAAGAAGCCTTTCGGTACGACGGCTCTTGTGGAATTTGCAGAGTGATATTTAGAAGCCCACAGAGGGCTATGGTGAAAAAGGAAATAGACTAAGATAAAAACTGAAAACAAGCTTTTTGAGAAGCTGCTTTGTGTTCTGTTAATTCATCTCACAGTGTTCCAGCTTTCCCCTAAAGAAGCCTTTCGCTAAGACTGTTCTTGTGGAATTTTCAAAGAGATATTTGGAAGCCCTTAGAGGGCTATGGTAAAAAAGGACATACCTTCAGTTAAAAACTGGAAAGAAGCTTTCTGAGAAACTGCTTAGTGTTCTGTTAATTCATCTCACAGAGTTACAGTTCTCCCTTCAAGAAGACATTCGCTAAGAGTGTTTTTGTGGAATTTGTAAAGTGATATTTGGAAACCCTAGAGGGCTATGGTGAAAAAGGAAATATCTTCCATTAAAAACTGGAAAGAAGCTTTCTGAGAAACTGCTTTGTGTTCTGTTAATTCATCTCACAGAGTTATAGCTTTCCCCTCAAAAAGCCTTTCTCTAAGGCTGTTGTTGTGGAATTTGCAAAGTGATATTTGGAATCTCAAAGAGGGCTATGGTGAAAATGGAAATATCCTAAGATAAAAACCGAAAAGAACCTTTCTGAGAAACTGCTTTCTGTTCTGGTAGTTCATCTCACAGAGTTACAGCATTCTGCTAAAGCAGCCGTTCACTAAGACTGTTCTTGTGGAATTTGACAAGTGACATTTGGAAGCCCTTAGAGGGCTATGATGAAAAAGTAAATATCCTAAGATAAAAACTGAAAAGAAACTTTCTGAGAAACTGCTTTGTTTTCTATTAATTCAACTCACACAGTTGCAGCTTTACCCTCAAGAAGCCTTTCGCTAAGGCTGCTGTTGTGGTATTTGCAAAGTGATATTTGGAAGCCCATAGAGGGCTACGGTGAAAAAGGAAATATCTTCAGTTAAAAACTGAAAAGAAGCTTTCTGACAAACTGCTGTGTGTTGTGTCAATTCATCTCAAAGAATTAGAGCTTTCCCCTGAAAACACCTTCCGCTAAGACTGTTCTTGTGGAATTTGCAAAGTGATAATTTGAAGCCCATAGATGGCTACGGTGAAAAAGGAAATATCCTAAGATAAAAACCGAGAAGAAGCTTCCTGAGAAACTGCTTTGTGTTCTTTTATTTTATCTCACAGTGTTACCGCTTTCCCCTCAAGAAGCCATTCAGTAAGACTGTTCTTGTGAAATTTTCAAAGTGATATTTGGAAGCCCATAGTGGGCTATGGTGAAAAAGGAAATATCTTCCCTTAAAAACTAGAAAGAAGCACTCTGAGAAACTGCCGCGTGTTCTGTTAATATATCTCACCGGGTTACAGCTTTCTCCACAAGAAGCCTTTCGCTAAGACGGTTCCTGTGGGATTTGCATAGTGATATTTGGAAGCCCATAGAGGGCTATGGTGAAAAAGGAAATATCCTAAGAAAAAAACTGGAAAGATGATTTCTGAGAAACTGCTTTGTGTTCTGTTAATTCATCTCACTGATTTACAGCTTTCCCCTCAAGAAGCCGTTCACTAAGACTGTTCTTGTGGAATTTGCAAAGTGATATTTGGAAGCCCAGAGAGGGCTACGGTGAAAAAGGAAATATCTTCCGTTAAAAACTGGAAAGAAGATTTCTGAGAAACTGCTTTGTGTTCTGTTAATTCATCTCACAGAGTTACAGCTTTCCCCTCCAGAAGTCTTTGGTTAAGACTATTATTGTGGAACTTGCAAAATTTGCAAAGTGATATTTCGAAGCCCTTACAGGGCTATGGTGAAAAAGGAAATACCCTAAGATAAAAACTGAAAAGAAGCTTTCTGAGCAACTGCTTTGTTTTCTGTTAAATCAACTCACAGAGTTACAGCTTTCCCCTCAAGAAGCCTGTCGCTAAGGCTGTTTTTGTGGAATTTGTAAAGTGATATTTGGAAGCCCACAGATGGCTATGGTGAAAATGGAAATATCCTAAGATAAAAATAGAAAAGAAGCTTTCTGAGAAACTGCCTTGTGTTCTGTTAGTTCATCTCACAGAGTTACAGCTTTACCCTCAAGAAACCGTTCACTAAGACTGTTCTTGTGAAATTTGCAAAGTGATATTGGAAACCCGTAGAGGGCTATGGTGAAAAAGGAAATAACTTCAGTTTAAAACTGGAAAGAATCTTTCTGAGAAACTACTTTGTGTTCTCTTAATTCAACTCACAGAGTTACAGCTTTCCCTTCAATAAGCCTTTCGCTAAGACAGTTCTTGTGGAATTTGCAAAGTGATATTTGGAGCCCTTAGAAGGCGATGGTGAAAAAGGAAATATCCTAATATAAAAACTGAACAGAAGCTTTCTGAGAAACTGCTTTGTATACTGTTAATTCATCTCACAGATTTACAGCTTGTCCCTGCAGAAGCCTTTCACTAAGACTGTTCTTGTGGAATTTGCAAAGAGAAATTTCGAAGCCTATAGAGGGCTATGGTGAAAAAGGGAATATCTTCCGTTAAAAACCGAAAAGAAGCTTTCTGAGAAACTGATTTGTGTTCTGTTAGTTCATCTCACAGAGTTTGAGCTTTCTTCTCAAGGAGCCGTTCACTAAGACTCTTCTTGTGCAATTTGCAAATTCATATTTGGTAACCCTTAGAGGGCTATGGTGAAAAAGGAAATATCTCCCATTAAAAAGGAGAAAGCAGCTTCTTGAGAAACTGGCGTGTTTTCTGTTAATACATCTCACCGAATTAGAGCTTTCCCTTCCAGAAGCCTTTCGCTCAGACTGTTCTTGTGGAATTTGCAAGGTGATATTTGGAAGACCATAGAGGGCTATGGTGAAAAAGGAAATAGCCTAAGATAGAAACTGAAAAGAAGCTTTCTGAAAAACTGCTTTGTGTTCTGTTGAATCATCTCAAAGAGTTAGAGCTTTCCCCTTAAGAAGCCTTTCGCTAATACTGTTCTTGTGGAATTTGCAAAGTGATATTCGGAAGCCCATAGAGTGCTATAGTGAAAATGGAAATCTCCTAAGATAAAAACCGAAAAGAAGCTTTATGAGAAACTGCTCTGTGTTCTGTTAGTTCATCTCATAGAGTTACAGCTTTCCCCTCAAGAAGCCGTTCACTAAGACTGTTCTGGTGGAATTTGCAAAGAGATATTTGGAAGCCCAGAGAGGGCTACGGTGACAAAGGAAATATCTTCCGTTAAAAACTGGAAAGAACATTTCTGAGAAACTGCTTTGTGTTCTGTTAATTCATCTCACAGTGTTACAGCTTTCCCCTCCAGAAGTCTTTGGCTAAGACTATTCTTGTGGAATTTGCAAAGTGATATTTCGAAGCCCTTAGAGGGCTATGGTGAAAAAGGAAATACCCTAAGATAAAAACTGAAAAGAAGCTTTCTGAGCAACTGCTTTGTTTTCTGTCAAATCAACTCACAGAGTTACAGCTTTCCCCTCAAGAAGCCTGTCGCTAAGGCTGTTTTTGTGGAATTTGCAAAGTGATATATGGAAGCCCACAGATGGCTATGGTGAAAATGGAAATATCCTAAGATAAAAATAGAAAAGAAGCTTTTTGAGAAACTGCCTTGTGTTCTGTTAGTTCATCTCACAGAGTTACAGCTTTACCCTCAAGAAACCGTTCACTAAGACTGTTCTTGTGAAATTTGCAAAGTGATATTGGAAGCCCGTAGAGGGCTATGATGAAAAAAGGAAATAACTTCAGTTTAAAACTGGAAAGAATCTTTCTGAGAAACTACTTTGTGTTCTCTTAATTCAACTCACAGAGTTACAGCTTTCCCTTCAATAAGCCTTTCGCTAAGACAGTTCTTGTGGAATTTGCAAAGTGATATTTGGAGCCCTTAGAAGGTGACGGTGAAAAAGGAAATATCCTAATATAAAAACTGAACAGAAGCTTTCTGAGAAACTGCTTTGTGTACTGTTAATTCATCTCACAGAGTTACAGCTTGTCCCTGCAGAAGCCTTTCACTAAGACTGTTCTTGTGGAATTTGCAAAGAGAAATTTCGAAGCCTATAGAGGGCTATGGTGAAAAAGCGAATATCTTCCATTAAAAACCGAAAAGAAGCTTTCTGAGAAACTGCTTTGTGTTCTGTTAGTTCATCTCACAGAGTTTGAGCTTTCCTCTCAAGGAGCCCCGTTCACTAAAACTCTTCTTGTGCAATTTGCAAATTCATATTTGGTAACCCATAGAGGGCTATGGTGAAAAAGGAAATATCTCCCGTTAAAAAAGTAGAAAGCAGCTTCTTGAGAAACTGGCGTGTTTTCTGTTAATACATCTCACCGAATTAGAGCTTTCCCTTCCAGAAGCCTTTCGCTCAGACTGTTCTTGTGGAATTTGCAAGGTGATATTTGGAAGACCATAGAGGGCTATGGTGAAAAAGGAAATAGCCTAAGATAGAAACTGAAAAGAAGCTTTCTGAAAAACTGCTTTGTGTTCTGTTGAATCATCTCAAAGAGTTAGAGCTTTCCCCTTAAGAAGCCTTTCGCTAATACTGTTCTTGTGGAATTTGCAAAGTGATATTCGGATGCCCATAGAGTGCTATAGTGAAAATGGAAATCTCCTAAGATAAAAACCGAAAAGAAGCTTTCTGAGAAACTGCCTTGTGTTCTGTTAGTTCATCTCATAGAGTTACAGCTTTCCCCTCAAGAAGCCGTTCACTAAGACTGTTCTTGTGAAATTTGCAAAGTGATATTTGGAAGCCCATAGAAGGCTATGGTGAAAAAGGAAATATCTTCCGTTAAAAACTGGAAAGAAGATTTCTGAGAAACTGCTTTGTGTTCTGTTAATTCATCTCAGAGTGTTACAGCTTTCCCCTCAAGAAGCCTGTCGCTAAGACTGTTCTTGTGGAACTTCCAAAGTGATATTTGGAAGCCCTTAGAGGGCTATGGTGAAAAAGCAATATCTTCCGTTAAAAACCGGAAAGAAGCTTTCTGAGAAACTGCTTTGTGTTCTGTTAATTCATCTCACAGAGTTACAGGATTCCCCTCCAGAAGACTTTCGCTAGGACTGTTCTTGTGGAATTTGCAAAATGATGTTTGGAAGCCCAAAGAGAGCTATGGTGAAAAAGGAAATATCCTAAGATAAAAACGGAAAAGAAGCTTTCTGAGGAACTGCTTTGTGTTCTCTTAATTCGTATCCCAGAGTTACAAATTTTTCCTCAAGAAGACATTCGCTAAGACTGTTCTTGTGCAATTTGCAAAGTGATATTTGGAAGCCCATAGAGGGCCATGATGAAAAAGGAAATCTCTTCAGTTAAAAACTGGAAAGAAACTTTCTGAGAAACTGTTTTGTGTTCTGGTAATTCATCTCACAGACTTACAGCTTTCTTCTCAAGAAGCTTTTCGGTAAGTCTGTTTTGTGGAATTTGCAAAGTGATATTTGGATGCCCATAGTGGGCTATGGAGAAAAAGGAAATATCTTCCGTTAAAAACTGGGAAGAAGATTTCTGAGACACTGCTTTGTGTTCTGTTAATTTATCTAACAGAGTTACAGCATTCCCCTAGAGAAGTCATTCGCTAAGATTCTTTTTGTGGAATTTGCAAAGTGATATTTGGAAGCCCCTAGAGGGCTTCGGTGAAAAAGGAAGTATCTTCAGTTAAAAACTGGAAAGAAGATTTCTGAGAAACTGTTTTGTGTTCTGATAATACATCTCACAGGATTACAACTTTCCCTTCAAGAAGCCTTTCGATAAGACTGTTCTTGTGGGATTTGCAAAGTGATATTTGGAAGCCCAAATATGGCTATGGTGAAAAAGGAAATTTCTTCAGTTAAAAACTGGAAAGAAGCTTTCTGAGAAACTGCTTTGTGTTCTGTTAATTCAACTCACTGAGTTACAGTTTTCCCCTCCAGAAGCCTTTCCCTAAGACTGTTCTTGTGGAATTTGCAAAGTGATATTCGAAAGCCCACAGAGGGCTATAGTGAAAAACAAAATATCTTCCGTTAAAAACTGGAAAGAAGCTTTCTGAGAAACTGCCGTGTGTTCTATTAATACATCTCACACAGTTCCAGCTTTGCTCTCAAGAAGACCTTCGCTACGACTGTTCTTGAGGAATTTGCAAAGTGATATTTGGAAGCCCATAGAGGGATATGTTGAAAAAGGAAATATCTTTCGTTAAAAACTGAAAAGAAGCTTTCTTAGAAACTGCTATGTGTTCTGTTAATTCATCTCAACGAGTTACAACTTTCCCCTCAAGAAGCCTTCAGCTATGGCGCCTCTTGTGTAATTTGCAAAATGATATTTGGAAGCCCATAGAGGTCTACTGTGAAAATGGAAATATCCTCAGATAAAAAACGAAAAGAAGTTTTCTGAGAAACTGATTTGTGTTCTGTTAATTCATATGACAGAGTTACAGATTTTCCCTAAAGAAGCCTTTCGCTAAGACTGTTCCTGTGGCATTTGCAAAGTGATATTTGGAAGCCCATAGAGGGCTATGGTGAAAAAGGAAATATCCTATGATAAAAACTGAAAAGAAGCTTTCTGAGAAACTGCTTTGTGTTCTGTTAATTCAACTCACAGAGTTACAGCTTTCCCCTCAAGAAACCTTTTGCTAAGACTGTTCTTTTGGAATTTGCAAAGTGATATTTGGAAGCCCATAGAGGGCTAAGCTGAAAAAGGAAATATCTTCCGTTAAAAACTGGAAAGAAGATTTCTGAGAAACTGCTTTGTGTTCTGTTAATGCATCTCACAGAGATACAGCTCTCCCATCCAGAAACCTTTCGCTAACACTGTTCTTGTGGAATTTGCAAAGTGATATTTGGAAGCAAAGAGAGAGCTATGGTGAAAAAGGAAATATCCTAAGATAAAAACTGAAAAGAAGTTTTCTGAGAAACTGCTTTGTGTTCTGTTAATTCATCTCACAGTGGTACAGCTTTCCCCTCCAGAAGCCTTTCGCTAAGACTGTTCTTGTGGAATTTGCAAAGTGATATTTGGAAGCCCAGAGAGGGCTATGGTGGAAAAGGAAATATCTTCAGTTAAAAACTGGAAAGAAGGTTTCTGAGAAACTACCGTGTGTTCTGTTAATACATCTCACCGAGTTACAGCTTTCCCCTCAAGAAGCCTTTCTGTAAGACTGTTCTTGTGGAATTTGGAAAGTGAAATTTGGAAGCCCATTGAGGGCTATGATGAAAAAGGAAATTTCTTCCGTTAAAAACCGAAAAGAAGCTTTCTGAGAAACTGCTTTGTGTTTTGTTAGTTCATCTCACAGAATTACAGCTTTGCTCTCCAGAAGCCTTTCGCTAAGACTGTTCTTGTGGAATTTGCAAAGTGATCTTAGAAGCCCGTAGAGCGCTATGGTGAAAAAGGAAATATCTTCCATTAAAAACAGGGAAGAAGCTTTCTGAGAGACTTCTTTGTGTTCTGTTAATTCCTCTCACAGACTACAGCTTTCACTTCAAGAAGCCTTTCCTTAAGACTGTTCCTGTGGGATTTGCAAAGTGATATTTGGAAGCCCATAGAGGGCTACGGTGAAAATGGAATTATCTTCAGTTAACAACTGGAAAGAAGCTTCTGAGAAACTGCTTTGTGTTCTGTTAATTCATTTCACAGAGTTACAGCTTTCCCTCAAGAAGCCTTTCACTAAGACTCTTCTTGTGGAATTTGCAAAGTGATCTTTGGAAGCCCATAGAGGGCTATGGTGAAAAAGGAAATATCTTCCGTTAAAAACTGTAAAGAAGCTTTATGAGAATCTGCCGTGTGTCATGTTAATACATCTCACCGAGTTACAGCTTTACCCACAAGAAGCCTTTCGCTAAGACTGTTCCTGTGGGATTTGCAAAGTGATATTTGGAAGCCCATAGAGGGCTACGGTGAAAATGGAAATATCTTCAGTTAACAACAGGAAAGAAGCTTCTGAGAAACTGCTTTGTGTTCTGTTAATTCATCTCCAAGAGTTACAGCTTTCCCCTCAAGAAGCCTTTCGGTACGACGGCTCTTGTGGAATTTGCAGAGTGATATTTAGAAGCCCACAGAGGGCTATGGTGAAAAAGGAAATAGACTAAGATAAAAACTGAAAACAAGCTTTTTGAGAAGCTGCTTTGTGTTCTGTTAATTCATCTCACAGTGTTCCAGCTTTCCCCTAAAGAAGCCTTTCGCTAAGACTGTTCTTGTGGAATTTTCAAAGAGATATTTGGAAGCCCTTAGAGGGCTATGGTAAAAAAGGACATACCTTCAGTTAAAAACTGGAAAGAAGCTTTCTGAGAAACTGCTTAGTGTTCTGTTAATTCATCTCACAGAGTTACAGTTCTCCCTTCAAGAAGACATTCGCTAAGAGTGTTTTTGTGGAATTTGTAAAGTGATATTTGGAAACCCTAGAGGGCTATGGTGAAAAAGGAAATATCTTCCATTAAAAACTGGAAAGAAGCTTTCTGAGAAACTGCTTTGTGTTCTGTTAATTCATCTCACAGAGTTATAGCTTTCCCCTCAAAAAGCCTTTCTCTAAGGCTGTTGTTGTGGAATTTGCAAAGTGATATTTGGAATCTCAAAGAGGGCTATGGTGAAAATGGAAATATCCTAAGATAAAAACCGAAAAGAACCTTTCTGAGAAACTGCTTTCTGTTCTGGTAGTTCATCTCACAGAGTTACAGCATTCTGCTAAAGCAGCCGTTCACTAAGACTGTTCTTGTGGAATTTGACAAGTGACATTTGGAAGCCCTTAGAGGGCTATGATGAAAAAGTAAATATCCTAAGATAAAAACTGAAAAGAAACTTTCTGAGAAACTGCTTTGTTTTCTATTAATTCAACTCACACAGTTGCAGCTTTACCCTCAAGAAGCCTTTCGCTAAGGCTGCTGTTGTGGTATTTGCAAAGTGATATTTGGAAGCCCATAGAGGGCTACGGTGAAAAAGGAAATATCTTCAGTTAAAAACTGAAAAGAAGCTTTCTGACAAACTGCTGTGTGTTGTGTCAATTCATCTCAAAGAATTAGAGCTTTCCCCTGAAAACACCTTCCGCTAAGACTGTTCTTGTGGAATTTGCAAAGTGATAATTTGAAGCCCATAGATGGCTACGGTGAAAAAGGAAATATCCTAAGATAAAAACCGAGAAGAAGCTTCCTGAGAAACTGCTTTGTGTTCTTTTATTTTATCTCACAGTGTTACCGCTTTCCCCTCAAGAAGCCATTCAGTAAGACTGTTCTTGTGAAATTTTCAAAGTGATATTTGGAAGCCCATAGTGGGCTATGGTGAAAAAGGAAATATCTTCCCTTAAAAACTAGAAAGAAGCACTCTGAGAAACTGCCGCGTGTTCTGTTAATATATCTCACCGGGTTACAGCTTTCTCCACAAGAAGCCTTTCGCTAAGACGGTTCCTGTGGGATTTGCATAGTGATATTTGGAAGCCCATAGAGGGCTATGGTGAAAAAGGAAATATCCTAAGAAAAAAACTGGAAAGATGATTTCTGAGAAACTGCTTTGTGTTCTGTTAATTCATCTCACTGATTTACAGCTTTCCCCTCAAGAAGCCGTTCACTAAGACTGTTCTTGTGGAATTTGCAAAGTGATATTTGGAAGCCCAGAGAGGGCTACGGTGAAAAAGGAAATATCTTCCGTTAAAAACTGGAAAGAAGATTTCTGAGAAACTGCTTTGTGTTCTGTTAATTCATCTCACAGAGTTACAGCTTTCCCCTCCAGAAGTCTTTGGTTAAGACTATTATTGTGGAACTTGCAAAATTTGCAAAGTGATATTTCGAAGCCCTTACAGGGCTATGGTGAAAAAGGAAATACCCTAAGATAAAAACTGAAAAGAAGCTTTCTGAGCAACTGCTTTGTTTTCTGTTAAATCAACTCACAGAGTTACAGCTTTCCCCTCAAGAAGCCTGTCGCTAAGGCTGTTTTTGTGGAATTTGTAAAGTGATATTTGGAAGCCCACAGATGGCTATGGTGAAAATGGAAATATCCTAAGATAAAAATAGAAAAGAAGCTTTCTGAGAAACTGCCTTGTGTTCTGTTAGTTCATCTCACAGAGTTACAGCTTTACCCTCAAGAAACCGTTCACTAAGACTGTTCTTGTGAAATTTGCAAAGTGATATTGGAAACCCGTAGAGCGCTATGGTGAAAAAGGAAATAACTTCAGTTTAAAACTGGAAAGAATCTTTCTGAGAAACTACTTTGTGTTCTCTTAATTCAACTCACAGAGTTACAGCTTTCCCTTCAATAAGCCTTTCGCTAAGACAGTTCTTGTGGAATTTGCAAAGTGATATTTGGAGCCCTTAGAAGGCGATGGTGAAAAAGGAAATATCCTAATATAAAAACTGAACAGAAGCTTTCTGAGAAACTGCTTTGTATACTGTTAATTCATCTCACAGATTTACAGCTTGTCCCTGCAGAAGCCTTTCACTAAGACTGTTCTTGTGGAATTTGCAAAGAGAAATTTCGAAGCCTATAGAGGGCTATGGTGAAAAAGGGAATATCTTCCGTTAAAAACCGAAAAGAAGCTTTCTGAGAAACTGATTTGTGTTCTGTTAGTTCATCTCACAGAGTTTGAGCTTTCTTCTCAAGGAGCCGTTCACTAAGACTCTTCTTGTGCAATTTGCAAATTCATATTTGGTAACCCTTAGAGGGCTATGGTGAAAAAGGAAATATCTCCCGTTAAAAAGGAGAAAGCAGCTTCTTGAGAAACTGGCGTGTTTTCTGTTAATACATCTCACCGAATTAGAGCTTTCCCTTCCAGAAGCCTTTCGCTCAGACTGTTCTTGTGGAATTTGCAAGGTGATATTTGGAAGACCATAGAGGGCTATGGTGAAAAAGGAAATAGCCTAAGATAGAAACTGAAAAGAAGCTTTCTGAAAAACTGCTTTGTGTTCTGTTGAATCATCTCAAAGAGTTAGAGCTTTCCCCTTAAGAAGCCTTTCGCTAATACTGTTCTTGTGGAATTTGCAAAGTGATATTCGGAAGCCCATAGAGTGCTATAGTGAAAATGGAAATCTCCTAAGATAAAAACCGAAAAGAAGCTTTATGAGAAACTGCTCTGTGTTCTGTTAGTTCATCTCATAGAGTTACAGCTTTCCCCTCAAGAAGCCGTTCACTAAGACTGTTCTGGTGGAATTTGCAAAGAGATATTTGGAAGCCCAGAGAGGGCTACGGTGAAAAAGGAAATATCTTCCGTTAAAAACTGGAAAGAACATTTCTGAGAAACTGCTTTGTGTTCTGTTAATTCATCTCACAGTGTTACAGCTTTCCCCTCCAGAAGTCTTTGGCTAAGACTATTCTTGTGGAATTTGCAAAGTGATATTTCGAAGCCCTTAGAGGGCTATGGTGAAAAAGGAAATACCCTAAGATAAAAACTGAAAAGAAGCTTTCTGAGCAACTGCTTTGTTTTCTGTCAAATCAACTCACAGAGTTACAGCTTTCCCCTCAAGAAGCCTGTCGCTAAGGCTGTTTTTGTGGAATTTGCAAAGTGATATATGGAAGCCCACAGATGGCTATGGTGAAAATGGAAATATCCTAAGATAAAAATAGAAAAGAAGCTTTTTGAGAAACTGCCTTGTGTTCTGTTAGTTCATCTCACAGAGTTACAGCTTTACCCTCAAGAAACCGTTCACTAAGACTGTTCTTGTGAAATTTGCAAAGTGATATTGGAAGCCCGTAGAGGGCTATGATGAAAAAAGGAAATAACTTCAGTTTAAAACTGGAAAGAATCTTTCTGAGAAACTACTTTGTGTTCTCTTAATTCAACTCACAGAGTTACAGCTTTCCCTTCAATAAGCCTTTCGCTAAGACAGTTCTTGTGGAATTTGCAAAGTGATATTTGGAGCCCTTAGAAGGTGACGGTGAAAAAGGAAATATCCTAATATAAAAACTGAACAGAAGCTTTCTGAGAAACTGCTTTGTGTACTGTTAATTCATCTCACAGAGTTACAGCTTGTCCCTGCAGAAGCCTTTCACTAAGACTGTTCTTGTGGAATTTGCAAAGAGAAATTTCGAAGCCTATAGAGGGCTATGGTGAAAAAGCGAATATCTTCCATTAAAAACCGAAAAGAAGCTTTCTGAGAAACTGCTTTGTGTTCT
Organism: Chlorocebus sabaeus; assembly: GCF_047675955.1. Lineage (NCBI taxonomy): Eukaryota > Metazoa > Chordata > Mammalia > Primates > Cercopithecidae > Chlorocebus > Chlorocebus sabaeus. The sequence continues at coordinate 41,111 of NW_027327681.1, read as the reverse complement.
GTTAGTTCATCTCACAGAGTTTGAGCTTTCCTCTCAAGGAGCCCCGTTCACTAAAACTCTTCTTGTGCAATTTGCAAATTCATATTTGGTAACCCATAGAGGGCTATGGTGAAAAAGGAAATATCTCCCGTTAAAAAAGTAGAAAGCAGCTTCTTGAGAAACTGGCGTGTTTTCTGTTAATACATCTCACCGAATTAGAGCTTTCCCTTCCAGAAGCCTTTCGCTCAGACTGTTCTTGTGGAATTTGCAAGGTGATATTTGGAAGACCATAGAGGGCTATGGTGAAAAAGGAAATAGCCTAAGATAGAAACTGAAAAGAAGCTTTCTGAAAAACTGCTTTGTGTTCTGTTGAATCATCTCAAAGAGTTAGAGCTTTCCCCTTAAGAAGCCTTTCGCTAATACTGTTCTTGTGGAATTTGCAAAGTGATATTCGGATGCCCATAGAGTGCTATAGTGAAAATGGAAATCTCCTAAGATAAAAACCGAAAAGAAGCTTTCTGAGAAACTGCCTTGTGTTCTGTTAGTTCATCTCATAGAGTTACAGCTTTCCCCTCAAGAAGCCGTTCACTAAGACTGTTCTTGTGAAATTTGCAAAGTGATATTTGGAAGCCCATAGAAGGCTATGGTGAAAAAGGAAATATCTTCCGTTAAAAACTGGAAAGAAGATTTCTGAGAAACTGCTTTGTGTTCTGTTAATTCATCTCAGAGTGTTACAGCTTTCCCCTCAAGAAGCCTGTCGCTAAGACTGTTCTTGTGGAACTTCCAAAGTGATATTTGGAAGCCCTTAGAGGGCTATGGTGAAAAAGCAATATCTTCCGTTAAAAACCGGAAAGAAGCTTTCTGAGAAACTGCTTTGTGTTCTGTTAATTCATCTCACAGAGTTACAGGATTCCCCTCCAGAAGACTTTCGCTAGGACTGTTCTTGTGGAATTTGCAAAATGATGTTTGGAAGCCCAAAGAGAGCTATGGTGAAAAAGGAAATATCCTAAGATAAAAACGGAAAAGAAGCTTTCTGAGGAACTGCTTTGTGTTCTCTTAATTCGTATCCCAGAGTTACAAATTTTTCCTCAAGAAGACATTCGCTAAGACTGTTCTTGTGCAATTTGCAAAGTGATATTTGGAAGCCCATAGAGGGCCATGATGAAAAAGGAAATCTCTTCAGTTAAAAACTGGAAAGAAACTTTCTGAGAAACTGTTTTGTGTTCTGGTAATTCATCTCACAGACTTACAGCTTTCTTCTCAAGAAGCTTTTCGGTAAGTCTGTTTTGTGGAATTTGCAAAGTGATATTTGGATGCCCATAGTGGGCTATGGAGAAAAAGGAAATATCTTCCGTTAAAAACTGGGAAGAAGATTTCTGAGACACTGCTTTGTGTTCTGTTAATTTATCTAACAGAGTTACAGCATTCCCCTAGAGAAGTCATTCGCTAAGATTCTTTTTGTGGAATTTGCAAAGTGATATTTGGAAGCCCCTAGAGGGCTTCGGTGAAAAAGGAAGTATCTTCAGTTAAAAACTGGAAAGAAGATTTCTGAGAAACTGTTTTGTGTTCTGATAATACATCTCACAGGATTACAACTTTCCCTTCAAGAAGCCTTTCGATAAGACTGTTCTTGTGGGATTTGCAAAGTGATATTTGGAAGCCCAAATATGGCTATGGTGAAAAAGGAAATTTCTTCAGTTAAAAACTGGAAAGAAGCTTTCTGAGAAACTGCTTTGTGTTCTGTTAATTCAACTCACTGAGTTACAGTTTTCCCCTCCAGAAGCCTTTCCCTAAGACTGTTCTTGTGGAATTTGCAAAGTGATATTCGAAAGCCCACAGAGGGCTATAGTGAAAAACAAAATATCTTCCGTTAAAAACTGGAAAGAAGCTTTCTGAGAAACTGCCGTGTGTTCTATTAATACATCTCACACAGTTCCAGCTTTGCTCTCAAGAAGACCTTCGCTACGACTGTTCTTGAGGAATTTGCAAAGTGATATTTGGAAGCCCATAGAGGGATATGTTGAAAAAGGAAATATCTTTCGTTAAAAACTGAAAAGAAGCTTTCTTAGAAACTGCTATGTGTCCTGTTAATTCATCTCAACGAGTTACAACTTTCCCCTCAAGAAGCCTTCAGCTATGGCGCCTCTTGTGTAATTTGCAAAATGATATTTGGAAGCCCATAGAGGTCTACTGTGAAAATGGAAATATCCTCAGATAAAAAACGAAAAGAAGTTTTCTGAGAAACTGATTTGTGTTCTGTTAATTCATATGACAGAGTTACAGATTTTCCCTAAAGAAGCCTTTCGCTAAGACTGTTCCTGTGGCATTTGCAAAGTGATATTTGGAAGCCCATAGAGGGCTATGGTGAAAAAGGAAATATCCTATGATAAAAACTGAAAAGAAGCTTTCTGAGAAACTGCTTTGTGTTCTGTTAATTCAACTCACAGAGTTACAGCTTTCCCCTCAAGAAACCTTTTGCTAAGACTGTTCTTTTGGAATTTGCAAAGTGATATTTGGAAGCCCATAGAGGGCTAAGCTGAAAAAGGAAATATCTTCCGTTAAAAACTGGAAAGAAGATTTCTGAGAAACTGCTTTGTGTTCTGTTAATGCATCTCACAGAGATACAGCTCTCCCATCCAGAAACCTTTCGCTAACACTGTTCTTGTGGAATTTGCAAAGTGATATTTGGAAGCAAAGAGAGAGCTATGGTGAAAAAGGAAATATCCTAAGATAAAAACTGAAAAGAAGTTTTCTGAGAAACTGCTTTGTGTTCTGTTAATTCATCTCACAGTGGTACAGCTTTCCCCTCCAGAAGCCTTTCGCTAAGACTGTTCTTGTGGAATTTGCAAAGTGATATTTGGAAGCCCAGAGAGGGCTATGGTGGAAAAGGAAATATCTTCAGTTAAAAACTGGAAAGAAGGTTTCTGAGAAACTACCGTGTGTTCTGTTAATACATCTCACCGAGTTACAGCTTTCCCCTCAAGAAGCCTTTCTGTAAGACTGTTCTTGTGGAATTTGGAAAGTGAAATTTGGAAGCCCATTGAGGGCTATGATGAAAAAGGAAATTTCTTCCGTTAAAAACCGAAAAGAAGCTTTCTGAGAAACTGCTTTGTGTTTTGTTAGTTCATCTCACAGAATTACAGCTTTGCTCTCCAGAAGCCTTTCGCTAAGACTGTTCTTGTGGAATTTGCAAAGTGATCTTAGAAGCCCGTAGAGCGCTATGGTGAAAAAGGAAATATCTTCCATTAAAAACAGGGAAGAAGCTTTCTGAGAGACTTCTTTGTGTTCTGTTAATTCCTCTCACAGACTACAGCTTTCACTTCAAGAAGCCTTTCCTTAAGACTGTTCCTGTGGGATTTGCAAAGTGATATTTGGAAGCCCATAGAGGGCTACGGTGAAAATGGAATTATCTTCAGTTAACAACTGGAAAGAAGCTTCTGAGAAACTGCTTTGTGTTCTGTTAATTCATTTCACAGAGTTACAGCTTTCCCTCAAGAAGCCTTTCACTAAGACTCTTCTTGTGGAATTTGCAAAGTGATCATTGGAAGCCCATAGAGGGCTATGGTGAAAAAGGAAATATCTTCCGTTAAAAACTGTAAAGAAGCTTTATGAGAATCTGCCGTGTGTCATGTTAATACATCTCACCGAGTTACAGCTTTACCCACAAGAAGCCTTTCGCTAAGACTGTTCCTGTGGGATTTGCAAAGTGATATTTGGAAGCCCATAGAGGGCTACGGTGAAAATGGAAATATCTTCAGTTAACAACAGGAAAGAAGCTTCTGAGAAACTGCTTTGTGTTCTGTTAATTCATCTCCAAGAGTTACAGCTTTCCCCTCAAGAAGCCTTTCGGTACGACGGCTCTTGTGGAATTTGCAGAGTGATATTTAGAAGCCCACAGAGGGCTATGGTGAAAAAGGAAATAGACTAAGATAAAAACTGAAAACAAGCTTTTTGAGAAGCTGCTTTGTGTTCTGTTAATTCATCTCACAGTGTTCCAGCTTTCCCCTAAAGAAGCCTTTCGCTAAGACTGTTCTTGTGGAATTTTCAAAGAGATATTTGGAAGCCCTTAGAGGGCTATGGTAAAAAAGGACATACCTTCAGTTAAAAACTGGAAAGAAGCTTTCTGAGAAACTGCTTAGTGTTCTGTTAATTCATCTCACAGAGTTACAGTTCTCCCTTCAAGAAGACATTCGCTAAGAGTGTTTTTGTGGAATTTGTAAAGTGATATTTGGAAACCCTAGAGGGCTATGGTGAAAAAGGAAATATCTTCCATTAAAAACTGGAAAGAAGCTTTCTGAGAAACTGCTTTGTGTTCTGTTAATTCATCTCACAGAGTTATAGCTTTCCCCTCAAAAAGCCTTTCTCTAAGGCTGTTGTTGTGGAATTTGCAAAGTGATATTTGGAATCTCAAAGAGGGCTATGGTGAAAATGGAAATATCCTAAGATAAAAACCGAAAAGAACCTTTCTGAGAAACTGCTTTCTGTTCTGGTAGTTCATCTCACAGAGTTACAGCATTCTGCTAAAGCAGCCGTTCACTAAGACTGTTCTTGTGGAATTTGACAAGTGACATTTGGAAGCCCTTAGAGGGCTATGATGAAAAAGTAAATATCCTAAGATAAAAACTGAAAAGAAACTTTCTGAGAAACTGCTTTGTTTTCTATTAATTCAACTCACACAGTTGCAGCTTTACCCTCAAGAAGCCTTTCGCTAAGGCTGCTGTTGTGGTATTTGCAAAGTGATATTTGGAAGCCCATAGAGGGCTACGGTGAAAAAGGAAATATCTTCAGTTAAAAACTGAAAAGAAGCTTTCTGACAAACTGCTGTGTGTTGTGTCAATTCATCTCAAAGAATTAGAGCTTTCCCCTGAAAACACCTTCCGCTAAGACTGTTCTTGTGGAATTTGCAAAGTGATAATTTGAAGCCCATAGATGGCTACGGTGAAAAAGGAAATATCCTAAGATAAAAACCGAGAAGAAGCTTCCTGAGAAACTGCTTTGTGTTCTTTTATTTTATCTCACAGTGTTACCGCGTTCCCCTCAAGAAGCCATTCAGTAAGACTGTTCTTGTGAAATTTTCAAAGTGATATTTGGAAGCCCATAGTGGGCTATGGTGAAAAAGGAAATATCTTCCCTTAAAAACTAGAAAGAAGCACTCTGAGAAACTGCCGCGTGTTCTGTTAATATATCTCACCGGGTTACAGCTTTCTCCACAAGAAGCTTTTTGCTAAGACGGTTCCTGTGGGATTTGCATAGTGATATTTGGAAGCCCATAGAGGGCTATGGTGAAAAAGGAAATATCCTAAGAAAAAAACTGGAAAGATGATTTCTGAGAAACTGCTTTGTGTTCTGTTAATTCATCTCACTGATTTACAGCTTTCCCCTCAAGAAGCCGTTCACTAAGACTGTTCTTGTGGAATTTGCAAAGTGATATTTGGAAGCCCAGAGAGGGCTACGGTGAAAAAGGAAATATCTTCCGTTAAAAACTGGAAAGAAGATTTCTGAGAAACTGCTTTGTGTTCTGTTAATTCATCTCACAGAGTTACAGCTTTCCCCTCCAGAAGTCTTTGGTTAAGACTATTATTGTGGAACTTGCAAAATTTGCAAAGTGATATTTCGAAGCCCTTACAGGGCTATGGTGAAAAAGGAAATACCCTAAGATAAAAAATGAAAAGAAGCTTTCTGAGCAACTGCTTTGTTTTCTGTTAAATCAACTCACAGAGTTACAGCTTTCCCCTCAAGAAGCCTGTCGCTAAGGCTGTTTTTGTGGAATTTGTAAAGTGATATTTGGAAGCCCACAGATGGCTATGGTGAAAATGGAAATATCCTAAGATAAAAATAGAAAAGAAGCTTTCTGAGAAACTGCCTTGTGTTCTGTTAGTTCATCTCACAGAGTTACAGCTTTACCCTCAAGAAACCGTTCACTAAGACTGTTCTTGTGAAATTTGCAAAGTGATATTGGAAACCCGTAGAGGGCTATGGTGAAAAAGGAAATAACTTCAGTTTAAAACTGGAAAGAATCTTTCTGAGAAACTACTTTGTGTTGTCTTAATTCAACTCACAGATTTACAGCTTTCCCTTCAATAAGCCTTTCGCTAAGACAGTTCTTGTGGAATTTGCAAAGTGATATTTGGAGCCCTTAGAAGGCGATGGTGAAAAAGGAAATATCCTAATATAAAAACTGAACAGAAGCTTTCTGAGAAACTGCTTTGTATACTGTTAATTCATCTCACAGATTTACAGCTTGTCCCTGCAGAAGCCTTTCACTAAGACTGTTCTTGTGGAATTTGCAAAGAGAAATTTCGAAGCATATAGAGGGCTATGGTGAAAAAGGGAATATCTTCCGTTAAAAACCGAAAAGAAGCTTTCTGAGAAACTGATTTGTGTTCTGTTAGTTCATCTCACAGAGTTTGAGCTTTCTTCTCAAGGAGCCGTTCACTAAGACTCTTCTTGTGCAATTTGCAAATTCATATTTGGTAACCCTTAGAGGGCTATGGTGAAAAAGGAAATATCTCCCGTTAAAAAGGAGAAAGCAGCTTCTTGAGAAACTGGCGTGTTTTCTGTTAATACATCTCACCGAATTAGAGCTTTCCCTTCCAGAAGCCTTTCGCTCAGACTGTTCTTGTGGAATTTGCAAGGTGATATTTGGAAGACCATAGAGGGCTATGGTGAAAAAGGAAATAGCCTAAGATAGAAACTGAAAAGAAGCTTTCTGAAAAACTGCTTTGTGTTCTGTTGAATCATCTCAAAGAGTTAGAGCTTTCCCCTTAAGAAGCCTTTCGCTAATACTGTTCTTGTGGAATTTGCAAAGTGATATTCGGAAGCCCATAGAGTGCTATAGTGAAAATGGAAATCTCCTAAGATAAAAACCGAAAAGAAGCTTTATGAGAAACTGCTCTGTGTTCTGTTAGTTCATCTCATAGAGTTACAGCTTTCCCCTCAAGAAGCCGTTCACTAAGACTGTTCTGGTGGAATTTGCAAAGAGATATTTGGAAGCCCAGAGAGGGCTACGGTGACAAAGGAAATATCTTCCGTTAAAAACTGGAAAGAACATTTCTGAGAAACTGCTTTGTGTTCTGTTAATTCATCTCACAGTGTTACAGCTTTCCCCTCCAGAAGTCTTTGGCTAAGACTATTCTTGTGGAATTTGCAAAGTGATATTTCGAAGCCCTTAGAGGGCTATGGTGAAAAAGGAAATACCCTAAGATAAAAACTGAAAAGAAGCTTTCTGAGCAACTGCTTTGTTTTCTGTCAAATCAACTCACAGAGTTACAGCTTTCCCCTCAAGAAGCCTGTCGCTAAGGCTGTTTTTGTGGAATTTGCAAAGTGATATATGGAAGCCCACAGATGGCTATGGTGAAAATGGAAATATCCTAAGATAAAAATAGAAAAGAAGCTTTTTGAGAAACTGCCTTGTGTTCTGTTAGTTCATCTCACAGAGTTACAGCTTTACCCTCACGAAACCGTTCACTAAGACTGTTCTTGTGAAATTTGCAAAGTGATATTGGAAGCCCGTAGAGGGCTATGGTGAAAAAGGAAATAACTTCAGTTTAAAACTGGAAAGAATCTTTCTGAGAAACTACTTTGTGTTCTCTTAATTCAACTCACAGAGTTACAGCTCTCCCTTCAATAAGCGTTTCGCTAAGACAGTTCTTGTGGAATTTGAAAGTGATATTTGGAGCCCTTAGAAGGCGACGGTGAAAAAGGAAATATCCTAATATAAAAACTGAACAGAAGCTTTCTGAGAAACTGCTTTGTGTACTGTTAATTCATCTCACAGAGTTACAGCTTGTCCCTGCAGAAGCCTTTCAATAAGACTGTTCTTGTGGAATTTGCAAAGAGAAATTTCGAAGCCTATAGAGGGCTATGGTGAAAAAGCGAATATCTTCCATTAAAAACCGAAAAGAAGCTTTCTGAGAAACTGCTTTGTGTTCTGTTAGTTCATCTCACAGAGTTTGAGCTTTCCTCTCAAGGAGCCCCGTTCACTAAAACTCTTCTTGTGCAATTTGCAAATTCATATTTGGTAACCCATAGAGGGCTATGGTGAAAAAGGAAATATCTCCCGTTAAAAAAGTAGAAAGCAGCTTCTTGAGAAACTGGCGTGTTTTCTGTTAATACATCTCACCGAATTAGAGCTTTCCCTTCCAGAAGCCTTTCGCTCAGACTGTTCTTGTGGAATTTGCAAGGTGATATTTGGAAGACCATAGAGGGCTATGGTGAAAAAGGAAATAGCCTAAGATAGAAACTGAAAAGAAGCTTTCTGAAAAACTGCTTTGTGTTCTGTTGAATCATCTCAAAGAGTTAGAGCTTTCCCCTTAAGAAGCCTTTCGCTAATACTGTTCTTGTGGAATTTGCAAAGTGATATTCGGATGCCCATAGAGTGCTATAGTGAAAATGGAAATCTCCTAAGATAAAAACCGAAAAGAAGCTTTCTGAGAAACTGCCTTGTGTTCTGTTAGTTCATCTCATAGAGTTACAGCTTTCCCCTCAAGAAGCCGTTCACTAAGACTGTTCTTGTGAAATTTGCAAAGTGATATTTGGAAGCCCATAGAAGGCTATGGTGAAAAAGGAAATATCTTCCGTTAAAAACTGGAAAGAAGATTTCTGAGAAACTGCTTTGTGTTCTGTTAATTCATCTCAGAGTGTTACAGCTTTCCCCTCAAGAAGCCTGTCGCTAAGACTGTTCTTGTGGAACTTCCAAAGTGATATTTGGAAGCCCTTAGAGGGCTATGGTGAAAAAGCAATATCTTCCGTTAAAAACCGGAAAGAAGCTTTCTGAGAAACTGCTTTGTGTTCTGTTAATTCATCTCACAGAGTTACAGGATTCCCCTCCAGAAGACTTTCGCTAGGACTGTTCTTGTGGAATTTGCAAAATGATGTTTGGAAGCCCAAAGAGAGCTATGGTGAAAAAGGAAATATCCTAAGATAAAAACGGAAAAGAAGCTTTCTGAGGAACTGCTTTGTGTTCTCTTAATTCGTATCCCAGAGTTACAAATTTTTCCTCAAGAAGACATTCGCTAAGACTGTTCTTGTGCAATTTGCAAAGTGATATTTGGAAGCCCATAGAGGGCCATGATGAAAAAGGAAATCTCTTCAGTTAAAAACTGGAAAGAAACTTTCTGAGAAACTGTTTTGTGTTCTGGTAATTCATCTCACAGACTTACAGCTTTCTTCTCAAGAAGCTTTTCGGTAAGTCTGTTTTGTGGAATTTGCAAAGTGATATTTGGATGCCCATAGTGGGCTATGGAGAAAAAGGAAATATCTTCCGTTAAAAACTGGGAAGAAGATTTCTGAGACACTGCTTTGTGTTCTGTTAATTTATCTAACAGAGTTACAGCATTCCCCTAGAGAAGTCATTCGCTAAGATTCTTTTTGTGGAATTTGCAAAGTGATATTTGGAAGCCCCTAGAGGGCTTCGGTGAAAAAGGAAGTATCTTCAGTTAAAAACTGGAAAGAAGATTTCTGAGAAACTGTTTTGTGTTCTGATAATACATCTCACAGGATTACAACTTTCCCTTCAAGAAGCCTTTCGATAAGACTGTTCTTGTGGGATTTGCAAAGTGATATTTGGAAGCCCAAATATGGCTATGGTGAAAAAGGAAATTTCTTCAGTTAAAAACTGGAAAGAAGCTTTCTGAGAAACTGCTTTGTGTTCTGTTAATTCAACTCACTGAGTTACAGTTTTCCCCTCCAGAAGCCTTTCCCTAAGACTGTTCTTGTGGAATTTGCAAAGTGATATTCGAAAGCCCACAGAGGGCTATAGTGAAAAACAAAATATCTTCCGTTAAAAACTGGAAAGAAGCTTTCTGAGAAACTGCCGTGTGTTCTATTAATACATCTCACACAGTTCCAGCTTTGCTCTCAAGAAGACCTTCGCTACGACTGTTCTTGAGGAATTTGCAAAGTGATATTTGGAAGCCCATAGAGGGATATGTTGAAAAAGGAAATATCTTTCGTTAAAAACTGAAAAGAAGCTTTCTTAGAAACTGCTATGTGTTCTGTTAATTCATCTCAACGAGTTACAACTTTCCCCTCAAGAAGCCTTCAGCTATGGCGCCTCTTGTGTAATTTGCAAAATGATATTTGGAAGCCCATAGAGGTCTACTGTGAAAATGGAAATATCCTCAGATAAAAAACGAAAAGAAGTTTTCTGAGAAACTGATTTGTGTTCTGTTAATTCATATGACAGAGTTACAGATTTTCCCTAAAGAAGCCTTTCGCTAAGACTGTACCTGTGGCATTTGCAAAGTGATATTTGGAAGCCCATAGAGGGCTATGGTGAAAAAGGAAATATCCTATGATAAAAACTGAAAAGAAGCTTTCTGAGAAACTGCTTTGTGTTCTGTTAATTCAACTCACAGAGTTACAGCTTTCCCCTCAAGAAACCTTTTGCTAAGACTGTTCTTTTGGAATTTGCAAAGTGATATTTGGAAGCCCAGAGAGGGCTAAGCTGAAAAAGGAAATATCTTCCGTTAAAAACTGGAAAGAAGATTTCTGAGAAACTGCTTTGTGTTCTGTTAATGCATCTCACAGAGATACAGCTCTCCCATCCAGAAACCTTTCGCTAACACTGTTCTTGTGGAATTTGCAAAGTGATATTTGGAAGCAAAGAGAGAGCTATGGTGAAAAAGGAAATATCCTAAGATAAAAACTGAAAAGAAGTTTTCTGAGAAACTGCTTTGTGTTCTGTTAATTCATCTCACAGTGGTACAGCTTTCCCCTCCAGAAGCCTTTCGCTAAGACTGTTCTTGTGGAATTTGCAAAGTGATATTTGGAAGCCCAGAGAGGGCTATGGTGGAAAAGGAAATATCTTCAGTTAAAAACTGGAAAGAAGGTTTCTGAGAAACTACCGTGTGTTCTGTTAATACATCTCACCGAGTTACAGCTTTCCCCTCAAGAAGCCTTTCTGTAAGACTGTTCTTGTGGAATTTGGAAAGTGAAATTTGGAAGCCCATTGAGGGCTATGATGAAAAAGGAAATTTCTTCCGTTAAAAACCGAAAAGAAGCTTTCTGAGAAACTGCTTTGTGTTTTGTTAGTTCATCTCACAGAATTACAGCTTTGCTCTCCAGAAGCCTTTCGCTAAGACTGTTCTTGTGGAATTTGCAAAGTGATCTTAGAAGCCCGTAGAGCGCTATGGTGAAAAAGGAAATATCTTCCATTAAAAACAGGGAAGAAGCTTTCTGAGAGACTTCTTTGTGTTCTGTTAATTCCTCTCACAGACTACAGCTTTCACTTCAAGAAGCCTTTCCTTAAGACTGTTCCTGTGGGATTTGCAAAGTGATATTTGGAAGCCCATAGAGGGCTACGGTGAAAATGGAATTATCTTCAGTTAACAACTGGAAAGAAGCTTCTGAGAAACTGCTTTGTGTTCTGTTAATTCATTTCACAGAGTTACAGCTTTCCCTCAAGAAGCCTTTCACTAAGACTCTTCTTGTGGAATTTGCAAAGTGATCTTTGGAAGCCCATAGAGGGCTATGGTGAAAAAGGAAATATCTTCCGTTAAAAACTGTAAAGAAGCTTTATGAGAATCTGCCGTGTGTCATGTTAATACATCTCACCGAGTTACAGCTTTACCCACAAGAAGCCTTTCGCTAAGACTGTTCCTGTGGGATTTGCAAAGTGATATTTGGAAGCCCATAGAGGGCTACGGTGAAAATGGAAATATCTTCAGTTAACAACAGGAAAGAAGCTTCTGAGAAACTGCTTTGTGTTCTGTTAATTCATCTCCAAGAGTTACAGCTTTCCCCTCAAGAAGCCTTTCGGTACGACGGCTCTTGTGGAATTTGCAGAGTGATATTTAGAAGCCCACAGAGGGCTATGGTGAAAAAGGAAATAGACTAAGATAAAAACTGAAAACAAGCTTTTTGAGAAGCTGCTTTGTGTTCTGTTAATTCATCTCACAGTGTTCCAGCTTTCCCCTAAAGAAGCCTTTCGCTAAGACTGTTCTTGTGGAATTTTCAAAGAGATATTTGGAAGCCCTTAGAGGGCTATGGTAAAAAAGGACATACCTTCAGTTAAAAACTGGAAAGAAGCTTTCTGAGAAACTGCTTAGTGTTCTGTTAATTCATCTCACAGAGTTACAGTTCTCCCTTCAAGAAGACATTCGCTAAGAGTGTTTTTGTGGAATTTGTAAAGTGATATTTGGAAACCCTAGAGGGCTATGGTGAAAAAGGAAATATCTTCCATTAAAAACTGGAAAGAAGCTTTCTGAGAAACTGCTTTGTGTTCTGTTAATTCATCTCACAGAGTTATAGCTTTCCCCTCAAAAAGCCTTTCTCTAAGGCTGTTGTTGTGGAATTTGCAAAGTGATATTTGGAATCTCAAAGAGGGCTATGGTGAAAATGGAAATATCCTAAGATAAAAACCGAAAAGAACCTTTCTGAGAAACTGCTTTCTGTTCTGGTAGTTCATCTCACAGAGTTACAGCATTCTGCTAAAGCAGCCGTTCACTAAGACTGTTCTTGTGGAATTTGACAAGTGACATTTGGAAGCCCTTAGAGGGCTATGATGAAAAAGTAAATATCCTAAGATAAAAACTGAAAAGAAACTTTCTGAGAAACTGCTTTGTTTTCTATTAATTCAACTCACACAGTTGCAGCTTTACCCTCAAGAAGCCTTTCGCTAAGGCTGCTGTTGTGGTATTTGCAAAGTGATATTTGGAAGCCCATAGAGGGCTACGGTGAAAAAGGAAATATCTTCAGTTAAAAACTGAAAAGAAGCTTTCTGACAAACTGCTGTGTGTTGTGTCAATTCATCTCAAAGAATTAGAGCTTTCCCCTGAAAACACCTTCCGCTAAGACTGTTCTTGTGGAATTTGCAAAGTGATAATTTGAAGCCCATAGATGGCTACGGTGAAAAAGGAAATATCCTAAGATAAAAACCGAGAAGAAGCTTCCTGAGAAACTGCTTTGTGTTCTTTTATTTTATCTCACAGTGTTACCGCTTTCCCCTCAAGAAGCCATTCAGTAAGACTGTTCTTGTGAAATTTTCAAAGTGATATTTGGAAGCCCATAGTGGGCTATGGTGAAAAAGGAAATATCTTCCCTTAAAAACTAGAAAGAAGCACTCTGAGAAACTGCCGCGTGTTCTGTTAATATATCTCACCGGGTTACAGCTTTCTCCACAAGAAGCTTTTCGCTAAGACGGTTCCTGTGGGATTTGCATAGTGATATTTGGAAGCCCATAGAGGGCTATGGTGAAAAAGGAAATATCCTAAGAAAAAAACTGGAAAGATGATTTCTGAGAAACTGCTTTGTGTTCTGTTAATTCATCTCACTGATTTACAGCTTTCCCCTCAAGAAGCCGTTCACTAAGACTGTTCTTGTGGAATTTGCAAAGTGATATTTGGAAGCCCAGAGAGGGCTACGGTGAAAAAGGAAATATCTTCCGTTAAAAACTGGAAAGAAGATTTCTGAGAAACTGCTTTGTGTTCTGTTAATTCATCTCACAGAGTTACAGCTTTCCCCTCCAGAAGTCTTTGGTTAAGACTATTATTGTGGAACTTGCAAAATTTGCAAAGTGATATTTCGAAGCCCTTACAGGGCTATGGTGAAAAAGGAAATACCCTAAGATAAAAACTGAAAAGAAGCTTTCTGAGCAACTGCTTTGTTTTCTGTTAAATCAACTCACAGAGTTACAGCTTTCCCCTCAAGAAGCCTGTCGCTAAGGCTGTTTTTGTGGAATTTGTAAAGTGATATTTGGAAGCCCACAGATGGCTATGGTGAAAATGGAAATATCCTAAGATAAAAATAGAAAAGAAGCTTTCTGAGAAACTGCCTTGTGTTCTGTTAGTTCATCTCACAGAGTTACAGCTTTACCCTCAAGAAACCGTTCACTAAGACTGTTCTTGTGAAATTTGCAAAGTGATATTGGAAACCCGTAGAGGGCTATGGTGAAAAAGGAAATAACTTCAGTTTAAAACTGGAAAGAATCTTTCTGAGAAACTACTTTGTGTTGTCTTAATTCAACTCACAGATTTACAGCTTTCCCTTCAATAAGCCTTTCGCTAAGACAGTTCTTGTGGAATTTGCAAAGTGATATTTGGAGCCCTTAGAAGGCGATGGTGAAAAAGGAAATATCCTAATATAAAAACTGAACAGAAGCTTTCTGAGAAACTGCTTTGTATACTGTTAATTCATCTCACAGATTTACAGCTTGTCCCTGCAGAAGCCTTTCACTAAGACTGTTCTTGTGGAATTTGCAAAGAGAAATTTCGAAGCCTATAGAGGGCTATGGTGAAAAAGGGAATATCTTCCGTTAAAAACCGAAAAGAAGCTTTCTGAGAAACTGATTTGTGTTCTGTTAGTTCATCTCACAGAGTTTGAGCTTTCTTCTCAAGGAGCCGTTCACTAAGACTCTTCTTGTGCAATTTGCAAATTCATATTTGGTAACCCTTAGAGGGCTATGGTGAAAAAGGAAATATCTCCCGTTAAAAAGGAGAAAGCAGCTTCTTGAGAAACTGGCGTGTTTTCTGTTAATACATCTCACCGAATTAGAGCTTTCCCTTCCAGAAGCCTTTCGCTCAGACTGTTCTTGTGGAATTTGTAAGGTGATATTTGGAAGACCATAGAGGGCTATGGTGAAAAAGGAAATAGCCTAAGATAGAAACTGAAAAGAAGCTTTCTGAAAAACTGCTTTGTGTTCTGTTGAATCATCTCAAAGAGTTAGAGCTTTCCCCTTAAGAAGCCTTTCGCTAATACTGTTCTTGTGGAATTTGCAAAGTGATATTCGGAAGCCCATAGAGTGCTATAGTGAAAATGGAAATCTCCTAAGATAAAAACCGAAAAGAAGCTTTATGAGAAACTGCTCTGTGTTCTGTTAGTTCATCTCATAGAGTTACAGCTTTCCCCTCAAGAAGCCGTTCACTAAGACTGTTCTGGTGGAATTTGCAAAGAGATATTTGGAAGCCCAGAGAGGGCTACGGTGACAAAGGAAATATCTTCCGTTAAAAACTGGAAAGAACATTTCTGAGAAACTGCTTTGTGTTCTGTTAATTCATCTCACAGTGTTACAGCTTTCCCCTCCAGAAGTCTTTGGCTAAGACTATTCTTGTGGAATTTGCAAAGTGATATTTCGAAGCCCTTAGAGGGCTATGGTGAAAAAGGAAATACCCTAAGATAAAAACTGAAAAGAAGCTTTCTGAGCAACTGCTTTGTTTTCTGTCAAATCAACTCACAGAGTTACAGCTTTCCCCTCAAGAAGCCTGTCGCTAAGGCTGTTTTTGTGGAATTTGCAAAGTGATATATGGAAGCCCACAGATGGCTATGGTGAAAATGGAAATATCCTAAGATAAAAATAGAAAAGAAGCTTTTTGAGAAACTGCCTTGTGTTCTGTTAGTTCATCTCACAGAGTTACAGCTTTACCCTCACGAAACCGTTCACTAAGACTGTTCTTGTGAAATTTGCAAAGTGATATTGGAAGCCCGTAGAGGGCTATGGTGAAAAAGGAAATAACTTCAGTTTAAAACTGGAAAGAATCTTTCTGAGAAACTACTTTGTGTTCTCTTAATTCAACTCACAGAGTTACAGCTTTCCCTTCAATAAGCGTTTCGCTAAGACAGTTCTTGTGGAATTTGAAAGTGATATTTGGAGCCCTTAGAAGGCGACGGTGAAAAAGGAAATATCCTAATATAAAAACTGAACAGAAGCTTTCTGAGAAACTGCTTTGTGTACTGTTAATTCATCTCACAGAGTTACAGCTTGTCCCTGCAGAAGCCTTTCAATAAGACTGTTCTTGTGGAATTTGCAAAGAGAAATTTCGAAGCCTATAGAGGGCTATGGTGAAAAAGCGAATATCTTCCATTAAAAACCGAAAAGAAGCTTTCTGAGAAACTGCTTTGTGTTCTGTTAGTTCATCTCACAGTGTTTGAGCTTTCGTCTCAAGGAGCCCCGTTCACTAAAACTCTTCTTGTGCAATTTGCAAATTCATATTTGGTAACCCATAGAGGGCTATGGTGAAAAAGGAAATATCTCCCGTTAAAAAAGTAGAAAGCAGCTTCTTGAGAAACTGGCGTGTTTTCTGTTAATACATCTCACCGAATTAGAGCTTTCCCTTCCAGAAGCCTTTCGCTAAGACTGTTCTTGTGGAATTTGCAAGGTGATATTTGGAAGACCATAGAGGGCTATGGTGAAAAAGGAAATAGCCTAAGATAGAAACTGAAAAGAAGCTTTCTGAAAAACTGCTTTGTGTTCTGTTGAATCATCTCAAAGAGTTAGAGCTTTCCCCTTAAGAAGCCTTTCGCTAATACTGTTCTTGTGGAATTTGCAAAGTGATATTCGGATGCCCATAGAGTGTTATAGTGAAAATGGAAATCTCCTAAGATAAAAACCGAAAAGAAGCTTTCTGAGAAACTGCCTTGTGTTCTGTTAGTTCATCTCATAGAGTTACAGCTTTCCCCTCAAGAAGCCGTTCACTAAGACTGTTCTTGTGAAATTTGCAAAGTGATATTTGGAAGCCCATAGAAGGCTATGGTGAAAAGGGAAATATCTTCCGTTAAAAACTGGAAAGAAGATTTCTGAGAAACTGCTTTGTGTTCTGTTAATTCATCTCAGAGTGTTACAGCTTTCCCCTCAAGAAGCCTGTCGCTAAGACTGTTCTTGTGGAACTTCCAAAGTGATATTTGGAAGCCCTTAGAGGGCTATGGTGAAAAAGCAATATCTTCCGTTAAAAACCGGAAAGAAGCTTTCTGAGAAACTGCTTTGTGTTCTGTTAATTCATCTCACAGAGTTACAGGATTCCCCTCCAGAAGACTTTCGCTAGGACTGTTCTTGTGGAATTTGCAAAATGATGTTTGGAAGCCCAAAGAGAGCTATGGTGAAAAAGGAAATATCCTAAGATAAAAACGGAAAAGAAGCTTTCTGAGGAACTGCTTTGTGTTCTCTTAATTCGTGTCCCAGAGTTACAAATTTTTCCTCAAGAAGACATTCGCTAAGACTGTTCTTGTGCAATTTGCAAAGTGATATTTGGAAGCCCATAGAGGGCCATGATGAAAAAGGAAATCTCTTCAGTTAAAAACTGGAAAGAAACTTTCTGAGAAACTGTTTTGTGTTCTGGTAATTCATCTCACAGACTTACAGCTTTCTTCTCAAGAAGCTTTTCGGTAAGTCTGTTTTGTGGAATTTGCAAAGTGATATTTGGATGCCCATAGTGGGCTATGGAGAAAAAGGAAATATCTTCCGTTAAAAACTGGGAAGAAGATTTCTGAGACACTGCTTTGTGTTCTGTTAATTTATCTAACAGAGTTACAGCATTCCCCTAGAGAAGTCATTCGCTAAGATTCTTTTTGTGGAATTTGCAAAGTGATATTTGGAAGCCCCTAGAGGGCTTCGGTGAAAAAGGAAGTATCTTCAGTTAAAAACTGGAAAGAAGATTTCTGAGAAACTGTTTTGTGTTCTGATAATACATCTCACAGGATTACAACTTTCCCTTCAAGAAGCCTTTCGATAAGACTGTTCTTGTGGGATTTGCAAAGTGATATTTGGAAGCCCAAATATGGCTATGGTGAAAAAGGAAATTTCTTCAGTTAAAAACTGGAAAGAAGCTTTCTGAGAAACTGCTTTGTGTTCTGTTAATTCAACTCACTGAGTTACAGTTTTCCCCTCCAGAAGCCTTTCCCTAAGACTGTTCTTGTGGAATTTGCAAAGTGATATTCGAAAGCCCACAGAGGGCTATAGTGAAAAACAAAATATCTTCCGTTAAAAACTGGAAAGAAGCTTTCTGAGAAACTGCCGTGTGTTCTTTTAATACATCTCACACAGTTCCAGCTTTGCTCTCAAGAAGACCTTCGCTACGACTGTTCTTGAGGAATTTGCAAAGTGATATTTGGAAGCCCATAGAGGGATATGTTGAAAAAGGAAATATCTTTCGTTAAAAACTGAAAAGAAGCTTTCTTAGAAACTGCTATGTGTTCTGTTAATTCACCTCAACGAGTTACAACTTTCCCCTCAAGAAGCCTTCAGCTATGGCGCCTCTTGTGTAATTTGCAAAATGATATTTGGAAGCCCATAGAGGTCTACTGTGAAAATGGAAATATCCTCAGATAAAAAAACGAAAAGAAGTTTTCTGAGAAACTGATTTGTGTTCTGTTAACTCATATGACAGAGTTACAGATTTTCCCTAAAGAAGCCTTTCGCTAAGACTGTTCCTGTGGCATTTGCAAAGTGATATTTGGAAGCCCATAGAGGGCTATGGTGAAAAAGGAAATATCCTATGATAAAAACTGAAAAGAAGCTTTCTGAGAAACTGCTTTGTGTTCTGTTAATTCAACTCACAGAGTTACAGCTTTCCCCTCAAGAAACCTTTTGCTAAGACTGTTCTTTTGGAATTTGCAAAGTGATATTTGGAAGCCCATAGAGGGCTAAGCTGAAAAAGGAAATATCTTCCGTTAAAAACTGGAAAGAAGATTTCTGAGAAACTGCTTTGTGTTCTGTTAATGCATCTCACAGAGATACAGCTCTCCCATCCAGAAACCTTTTGCTAACACTGTTCTTGTGGAATTTGCAAAGAGATATTTGGAAGCAAAGAGAGAGCTATGGTGAAAAAGGAAATATCCTAAGATAAAAACTGAAAAGAAGTTTTCTGAGAAACTGCTTTGTGTTCTGTTAATTCATCTCACAGTGGTACAGCTTTCCCCTCCAGAAGCCTTTCGCTAAGACTGTTCTTGTGGAATTTGCAAAGTGATATTTGGAAGCCCAGAGAGGGCTATGGTGGAAAAGGAAATATCTTCAGTTAAAAACTGGAAAGAAGGTTTCTGAGAAACTACCGTGTGTTCTGTTAATACATCTCACCGAGTTACAGCTTTCCCCTCAAGAAGCCTTTCTGTAAGACTGTTCTTGTGGAATTTGGAAAGTGAAATTTGGAAGCCCATTGAGGGCTATGATGAAAAAGGAAATTTCTTCCGTTAAAAACCGAAAAGAAGCTTTCTGAGAAACTGCTTTGTGTTTTGTTAGTTCATCTCACAGAATTACAGCTTTGCTCTCCAGAAGCCTTTCGCTAAGACTGTTCTTGTGGAATTTGCAAAGTGATCTTAGAAGCCCGTAGAGCGCTATGGTGAAAAAGGAAATATCTTCCATTAAAAACAGGGAAGAAGCTTTCTGAGAGACTTCTTTGTGTTCTGTTAATTCCTCTCACAGACTACAGCTTTCACTTCAAGAAGCCTTTCCTTAAGACTGTTCCTGTGGGATTTGCAAAGTGATATTTGGAAGCCCATAGAGGGCTACGGTGAAAATGGAATTATCTTCAGTTAACAACTGGAAAGAAGCTTCTGAGAAACTGCTTTGTGTTCTGTTAATTCATTTCACAGAGTTACAGCTTTCCCTCAAGAAGCCTTTCACTAAGACTCTTCTTGTGGAATTTGCAAAGTGATCTTTGGAAGCCCATAGAGGGCTATGGTGAAAAAGGAAATATCTTCCGTTAAAAACTGTAAAGAAGCTTTATGAGAATCTGCCGTGTGTCATGTTAATACATCTCACCGAGTTACAGCTTTACCCACAAGAAGCCTTTCGCTAAGACTGTTCCTGTGGGATTTGCAAAGTGATATTTGGAAGCCCATAGAGGGCTACGGTGAAAATGGAAATATCTTCAGTTAACAACAGGAAAGAAGCTTCTGAGAAACTGCTTTGTGTTCTGTTAATTCATCTCCAAGAGTTACAGCTTTCCCCTCAAGAAGCCTTTCGGTACGACGGCTCTTGTGGAATTTGCAGAGTGATATTTAGAAGCCCACAGAGGGCTATGGTGAAAAAGGAAATAGACTAAGATAAAAACTGAAAACAAGCTTTTTGAGAAGCTGCTTTGTGTTCTGTTAATTCATCTCACAGTGTTCCAGCTTTCCCCTAAAGAAGCCTTTCGCTAAGACTGTTCTTGTGGAATTTTCAAAGAGATATTTGGAAGCCCTTAGAGGGCTATGGTAAAAAAGGACATACCTTCAGTTAAAAACTGGAAAGAAGCTTTCTGAGAAACTGCTTAGTGTTCTGTTAATTCATCTCACAGAGTTACAGTTCTCCCTTCAAGAAGACATTCGCTAAGAGTGTTTTTGTGGAATTTGTAAAGTGATATTTGGAAACCCTAGAGGGCTATGGTGAAAAAGGAAATATCTTCCATTAAAAACTGGAAAGAAGCTTTCTGAGAAACTGCTTTGTGTTCTGTTAATTCATCTCACAGAGTTATAGCTTTCCCCTCAAAAAGCCTTTCTCTAAGGCTGTTGTTGTGGAATTTGCAAAGTGATATTTGGAATCTCAAAGAGGGCTATGGTGAAAATGGAAATATCCTAAGATAAAAACCGAAAAGAACCTTTCTGAGAAACTGCTTTCTGTTCTGGTAGTTCATCTCACAGAGTTACAGCATTCTGCTAAAGCAGCCGTTCACTAAGACTGTTCTTGTGGAATTTGACAAGTGACATTTGGAAGCCCTTAGAGGGCTATGATGAAAAAGTAAATATCCTAAGATAAAAACTGAAAAGAAACTTTCTGAGAAACTGCTTTGTTTTCTATTAATTCAACTCACACAGTTGCAGCTTTACCCTCAAGAAGCCTTTCGCTAAGGCTGCTGTTGTGGTATTTGCAAAGTGATATTTGGAAGCCCATAGCGGGCTACGGTGAAAAAGGAAATATCTTCAGTTAAAAACTGAAAAGAAGCTTTCTGACAAACTGCTGTGTGTTGTGTCAATTCATCTCAAAGAATTAGAGCTTTCCCCTGAAAACACCTTCCGCTAAGACTGTTCTTGTGGAATTTGCAAAGTGATAATTTGAAGCCCATAGATGGCTACGGTGAAAAAGGAAATATCCTAAGATAAAAACCGAGAAGAAGCTTCCTGAGAATCTGCTTTGTGTTCTTTTATTTTATCTCACAGTGTTACCACTTTCCCCTCAAGAAGCCATTCAGTAAGACTGTTCTTGTGAAATTTTCAAAGTGATATTTGGAAGCCCTTAGTGGGCTATGGTGAAAAAGGAAATATCTTCCCTTAAAAACTAGAAAGAAGCACTCTGAGAAACTGCCGCGTGTTCTGTTAATATATCTCACCGGGTTACAGCTTTCTCCACAAGAAGCCTTTCGCTAAGACGGTTCCTGTGGGATTTGCATAGTGATATTTGGAAGCCCATAGAGGGCTATGGTGAAAAAGGAAATATCCTAAGAAAAAAACTGGAAAGATGATTTCTGAGAAACTGCTTTGTGTTCTGTTAATTCATCTCACTGATTTACAGCTTTCCCCTCAAGAAGCCGTTCACTAAGACTGTTCTTGTGGAATTTTCAAAGTGATATTTGGAAGCCCAGAGAGGGCTACGGTGAAAAAGGAAATATCTTCCGTTAAAAACTGGAAAGAAGATTTCTGAGAAACTGCTTTGTGTTCTGTTAATTCATCTCACAGAGTTACAGCTTTCCCCTCCAGAAGTCTTTGATTAAGACTATTATTGTGGAACTTGCAAAATTTGCAAAGTGATATTTCGAAGCCCTTAGAGGGCTATGGTGAAAAAGGAAATACCCTAAGATGAAAACTGAAAAGAAGCTTTCGGAGCAACTGCTTTGTTTTCTGTGAAATCAACTCACAGAGTTACAGGTTTCCCCTCAAGAAGCCTGTCGCTAAGGCTGTTTTTGTGGAATTTGTAAAGTGATATTTGGAAGCCCACAGATGGCTATGGTGAAAATGGAAATATCCTAAGATAAAAATAGAAAAGAAGCTTTCTGAGAAACTGCCTTGTGTTCTGTTAGTTCATCTCACAGAGTTACAGCTTTACCCTCAAGAAACCGATCACTAAGACTGTTCTTGTGAAATTTGCAAAGTGATATTGGAAACCCGTAGAGGGCTATGGTGAAAAAGGAAATAACTTCAGTTTAAAACTGGAAAGAATCTTTCTGAGAAACTACTTTGTGTTCTCTTAATTCAACTCACAGCGTTACAGCTTTCCCTTCAATAAGCCTTTCGCTAAGACAGTTCTTGTGGAATTTGCAAAGTGATATTTGGAGCCCTTAGAAGGCGATGGTGAAAAAGGAAATATCCTAATATAAAAACTGAACAGAAGCTTTCTGAGAAACTGCTTTGTGTACTGTTAATTCATCTCACAGATTTACAGCTTGTCCCTGCAGAAGCCTTTCACTAAGACTGTTCTTGTGGAATTTGCAAAGAGAAATTTCGAAGCCTATAGAGGGCTATGGTGAAAAAGGGAATATCTTCCGTTAAAAACCGAAAAGAAGCTTTCTGAGAAACTGATTTGTGTTCTGTTAGTTCATCTCACAGAGTTTGAGCTTTCTTCTCAAGGAGCCGTTCACTAAGACTCTTCTTGTGCAATTTGCAAATTCATATTTGGTAACCCTTAGAGGGCTATGGTGAAAAAGGAAATATCTCCCGTTAAAAAGGAGAAAGCAGCTTCTTGAGAAACTGGCGTGTTTTCTGTTAATACATCTCACGGAATTAGAGCTTTCCCTTCCAGAAGCCTTTCGCTAAGACTGTTCTTGTGGAATTTGCAAAGTGATATTCGGAAGCCCATAGAGTGCTATAGTGAAAATGGAAATCTCCTAAGATAAAAACCGAAAAGAAGCTTTATGAGAAACTGCTCTGTGTTCTGTTAGTTCATCTCATAGAGTTACAGCTTTCCCCTCAAGAAGCCGTTCACTAAGACTGTTCTGGTGGAATTTGCAAAGAGATATTTGGAAGCCCAGAGAGGGCTACGGTGAAAAAGGAAATATCTTCCGTTAAAAACTGGAAAGAACATTTCTGAGAAACTGCTTTGTGTTCTGTTAATTCATCTCACAGTGTTACAGCTTTCCCCTCCAGAAGTCTTTGGCTAAGACTATTCTTGTGGAATTTGCAAAGTGATATTTCGAAGCCCTTAGAGGGCTATGGTGAAAAAGGAAATACCCTAAGATAAAAACTGAAAAGAAGCTTTCTGAGCAACTGCTTTGTTTTCTGTCAAATCAACTCACAGAGTTACAGCTTTCCCCTCAAGAAGCCTGTCGCTAAGGCTGTTTTTGTGGAATTTGCAAAGTGATATATGGGAGCCCACAGATGGCTATGGTGAAAATGGAAATATCCTAAGATAAAAATAGAAAAGAAGCTTTTTGAGAAACTGCCTTGTGTTCTGTTAGTTCATCTCACAGAGTTACAGCTTTACCCTCAAGAAACCGTTCACTAAGACTGTTCTTGTGAAATTTGCAAAGTGATATTGGAAGCCCGTAGAGGGCTATGGTGAAAAAGGAAATAACTTCAGTTTAAAACTGGAAAGAATCTTTCTGAGAAACTACTTTGTGTTCTCTTAATTCAACTCACAGAGTTACAGCTTTCCCTTCAATAAGCGTTTCGCTAAGACAGTTCTTGTGGAATTTGAAAGTGATATTTGGAGCCCTTAGAAGGCGACGGTGAAAAAGGAAATATCCTAATATAAAAACTGAACAGAAGCTTTCTGAGAAACTGCTTTGTGTACTGTTAATTCATCTCACAGAGTTACAGCTTGTCCCTGCAGAAGCCTTTCAATAAGACTGTTCTTGTGGAATTTGCAAAGAGAAATTTCGAAGCCTATAGAGGGCTATGGTGAAAAAGCGAATATCTTCCATTAAAAACCGAAAAGAAGCTTTCTGAGAAACTGCTTTGTGTTCTGTTAGTTCATCTCACAGAGTTTGAGCTTTCCTCTCAAGGAGCCCCGTTCACTAAAACTCTTCTTGTGCAATTTGCAAATTCATATTTGGTAACCCATAGAGGGCTATGGTGAAAAAGGAAATATCTCCCGTTAAAAAAGTAGAAAGCAGCTTCTTGAGAAACTGGCGTGTTTTCTGTTAATACATCTCACCGAATTAGAGCTTTCCCTTCCAGAAGCCTTTCGCTCAGACTGTTCTTGTGGAATTTGCAAGGTGATATTTGGAAGACCATAGAGGGCTATGGTGAAAAAGGAAATAGCCTAAGATAGAAACTGAAAAGAAGCTTTCTGAAAAACTGCTTTGTGTTCTGTTGAATCATCTCAAAGAGTTAGAGCTTTCCCCTTAAGAAGCCTTTCGCTAATACTGTTCTTGTGGAATTTGCAAAGTGATATTCGGATGCCCATAGAGTGCTATAGTGAAAATGGAAATCTCCTAAGATAAAAACCGAAAAGAAGCTTTCTGAGAAACTGCCTTGTGTTCTGTTAGTTCATCTCATAGAGTTACAGCTTTCCCCTCAAGAAGCCGTTCACTAAGACTGTTCTTGTGAAATTTGCAAAGTGATATTTGGAAGCCCATAGAAGGCTATGGTGAAAAAGGAAATATCTTCCGTTAAAAACTGGAAAGAAGATTTCTGAGAAACTGCTTTGTGTTCTGTTAATTCATCTCAGAGTGTTACAGCTTTCCCCTCAAGAAGCCTGTCGCTAAGACTGTTCTTGTGGAACTTCCAAAGTGATATTTGGAAGCCCTTAGAGGGCTATGGTGAAAAAGCAATATCTTCCGTTAAAAACCGGAAAGAAGCTTTCTGAGAAACTGCTTTGTGTTCTGTTAATTCATCTCACAGAGTTACAGGATTCCCCTCCAGAAGACTTTCGCTAGGACTGTTCTTGTGGAATTTGCAAAATGATGTTTGGAAGCCCAAAGAGAGCTATGGTGAAAAAGGAAATATCCTAAGATAAAAACGGAAAAGAAGCTTTCTGAGGAACTGCTTTGTGTTCTCTTAATTCGTATCCCAGAGTTACAAATTTTTCCTCAAGAAGACATTCGCTAAGACTGTTCTTGTGCAATTTGCAAAGTGATATTTGGAAGCCCATAGAGGGCCATGATGAAAAAGGAAATCTCTTCAGTTAAAAACTGGAAAGAAACTTTCTGAGAAACTGTTTTGTGTTCTGGTAATTCATCTCACAGACTTACAGCTTTCTTCTCAAGAAGCTTTTCGGTAAGTCTGTTTTGTGGAATTTGCAAAGTGATATTTGGATGCCCATAGTGGGCTATGGAGAAAAAGGAAATATCTTCCGTTAAAAACTGGGAAGAAGATTTCTGAGACACTGCTTTGTGTTCTGTTAATTTATCTAACAGAGTTACAGCATTCCCCTAGAGAAGTCATTCGCTAAGATTCTTTTTGTGGAATTTGCAAAGTGATATTTGGAAGCCCCTAGAGGGCTTCGGTGAAAAAGGAAGTATCTTCAGTTAAAAACTGGAAAGAAGATTTCTGAGAAACTGTTTTGTGTTCTGATAATACATCTCACAGGATTACAACTTTCCCTTCAAGAAGCCTTTCGATAAGACTGTTCTTGTGGGATTTGCAAAGTGATATTTGGAAGCCCAAATATGGCTATGGTGAAAAAGGAAATTTCTTCAGTTAAAAACTGGAAAGAAGCTTTCTGAGAAACTGCTTTGTGTTCTGTTAATTCAACTCACTGAGTTACAGTTTTCCCCTCCAGAAGCCTTTCCCTAAGACTGTTCTTGTGGAATTTGCAAAGTGATATTCGAAAGCCCACAGAGGGCTATAGTGAAAAACAAAATATCTTCCGTTAAAAACTGGAAAGAAGCTTTCTGAGAAACTGCCGTGTGTTCTATTAATACATCTCACACAGTTCCAGCTTTGCTCTCAAGAAGACCTTCGCTACGACTGTTCTTGAGGAATTTGCAAAGTGATATTTGGAAGCCCATAGAGGGATATGTTGAAAAAGGAAATATCTTTCGTTAAAAACTGAAAAGAAGCTTTCTTAGAAACTGCTATGTGTTCTGTTAATTCATCTCAACGAGTTACAACTTTCCCCTCAAGAAGCCTTCAGCTATGGCGCCTCTTGTGTAATTTGCAAAATGATATTTGGAAGCCCATAGAGGTCTACTGTGAAAATGGAAATATCCTCAGATAAAAAACGAAAAGAAGTTTTCTGAGAAACTGATTTGTGTTCTGTTAATTCATATGACAGAGTTACAGATTTTCCCTAAAGAAGCCTTTCGCTAAGACTGTTCCTGTGGCATTTGCAAAGTGATATTTGGAAGCCCATAGAGGGCTATGGTGAAAAAGGAAATATCCTATGATAAAAACTGAAAAGAAGCTTTCTGAGAAACTGCTTTGTGTTCTGTTAATTCAACTCACAGAGTTACAGCTTTCCCCTCAAGAAACCTTTTGCTAAGACTGTTCTTTTGGAATTTGCAAAGTGATATTTGGAAGCCCAGAGAGGGCTAAGCTGAAAAAGGAAATATCTTCCGTTAAAAACTGGAAAGAAGATTTCTGAGAAACTGCTTTGTGTTCTGTTAATGCATCTCACAGAGATACAGCTCTCCCATCCAGAAACCTTTCGCTAACACTGTTCTTGTGGAATTTGCAAAGTGATATTTGGAAGCAAAGAGAGAGCTATGGTGAAAAAGGAAATATCCTAAGATAAAAACTGAAAAGAAGTTTTCTGAGAAACTGCTTTGTGTTCTGTTAATTCATCTCACAGTGGTACAGCTTTCCCCTCCAGAAGCCTTTCGCTAAGACTGTTCTTGTGGAATTTGCAAAGTGATATTTGGAAGCCCAGAGAGGGCTATGGTGGAAAAGGAAATATCTTCAGTTAAAAACTGGAAAGAAGGTTTCTGAGAAACTACCGTGTGTTCTGTTAATACATCTCACCGAGTTACAGCTTTCCCCTCAAGAAGCCTTTCTGTAAGACTGTTCTTGTGGAATTTGGAAAGTGAAATTTGGAAGCCCATTGAGGGCTATGATGAAAAAGGAAATTTCTTCCGTTAAAAACCGAAAAGAAGCTTTCTGAGAAACTGCTTTGTGTTTTGTTAGTTCATCTCACAGAATTACAGCTTTGCTCTCCAGAAGCCTTTCGCTAAGACTGTTCTTGTGGAATTTGCAAAGTGATCTTAGAAGCCCGTAGAGCGCTATGGTGAAAAAGGAAATATCTTCCATTAAAAACAGGGAAGAAGCTTTCTGAGAGACTTCTTTGTGTTCTGTTAATTCCTCTCACAGACTACAGCTTTCACTTCAAGAAGCCTTTCCTTAAGACTGTTCCTGTGGGATTTGCAAAGTGATATTTGGAAGCCCATAGAGGGCTACGGTGAAAATGGAATTATCTTCAGTTAACAACTGGAAAGAAGCTTCTGAGAAACTGCTTTGTGTTCTGTTAATTCATTTCACAGAGTTACAGCTTTCCCTCAAGAAGCCTTTCACTAAGACTCTTCTTGTGGAATTTGCAAAGTGATCTTTGGAAGCCCATAGAGGGCTATGGTGAAAAAGGAAATATCTTCCGTTAAAAACTGTAAAGAAGCTTTATGAGAATCTGCCGTGTGTCATGTTAATACATCTCACCGAGTTACAGCTTTACCCACAAGAAGCCTTTCGCTAAGACTGTTCCTGTGGGATTTGCAAAGTGATATTTGGAAGCCCATAGAGGGCTACGGTGAAAATGGAAATATCTTCAGTTAACAACAGGAAAGAAGCTTCTGAGAAACTGCTTTGTGTTCTGTTAATTCATCTCCAAGAGTTACAGCTTTCCCCTCAAGAAGCCTTTCGGTACGACGGCTCTTGTGGAATTTGCAGAGTGATATTTAGAAGCCCACAGAGGGCTATGGTGAAAAAGGAAATAGACTAAGATAAAAACTGAAAACAAGCTTTTTGAGAAGCTGCTTTGTGTTCTGTTAATTCATCTCACAGTGTTCCAGCTTTCCCCTAAAGAAGCCTTTCGCTAAGACTGTTCTTGTGGAATTTTCAAAGAGATATTTGGAAGCCCTTAGAGGGCTATGGTAAAAAAGGACATACCTTCAGTTAAAAACTGGAAAGAAGCTTTCTGAGAAACTGCTTAGTGTTCTGTTAATTCATCTCACAGAGTTACAGTTCTCCCTTCAAGAAGACATTCGCTAAGAGTGTTTTTGTGGAATTTGTAAAGTGATATTTGGAAACCCTAGAGGGCTATGGTGAAAAAGGAAATATCTTCCATTAAAAACTGGAAAGAAGCTTTCTGAGAAACTGCTTTGTGTTCTGTTAATTCATCTCACAGAGTTATAGCTTTCCCCTCAAAAAGCCTTTCTCTAAGGCTGTTGTTGTGGAATTTGCAAAGTGATATTTGGAATCTCAAAGAGGGCTATGGTGAAAATGGAAATATCCTAAGATAAAAACCGAAAAGAACCTTTCTGAGAAACTGCTTTCTGTTCTGGTAGTTCATCTCACAGAGTTACAGCATTCTGCTAAAGCAGCCGTTCACTAAGACTGTTCTTGTGGAATTTGACAAGTGACATTTGGAAGCCCTTAGAGGGCTATGATGAAAAAGTAAATATCCTAAGATAAAAACTGAAAAGAAACTTTCTGAGAAACTGCTTTGTTTTCTATTAATTCAAATCACACAGTTGCAGCTTTACCCTCAAGAAGCCTTTCGCTAAGGCTGCTGTTGTGGTATTTGCAAAGTGATATTTGGAAGCCCATAGAGGGCTACGGTGAAAAAGGAAATATCTTCAGTTAAAAACTGAAAAGAAGCTTTCTGACAAACTGCTGTGTGTTGTGTCAATTCATCTCAAAGAATTAGAGCTTTCCCCTGAAAACACCTTCCGCTAAGACTGTTCTTGTGGAATTTGCAAAGTGATAATTTGAAGCCCATAGATGGCTACGGTGAAAAAGGAAATATCCTAAGATAAAAACCGAGAAGAAGCTTCCTGAGAAACTGCTTTGTGTTCTTTTATTTTATCTCACAGTGTTACCGCTTTCCCCTCAAGAAGCCATTCAGTAAGACTGTTCTTGTGAAATTTTCAAAGTGATATTTGGAAGCCCATAGTGGGCTATGGTGAAAAAGGAAATATCTTCCCTTAAAAACTAGAAAGAAGCACTCTGAGAAACTGCCGCGTGTTCTGTTAATATATCTCACCGGGTTACAGCTTTCTCCACAAGAAGCTTTTCGCTAAGACGGTTCCTGTGGGATTTGCATAGTGATATTTGGAAGCCCATAGAGGGCTATGGTGAAAAAGGAAATATCCTAAGAAAAAAACTGGAAAGATGATTTCTGAGAAACTGCTTTGTGTTCTGTTAATTCATCTCACTGATTTACAGCTTTCCCCTCAAGAAGCCGTTCACTAAGACTGTTCTTGTGGAATTTGCAAAGTGATATTTGGAAGCCCAGAGAGGGCTACGGTGAAAAAGGAAATATCTTCCGTTAAAAACTGGAAAGAAGATTTCTGAGAAACTGCTTTGTGTTCTGTTAATTCATCTCACAGAGTTACAGCTTTCCCCTCCAGAAGTCTTTGGTTAAGACTATTATTGTGGAACTTGCAAAATTTGCAAAGTGATATTTCGAAGCCCTTACAGGGCTATGGTGAAAAAGGAAATACCCTAAGATAAAAACTGAAAAGAAGCTTTCTGAGCAACTGCTTTGTTTTCTGTTAAATCAACTCACAGAGTTACAGCTTTCCCCTCAAGAAGCCTGTCGCTAAGGCTGTTTTTGTGGAATTTGTAAAGTGATATTTGGAAGCCCACAGATGGCTATGGTGAAAATGGAAATATCCTAAGATAAAAATAGAAAAGAAGCTTTCTGAGAAACTGCCTTGTGTTCTGTTAGTTCATCTCACAGAGTTACAGCTTTACCCTCAAGAAACCGTTCACTAAGACTGTTCTTGTGAAATTTGCAAAGTGATATTGGAAACCCGTAGAGGGCTATGGTGAAAAAGGAAATAACTTCAGTTTAAAACTGGAAAGAATCTTTCTGAGAAACTACTTTGTGTTGTCTTAATTCAACTCACAGATTTACAGCTTTCCCTTCAATAAGCCTTTCCCTAAGACAGTTCTTGTGGAATTTGCAAAGTGATATTTGGAGCCCTTAGAAGGCGATGGTGAAAAAGGAAATATCCTAATATAAAAACTGAACAGAAGCTTTCTGAGAAACTGCTTTGTATACTGTTAATTCATCTCACAGATTTACAGCTTGTCCCTGCAGAAGCCTTTCACTAAGACTGTTCTTGTGGAATTTGCAAAGAGAAATTTCGAAGCCTATAGAGGGCTATGGTGAAAAAGGGAATATCTTCCGTTAAAAACCGAAAAGAAGCTTTCTGAGAAACTGATTTGTGTTCTGTTAGTTCATCTCACAGAGTTTGAGCTTTCTTCTCAAGGAGCCGTTCACTAAGACTCTTCTTGTGCAATTTGCAAATTCATATTTGGTAACCCTTAGAGGGCTATGGTGAAAAAGGAAATATCTCCCGTTAAAAAGGAGAAAGCAGCTTCTTGAGAAACTGGCGTGTTTTCTGTTAATACATCTCACCGAATTAGAGCTTTCCCTTCCAGAAGCCTTTCGCTCAGACTGTTCTTGTGGAATTTGCAAGGTGATATTTGGAAGACCATAGAGGGCTATGGTGAAAAAGGAAATAGCCTAAGATAGAAACTGAAAAGAAGCTTTCTGAAAAACTGCTTTGTGTTCTGTTGAATCATCTCAAAGAGTTAGAGCTTTCCCCTTAAGAAGCCTTTCGCTAATACTGTTCTTGTGGAATTTGCAAAGTGATATTCGGAAGCCCATAGAGTGCTATAGTGAAAATGGAAATCTCCTAAGATAAAAACCGAAAAGAAGCTTTATGAGAAACTGCTCTGTGTTCTGTTAGTTCATCTCATAGAGTTACAGCTTTCCCCTCAAGAAGCCGTTCACTAAGACTGTTCTGGTGGAATTTGCAAAGAGATATTTGGAAGCCCAGAGAGGGCTACGGTGACAAAGGAAATATCTTCCGTTAAAAACTGGAAAGAACATTTCTGAGAAACTGCTTTGTGTTCTGTTAATTCATCTCACAGTGTTACAGCTTTCCCCTCCAGAAGTCTTTGGCTAAGACTATTCTTGTGGAATTTGCAAAGTGATATTTCGAAGCCCTTAGAGGGCTATGGTGAAAAAGGAAATACCCTAAGATAAAAACTGAAAAGAAGCTTTCTGAGCAACTGCTTTGTTTTCTGTCAAATCAACTCACAGAGTTACAGCTTTCCCCTCAAGAAGCCTGTCGCTAAGGCTGTTTTTGTGGAATTTGCAAAGTGATATATGGGAGCCCACAGATGGCTATGGTGAAAATGGAAATATCCTAAGATAAAAATAGAAAAGAAGCTTTTTGAGAAACTGCCTTGTGTTCTGTTAGTTCATCTCACAGAGTTACAGCTTTACCCTCACGAAACCGTTCACTAAGACTGTTCTTGTGAAATTTGCAAAGTGATATTGGAAGCCCGTAGAGGGCTATGGTGAAAAAGGAAATAACTTCAGTTTAAAACTGGAAAGAATCTTTCTGAGAAACTACTTTGTGTTCTCTTAATTCAACTCACAGAGTTACAGCTTTCCCTTCAATAAGCGTTTCGCTAAGACAGTTCTTGTGGAATTTGCAAAGTGATATTTGGAGCCCTTAGAAGTCGACGGTGATAAAGGAAATATCCTAATATAAAAACTGAACAGAAGCTTTCTGAGAAACTGCTTTGTGTACTGTTAATTCATCTCACAGAGTTACAGCTTGTCCCTGCAGAAGCCTTTCAATAAGACTGTTCTTGTGGAATTTGCAAAGAGAAATTTCGAAGCCTATAGAGGGCTATGGTGAAAAAGCGAATATCTTCCATTAAAAACCGAAAAGAAGCTTTCTGAGAAACTGCTTTGTGTTCTGTTAGTTCATCTCACAGTGTTTGAGCTTTCCTCTCAAGGAGCCCCGTTCACTAAAACTCTTCTTGTGCAATTTGCAAATTCATATTTGGTAACCCATAGAGGGCTATGGTGAAAAAGGAAATATCTCCCGTTAAAAAAGTAGAAAGCAGCTTCTTGAGAAACTGGCGTGTTTTCTGTTAATACATCTCACCGAATTAGAGCTTTCCCTTCCAGAAGCCTTTCGCTAAGACTGTTCTTGTGGAATTTGCAAGGTGATATTTGGAAGACCATAGAGGGCTATGGTGAAAAAGGAAATAGCCTAAGATAGAAACTGAAAAGAAGCTTTCTGAAAAACTGCTTTGTGTTCTGTTGAATCATCTCAAAGAGTTAGAGCTTTCCCCTTAAGAAGCCTTTCGCTAATACTGTTCTTGTGGAATTTGCAAAGTGATATTCGGATGCCCATAGAGTGTTATAGTGAAAATGGAAATCTCCTAAGATAAAAACCGAAAAGAAGCTTTCTGAGAAACTGCCTTGTGTTCTGTTAGTTCATCTCATAGAGTTACAGCTTTCCCCTCAAGAAGCCGTTCACTAAGACTGTTCTTGTGAAATTTGCAAAGTGATATTTGGAAGCCCATAGAAGGCTATGGTGAAAAGGGAAATATCTTCCGTTAAAAACTGGAAAGAAGATTTCTGAGAAACTGCTTTGTGTTCTGTTAATTCATCTCAGAGTGTTACAGCTTTCCCCTCAAGAAGCCTGTCGCTAAGACTGTTCTTGTGGAACTTCCAAAGTGATATTTGGAAGCCCTTAGAGGGCTATGGTGAAAAAGCAATATCTTCCGTTAAAAACCGGAAAGAAGCTTTCTGAGAAACTGCTTTGTGTTCTGTTAATTCATCTCACAGAGTTACAGGATTCCCCTCCAGAAGACTTTCGCTAGGACTGTTCTTGTGGAATTTGCAAAATGATGTTTGGAAGCCCAAAGAGAGCTATGGTGAAAAAGGAAATATCCTAAGATAAAAACGGAAAAGAAGCTTTCTGAGGAACTGCTTTGTGTTCTCTTAATTCGTATCCCAGAGTTACAAATTTTTCCTCAAGAAGACATTCGCTAAGACTGTTCTTGTGCAATTTGCAAAGTGATATTTGGAAGCCCATAGAGGGCCATGATGAAAAAGGAAATCTCTTCAGTTAAAAACTGGAAAGAAACTTTCTGAGAAACTGTTTTGTGTTCTGGTAATTCATCTCACAGACTTACAGCTTTCTTCTCAAGAAGCTTTTCGGTAAGTCTGTTTTGTGGAATTTGCAAAGTGATATTTGGATGCCCATAGTGGGCTATGGAGAAAAAGGAAATATCTTCCGTTAAAAACTGGGAAGAAGATTTCTGAGACACTGCTTTGTGTTCTGTTAATTTATCTAACAGAGTTACAGCATTCCCCTAGAGAAGTCATTCGCTAAGATTCTTTTTGTGGAATTTGCAAAGTGATATTTGGAAGCCCCTAGAGGGCTTCGGTGAAAAAGGAAGTATCTTCAGTTAAAAACTGGAAAGAAGATTTCTGAGAAACTGTTTTGTGTTCTGATAATACATCTCACAGGATTACAACTTTCCCTTCAAGAAGCCTTTCGATAAGACTGTTCTTGTGGGATTTGCAAAGTGATATTTGGAAGCCCAAATATGGCTATGGTGAAAAAGGAAATTTCTTCAGTTAAAAACTGGAAAGAAGCTTTCTGAGAAACTGCTTTGTGTTCTGTTAATTCAACTCACTGAGTTACAGTTTTCCCCTCCAGAAGCCTTTCCCTAAGACTGTTCTTGTGGAATTTGCAAAGTGATATTCGAAAGCCCACAGAGGGCTATAGTGAAAAACAAAATATCTTCCGTTAAAAACTGGAAAGAAGCTTTCTGAGAAACTGCCGTGTGTTCTTTTAATACATCTCACACAGTTCCAGCTTTGCTCTCAAGAAGACCTTCGCTACGACTGTTCTTGAGGAATTTGCAAAGTGATATTTGGAAGCCCATAGAGGGATATGTTGAAAAAGGAAATATCTTTCGTTAAAAACTGAAAAGAAGCTTTCTTAGAAACTGCTATGTGTTCTGTTAATTCACCTCAACGAGTTACAACTTTCCCCTCAAGAAGCCTTCAGCTATGGCGCCTCTTGTGTAATTTGCAAAATGATATTTGGAAGCCCATAGAGGTCTACTGTGAAAATGGAAATATCCTCAGATAAAAAAACGAAAAGAAGTTTTCTGAGAAACTGATTTGTGTTCTGTTAATTCATATGACAGAGTTACAGATTTTCCCTAAAGAAGCCTTTCGCTAAGACTGTTCCTGTGGCATTTGCAAAGTGATATTTGGAAGCCCATAGAGGGCTATGGTGAAAAAGGAAATATCCTATGATAAAAACTGAAAAGAAGCTTTCTGAGAAACTGCTTTGTGTTCTGTTAATTCAACTCACAGAGTTACAGCTTTCCCCTCAAGAAACCTTTTGCTAAGACTGTTCTTTTGGAATTTGCAAAGTGATATTTGGAAGCCCAGAGAGGGCTAAGCTGAAAAAGGAAATATCTTCCGTTAAAAACTGGAAAGAAGATTTCTGAGAAACTGCTTTGTGTTCTGTTAATGCATCTCACAGAGATACAGCTCTCCCATCCAGAAACCTTTCGCTAACACTGTTCTTGTGGAATTTGCAAAGAGATATTTGGAAGCAAAGAGAGAGCTATGGTGAAAAAGGAAATATCCTAAGATAAAAACTGAAAAGAAGTTTTCTGAGAAACTGCTTTGTGTTCTGTTAATTCATCTCACAGTGGTACAGCTTTCCCCTCCAGAAGCCTTTCGCTAAGACTGTTCTTGTGGAATTTGCAAAGTGATATTTGGAAGCCCAGAGAGGGCTATGGTGGAAAAGGAAATATCTTCAGTTAAAAACTGGAAAGAAGGTTTCTGAGAAACTACCGTGTGTTCTGTTAATACATCTCACCGAGTTACAGCTTTCCCCTCAAGAAGCCTTTCTGTAAGACTGTTCTTGTGGAATTTGGAAAGTGAAATTTGGAAGCCCATTGAGGGCTATGATGAAAAAGGAAATTTCTTCCGTTAAAAACCGAAAAGAAGCTTTCTGAGAAACTGCTTTGTGTTTTGTTAGTTCATCTCACAGAATTACAGCTTTGCTCTCCAGAAGCCTTTCGCTAAGACTGTTCTTGTGGAATTTGCAAAGTGATCTTAGAAGCCCGTAGAGCGCTATGGTGAAAAAGGAAATATCTTCCATTAAAAACAGGGAAGAAGCTTTCTGAGAGACTTCTTTGTGTTCTGTTAATTCCTCTCACAGACTACAGCTTTCACTTCAAGAAGCCTTTCCTTAAGACTGTTCCTGTGGGATTTGCAAAGTGATATTTGGAAGCCCATAGAGGGCTACGGTGAAAATGGAATTATCTTCAGTTAACAACTGGAAAGAAGCTTCTGAGAAACTGCTTTGTGTTCTGTTAATTCATTTCACAGAGTTACAGCTTTCCCTCAAGAAGCCTTTCACTAAGACTCTTCTTGTGGAATTTGCAAAGTGATCTTTGGAAGCCCATAGAGGGCTATGGTGAAAAAGGAAATATCTTCCGTTAAAAACTGTAAAGAAGCTTTATGAGAATCTGCCGTGTGTCATGTTAATACATCTCACCGAGTTACAGCTTTACCCACAAGAAGCCTTTCGCTAAGACTGTTCCTGTGGGATTTGCAAAGTGATATTTGGAAGCCCATAGAGGGCTACGGTGAAAATGGAAATATCTTCAGTTAACAACAGGAAAGAAGCTTCTGAGAAACTGCTTTGTGTTCTGTTAATTCATCTCCAAGAGTTACAGCTTTCCCCTCAAGAAGCCTTTCGGTACGACGGCTCTTGTGGAATTTGCAGAGTGATATTTAGAAGCCCACAGAGGGCTATGGTGAAAAAGGAAATAGACTAAGATAAAAACTGAAAACAAGCTTTTTGAGAAGCTGCTTTGTGTTCTGTTAATTCATCTCACAGTGTTCCAGCTTTCCCCTAAAGAAGCCTTTCGCTAAGACTGTTCTTGTGGAATTTTCAAAGAGATATTTGGAAGCCCTTAGAGGGCTATGGTAAAAAAGGACATACCTTCAGTTAAAAACTGGAAAGAAGCTTTCTGAGAAACTGCTTAGTGTTCTGTTAATTCATCTCACAGAGTTACAGTTCTCCCTTCAAGAAGACATTCGCTAAGAGTGTTTTTGTGGAATTTGTAAAGTGATATTTGGAAACCCTAGAGGGCTATGGTGAAAAAGGAAA
Organism: Chlorocebus sabaeus; assembly: GCF_047675955.1. Taxonomy (NCBI): domain Eukaryota; kingdom Metazoa; phylum Chordata; class Mammalia; order Primates; family Cercopithecidae; genus Chlorocebus; species Chlorocebus sabaeus. Next base: position 5,394 of record NW_027327681.1, on the reverse strand, counting down.
TATCTTCCATTAAAAACTGGAAAGAAGCTTTCTGAGAAACTGCTTTGTGTTCTGTTAATTCATCTCACAGAGTTATAGCTTTCCCCTCAAAAAGCCTTTCTCTAAGGCTGTTGTTGTGGAATTTGCAAAGTGATATTTGGAATCTCAAAGAGGGCTATGGTGAAAATGGAAATATCCTAAGATAAAAACCGAAAAGAACCTTTCTGAGAAACTGCTTTCTGTTCTGGTAGTTCATCTCACAGAGTTACAGCATTCTGCTAAAGCAGCCGTTCACTAAGACTGTTCTTGTGGAATTTGACAAGTGACATTTGGAAGCCCTTAGAGGGCTATGATGAAAAAGTAAATATCCTAAGATAAAAACTGAAAAGAAACTTTCTGAGAAACTGCTTTGTTTTCTATTAATTCAACTCACACAGTTGCAGCTTTACCCTCAAGAAGCCTTTCGCTAAGGCTGCTGTTGTGGTATTTGCAAAGTGATATTTGGAAGCCCATAGAGGGCTACGGTGAAAAAGGAAATATCTTCAGTTAAAAACTGAAAAGAAGCTTTCTGACAAACTGCTGTGTGTTGTGTCAATTCATCTCAAAGAATTAGAGCTTTCCCCTGAAAACACCTTCCGCTAAGACTGTTCTTGTGGAATTTGCAAAGTGATAATTTGAAGCCCATAGATGGCTACGGTGAAAAAGGAAATATCCTAAGATAAAAACCGAGAAGAAGCTTCCTGAGAAACTGCTTTGTGTTCTTTTATTTTATCTCACAGTGTTACCGCTTTCCCCTCAAGAAGCCATTCAGTAAGACTGTTCTTGTGAAATTTTCAAAGTGATATTTGGAAGCCCATAGTGGGCTATGGTGAAAAAGGAAATATCTTCCCTTAAAAACTAGAAAGAAGCACTCTGAGAAACTGCCGCGTGTTCTGTTAATATATCTCACCGGGTTACAGCTTTCTCCACAAGAAGCTTTTCGCTAAGACGGTTCCTGTGGGATTTGCATAGTGATATTTGGAAGCCCATAGAGGGCTATGGTGAAAAAGGAAATATCCTAAGAAAAAAACTGGAAAGATGATTTCTGAGAAACTGCTTTGTGTTCTGTTAATTCATCTCACTGATTTACAGCTTTCCCCTCAAGAAGCCGTTCACTAAGACTGTTCTTGTGGAATTTGCAAAGTGATATTTGGAAGCCCAGAGAGGGCTACGGTGAAAAAGGAAATATCTTCCGTTAAAAACTGGAAAGAAGATTTCTGAGAAACTGCTTTGTGTTCTGTTAATTCATCTCACAGAGTTACAGCTTTCCCCTCCAGAAGTCTTTGGTTAAGACTATTATTGTGGAACTTGCAAAATTTGCAAAGTGATATTTCGAAGCCCTTACAGGGCTATGGTGAAAAAGGAAATACCCTAAGATAAAAACTGAAAAGAAGCTTTCTGAGCAACTGCTTTGTTTTCTGTTAAATCAACTCACAGAGTTACAGCTTTCCCCTCAAGAAGCCTGTCGCTAAGGCTGTTTTTGTGGAATTTGTAAAGTGATATTTGGAAGCCCACAGATGGCTATGGTGAAAATGGAAATATCCTAAGATAAAAATAGAAAAGAAGCTTTCTGAGAAACTGCCTTGTGTTCTGTTAGTTCATCTCACAGAGTTACAGCTTTACCCTCAAGAAACCGTTCACTAAGACTGTTCTTGTGAAATTTGCAAAGTGATATTGGAAACCCGTAGAGGGCTATGGTGAAAAAGGAAATAACTTCAGTTTAAAACTGGAAAGAATCTTTCTGAGAAACTACTTTGTGTTGTCTTAATTCAACTCACAGATTTACAGCTTTCCCTTCAATAAGCCTTTCCCTAAGACAGTTCTTGTGGAATTTGCAAAGTGATATTTGGAGCCCTTAGAAGGCGATGGTGAAAAAGGAAATATCCTAATATAAAAACTGAACAGAAGCTTTCTGAGAAACTGCTTTGTATACTGTTAATTCATCTCACAGATTTACAGCTTGTCCCTGCAGAAGCCTTTCACTAAGACTGTTCTTGTGGAATTTGCAAAGAGAAATTTCGAAGCCTATAGAGGGCTATGGTGAAAAAGGGAATATCTTCCGTTAAAAACCGAAAAGAAGCTTTCTGAGAAACTGATTTGTGTTCTGTTAGTTCATCTCACAGAGTTTGAGCTTTCTTCTCAAGGAGCCGTTCACTAAGACTCTTCTTGTGCAATTTGCAAATTCATATTTGGTAACCCTTAGAGGGCTATGGTGAAAAAGGAAATATCTCCCGTTAAAAAGGAGAAAGCAGCTTCTTGAGAAACTGGCGTGTTTTCTGTTAATACATCTCACCGAATTAGAGCTTTCCCTTCCAGAAGCCTTTCGCTCAGACTGTTCTTGTGGAATTTGCAAGGTGATATTTGGAAGACCATAGAGGGCTATGGTGAAAAAGGAAATAGCCTAAGATAGAAACTGAAAAGAAGCTTTCTGAAAAACTGCTTTGTGTTCTGTTGAATCATCTCAAAGAGTTAGAGCTTTCCCCTTAAGAAGCCTTTCGCTAATACTGTTCTTGTGGAATTTGCAAAGTGATATTCGGAAGCCCATAGAGTGCTATAGTGAAAATGGAAATCTCCTAAGATAAAAACCGAAAAGAAGCTTTATGAGAAACTGCTCTGTGTTCTGTTAGTTCATCTCATAGAGTTACAGCTTTCCCCTCAAGAAGCCGTTCACTAAGACTGTTCTGGTGGAATTTGCAAAGAGATATTTGGAAGCCCAGAGAGGGCTACGGTGACAAAGGAAATATCTTCCGTTAAAAACTGGAAAGAACATTTCTGAGAAACTGCTTTGTGTTCTGTTAATTCATCTCACAGTGTTACAGCTTTCCCCTCCAGAAGTCTTTGGCTAAGACTATTCTTGTGGAATTTGCAAAGTGATATTTCGAAGCCCTTAGAGGGCTATGGTGAAAAAGGAAATACCCTAAGATAAAAACTGAAAAGAAGCTTTCTGAGCAACTGCTTTGTTTTCTGTCAAATCAACTCACAGAGTTACAGCTTTCCCCTCAAGAAGCCTGTCGCTAAGGCTGTTTTTGTGGAATTTGCAAAGTGATATATGGGAGCCCACAGATGGCTATGGTGAAAATGGAAATATCCTAAGATAAAAATAGAAAAGAAGCTTTTTGAGAAACTGCCTTGTGTTCTGTTAGTTCATCTCACAGAGTTACAGCTTTACCCTCACGAAACCGTTCACTAAGACTGTTCTTGTGAAATTTGCAAAGTGATATTGGAAGCCCGTAGAGGGCTATGGTGAAAAAGGAAATAACTTCAGTTTAAAACTGGAAAGAATCTTTCTGAGAAACTACTTTGTGTTCTCTTAATTCAACTCACAGAGTTACAGCTTTCCCTTCAATAAGCGTTTCGCTAAGACAGTTCTTGTGGAATTTGCAAAGTGATATTTGGAGCCCTTAGAAGTCGACGGTGATAAAGGAAATATCCTAATATAAAAACTGAACAGAAGCTTTCTGAGAAACTGCTTTGTGTACTGTTAATTCATCTCACAGAGTTACAGCTTGTCCCTGCAGAAGCCTTTCAATAAGACTGTTCTTGTGGAATTTGCAAAGAGAAATTTCGAAGCCTATAGAGGGCTATGGTGAAAAAGCGAATATCTTCCATTAAAAACCGAAAAGAAGCTTTCTGAGAAACTGCTTTGTGTTCTGTTAGTTCATCTCACAGTGTTTGAGCTTTCCTCTCAAGGAGCCCCGTTCACTAAAACTCTTCTTGTGCAATTTGCAAATTCATATTTGGTAACCCATAGAGGGCTATGGTGAAAAAGGAAATATCTCCCGTTAAAAAAGTAGAAAGCAGCTTCTTGAGAAACTGGCGTGTTTTCTGTTAATACATCTCACCGAATTAGAGCTTTCCCTTCCAGAAGCCTTTCGCTAAGACTGTTCTTGTGGAATTTGCAAGGTGATATTTGGAAGACCATAGAGGGCTATGGTGAAAAAGGAAATAGCCTAAGATAGAAACTGAAAAGAAGCTTTCTGAAAAACTGCTTTGTGTTCTGTTGAATCATCTCAAAGAGTTAGAGCTTTCCCCTTAAGAAGCCTTTCGCTAATACTGTTCTTGTGGAATTTGCAAAGTGATATTCGGATGCCCATAGAGTGTTATAGTGAAAATGGAAATCTCCTAAGATAAAAACCGAAAAGAAGCTTTCTGAGAAACTGCCTTGTGTTCTGTTAGTTCATCTCATAGAGTTACAGCTTTCCCCTCAAGAAGCCGTTCACTAAGACTGTTCTTGTGAAATTTGCAAAGTGATATTTGGAAGCCCATAGAAGGCTATGGTGAAAAGGGAAATATCTTCCGTTAAAAACTGGAAAGAAGATTTCTGAGAAACTGCTTTGTGTTCTGTTAATTCATCTCAGAGTGTTACAGCTTTCCCCTCAAGAAGCCTGTCGCTAAGACTGTTCTTGTGGAACTTCCAAAGTGATATTTGGAAGCCCTTAGAGGGGCTATGGTGAAAAAGCAATATCTTCCGTTAAAAACCGGAAAGAAGCTTTCTGAGAAACTGCTTTGTGTTCTGTTAATTCATCTCACAGAGTTACAGGATTCCCCTCCAGAAGACTTTCGCTAGGACTGTTCTTGTGGAATTTGCAAAATGATGTTTGGAAGCCCAAAGAGAGCTATGGTGAAAAAGGAAATATCCTAAGATAAAAACGGAAAAGAAGCTTTCTGAGGAACTGCTTTGTGTTCTCTTAATTCGTATCCCAGAGTTACAAATTTTTCCTCAAGAAGACATTCGCTAAGACTGTTCTTGTGCAATTTGCAAAGTGATATTTGGAAGCCCATAGAGGGCCATGATGAAAAAGGAAATCTCTTCAGTTAAAAACTGGAAAGAAACTTTCTGAGAAACTGTTTTGTGTTCTGGTAATTCATCTCACAGACTTACAGCTTTCTTCTCAAGAAGCTTTTCGGTAAGTCTGTTTTGTGGAATTTGCAAAGTGATATTTGGATGCCCATAGTGGGCTATGGAGAAAAAGGAAATATCTTCCGTTAAAAACTGGGAAGAAGATTTCTGAGACACTGCTTTGTGTTCTGTTAATTTATCTAACAGAGTTACAGCATTCCCCTAGAGAAGTCATTCGCTAAGATTCTTTTTGTGGAATTTGCAAAGTGATATTTGGAAGCCCCTAGAGGGCTTCGGTGAAAAAGGAAGTATCTTCAGTTAAAAACTGGAAAGAAGATTTCTGAGAAACTGTTTTGTGTTCTGATAATACATCTCACAGGATTACAACTTTCCCTTCAAGAAGCCTTTCGATAAGACTGTTCTTGTGGGATTTGCAAAGTGATATTTGGAAGCCCAAATATGGCTATGGTGAAAAAGGAAATTTCTTCAGTTAAAAACTGGAAAGAAGCTTTCTGAGAAACTGCTTTGTGTTCTGT